>NC_140585.1:890136859-890793109 GCF_964204655.1 Triturus cristatus | reverse complement strand
TCTTTCTGGTAATGCATAGTTTACCCTTCTGTGGTGCATCTAATGCCAAAGTTGGACTGGCCCCATTCCTCAACTCTTTTCCCATCTCAATATCCCATATTGTCTCACTCACTTCATATTTCCCTGCCTTTTCATACATGCTCACTCTCCTTTTCTCTACCAAGTCTAGGAAAGCCTTTTCCTCCTCCTTCAAACTGCAAGTTAAATTGTTTCTAAAAATATAATCTAATGTTAATTCTTCTGCCTCAATAAAAATCTCACCAAAAATGTTAGCTTCTTTAGCTGGATTCAGCTTCTGATCCATAGGTAATTGCCCAAAAATGTTATCTTTGTTAGACATCTCATAATCTATTTTCCCTAACAAATAAAAAACACTACTTAGCACACTACATGAAATCCCATACGTAGCTGGTAAATGGTGATAAGTAACACCCTCTGAAACAGACGCAGGTAATTGCATACAAACGTAGCAATCCCTAATTTCCATTGTCTTTACGTATTCGTACAACAACTTTGAAAAAACATTGCTAGAAAAATCATTAATTGACCTATCTTTATGTATGTAAATGTTACTACTTCTAGTTGGAACTACTTTCTGTGAATTCTTCTCTATGTTAGTCACATTTTCAGTATGTATTCCAAAAGTATCTATTGTAACCCTAAAAGTAACTAGTAAAGCTAGCACACCCCATAACAGCATTAATAATCCAGTACAGCAGCAGCACATTCTACACCATCTTTTCAAGAAGGCACATCTACTTTGATTATTTTCTGTATCAGCCATTTTACTACTTTGGCAGTGTCTTTTGACTTAGCCTCTTCTACTCCACTACTGAAACACTAGATTATTTCAAACAGCTAATTTAGACTTTCTTCTCTTCACTTTTCTCCAAGTGACTCCTTTAATTCACTCAATTTGGATTTTCATCACTTTTCACTTCTTCTTCATCAACATCAAATTGTATCAGATCTTCAACAACATCCTGTGCATCCGACTCTTCTCCAATGTCAGTCAGGATAACTTTCAGGATTCCAACAGTTTTCTCCTCAACCACTTCTCGTACGGTCCCCTCTGGATTTCCTTGACTCTCTGCCTCTTCACCTTCAGACAGTGCCACTTACGTCCATTCCGGTGACCTATACTTCTGGTTAGGTTTTATGATTCTCTTGATCTCCTCTGGTTCTTTTGAGACCTTTTGTTTTTCACCCTTTGCTTGATTCTGACTTGACACCTCGTTCACCTGTTCAGCTTTCGATGAACTTGAACTTGCACTTGCTCGTGTCAGTCTGTACCTTAGCCTCTTTATTCTGTTAGGCCAAAGATCTCCTCTTACACTCCTCTTCGGTCTTACTTCTTTATTATTTCTCTCTCCAATCCAAGTTCTCTTTCTCAGAACTCGACCCTCTGATTTCTCATTCTCACTCTTATCTGATTCTGTCTCATTTGCCTCTTGTCCATGAACAATTCTCTTTTGCTCCACAGTCTTTTCCACCACCGATTGAGATTTCCCTAATTCTGTCCCTCCTCGGGTCTCCGACACGCAATCTTCTAGCTGTCTACTTGTCCCTTCACCTAGCTTATCAGGAATGTCCCCTACACCTCCTCGGGGGTCTTCCGCAATCTGTCCCTCTCTATCTTCTACTGACCCTGCTTCTTCAGGTGTAATCTCAAGTGGATTCTCAACCTCCTCATCTGATTCAGGAGTAGTCTCTGTGGAATTGCTCTCTTCTCCTCTTTCTTCTCCACTGCTCGCTGGAACTTCAGGCACTCTTACAGAATCTGATCTCTCCTCTGAGACTCTCAATGTTTCTCTTGAAGCCTCTCTTGGAAAGAAAAAAGAATCACCTGACTCTCTTTCTCCTTCCCCCCTTTCAGAATTCTTTTTTCTTCTCACTGGTTCAGTTTCTGCATCATCACTGGAATCTGACTCTTCAAAATACTCCTTACCAGTCCCATCCTTTGGATTTGGAACTCTCAGAGTATGACTTGCATGAACCCAGTTCTTCACACCAGCACACTTTACTGCAGTTGTCGTAGTCAGAATGACTTGTCTTGGCCTTCCCCACCTTGGAACCAAGCAATTTCTTCTCCTGTGCACCTTAATCCTCACCCAGTCCCCTGGACTCAGATCATGGGCTTGCTTCTTCTCAAGTGTGGTAGCGTCTTCTCCAACCTGGTGAAACACAGAATGAACTGCGTCAGCCAGGCCTTTACAGTAATCCAAAATCATGTCATCAGTTATTGTCATCAACTTGTTGACGGGCACGAATGCATGTCTCATCGCACGTCCCATCAATATTTCATGTGGACTCAACCCTGTGGTTCTATCTGGAGTAGACCTAATAGTCATAAGCACTAGAGGCAAGACATCAGGCCATTTCATTCCAGTGGCTAAACACATCTTACCAATACGGTTTTTGATTGTGCCGTTCATCTGTTCAACAACACCAGAAGCCTCTGGTCTGTATGCACAATGTAGCTTCTGCTGTATGCTCAATGCTTCACAAATTAAACCCATGAGCTCATTGTAGAAGTCTCCACCTCTGTCTGACTCAATTGTCACTGGGAACCCATACCTAGGAATCAACTCTCTTAACAGTAACTTTGCAACTGTTATTCCATCATTCCTCCTAGTCGGATAGGCCTCCACCCATCTTGAGAACAAACAGACTACCACTAGAACATACCTTAATCTGTTCACTTGGGGCATTTCAATGAAATCTATTTGCATTCTGGTAAAAGGACCTCCTTCTCTGCCTATTGTTCCTAAGCTCACCACTGTCTTTTTTCCAGTATTGAACTGCTGACAAATCAAACATCTTTGACAGATGCTTTCTGCAATTAGCCTGAACTTTGCATTGTACCAGGTTTGTTTGAAGGACCTAATCATCGCGTCCCTCCCCAGATGTCCCTGACCATGATACATCCTTGCCATTGTTGACAGCATGCTATTTGGCATGACTGGTCTTCCATCTCTATAGATCCAAACATGATCTGTCTCTCTTGGGGCACAACCTGCCTTAATCCAATCTCTCATTTCCTCATCTCCTGCTTCATCCTGCAACTGTTTCACTTCATCCCACGTTTCTAGGACATTAGTAAACATCACAGAACAAAAAGACATCTCCCTTTCTCGTCCCCTGTTAATCGAATTATTGTTCTTTGCACAATACTGTGCTATGTCATTGGCAAAACGATTACCAAGAGTAACAAAATCATCTCCTTGTCCATGAGCTGCACACTTCACAACTGCTAATTCTTTAGGCAGCTGTATCGCCTCAAGCAACTTCCCAATCACTTCAGCATTCTTTATTGGAGTCCCACTCGACGTCAAGAAACCTCTCTGTAGCCAAAGTTGGCCAAAATCATGAACCACTCCAAATCCATACTGACTATCAGTCATCACAGTCACCCTCAGATTCTTCCCAATCTTGCAAGCTTTCGTCAATGCCACCAATTCAGCCACTTGAGCAGATCTTACTCCTTTCAAGGACGAAGCTTCCATAACCTCTGAAACCTTGCACACCGCATATGCTGCACTCAACACACCATCATCAGTTCTCAGACATGATCCATCCACAAACAGCACATGATCACTCTCAGGTAATGGCAAATCTCTTATGTCTGGTCTAGGTTTTGTGCAGTAGTCAAGCACATCCAAACAATCATGATCAACATCATCTCCCACATTCACATTGTCAGCATCTGGCAACAGAGTTGCTGGATTCACATTCACACATCTCTCAAGAGTCACATTTGATGCTCCCAGAATGATTTTATCATATTTAGTCAACTGACTATGTGACATATATTGAGTCCTGCTTCTTGTCAAAAGAATTGCCACATCATGAGGTACGAATACCCGTAGAGGATATCCCATTATTATACCCTCACTCTGTTCCAAGCTTCTGCATGTAGCAGCTACTGCTTTCAGGCAACCTGGCAAACCCACAGCTACGGGATCAAGTGTTGATGAGAAGTACGCAATTGGCCTTCTCAGTTGTCCATGTTTCTGAATTAACACTGAAAGTGCACATCCATTTCTCTCACTGCAGTACAACTCAAACTCTTTCTCATAGTCTGGCATTCCCAAAGCAGGGGCTTCACACATTCTGCTCTTTAACTCTTCAAATGCTGCCATTTGTTCTGCATCCAATTCCAATGGGTCTTTCACCTCACTTTTGGTCAGTTTAATCAGTGGCTTTGCTATCAGGGAGAAATTACTTATCCACTGACGACAATAACCCACCATCCCCAAAAACATCCTCACTTCTCTCTGGGTCATTGGGGCTCTCATTCCTCTGATACTTTTGATCCTGTCATCGGTCACCTTTCTCAGACCTTTTTCAATATTGTGTCCAAGATAATGCACCTCTTTCTTGCAAAATTGCAATTTGGCTGGAGATACCTTTAACCCTCCATCTGTCAGATGATTCAGTAAAGCTATGGTATCTACTTCACAAGCTTCACGTGTCTTCGATGCCACAAGTAGGTCATCGATGTACTGTACTAGTACTGAGCTTTCAGGCATGATCAAACTCTCCAATGATTTTTTCAACAACTGATTGAATATCGAAGGACTCTCTGTATACCCCTGTGGGATACGACACCATGCCAAAATACGCTGTCCAAACCGAAATGCAAAAATCGGCTGGCTATCATGATGTAATGGAATTGAAAAGAAAGCATGACACAAATCAATCACTGTGTACCATTCAGCATCATGAGGAATCTGGTACAAAATCACTGACGGATTTGGCACAATGGGACAACATGCCACCACAATTTTGTTAATTTTTCTCAAATCTTGTACAATCCTGAACTTTCCATTAGGTTTCTTTAGCCCCATTATCGGTGAATTACACGGGCTACTCAGTAATTCTCTCAAAACACCCTGTTGAATCATTTTATCAATTATAGGGGTTATTCCCTCAATTATCTCTGGTGTCTATCTGTACTGTGGGATATTAGGATAAACAATCCCCTCTTTCACTGAAATCTTCACTGGATCTACATTATTCATCAATCCCACATCTTCTCCTGTAAAATCCCAAACCGCTGTTTTTACTGTGTGTCTCAACTCCTGAGGCAAATCATCTGGATTAAACACAGCATATGTACCAACAATCTCACTCTCTCTATTGTCTAGAGTCATCCTGTACAAGACATCCTCATCTGGTGTCTCAAAAGCTATTCCATCCGGAGTACAAAAAATTGTACAATTCATCTTACACAATAGGTCCCTACCTAACAAGTTCACTGGACTAGTGTCACAGACTACAAACCTGTGCATGTCTGAAAATTTCCCTATTCTTACCCTTACTGGTTCGGTAAAACGAGTCTTAATCTGTGTATTGGCTACACCAACCACTTGGATTTCTTCGTCCGAGAGAGGAAGATTTCTAATATCTGCAGACCTGACAGTTGATCTCGTTGCTCCTGTGTATACCAAAAAAGTAACACTTTCCCCATTTATTTTCCCATCTACAAATGGTCCTGCCTGGTCTATTTCTAGAGTTGCACCAAGTATGCACTCTTCCTCCTCTCTTCGGCACCGTCAATAGTCCCCTTCAGACTCCCTCCCCTCTTTCTTTAACCAGTACTGCTGTACCAGGTTAGAACGTCTCGGTTTGTTTACCTGCTCATCATTGTAGAATCCTGAGTCCTGGTTATACTTTTGGGACCCTCTATTCTGCGGCAAGGGCGGTTTTAGCTCTTGGCTCTGCTGTCTGACAACCTTCTGCTGTTTTTGCTGTTGATTACACCCCTCGTTCTGCACCTGTTGATTCAAGGGTTTATTCTCATTACTCACTAATGGTGGATTGGTACACTCGGATCTCCAATGCCCCAATTGTCCACAGTTGTGACAAGGGAACTTTTTCTTTGCTTCTTCTAGATTCCCCTTCCCTTTCCCTGCATATCTGGGTCTATTTCCTGGATTATTCGCTTGTTCCACCATCTGTGCTTCTTGTCTTTCAGCCACCTTCACCTGTGCCCACATTGCTTTCTCTTTCAGCTTTCTCTGTTTTGCCTCAATCTCATCACTGAAGTACTTTGCATGTCTCAAGATTTCATCAATCTTTTTACTCTGCCAATCGACTGTATGCTCTCGAATCCTTTCACTGATTTCAGGTCTCAGGCCATATACAAACCTGTATACAAAATGACTCAAATCCTTGTCACCCAGGTGTTTATCTCCACTAAACTGTTTAAAAGCCAGTATCAGCCTTTCGTAAAAAGCATGAACTGAGTCTTTTGCTTCCTGATGTGTTCGATCTATCTTAACCCAGTCTGTCTCTTTCGGGGGTACCTTATTTTTCAGGAACACTATAACCTGCTCGTACTTCTTCATAACCTCTGGGTCTGGTGCTCCCGTTTTCGGATCTCTTGGATACTCCTTTGCAGGCCAATCTACAACTATTTTACACTCTGCCCACAAGTCTGCTGGAACAATTATATCAAACAGACTATTCAGGTCAATCCACAGCACCTTTGACAATTTCACAAACCTGTCTACCTATCTATACCACTCGACGGGCTTTTCTCTCAATCGAGGGAAATCATTCGTAAATGACAAAATATCCTGTCTAGTCCATGGGACATGTACATATCCTCTTCCAGGAATCCCTCTCATAGGATAAGCATCCACTGTTTTCTCTTTTTCTCTCATAGGAAGAGCTGAGTAAGTCCTGTCCACTGAATCTTCCCTTTTCTTGTACCACCTATCCTTCCATTTTTCCACATCACCCTATTTTCGCAATAAGGCAATCATTTCCTTAATCTGCCCTGTTCTACCAACACCATTTAGATTCTCAATGTCCTTGTCGGTGAAATCCACCCTGTAAGGCTTCTGCAAAGCTTTCACCTTATCCATGTCAACTCCTTGTTCACTCGCTATTGCTTTTAACCTGTCATGTGTACTTTTAGCCCTCCAGGTGATACTCTTGCACATGAATAACAACTCTCCATCATGATGGTTTTTTAATATTTCTGTAGGAATTGTTCCTGCAATAAACTCCTCCAATTCTATGCGCAACCAGGCTACATCAATTGCCTGTGAATCTTTATCCTTCTTTTGAAGAACTTTCAACCAATCATTCAAATCTTCAGCTGTTATTTCAGTAGACTTTTTCACTGCACCCACTTGTTCTGCCATCCTCTGTGGTTCCAAAATCGTTCCTCCCAAACAACCAGTATTCAATCCTGAAATAGGCTGCACATCTGATCCTCCACTACATGTGTCATGTCTCAACTGCCTCAAATTATTTTCACCCATCCTCATTCTTGATTCCTCCAAAGTGCAAGAACCAACCAAACCATTTCCTACATAGGGAACTGTCAAACTATTTTCACCCATTCTTTGTTTATCAAAAATCGGCACAACCGGACCAATGGTTACAGGCACTGTAACAGCTTCTAGATTTTTCGTCAGCTCTCTAATTTTCTCAGTCAGCTCAGATGTTGTTCTGGCTAATTCCCTTGTTTTCTCATCACTGATTCGATTCTCTCACTCTCGCTCTCTCTCTCTCTCTCTTTCCGTGAAAGAGCTACCACTTTTCAGATCAGGTGTCACAACCTCAGTTTTAACAATTCGCAAAGTATCTCTTATTGGAGTAGCGACTGGCGTGCTCTCTTCTGGTTCTGGTCTATATGGAGGTGGTCTCTTGTAAATCATGTCATCCAAGACCTCATCCTCATAATCATTAGTCCCATACCTTCTCACTTCTGTATCAGGCACCTTTTCTGCACCTTTCCTCCCTTCCGCTTCTTCAACAGTTCTCATAGGATATAATCGCTCTGACATACTAGCATCTCGCCATCTTCTCATTCGATCATGATGAGTCTCACGATCATAATTCCTCCCGAACATATACCTATAATTGCCTCCACTCCTCTGCTTTTCTCGCTCATGCACCTCATCTTCCCATTCCACCAACGCCTCGAACTGTGTCGGCCTTGGTCTAGGCTCTAGACACATCATTTTTTCCCGTAAATTTCTCAACACGGCCAGATTAAATGAACCATGTTCCGGGAACGCTAAGACACCATCTTCTTTAGTATACTTAGCCCAGTTGTCTAACCATATACAAGTATGATACCCATATTTCGCAACCATGAAGGATGCAGGAGTTCTTGTCGGAGGTAGCAATTCACCTTCTCTAGTTATTATGTTTTTATCCTTGTCGAACCATCTTTTAATTTTACCGAACAAGGATTTCTTTTTCTTTTCCTCCGGTTGATAATACATTTTCGCGTTCACTACAACCCTCTAGTCCTTTCCACAACTGTACGATCTTTTGTCCAATAACAGCGCGACTCACACCAACGCACCAATCCTGGAGCGTCTACGTCACCCTGTACTCCTTCCAATCCCTGCGCGGCTCACACCAACGCACCAATCCCAGCGCGAGCACTATTCCAATCCACTGTCCAATCACAGCGCGGTCTGTATGACGTCAGTAGTCGCTGCAATCGCTTCTACTCTGTCTCCTGTCACTCGTCTACCCCTCCTTTACAAAGCCTTCTCAGTAGACTTAGTTTCAGATTCTACAAAATCTATTAGTTACAACATATAAACATCTCCATTGTCTGCTTCGCTAACCACAGAATAGTAAAGAAAATTCTTTCTCACAAGAATCCCGCTTCTTTCTAGAACAGCACTTGCCTCTGCTCTACTACGGAATAATTTCTTTCGTTGACACAGTAGCACATCCCTCTACTCTGCCCTTCTAACATGCATCCATTAACTGTTTTCTCTAGGACTGCTCCAAAGAGTCTCACAATCAACTAAATGCTCATACATTCACGCACTTTCACACCAGAAAATGTAGCACATGCACACAGAATCCTGTCTTTCCCGAGAACAGCGAACAGTCTGTCCCACTACAGAATTATAACACGCGTTAACCAAGCAGCGCTTACCTCTGCCCAGTCCTTCAGACAAGCTCAGAGAATACCTATTACTACTCCAGCAGTAAGCTTTAACGGCAAACCTTACGGATCCCTGGGACTTAAGACCAGAGTTTCACAGATAACCTTCGCTACCATACACACTCCTTTTATACTGAAAATATGTCCCTAATAGTAACACACGACGATGTCACTGATTCCGAACCCAGACAATGTGACGCGCAACTTCAATTGTCACACGTTTTTCCCCGCATACGTACAGGGCCAACAATCCCGTTTTTCCCGAGAGCAGCACTCACTTCCCTCTGCCCTACTACGGAACCGTCACCAGCTCCCCACGTTCCAGAAGCCGTACACACTACATAAAACTCAATACGACGACCTCAACATATAGTATTAGTACATATACCAACATCAATCAATAAATCAATGAATCAAAAGCCTATGTACAAGCAATCTATCAGATTAAGACAATAATCTCAACCATCATACTGCTACCAGGAAACTGCTGCAGATCGGAGCATATAAATTCTCCCTACTTCCACGGACAGAGTAAATCCACAGTCACACGCGCATACTCACATCATACGCTAGGGCCCATCACACTAACATTCATTCTACTTCTCTATCCACACTGAATATAGGAGAGAAACCTAAACCAATCTGCATCTAAAACGAGGTCAATGCGACCTTAAAGAAATTGTCCTGAGTCATGATTTTAAACATAGGAAATACATATGTAACTCAATAAATGACAAGGAAATAACCACCCGACACTGGAATTCAAACAAATGTCAACTTTTATCTAAATTAGTTCAAATGAAAGTCAATCAATAGCAAAATCATTATTCTCATAGTTACCTATTCTAGCTAAAAGGGTCAGGACAGGTCTCTCAGTAAAGTCTCCCGAGTCGCCGTCCTCTCGATCAGCATCGATCCTCACGAACATAGGTTCAGGAAGAAGTGGCCTTAGACCCTCTCTAGTCTAACATTATTTATAATAAAACTTGCAAAATAAAAGTAACAAACAAACTCTAAACGTCCGTTGAGCCGCTGAGCAGAGCGAGCAGGAAAGGATGTTGTCTGGCAACATTTAGAAAACCTCCGCTCGGAAAAATCACAAAAATAAAAACACGAAAGAAGGAAACTCAAGCTAGGCAATCGATACATTCATGAATGCTCTTCCTTGGAACCATAGTGAAGCCACCGCAAGTTATCAAAGTTCATTGTGGCTTTATTCTTTTCCAAGGGCAATTGGCAGCAAGCCCGGAGCTGCTGTCCTCACGGAAACTTTTAATTCAGACAGAGGCTGTGGTTAGGTGACTTCCAACCATGTTCAGCAAGGCCTCTCGTCACATTTCAATCTCTCGAGTGCAGGCTGCAAATAGCGGCCATCTTGGTTTAGGCCAAAACGGACCATCTTAATTAAAAGAAACACAAAACAACGTTACCACATCGTAATGATTATACAGTGTTACTCCCCACTAATACCCTTATGTGTATGTAATTATCTAGCCGTCTGCAACACAAAAAAGCATTAGAGCACGTTACTTAAAAGCGCAAACACGAAACAAATAACACTTTTGCAACACTTATTTAATTAATTTGCTCACCAATTTAGTTCACTTATTAATAAAGCAACGTATACGCATTCCTGCGTGTAATTTCTCTCATTAGTAATGTTGATTAGTTAAGACTTCTAACAAAGTTAATAATGAATGATTATAAATTAGTCATTTTAATCATGACATATAACATAAACTGGAGTTTAAATCTCAATACATTTTCAATAGAAAACCCTGCTCCAGCAGCGTCTCCTCTCTGGCTTCATTCAATGCCGCTCACACGCGTGCACATCTCCTGTCCCTCCCTGTCTCCTGTTCGCTGTGCCTGCGCGGAGAGGAGATGTGCACGCGGAGACAGCATGTTTGTTGTTGTTGGAGATAATAGCAAAAGAAAGGGCCCATACTTCCTCTGGGGATTCTAGGGTACTTCCGTCCTCTTAGTCTGTTTCCATCAATAGAAATAAGTCAAGTAACACAGCGGAAATACTATCCGCTGGTCATGCTGGCCACTTTTAGGTCTGGATGTAGATGACGTTAGCTGTGCTCCCGAGCTAATACCTTTTATGCGCTGAAGGGTGAAAAAGGCCAGGTCCTGGTACAGTTGTTGTGACGTTCACGTATCTATCAGACCACCCCAATCAGTCATTGTTTGATTGTACCTGACATTCATGACGCATTGCGTTTGGTCATTGCACTGGCATGCATCTATAATGGAGCTGCTATTCGATGAGTCCAAATAGAAAAGGCGCCTTGACTAAGGCACAGATGACAACGGGACATAAGGGGAAGGGGAACAGGTGACACGGGCCATCGATGATCAAATGCTCTTCAATATTTTAAAAGAACAAGCATTAAATATGCCATGGTCTCGACATTCATTAAGTTAAAGCCATTTGCTTTGCTATACAATACCATTAGCAAAGCATATGGCTTTAACTTTATCAAAGGCGAGACCTATTGCATTTTCAATGCTTGTTTCTGACCTCAGGGAGTTTTTTTCCTGCGCCTTAGAGTATTTTTATATTTTTCTGTCCTGGACTGCCATGCCTTGCTGAACTATTACAGGCAGGGAAAACAAGTGGTGGACAACACATCCTAAAAAGTGTGGGACAACTGACACTGTAACCCTGTGACCCTGTGATGGACGGGCCTGTGGGTCATGGGTTTTCAATGGATGCACCATCAGAAATCCAGCAGCTCTCCTAACTTTAAAGAGAGCAGGGTAACTGAAGGTTTGTCAGACTGGCAGTTACTCTTCTGCGCTAAACACTAAATCACCTCCTAAGTTGTTATATCGCCAAACTATAGAAAGGTGAAGAGTTGCTGAAGCAATGTTTTCAACTTGGGTGTTGAGGGTGGGGGAACTGATTATCATACATGTAGTGTGGATAGTTAATAGGCAGAGGATGTTACGTGGAGTCCCACTTCTCCCTCTTAGTATATGAGTGAGACAATGTGGGACCACTCAAGCACTGACTCAGCCACAGTGAGTCACTTCTATGTTCATCTCAGCATCAAACTCCTCTCTATTCTTATTAAAGGGCTAGGTGGACCAGTGGTAGCAACGTATTTGATGTTAAGAACATCAGAGCAAAGTTTTGATGGGTGGTAGACCATAAGCATTATTGTATGTTTGTTAGGGGTTACAAGCAAGGGTGTTGAACAAGCAGGTATTACTCATTCTGCAGAAAAAGGTGGCCAAGAAAGGAGAGGAAAAAAGCTGAAAAATCATCTATATTTGTTTGTGTGTGTTACAAAGAGCTAGAAGGGAGGGGGGCATGTCAGGTGAAATCAGGTATTTATTTCACTTGCAGTATTAGAGAGGAGAGAATAAGTGATTATGGACCATATGTACAAAACATTTTTGCAGTTGAAAAATGGTGCAATTCATTGAATCAGGCCGTTTCCGACCGCAAAAAGGCTTTTTCATATGTACAAAACCCAAACTGCGATTCGGTATTTGGAAGGACCTGTTTAGGGCGTACCTCCCAAATACCCAATTGCAGTGCTCTGTATAAATGTTTTGCGACCAAAATACAGTTGCAAAACATTCATTCTTTTACCCACACCTCAGTGGTAGTAGTAACCATTTGCAAATGGGTAGGGGTCCCCACAGGACCCCTTACCCTTTGTGAATGTTGAAGCAAATATTTTTTAGGAGCAGACAGTGGTCCAAAGGACCACTGCCTGCTCTTAAAAAATTAAACATAAACATTTCATTTTATTTTTGAAACACATTCCGTTTTCCTGTAAGGAAAACGGTCTGCATTAAAAAAAAAAAAAGAAGATTGCTTTATTCAAAGCAAATCATAGACAAGGCCACCATCCTTTTGATGACTGCAATTCCTAATGGGTCGCAAATTGCGACCTACCTCCTTAATATTCTTGAGGCAGGTCTATTTGCGACCCCATTAGAAATCACTATCTGAAGTCTGTACGTTTTCTTACATTAGGTATTGCAATATCCGAATTGCGATTTGGTAAAAATAGGAAATCGCAAATCCTATTTTTGGTACAACTTGCTGCAAATATCTTGCATAAAATGACACAGACAAGCAGATGTAACAGTCCTTAACTACTTAAAGGATGACTACCTAATGATGTGGGGGAGCTGTCAGTTCATAAGAGAGTAACTATTGAAAGGTTTTGGGCAGAACATAGAGAATGTGCCACTGGAGCACACAATTGTTTTATCTCTTACCTCTCACTGTTCTTTTGGGGAAGACTTTGCCCCATGGCTCTGCTCAGCAAATCTCTGTATTGTAAGACAGCTGTTATGAGTGATTCTCATTTCTGTGCTCTGTTTGATGCAGAAGGAGTCACCCATCGCTTGAGGCAACAGTAAGAAGCAAGTTCAGCAGCCGGACACGAGGTCCATGGGAATGAACCAGTGACGTTTGCCAAACCCACAGCAGCTGCATATTATGGAGCATTGAGTGCTTCTGGGCTGATAAATACATTATCCTTCTACTTCATTGGCAAGAAGCAACTTTCAAACAATTCTAAGACCTTTTTCTCTGATGTGCACGGTTTATGTCTGCAAATATGCACATTTGTATTTAAAATTAATTGCAATATTTGTGTAATTGTTAAGCACATCTGCCAAAACAATAAAAGTAAGATTTAAAATGATCTACTTATTGGGCTGGAAATATGCTATTTACAGTAATGTAAACAATGTAAACAACTAAAGATCTTCCTATTTGCATGTCTGAAGGAATACCTTTCTAGAAAATGTCACAACTGTCTGTAACCCAGAGGTGTCTGTATTTCCATCACTGTCTCTCTGGCTTCCATCTGTTTATCTTCTTTATAGTTAGCTAGGTCTCGCTGTCTGGCTGCCTGTCTAGGCAGTTATTTAGCAACACATTTACCATGGCGACCTGGCTACATAGCTTGAAATCTACAATTGATATGTGAATAGTATATTGGTTTATTGTCAATTAATTAGCCATCTTGAAATGGTGGATTTCTTTAAAGCCATTGACATCAACAGAAAAGTGCAATATTTATATAAGCAATTTTGGGGGAGATTCACAAAAGCATTTATGAGTGTGTCTGGTAGCTCTCATATAGTACTCTGTTATATACTGTTACCTGTCCTTGTGAGTTGGTCTCAACACATCTAAAATAGTGATAACGTGGGAATACACATATTTTTATACAATTATCAGAAATGGATAGGACTGTGCCTTCTTAACCCTTTTACAATTTTAAAGGGTTGTTACTAACACTATTCTAGCCATTAAATAGCACTGTTCCAAAAATCCCAGAATCATTCAGTTTTTTATTATTTCCAGTATAATTTCTGATACTTTTTTCCAACTTTAACAGCTGACAGGTAATGCTTGGCAGGCCCATCTATCTCCTTTACTTGCTATTCCCTGACAAGTGGAATAGAGGCACTTTACTTTGCTAGAGAGAGTGTGTTTTATTGTTGTTGCTTTTGTTATCCAGGCAAAACTGCTTTACAATATGTATCAAAGTAAATTGTGCATGTTCCAGAGTCTCTGGTATGGTCAAATGGCCAAACGGGCAGATGTACGAAGCACTTTACCATCACAAAAGGCCCATCAGGCCGTTTGCAAATGTTAAAATGCATTTTGCCATGCGACTCTGTAACTTGTTACCGAATTGCATTTTGCTTTTGCGATTAAGTGTTAGGAATGGGTGTGTTTACGGCGTCCCTTCCTAATACCCAATAGCACTGGTATGTATGACTGTTTTGCTACCAGAATGTAGTCCTAAAACATTCATACATTTTTTACTCTGTTGTGGAGGCGGTAACCCATTTGCAAAAAGGAAGGGGTCCCCAGGGGACCACTTCCCCTTTGTGAATATGGGTGAAAACATTCTTTAGAGCAGGCAGTGTTCACACGGACCACTGCCTGCTCTTAAAAAATGAAAAGAAAACTTTTTATTTTTATTTTTGTAATGCAGCTCATTTTTCTTTAAGAAAAACGGGCTGCATCACAAAAACAAATATTGCTTTATTTAAAAAGCAATCACAGACATGGGTGCCGATCACGATCCGGTAAAAACCGGGTACGAACCGTCGGACGGAGCATATTCTCCGTCCGACGCGTACCCGGTCGTCAAAATGTACAAACAAGGAATTACGATTCGCACGGAACACCATTTCCGTACGATTCGTAAAAAAGCCCGACCGAACAAAATAAACCTACCAATGCGATCCGGGAAAGGGCCGACCTGACGTCGGGACGCTCGCAGCCTGCCATTCACGAACCAGGAATCACGATTCGCACCGACGTCATCCCGCACGGTGAATATTTTCCGGCTGCCAAAAACTGCCGGGAAATCAGGACGACGCGAACAAGGACCACCAGTACGCGACGGACACACAGGACGCCGCGAACAAGGAGGACCAGTACGCGACAGGACGACGCGAACAAGGAGGACCCGTACGCGACGGACAGACATGGACCCGAACCTACGGGTCATCCCGGCCCTCATAGCAGTCCACCTCCTCTACAGGTTACGACGCAGATGCCGCAGAAGGTCAGAACAACTAAGGGAGGGGGGAACGGGGGGGGTGGGGGTGGCAGGACCAGGGCAGGCCACAAAACCCTCACCAAAGTCACACACCACACATGCCCAGGACATACCTGACACCCATGCCCTGGTCACTACGAGGGGGTGGGGGCGTGTCCAGCTAAGCCAGCGACCGCCACAACGGAAGTCCGTCACCACGCGAACCGGCAACACAACCAGACCGGTACGTCCCGTACCCACGCCTCAAGAGCGTGGGTACGAGACGTACCACGCCCACATCCACGTCACCCCAACAATGGCGGGACGGATCGTACCCACGTGACAAAGGCCCGGGTACGGCCCGCACAAGCATCACATAGCGTGGGGATAGAGATGTACGGACCCTACCCCCACCCCCCCTATGCATGGAACGTACCCCCACCCCAACAGTGTAAGTACGACCCGTAACCTCACCCGCGTATGCATGGAGCGTACCCCCACCCCAACCGCGTATGTACGTACCGTACCCCCACCCCAACAGTGTAAGTACCACCCGTACCCTCACCCTCGTATGCATGGAGCGTACCCCCACCCCAACAGTGTAAGTACAACCCGTACCCTCACCCGCGTATGCATGGAGCGTACCCCCACCCCAACCACGTATGTACGTACCGTACCCCCACCCCAACAGTGTAAGTACGACCCGTACCCTCACCCGCGTATGCATGGAGCGTACCCCCACCCCAACCGCGTATGTACGTACCGTACCCCCACCCCAACAGTGTAAGTACGACCCGTACCCTCACCCGCGTATGCATGGAGCGTACCCCCACCCCAACCGCGTATGTACGTACCGTACCCCCACCCCAACAGTGTAAGTACGACCCGTACCCTCACCCGCGTATGCATGGAGCGTACCCCCACCCCAACCGCGTATGTACGTACCGTACCCTCACCCGCGTATGCATGGAGCGTACCCCCACCCCAACAGTGTAAGTACGACCCGTACCCTCACCCGCGTATGCATGGAACGTACCCCCACCCCAACAGTGTAAGTACGACCCGTACCCTCACCCGCGTATGCATGGAGCGTACCCCCACCGTGTATGTTCCAAGCGTACATATCCAGAAATAGGAGGTGTGTGTGCAGAGTCCTCCCAGCAGTGCCCTGAGACAGGAGGGGTGGGTGCAGAGTCCTCCCAGCAGTGCCCTGAGACAGGAGGGGTGGGTGCCTAACACTCCCAGCAGTGCCCTGAGACAGGAGGGGTGGGTGCAGAGTCCTCCCAGCAGTGCCCAGACACAGGAGGGGTGGGTGCCTAACACTTCCAGCAGTGCCCTGAGACAGGAGGGGTGGGTGCTGAGTCCTCCCAGCAGTGCCCTGAGACAGGAGGGGTGTGTGCCTAACACTCCCAGCAGTGCCCTGAGACAGGAGGGGTGGGTGCTGAGTCCTCCCAGCAGTGCCCTGAGACAGGAGGTGTGCAACACATGTGTGTGAGGCTGGAAGTACCCACATGCATACTGCCTACAAGGGAACATGTCCCCATGAACTCATGTCAACAGACTCCACACACAAGTACAGTGATCACCAAGGATGCCACGAATGTTGCAGGTGGAGACATGGCCCTGCATGCATGGCCAAAGTAGAAGGGCTCCGTCACACACACAGCTCATGTAGACACAGCTCTGCGCTAAACATTGGGAACACCCTACAGGGAAGATATCAGGGTACACAGAGGGAGGAATACACCCTGGGACAATTGCACCATGCAGTAACTGCTGACATGAACAAAGAAAGTTAGCTAACACCTTGTGATGGCACACAGATCCCAGGGTCCCCCCAATGAGCAGCCCACTACTACATTTCCCACACACCCAACACATAAACACCACCCAAAACCATGTAGCAGCCCCACCAACACCAATACCAGCATAGCAGTAGTGTCAGAATGGAAAAAAAATTAAGCTTTATTCAGCATGATCACAGTGTCCGTGGATTGCAGGCAGTTAAATATTCACAAAGCCCATAGGGCAGTCAATAAGTCTCAGCTGGATGGGGGACACAGTGGGATGCGTGTCCCCTAGCTTGCCTGCACAGTTACATGCCGTCGTCTTCCACAGGGGTGAGGCCATCAGGGGGGGGGAAGCACCAGGCACCGCAGGGACATCAGGGCAAAGGGGAGGCGTTGTGGGTGCAGGGATGGAGGACTCCACCACAGGGGGTGGGGCAGGGCCAAAGGCGGAGGCCAGGATGGCACTACACACCTTTGCAAGGTCCTCCAGGGAGTCCCCTGCACCCGAAGGATCCACCGGCCCCAAGGAGGGGGGGGGGGTCAGAGGGATGGGTCGCAGCGCCACCGGGAGAGGGCGTAGACAGGGGGGGGAGAATCAACCACCGTGACCGAGGACTTCCTTGACCGCTTGCGGGGTGGTGTCACTGTGGGGCTCAGGGACAGAGCGGCCATGAAGGAGTCCTTGGGGGAGATGTGGCCAGGAGAGCTTAGGGGAGGGGATTTGGAGGGAGTGGACTGGGTGGAATGCGGACTCCCACTATGGCTGCGTGTCACACGTTTGCCCCCCGACCCAGTGGGTGTGCCTACCTCACCCTGTGTGTGCGTGTCAGGAGGAGTGCGGTGGACCTTCCCTGCTGGTGTGGTGCCTGTGTCTGTTGATGTGGGTGCATGCCGACGTCTGGGTGTACGTGGGACAGGCATGGGAGTGGGAAGTGTGGATGGGGCAGGGGTAGGTGGGGGGAGGTCACGCTGCAGGAGACCCACTGCTGCAGTCAGTGTCGAGTCTATGGACCTCAGCAAGTTGCGTTGGTCAGCCTGCGATGAATGAATGCCCTCCAAGTATGCCTCAATGTTGTTGAGTGTCTGCCCGTGGGCATGGAGGACATTAAGGATCGCAGCCTGACCAACCTGCAGTTGCCGCTGGATGTCCACAGACTCAGCATTGGCGGCAGCAGTGGAGACAGGGGCAGGGGGTGCGGTGCCTGGCATGAAGGAGACATGCGGTGACCGGGCACGCTGGGAAGGGACACGAGCAAGTGGGAGGCGGCTGATGGGAACTGAGGGGGCGGTGCGAGGTGTTGTTCTGCTGTCAGCTGCTGGTGCAGCCTCCGCCCACTCGGAGACATCCTCCTCGGACCTGTCAGCTTCGTATTCTGATGTGCCAGTCGACAGATCCTCGGCCACACTCTCCTCCGCCTCTGTCCCACTCGATGTGCCAGCCCCGATGTCACGGCTGGCACTGGTGCTCGGTCCCTCCGCCTGGTCCGTGTCCATGTCTCCCTCTGTGTCCCCCGACGATGCTGTGGGCAGGGTGGAGAGACAGAAATTAATCAGACACCTGTACACATCTGTCACATGAGTCCAATCTACATAGGTAACATTGCATAGCCTGAAAAGGAAGATCCCTAACATCTACTAAACAAGGTACCGATGTAGGGCATGAAACACACAGTTGGTTGAGCCACCATGCCACTGAAATACCATGGAGAGCATCAGACAATAGCTAAAGACAGGAAACGGAGTCTGACATAGCACCCAGGCCCTGGGGACAATCCAGCACTGCATCTGCACCACACAGCGTTGGCGAAAATACCGATGACCAGGGACCATATCCATGAACTTGAGACACATGCTGCATAGGTAATGCAGAAAACATGCACAACATGACTCGGTCACTGCACCTTGCGTGTGTGTCCAGACAAACATCACACACTGCCCAGACCCAGCAAGTAGAAATCTGGATTTGACATATAGGCTTTGCCCGCCCCAACCACCCCCTACACGAGGCAAATAGTTGAGACACAGGTGGCACCAACATCTCATAGTCTGGGTGATAAACACAGGGGCAGGCAAAATGCAAGATTGGACGCCAAACAGCCAAGGTGCGCCTGTACAAATAATGAGGCACCAGTGCCCATCCTCAGATGAGTATAACAAGACACACAGGCACTAGCAACTGTGAGTATGAAGAAGGACATTCAGGTCAGGCTGCACAGTGGACACCTGTACAAAATAGCACGTCTATATACATGGTGCCAGGGGACAATGGCACAGTGCACAACCTACGCTGTAGACACTGAGAGTGTCCACGTTTATGATGACACATACAACACCGATGAAAAGGTGCCCCAGGGGACAGTAGTGGCCACGCAACTCCATGCTCCTGAATGGTAATGACTGCAACACACGCCACCATCCCTGCACTATGTGTATCGCACACTCATGCACATCATGTCACAGGCCACTACATAGGACATGCGCGCTGTAAGGCATGACACATGAGAGACCAACTCCCATGCCTGGAGTCGGCATCAGTGCCAACTGACATGGAACCCACATGCAGTGAACTTGACAGGGCACAGCCAAGGTCCCAAAACCTGTTACCCACCACCCCCACACATGATGCTACAGGCATAGTTCTCGTGGACAAAGCGCCAGCCTACATTACCTTGTGAAGGAGTGGCTACACACAGACCAGGGAACACTTTGCAAGGAGGGGAAGGGTGGCAGGGGCGCAGCGCTATACTGGGGCAAAATGGATCTGCACAGCACCTTTAAACCCTGGCAGTGAATTCATGCTACTGTGCCCTTACAAATGCCGGTGACACACAACACACACATGTACCTACCCCCTTCCGGCTGCTGCTTCGCCTGTAAGCGCCGATCCAAGTCTGGAAAGACCACCGGCAGCACACGCCTGTGGAGGTGGCTCAGACGGCGGCGCCCGCGGTTCTTGTGGCTCTCAGGTGAGTCCCCCAGCAGGACCCGTGCAATCCTCCGCGTCCAGCACCGGATATCCTGCCAGCGTTTCCTCACCTGGGACATGCTCCGCCTCCGACCATCCACACCCCTCACGGCACTGACGGCGGTCAGCCAGATCTGCTCCTTGGCAGTGGCGCCTACCTGTGAGGAAGTACAAGTGACACCACATCAATACACCAGCCACATGTCACAGAGAGACATTTTATAACAAATTAGCTGGTAACAACAAGGCATGTCATGCAGCCAACGCATTGCACCTTTGTCATAGGGACATGATCCTCTGGTGAGGGAAAAAGCAGTACGTGCCATAGTGGGTACACAGGTGGAATGATGGCAATGTCACAATCAATGATCAAGGCTCAGACTGTGCATCACACCCACCCCTCCTGTCTCAGGGCACTGCTGGGAGCACTCTGTACCCACCCCTCCTGTCTCAGGGCACTGCTGGGAGCACTCTGTACCCACCCCTCCTGTCTCAGGGCACTGCTGGGAGACATCAGGCATCCCCCCCCCCTGGGACCCCCCCAACAGTACATGGCATGTGTGTCACACCAGGACACAATGGCAAAAGTCACAGTCACAACATAGGGACAGTCTGTGCCACTGGCCTATGCACTCACCTGATACCCTGGTCGCCCATACAGCATGGGGTACTGTGGGAGGATCACATCCAGCAATGCCATGTTCTCCTCCAGGGTGAATGGCTGTGACCTCTCCACAGCCCTTGACATGGTTCCAGGGAATCAGTAGCAGCAGCTGGGTCGACGAATTCAAAGATGTGCAGGCAAGTACTCCCTCATGGGACCTGGCTGCCTTATATGTGCCTTTCTGCCCTGTCTCATGCACAGGAGTACAGAGTGATTGGTCACTCACATTTGCATCCTATGTTTCCACCAATCCCTTCAAACCTAGCAGTCTGTGTGTACTCCATCGGTTTCATTCTCCTGCATGATGTCAGCTCCACAAACACATTGCAACAAAGTATTTTTATTCCAACTGACTTCTGCTGTTCACCTTCCAGAAGAAATTCGAATGTTGAACTTGGTCTCCATGACAACCAGCATGCATGTAGGCCTTAATACTTGTCCCTCATGTGTCCCCTATGTAATTCTGAGCTCCACACACAGGTACGGTGCGTTCCAGGGCCCTAGGGCACCCCAAATGCATTGCAACGGCCCGTACACGCGTGACTACGTTCACTATCAGTATGTGTGGCCTCGCGTATGCGTACTCGTAGTGGTACGGGCCGTACACACGCCTGTACGCTCCCTATCACTACGAGTACGCATACGCGAGGCCACACATACTGATGGGGAGCGTACAGGCGTGTGTACGGCCCGTACCACTACGAGTACGCATACGCGAGGCCACACATACTGATAGGGAGCGTACACACGCCTGTACGCTCCCTATCAGTATGTGTGGTTCGCGTATGCGTACTCGTAGTGGTACGGGCCGTACACATGTCTGTACGCTCGCCATCACGATGGGTACACATACGGCTGCACTCCCATAGTGATATGGGAACGTACACAGGCCCTCTTTGCAGCAGTACAGCGGGATTCACACATCACAGTGGTGACAGGCGGCACACAGGTAGGGATAGGGCGGACATACTTGTCCATGGATGGACATACTTGTCCATTAATTGACATTGAGGCATCGTCTGTGCATCACTACATGTGTGGGGCACAGGTGTGAAAGGCCTGTGATGTGGAACATTACTCCTGAGTCGAGAAGGCACCAGATGTAGGATGAGATGTGTACAGATGTACTGTGTGATGGTGCGATGTGTGCCAGGCATGCCCTTGACTCCTTTGACATGTGTGCATGTCGTACTGCGCACTTGGGGTGAGCGTCACTGGCATGGCACGGACACCAACACACGGAAGTGTCCCCTGATGCCCGGTACAGGGGTTATGACACCTGACTTGTCACTACCCACGGTGCACAATGTGACTATGTCATGTATGTGTGGGGGCTTCACATCAGGTTGATGTGGGAGCACCCTCAAAAGCTGCAGCCGTTGCAGCAACAAACATGTGTCTGTGTGTAGATTGCCATTGCACACTGTTCCGCACCCCATGCCACATGTGGTATCGGATGTGAGGTGCACATGTATGCATGGGACACAGAGTAGCGTGACAAGGACATGTCAGCATCCTCACAAGGTATGTGTGGTGAGTCATGACATGTGCACCTTCATGGCAAGGTGTGTGGGCTGGCCTAGTGTAATGTCATGTGACCTGTGGCTCCAGTGTTCCGCTACCAATCTCTGCAATCGGCATCCTACTGCTGCTGATGTGTGGGCGTATGTCACTCCTGTGTTGCGTCTGGCTGTTCACTTGCACTGGGACACAGCTATTCCCATGGCGTGGCATGGGGAGGTTCTCAATCTCCGTGTGTAGCTAGGTCTTTGAAGGAGTGTCACCTTGCATCCATACGTGTCCTGGCCATGTAGCACATACCTGACTCCCTATGTAGCATGTGTGTATTGCCAGATTAACATGTGCTCAGTACACATGAGTTGTTGTCGTAGTGCACTCACTCTTCCTTGTCACTTCCAAATTACTGCAGAGCGCCGCCTCTTGCCCGAAGAATTCCAGACTTGGCTGCCATGCAGGAGAATGACAGCATCCGGCTCTACCGCTTCACCCAACCATTGATTATGGAGTTGACGGCGAGACTGGCACCACACCTGCAACCGCAGCACAGGTATCCCACGGCACTGACACCCCAGCTGAAGGTAATGGCTGCCCTACATTTTCTTGCCACGGGTACCTTTCAAAATACCATAGCTCATGTTGGTGGCATGTCCCAGAGCACGTTCAGTGGTGTGCTGCATGATTTCTTAGAGGCCATGTTGATTCACCTGGATGACTTCATCAAGTTCCCAACCCCTGAACAGATGACTGAGGTCAAGCGTGGATTCTATGCCCTGGGAGGGATGCCCCATGTCATTGGGTCCATTGATGGGACACATGTAGGTTTGGTACCACCACACGCACGGGAGGTGGCGTACCGCAATCGGAAGCACTACCACTCCATCAATGCCCTTGTGGTGTGTCTGTCCAACATGGTGATTTCACATGTCTGTGCTCGTTTTCCAGGATCAGCACACGATGCCTACATCATGAGGCGTAGCGGGATGCCTGATATGATGATGCAGCTGCGCAACGAACGGGCATGTGTTGTTGGTGGGTACAGTCTGTCTGTCCTGTATTCAGTATAGCCTACCAGCACGACCGCTTCACCACTTCTAACGATGACCATGTGCTTTCCATGTAGGGGACGCTGGCTACCCCAACATGCCTTGGCTGCTCACACCTCTCCGCAACCCCATCACGCCGGCCCAGCTCCGCTACAACACCGCCCATGGCCGGACAAGGCGAGTGATAGAGAGGACGTTTGGCATGCTGAAGAGCCGATTCAGGTGCCTCCACAAGACCGGCGGCGCACTCCCATATGCCCCGGCAAAGGTCTGCAAGATCGTCATGGTCTGCTGCATGCTGCACAACATGGCAGTTGAAAGAGCTGTGCCACTCATCCTGAATCAACATGACGAGGACCATCCACCCGTGGAGGACGAAGGGCTTGGCAATGGGGCTAGTGATGTTGAGGATGTGGAGCCGCAAGAGGACATCCGGACTCGGCTCATACGCGACTTCTTTGCATAGTGGTGAGTACCAGTGTCTGAGTGTGCACGCATTGGTCCCCGTGTGGCATGCGTTGTGATGTGTGTCTCCACCTGCATGTATGGCACGTGAGTCAGAGGTGTGTGTGGGTGTGTCACTGGAGTGATGGTGCCAGTGATGGTTGTACTTCCGCAGTCATAATTGTGACCTAGCATGTTGTCATCCATACATGTGTCGAGTAAATGCCAATGCAAGTGGCTGTGCTTTTTGTGGCTGACTTCTTGTGCGTTTCTCTTCCCCAGGTACCTGCGCATGCCGTCTGCTGGTTGCATTGTTGTGGCACTGCTATTCCTCATGGACATGACACGTACTGGGGTGGGGGTACGACTGGAACGTACTGGGGTGTAGGTACATGGGGGGTATGACACGTACTGGGGTGGGGGTACGACTGGAACGTACTGGGGTGTAGGTACACGGGGGGTATGACACGTACTGGGGTGGGGGTGGGGCTCGAACGTACTGGGGTGTACATAGACGGTGGTACGACACGTACTGGGGTGGGGGTATGACTCGAACGTACTGGGGTGTAGGTACACGGGGGGTATGACACGTACTGGGGTGGGGGTGGGGCTCGAACGTACTGGGGTGTACATAGACGGTGGTACGACACGTACTGGGGTGGGGGTACGACTGGAACGTACTGGGGTGTAGGTACACGGGGGTATGACACGTACTGGGGTGGGGGTACGACTGGAACGTACTGGGGTGTAGGTACACGGGGGGTATGACACGTACTGGGGTGGGGGTACGACTGGAACGTACTGGGGTGTAGGTACACAGGGGGTATGACACGTACTGGGGTGGGGGTGGGGCTCGAACGTACTGTGGTGTACATAGACGGTGGTACGACACGTACTGGGGTGGGGGTACGACTGGAACGTACTGGGGTGTAGGTACATGGGGGTATGACACGTACTGGGGTGGGGGTACGACTGGAACGTACTGAGGTGTAGGTACACGGGGGGTATGACACGTACTGGGGTGGTGGTACGACTGGAACGTACTGGGGTGTAGGTACACGGGGGGTATGACACGTACTGGGGTGGGGGTGGGGCTCGAACGTACTGGGGTGTACATAGATGGTGGTACGACACATACTGGGGTGGGGGTACGACTGGAACGTACTGGGGTGTAGGTACACGGGGGGTATGACACGTACTGGGGTGGGGGTACGACTGGAACGTACTGGGGTGTAGGTACACGGGGGGTATGACACGTACTGGGGTGGGGGTGGGGCTCGAACGTACTGTGGTGTACATAGACGGTGGTACGACACGTACTGGGGTGGGGGTACGACTGGAACATACTGGGGTGTAGGTACACGGGGGTATGACACGTACTGGGGTGGGGGTACGACTGGAACGTACTGGGGTGTAGGTACACGGGGGTATGACACGTACTGGGGTGGGGGTACGACTGGAACGTACTGGGGTGTAGGTACACGGGGGGTATGACACGTACTGGGGTGGGGGTGGGGCTCGAACGTACTGGGGTGTACATAGACGGTGGTACGACACGTACTGGGGTGGGGGTACGACTGGAACGTACTGGGGTGTAGGTACACGGGGGTATGACACGTACTGGGGTGGGGGTACGACTGGAACGTACTGGGGTGTAGGTACACGGGGGGTATGACACGTACTGGGGTGGGGGTGGGGCTCGAACGTACTGTGGTGTACATAGACGGTGGTACGACACGTACTGGGGTGGGGGTACGACTGGAACGTACTGGGGTGTAGGTACACGGGGGGTATGACACGTACTGGGGTGGGGGTGGGGCTCCAACGTACTGGGGTGTACATAGACGGTGGTACGACACGTACTGGTGTGGGGGTACGACTGGAACGTACTGGGGTGTAGGTACACGGGGGTATGACACGTACTGGGGTGGGGGTACGACTGGAACGTACTGGGGTGTACCTAGACGGGTGGGGGTATACATACACGGGGGGTACGTGTCGGACGTACGGGGGCTGGGGGGAGTGTTGGGCGCGTATGCGGGCACATGTCTCCATGGTTGCTATAGGAATTCGGTGCGGACGGTGTTTTTTCCATACGGTTGTAAGCTCGGACGCACGGGATGGATCGTGATTCCTCGGTCGGACTTGGCTTTTCACGTTTGTAAGGTAATTCGTCCGAGGACGTGTCGGACACATTTTCCGACCCGAGGACGTGTGGGGAATGATTCCCAGTGCGGTTCGTATGGACTTTTTACCATGCGAATCGTGATTGCCAGTTCGTACGGCACTTGTATGATTCGTACGGTAAAAAGACCCGATACGAGTCGTACGGGGACATTTTTTACCGGATCGTGAGCGGCACCATGGTGGTCTGCTGACCCTAGCAGTCCACCATCCCTGTGATTGTAGCCATTCCCAATTGGTTGCAAATTGCGACCTGCCGCATGAATATTGATGAGACAGGTCCATTTACGATCTATTGGAAAACGCAAACAGTATCTGAGACACTGTTTTACATAGCTACATGCAATTTCCTAATTGCAAAAATTCGCAATTAGGCAATCGCAAACTGATTTTTTTGTACATCTGGCACTAAGAGTAGGGAGACCAAGGGAAGACATTCCTGTCATGATTTACCAATGGGTGACCTTAAGACAAACAGTGTAATTTGACTGCTGAGCTACTGACTTTGTCATTACTTGTTTGCTTTGAATGGTTTTTATTAAAGTATAACAAAAAACACTCAAAGATGGCTGCCCTTGCATGTGTATGTGTGAACGCATGTGGGGCCTTATTGTAGTTTTTTGGGCTAGAATGTATAACAAAAACCATTACGAAATGGCCCTTTATATGTCTGTATGTATGTGCACAAACAAACTGCAATCTTCAAATGGTTTTTGTTACACTTTAGAAAAAACACATTTACAGATGGCTGAACATGCGCATACAAGCTCAGTCAGAAAAATTCTAGACTCTTATGCTGCAACATTGTACGAAATAAAACATTAAGTAAATAACCATTTACTTTACCCTGCAGTGTTTCACACATACCCTAGGGCATTGTATGCAGTGCATCTCTTTGTTCACTGTGCCACCGATATGTTAAACACCTTTGCTCCTCTCATCTTCCATAGTGTATCTTGTATTGGCCTCTTCTTCGGTGATCAATAGTGCTCTCCATTTCATTGGCGTATACAAAAAAGTGATGGATAAAATGCTTGATTTAAAGTCTCAGCTACTGGTAATTATTTCGGCTGCATTCGAGTCTATCGCTACTTTGCACACCATGCCACCTCACTTTAAACCCAGCTATATGTAAATCAGCCTTGACCCTGCTTCAGTGGAGAAAGTTCAACCCAAACTACCAGGCTAGGTGCTTCCTCAACTGGAACACAAGGAACCAAATCTTGTTTTAGCCCTTATTGGGACTTATCAGTTAAGTATAGATTGGTTCCAGTGGCACAGTGTGCTCAGGACCTAGGTCTGGGCATGCCCGTCCACTTAGCGTCACACTGAAGAATAACAAAAGTAATTAATTGAATGCATCAATTCATCTCTGCTACTGGTTTTCTCCTGTTCCTTTAGGCTCATTCTCAAAACCCTTTTCCAATCTTATTTTAAAGCATATTCTGCTGAGTAAGTCATGGAATCCTGACACTCAGCTCCTGCCTCCTGATGGCCACTGGCATGGAATGAGCATACGGCAGATCAACTTGGCCACTGTTCTCTTGTGCCAAGTTGCTGGTTTCTTCTTGCTCTCGGCTCCTTTTCTCCTGTTGTCTGCTCTCCTTTCCCTCTGCCTCCTCTTTGCCATCTCCATCTCTTTAATTATATTGTTTGGTTCTATCATATCTACTACTCACTCTGCCACCTCACTTCAGCCTTTTTTCAATGATCTCCATTTGTCCGATAATACATCCTACTTCTGCCTTGCCTCCAACTCTGCAATTGTGACATTATTTGTTTTGCCCTGATGTTCCTCTGCACTCCTCACTAGTGTTGCTTCCACCCAC
This sequence comes from Triturus cristatus, assembly GCF_964204655.1. Taxonomy (NCBI): domain Eukaryota; kingdom Metazoa; phylum Chordata; class Amphibia; order Caudata; family Salamandridae; genus Triturus; species Triturus cristatus. The sequence continues at coordinate 890,765,201 of NC_140585.1, read as the reverse complement.
GCTGAGCGTCAGTGGATTGTATAAATAAAGAAACGCACTCTCTGCATGCCTGAGTCCTTTGTATGCTGCTTCACATCAATGCTGTGTTGCCCTTCCCTGGCACAACACTCCACCTCCTTTCTACTTCTACCTTCTCCATATCCATTTCTGATCTTCTCCACTCCAATTGCTTCTCCATTACATTCCATACTTACTCCACTGGGTCCTTATTGGTTTGTGTTGCACCACAATCTGCCCCCCTTCAGCTCAGCTTCCAGGGTCTGTTATCTGAAGGAAAGTGATACTGCAGAATACTGGATTTGTCAATGTTGGATTTAGCCCTTTTTGACTAAAGTTCCTTAAACTTTTTTGCCTTCCTCCTAGACCCTTTTCTGACATAATGTTGCCGACTTAGATGCTTTGGGCACTTTGCCACTGTTGATCAGTGTCAAAGTGCAAGTGCTCCCTGTATAAAGTGTTGTGGTAATTGGTTGTCCATAATTGTTATGTTTGACTTACTAGTAAAGTCCCTAGTAAAGTGCACTATGTGTGCCAGGGCTGGTAATGCAAATGCTACTAGTGGGCCTGCGGCACTAATTGTGCAACCCACACAAGTAGCCCTAAGAAGAGATCTCATGCGTGCCACTGCAGTGCCTGCGCGCAGTTTGTTAACTGCCTTGTTGTCCTGGCAAGTGCACCCACTTGCCAGGCCTTACCTTCCCTTTTTATGCACATTAGACACCCCTATAGTAGGCCCAAGGTACCCCCCTCGGCAGGATGCAGTGTATGTGAAAGGTAGGACATGTACTGAGGTGTGTACCATGTCCTTACAGTGAAATACTGCCAAATTTGTTTTTCACTGTTGCAAGGCCATCTTGTCCATAGGACAGAATGGGGAATGCTCTGTACCCTGTTTCCAGCATATCTTCCCATAGGCATAAGATGGAGAGATGAAGTTTATTGTGCCTAAACTCAGGATTTACTAACACATCTTTTTGTGAAGATGGTTTTTAAATTGTGTGCTTAGAACCACGTTTTTAAAAATGGCTGGTTTCTTGTCTTAAACCATTCTGAGGGTGTCTGCCTGGTTGTATATTGCCTGCCTGGGTTGGGATGTGACAGGGTCTGGGAAGTGTCCTGACCCCAGGGAGGAGTAGGTGAGACAGCAACAGGCTGGACTGATTTGATGTGGGGGAGGAGTAACCCCCTGGATGTGAAGAGGGCTGTGTTGTTGCCACTAAAGGATGGCTCCAACTCCTGCTGAGCGTCTGGCCCCCAGACCCTGACTATCAAAGGAGGAAGGTGTGCACTGGCAGGAAGACGCCCAGGTCTGGTTTGGACCGAAGTCAGAGCCCCCTGAACACAAAGACTTCAAAAGCATTTAGGGGTATAAATTTAAGAGCTGAAACCCCTGAACTCAGGACTGAAATCCATACTGAAAAAGGATTGAACCTACTTTGTGCTCACGAGGAACCTCTTCCAAAGAAGAACAGCTAAAGAGACTGAAGAGAAGGACTGCTCTTGCTGTGTGTTCTGGGGCTGGCCTGCAGCTTGCTGGTTTGACTAAGGAGAGGACAAGGGTATTGTGATCGTTGTTCACCGAGAGGAATCTGCCCAAGATCGTCAACGAAGGAGAAGGCAGCTCCGTAACCCGTCCGGCTAAAGCGTCGCCTGGCAACAGAGCCACAACGTGATTGGGATCGCCCAGCAGGACGTCCGACGAGCGGGAGAGAGAGAGAGGCATCGCACCCCCCAGGTAAGGCTTGGACTTCGGTTGGGAGCCGCAAGCATGTGTGGCCTGGGGAGGCATGCAGGAGGAGTACAGGAGTGCTCCGAGCTCTCTCCCGCTGCACCGCATTAGATGCGCTGAGTCCCCGAGCAGCCCGTATCTGCACAGCAGTACCGCGGCTGGCCCTTTAAGCTTATGACCGTTGTCTCTAGGGTTGGGGCCTAGTGGGGGCCCGAATTGACAGCGCAGATTACGAACCGCATTATTATTGCATTACGAACTGCCTGATTCTTGCATTGTGAACCACATTATTATTGCATTGCGAACTGCCTGATTCTTGCATTAAGGACTGTCTTATTACCACATTACGAACTGCATTACGAACTGCATAAGATTGCATTAGGACTGCATTACAGATTGTGAATTGCTCATTAATACCGCAAGAACCTACAAGTGATTGCTGGCCTAATAATCGGCCAAGTGAAATATTACGAATACACATCTATTGGATTTTTATTGTTTGGTCTCATCATATTCTTTTTTATGAACATACTGCTATTTTAATTAAACCAGTGTGGTGTCCATTTGTTGTGTTATCACTGTGTTACTTGGAGTGTGGTTGCAAATACTTTACACATTGCCTTGGAGATAAGCCTGGCTGCTCGTGCCAAGCTACCAGGGGGTGAGCAGGGGTTATCTAAGGGTGTGTCCCTCCTCGCCCTGACTAGAAGCAAGGGTCTCTATTTGGACTAAGGTACCTACCTCAGCCAACTAGAGACCCCCAGTTCTAACAGTCAATGACCCCAGGGCTCCAGTCCTGCCTTTCTAAAGCCACACATTTCTGTCTTTGCTGGGGCAGTCTCCCTGCATAGGGAAAGAAACACATAATTTGAGACTACTGTTTTGTTGTGAACATAGCGTCTCACCATCTGGATGTAGGAAACCCACGTTTTTTGGCGTGGTTTCACAGTTGCTGGGCTTCAGTAAACACCACATGAATCCTGCAGCTGTAGGCTGAGCGTCTATGTCACCTGGGACTCCCATTCCTCATATCCTGGGCTCCTGGCTACCACTCCTTGCTCCTCACGCTCCAAAATGGCAATCACCAGCCTGAGGGGTTGCAGCTGCCTTTTAAAGTTACTCAGCAGTTAGTCCTCAGGTTTTTCATCCGCTTCTCTTTTCTATCATGGCCGTATTTTTCTTGGTTTCTTCCTGATTTGCCCAATCCATTATGTTTCCTGTCTTTTGATATTTAATGTCATTTCTCTTTCCTCTTATGTGAGGGCTTAAGTCTGGTTGGAGGGTGTGTTGCAACAAAGCTGTGTTTCCTCATCTGTTTCCTCTCCACTTGCTAATCCTGACTCTTTGCTCCAGGGGAATTCCACTGTTGGGTTCCTGATTCCTAGTTTTCTTTATTCCTTTGAATTCTGTATCAGAAAGGAAGTTTTTTTTACACCCTTGGCTTTTTCCACCTGAAAAGGTGGCACCTTCTCAAAGGCACTTGCCTTCCACATATACCAATGTGTGGTGACATCATGGCTTCCAGAAACAGTTGCCCTTACCTCCGGCAATGGAATTTTATTTATAAATTTTATATATCGCTAGCTATACCCGTGATTATCAGAGTGCTTTACTTACAAGAAAGAAAAATAGCTAGTGTAGCATGACATAGGGATTCATAAAATGATAAGCATAATATTTTAAGACAGCATAAACTAAAGGGGTGAATGATATGATAGATAGTTGAGACAATCACATTACCACCTATCATTGGCGAGTGGGCTGTTGAAGCCTAGTCCAGTTGGCTTGAGCCATAAAAGATTTTGAGTAAAGCATCCAACCCTGCACAAGCTTATAAAAACAGCCATGCAGTGTTTGAGATTAAAGCACAGGCCACAAGCTGAATGAACCCATGTAAACCTAGTAATGTTCTTCACTATATTATTAAGTGTGGTGAAAAAGGAGTTATTAATATCTGAAAAAAGATCCTGGGCTCAGGATAGATGCTGAGCATAGATCAGTGGAAACAGATAATGCCTAGAGGCTCCTCACACACACTACAGGGGCCCAATCTCAGTAAGAGGTTCGATCTCCACACCTAATCCATGGCCTCTCTCTTACAGCAGCTAAAAATGAACAAAAGGAAGCAATCGATAGGCCTCGAATCTGGAATCTATGTGGGGATAGCTTGCAATCCCTGACAAAATAATAATACACCACAGCAAGGCAGGTTCTATAACGAGCTTATATTTATTATTTAACTTCCACTTTGTGGATGAAATGGCTTGGCCATGTGCAACAAGTTTACTGGTAAACCTAAAGGTGAATATTAGTTATAATAATTACCTACATGATAGTTATAGTTTTTTTGTTTAACTACTATACCTAGCCCCTTGCACTTTTTGACGCAGAAATATGTCACAAGTGGATTGCAACCACTCACTAAATGTGAATTTTGAAATCCTTCTTCATTGCCTCAGTGAAAAAAACCGTTTAAGCAGTTGACTTTTTGTCTTTCCATTAATGATAGTTCTTTGTTAAAACAACGCACACTAGAAGCTCAAGCAGTACTTACATGGAAGAGGAATGCAACCCCTCACCATCGGGCGGCTGATAATCCACTGTGAGGCTAAAACACAGAGGGGTCACTTCACAAGGGCATTTATGAGTACATGAAGGGGTATTCCAGTAGTACTTATTCCATGAGTACTCTTTTACATACTCTTACCTGCCTTCGTGTTTTGGTGCCAAGACATATGACATGGGAATATTCATATACAATTAGTACACATATAAAGCACTATGGCCTATTTTCACTTTTGCTAATGGAGAGTTGGACATTTTAGAGCAGATTCACAAATGCACGGAAGAGCATTGAAAAGAGAAACCTGTGGTACTATTTCCCCTACTCATAAATGCTTTTGTAAATCAACCTCAGAGTTGCTTAGGCAAGGTTTGGGGTTGGGGTAAGAAGTGTCACTGAGGAGGGGAATCCGGGTGACCGCTCATCTTCTTAGTTTTGATTCAAATAGTGGTGTGTCCTGAGCAAAGAACGAATAACCCTGGATGCTCCTTGCTGCTGTGTAGAGTTGATACACAGAGCCAATCGCTACAGTAAGAACATGACCTTTGGAGTTATGAATCAGGACCCAAATTACAAAAGTGACAGGTTTTCAATTTCAATTTAAGCAGGTTTTCAGCATGTGTGTGGGGGGGGGGAGGATGTGTGTGTGGGGGGTGGGGGTTGGGGGGTGTTACAGTATGGAACAAAGGAGTTCCAACTGTAACAAGTGGCTACCCTCAGGTTGATGAAGCAAGCCTGTTCCGGTTATTGTTTTGGAAAGGAACAAACTTGTCACCGCTTCATGAGATGTGGGTCCCACAAGAGCACCATAAATAAATGTTGTCTAGATCTGCAAATTGGATGGTGTATCACTCTTTCCATACAGGGCATTGAGCCTCAAAAGAGCATTGCTGGGCCCAAGAGCTTGTGCAGTCAGCAAGCCTCCTGTGGTCCGCCACAACATGCACTTTAGATTAATCTTCAAATATCTACTATAGGATATCTTTACATTTCTGAAAATGTAATTTATTACAGAAAGATTATAACTTTTCATATTACTCCAGTCTACTGTTCCGATGTTTATTAAAGTATTTAAATACTACAGTAGAATGTGAGATATCAGCTATTCATTTCACAGGGCTGAATTTCAAATTTATTTTAAGCCTGATCTAGAGTAAACTTACTCTGTCTCACAAGTCTTCAACATAATAAAAGTGTAATACATACATACATACATACATAAAGGGGCTTTGGGTCTGCCTATTGCTGTGGCCTTCACAATTTGGATCAGCCCAAACATAGCCATTGAATGTTTGGACTGTGATTGTAGTATGAGTGACTGCATCTTGCTGCACTGCATCGAAGTACTCATGGAAAGCAAAGGAATCTGTCACCAGCAACCCACAACACCCTTTAAGGGAGCTTCTGTCTGTCTGTCTGTCTGTCTGTAGTCAAGCCCCTCCTCAAGAAGCCCACAGCCGACCCGACCGACCAGAAAAACTACCGGCCCATCTCTCTCCTTCCCTTCGCAGCCAAAGTCACTGAGAGACTCGTGAATGCTCAGCTGACCTCCTTCATCGAAGATAACTCCATCCTAGGCTCCTCCCAGTCTGGAATCCGCAACAACCACAGCACAGAGATGGCCCTCCTCGCTGCCACTGATGACATCTGCATGCTCCTCGACCAGGGACACACTGCTGCTCTCATCCTACTAGACCTCTCCGCAGCCTTCGACACTGTCTCACATCTCGCACTCACAGCCAGACTTCACGACGCAGGGATTCGAGGAACCGCCCTCGACTGGATCCGATCCTTTCTCTCCGGCAAAACCCAGAGGGTCAGTCTCCCTCCCTTCCTCTCCAAACCCACAGAGATCAACTGCGGAGTACCCCAAGGATTATCGCTCAGCCCCATGCTCTTCAACATCTATATGGCCCTCCTCGCCGCCATCACTCATATGAGGTGGCCCTGGATTTCGATATAGGTAGAGACCAGCAGGGGAAATCAGTGAGTGCAATCAAAGACAAACGGTTTGTGACCTGTATAAATCCATTTGTGCAAAAGTCATTAATCACTAGAACATTAGCAACAGAGGCCTAAACGTATAATTACACCACACAAGGATAAATAAAGATTATCAAAAAGGTTTTATTAAAGCTTCATATTATAACACATAGGGTTTTTAAATAAATGCATATTCAGATAAAATATTGACTAAACACATCCCACAACACATTCACACAAACCTCAGATATACCAAATCATAGCGTTGCATACTCACACGCCTAACAATATCAGACATTCAACAATAAACTATCAATATATACATGAGTAGGTCCCCCCAGTGGGTCTAAAGTTACATAAGAGGTGATGTTCACCTTACAAGTAGTACAAATGTACCTCAAAAAGGAATAACATGTCAGGACATGAGAATCAGTTATTCAGTGAAATAATAAACACAGTTAAATAATCATGAAATGGTAGACAGTTTTCAAAAATCACTGGGGGGATTTTTCCAATCATACTCATGTATATATTGACAGTTTATTGTTGAATGGCACTTCTGCGACCTACACTTGCTCCCTGTCGAAAAGAGAGTAACTTTCAAACTGCTCACACATGCCTACAAAGCCCCCCATAACACCAGACCCCAATACCTCAACGAAAGAATCTCCTTCCACGCCCCCAAGAGAAACCTCCGCTCTGCCGACCTAGCCCTCACCAAGGTCCCTTGCATCCACAGAGCAAGAACAGGAGGCAGATCCTTCCCCTGCATCGCGGCCAAGACCTGGAATGAACTCCTCCTCAGCATCAGACATAGCCCTACATTGCAAATTTTCCGAAAGTACATCAAGACCTGGCTCTTCGGATGAACCTCGGAGCTGCTCGTACCCCCCCAGCGCCTTGAGACCCTAATGGGTGAGTAGTGCGCTCTATAAATCCCTGATTGATTGATTAATTTGTGGCTACTTCTCAGAGAATGAGGGAACTGGTTCCTCCGATCTGGCATTCACGGCTGTGTTTAGAGTTCACTGCATAGCGGCGACTCCAGGGATCTGTGTGAATTTACTGCAGGATATTACCCAGCAGGAACAACTAACTGACATTCTAGACAGAGCAGGCCCCACAACATGCCAGCAGATACCGTCTGCAAAAGAGAAACTTCTTGGATTTTAGAGAGACTGAGGGGATATTGCTATCGCCACTTCATAACCAAAACTCGTAGTGAGTGAGACAAGACCAGTTGATTTCTTGCTGGACTTGCTAACCCCTCCTGATCCCCAACACAAATACTGTTGTTTGTTAACTCTGCAGGACTCAGAGTGTACACATCTTTATGCTGCCTCACCAGGTTCTTTTCCACAAGCCTTGCATTCCTATGTCCTAAATGCCTGGACTCATAGAGTTGGGCAGGAGATAGCCACAGTTTTGGGGAAAGACATACAGGTGGAGGAGGTCAGAGGGGCCATCAATACTCTGGCCCGGAGTACAGTCCCTGGAACTGACAGCCTACCCATTGAATTCTATTCTGCACATGTTGACATTCTGGCTCCCCGGTTAACCAGACTCTACAATACTGCAAAGGGCCTAGTTGCTCTGCCTCCCTTTATGTGAGAGGCTCTGCTGGTACTGCTCCTAAAAAGGGGTAGAGAGGAGGACCTAGTATCATCCTACAGACTGTTCTCAATCATAAGCATGGATTATAAAATCCTCAGTAAAATACTGGTCACTAGATTATTACCCCACCAGCAGTTATTGAATATACCTGGATGAATCTGGGTTTGTCCCGGCCCGTAGCACAGCCACAAATGTCAGAAAACTCATACACGTATTGCACTCCCCCCTTTTGACTTACCCCATGGCACTGGTGCTGGCAGTGGACAAAGAAAAAGTGTTTGATTCTCTTCGGTGGGATTATTTGCACACTGCCATGACCAGCGTGGCACTGGACTGGGGTTCCTTACATGGGACCAAACTTCTCTACACTATCCCAACTGCACAAGTCCGGATGAGCAATTTCATTTCCAGACCCTCTGTTATTGAAAAAGGCACTAGGCAAGGGTGTCTGCTATACCAGTACTCTTTGCAATGGCAGTCAAACCCCTTGCACTCTGGTCTGACAGGGCCACTCATACCAGGGGCTATAAGTTGATAACACCACACTGTATGTATGACTATACGGGGATGATTTATTGCTCTACCTCTGTGGGACACGGGCCGATGTTAAGAGCACTATTGAGGCGCTCACCAAATTTGGTGCTGCATTCATCTTATGGGTGAACTGGGGTAAACCCTACGCCTACTCCATCCATGAACCTGAATCAGAGACAACACCCCTGGAAATAGGAGAAGAGATGCATTGTAGCTGTACACATTCTGCTACTGTGTACAAATGAGTCGGTTTGAAAATCAGTTAATAGAATGTATATATCTGAGTGACTTGGACCTCCGGGTATCACACAATCGCCTTCTGGCACACTCTGCCCCTGTCCGTTATGGGTCGAACCACCCTGACCAAAATGGTGATGTTACCACGATTACTGTACTTTTTTTGCCACCCTCCCCATCTAAGTGCCTTGTATCTTCTTCTGGTAAAATGTACCCTATTACTGACTTTGCTCCAGGTCACACAACAACACAGGATATCAGTGACTAAACTCTGCCTTACTTCAACAAGGGCGGACTAGCAGTTCCTGACTATGAACTATACACTCTTGCTGCACAAATAGAATGAATGGTGAGGTAGAGGGAGATGCACTGGGGCCCTCTGCAAGGCCAGCCAGAGCTCTGACCTGGGGCCCAGTCAAAGCTTCTTACCCCTGCAAAGCAGGGGAGCCCTCACTGGGCTTGCAGAATCCTGTACATGGCTCTAAATTACTCTGCAGGCCACAGAATAGAGAATGGATCCCAGGAATGGAGATTTCTCCCCTAGCCAGCTGGAGCTCTGACCCAGGTCCCAGTTAGAGCTTCTTAACCCAGCCAAGCAGGGCAGGCCTCCCTGTGCTGGCAGGATGCCACCCTGGGCCCTTTGAGGCACGGTGGGCCAGAGAATGGAGCCCAGGACTAGAGGCGTCCATCCTTGAGCCTGCTAGTGCCCAGTCAGAACTCCCTTACCCAGTCAAGCAGGTGAGACCTCCCAGGGTCTGCAGCACACTCTGCCCCTCCGGACACTTTGCAACACGGCAGGGCAGAGAATGCAGTCCTGGTCCTAGAGTTTCTACTGAGGTCAGTCACAGCTCTGTCCCAGGGTCCGGTAGGGGCTTTTTAATCAGATCAAACAGGGGAGCCTTCGTTGTGCCTGAGACACCCAGTCCCGGGCACTTTGTGACACGACAGGCCAGAGAATGAAACTCTTGGGGTCTTTTGCGCTTGGGCCAATGTGATACTATTAGGAATGATACATTGACCATCGACTCCATCTTGTGTATTTTCAGTGCTCTCACGCAGTTGCAGGGTGGGGAGGGGATGTTTTTGCTCTTCACTTGTTTTCGCTCCTCACCGTGCAGAGTAAGCTGGAACATGTTGTGTGGGATGCACGCTTGGTACCTTTTAGGGCAGAGATTGTTGTTGCCAGAGAAATGTGCAGAATGTACAGCTCCGTCTTGGAGTCAAAAGTCAGAGGCCTGACCAGCTTCTGTCTTGACCCTGACACAGACCAGTACGGTCTGTATGGTTTTCGTAACAGAGGAAAGGGGGTGAGGTTCCGAGAAACTTCTCCTTAGGTTCAGTAAAAGGTAATAAAGGCAGAAAATCTTGGCGCTGAATCGGAAACTCACCAGTTGGGGTGGACGCACTGCCACGGGGAAAATCTACGGTCATTCCTGATCGAGACTTCTGGCTGACCGTCAAGGGATTCCCAGTTGAACTGACCAGAATGATGAGTGAAACTCGCTTGTTGAGGTGTTCTCTTTATCCACTTTATATACATACTCACTCCCTGAATTTCTTTGCTCCATGTACATATTTTATATGTTTCCTTCTTTTGTGTATATGTTATTCGCATTTGACTCCTTTTGGTTGATATTTGGGAATCTGCATTAACCAAGATATTTTACTTTCCTCTCAAAAGTGTTGAATTAATAAATACATGTGTTTCATTTTAAATGCACCTGATTCTGTTTCCTTGCCTCATCTCAAGAGTGCTGAGTTCCTTTCGTATGTGTGTTATTTAAAGGTGCAGCAGTACATTTGCTTCATCTTGAGAGTGCTGAGTTAAATTGTGTCCTGTTGTTACAAATAAGATGCAATACATTTTGGCATCACTTAGCAGGATTAAAACATTTCAGGAGAAAAATGTTTTCCAGGAAAGCGAAGGCAGATTCCCAGATTGCCAAATGAAATACCTGGGTAGGAAGTACCCCTTTATGACATGCTTGCACACGAGTGGGCGAATTGTGCTGAGCTCAGTGAAAACTGGAATGCATTTATGGTTGACGCTGAGCCAGCACAAGTGGTCACATGTTTGTAAAAAGTGCCTATTGAGAAAGGAAAAGAGCTTAGCAAATTAAGGTGAAGATGCTGGATATTTTATGTGCCTATCGTAAATTGCATGAACAATGTGTTCAGTTACAGCAGGAACACAAGCAAATAGAAAAACAGCTCATGCAAGCCAAGAACACTTCCACAATGCTAACTTGTCAAATAAGTTATTACAAGGTAAGTTTGAAACTTACCAAACTGTAGCTGAGAAAGCTGCAGTACTTGTCTCACAATATAAATACAAGAGAAGGAGGGGAAGACTTAATAAGAGAAAAGTGCATTTAGCCATCACAAAAGTAGGAATTGATTGGGACCCAGAAACATGGGATGGGAATATTTGGGATTCTTTAGAATTTTCAGACTCTGGGGAGAGTGTGGCCTTGCTAGCAGCCAGGGTGGTCAGAAGATTGGAAGGTTGTTCATCCACAGTTGATCATACACAGCCCATATATCGAGGGAAGATACAGGGTGGTCCAAATTATCCCGAGGGGGTTGCGATGGATTCCATGGAAGATTTTACTCAGCAAGAGATTAATGACATTTTAGACAGATTCCGACAAAGACCCAGGGAGGCTTTGCTTATGTGGATGGTGCAACTGTTTGATATGGGAGCCTCTGGGGTGATGTTGGACACAGTAACTTTTTGCACACTCAGTACTGACCCTAGTGTACAAGAACAATTCAGGAATTATAAAGTCAATAATCAAATCAGAGGTTTACAATTAGCGGTTGAGAGTTGCAACCACAAGTACCTGACAGAGTCAGACTGGCCAATGAATGACAAATCTTGGTTTCACACTGAGAGATGCTATGCACAGGCTTAAGGAAGAAGCAATGAAAACTGCTATTTTCCTGGGTAATGCATGAGTTACCCCAGCCTACAAACAGGTGATAATGACCTTGCTAATTTACCAGACTGGTAATAATTTGGCACAGGTGATTGAGGCGGTTTGTGAGTTGGGGGAGTTAGGATACTGGATAAAGACTGAAACAGCCTCCCGGTCTGAGACCCGGACAGATAATAGCAGGGTGTATAGGAGAGATATGTTTATGGTCTTGTTGAAGGATGGAGTAAAGAAAGAGCAGGAAGATGGGATAAAGACCAAGAGTCTGTGGGAGATGGATCGGAAGTGAGGGTTGGACAAGAAAAAAGGAAGTAGGAAAGTGAATAAGCAGGATAAAAAGCAAGTTAGTCAAAGAAGGCCAGAGGTAGAGGAAAGGGAAAAAGAGAAAGAAAGAACTACCCTTCTGAAGGTGAAGGGTAGAGAGACTTAGACAATAAGTGACTTATTGAGAACAGAGGGGAGGAGTGGTTCCCCCCAGAGTAAGACAGGTTGTACCCGGATTTTACTTGGGTAAAGGTTGACAGAATGAAAGTAGATTAGGGAGTAGGCCAAGCTCCGGTACAGGGATGGGCTCGCAAAGATAATAGACCCTATGTTGACGTAGAAATGTATTGGAAATATCGTAATGTTCAGAAGGCCCGAACTCTAGTAGACACCGGAAGGGAGGCCTCTTTGATATATGTAAATCCAAAAATTTTAAAGGACAGTATTTCACCATCACAGGTTTGGACAGATAAGAGACACCAGCTGTGCAAACAAAGATCCAAATGATAATAGAAAGAATACCAAAATGAGAGTACACTGTATTGATAGTGTCCCTCTCTGAATATTTAATTATAATTGATATTTTGAAGGAAATTACTGTATTTGGAGGAGTGGTGCTATCAAATTTGGATCTAAAAGGTACATTTCCATTGTCGCTGTAAGGATGGGTCATTGAAAATTCCTCCAGTGAAGGTGCCCCAGGACAGTAAGGTAATTCATTTGAAACAGTATAGAATTCCAGGAGGGCATGAGGAGATCAGTGAAACCATACGAGATTTGATAGAGGCAGGGGTGGTGATTCCAATCACCACCGCCTGGAATAACCCTGTGTGGCCTGTGCGCAAAAGTTACAATAGTTGGCGCATGACAGTTGATTATCACAAATTGAACAAGCACACTCCTTTGACTGCCGCTGTCCCAGATACGATTACCTTAATTGAGAAAATACAGAAACATCCTGGGACCTGGTATGCGACTATTGATATTGCTAATGCTTTCTTTCCTATACCAATAGCCCCCAAGAACCAGGAACAATTTGCTTTCTCGTGAGCTGGTAGCAATTCACCTTTCAAAGGCTCCCTATGGGGTACTTACATAGTCCCACCATCTGTCACAGGCTGGTGGCAGATCACTTGGATGAGGTATCGGTCATTCCCAGGATGCATTACATTGATGACTGATGATACAGGGTGAGACCCGAGAACAAGTGCAGATTCAATTGGACAGGATTGTGGAACACTTGCAGAGCAAAGGGTGGGAGATAAATCCTGCAAAGGTACAGGGACCCTCTCAAAATGTGAAGTTTGTGGGTATCCAATGGCATCAGGGATACAGAGAGGTGGTGCCACAAGTGAGACAAAAAATCAAAGAATTTGCTGTGCCCGAAATAGGAAGGAAGCTCAAAGGTTCATTGGATTGTTTGACTTTTGAGACAGCATATCACTCACTTGAGTCAGATTTTGGCTCCTTTGTACAAAGTCACACGAAAGAAAAAAGGAGTTTGAATGGGGAGAGCAGCAAGAAAATGCATTTTAATCAGTAAAAGAGGCTATACAGCGTGCTTCGGATTTGTTGACAGTGTGAGAGGGGTATGCTGAGCTGAATGTGACAGTTCAAGGGCAGTATGCGAATTGGAGTTTGTGGCAGAAGCAAGGAAAGAAGATGGTGCTTTTAGGATTTTGGGCAAAGAAGTTACCAGATGTTGGATAGTGATATATTCCCTTTGAAAAACAGTTACTTGCATTTTTTTGGGCCTAGGTGGATACTGAGGAGTAGACCCTAGGGCACAATGTGATTTTGAGACCTGAAATTCCTATAATGCAATGGGTGATGACTTTCCCCAAGACTCACAGAATAGGGCATGCGCAAGAAGCCACCATAATCAAGTGGAAATGGTACATACAGGACAGGGCCTAGGTAGGTCCTAGAGGCAATGCATCATTACATGAGAAGGTGGCGTAGGCCCCAGTGGGAGATTCAGAGGTGTTGCATGATGTGCCTGAGATACATGAGTCCCCTGTGAAGTGGGGTGGGCCGTTTGCAGAATTGTCTTCAGGAGACAAGAGGCATGTGTGGTTTACTGACGGCTCAGCCCAGTATGTGGGGGCTAAGAGGCACTGAAAGACAGCATCATACAATCCTGTGACCAGGAAATTGTTGACTACTACTGGAGAGGGAAAGAGTAGCCAGTCTGCAGAACTATATGCTGTGTATCAAACCTTTAAACACAGATTGCCAGGAAGGTGTCATATATATACACTGGCTCGTGGCCCCCTGCTAATGGATTAGCACCGTGGCTTCCCACATGGCATGCCCATAACTGGATGATACATTCAAAAGAGTGGGGTAAGGAGTTGTGCTAGAGAGCTGAGAAATGTTACCGCAAAGCACAGTTACTGTGTATCATGTTGATGCTCAGTGTTCCACCGACTCACTCGACCACTGTTTTAATTCCCTTACAAATGAAAAGGCTAAAATCTCAGAGGCTGAGGGGGCAACGCAGGATTCTGATTTGGGTGGAATGGCTAAGTGGGCACACCAAAAATGTGGACACCTGGGAGGGAAAGCCATTAACAGGTGGGCAGAGAATAGAGGAATGCATATTACCCTAGATTTAATCAAAAACGCAATAATGCAGTGTCCTATTTGTCAGCATACCCAACACAGACCAGTCCCATAGCTAGTGAGAGGTCAGCTAGGTAGAGGAAAATTACCAGCACAGATCTGGTAGGTTGACTATGTTGGGCCCATGCCAAATAGTCGAGGATGTCAATATGTGTTCACTGTGGTGGACACATACTCCGTACATTTTATAACACTTCCATGTAAATGTGCTACTCAATTGAACACATTGAAAACGTTAGACTTGTTGATTCTATACTATGGAATTCCACTGCAGTTCCAAAGTGATAACGGATCTCATTTTAAAGGCAAATTGGTGCAGGATTATTGTGCACAACACAGTATTGAGTGGGTCTTTATCATTCCATACTACCCGCAGGCTGCAGGTTTGATAGGACGCACAAAATGGTTGTTGATAGACCAATTGAGAAAGTTATCTGATGAGTCATTAAACAATTAGAGAGACCATTTAAATGAAGCTTTAAAAATATTTAATAATAGACCCTTGGCTAATGCAGAGACCCCGTTGATGAGGATACTAACCCCAGCTTTGCAGATTCAGCCTCATGTGGCCACTAATACTATTCTGTACTGGGAGACAACTCCCAGAGCCTTGGCTGCATACAGGGTGACACCAGAAGCTGCAGGTCTTGATTTGCATGTTTTGAAACTGTACAGACTCAAACCAAGAGATATTGCACTCATTGAGACAGGAGTGGGAATCCAGATTCTATCGTAGCACTTTGGATTGATCGCCCCTCGATCTGGGTAGGCTCTCAAAGGCATTCAAGTGCTAAAAGGGGTGATTGATGAAGACTATCAATGTGAGATCAAGGTTGTCTTGATGAACAGTGGAGACGCTGATTTGGTAATATAAATTAGAGACAAAAATGCTCAGATAGTGATTATTCCAGTATACGGAGGGATAGTTAAGAAGGGGACTGCCCCAGCCCTTCTCACCGTGCAAGGGGAAGAAGAGTTTGGCTCCACCAACAAGAACCCAGAGGCCAAGGTGTGGGTAGAGTCTCCAAATAGTCCCCCGTACAGGCAGAAATCATTGCAACCGGAAAAGACAATGTTCTGTTAAACATGAAACAGGGCAAGAGAAATGGGAACATATGCCTTCTGACAAATGTTACTTGTGAGAATGAATAATACTTGTTTGTTCTCTGTTCTTTTAGATCATAGTAGGGCATATTTGTGCCCTGCTTTCTCTGAGTGCACTGTGTTTGGACATGTTCGATTGGGCCGGGAGGGACCAGGAGCCCCTAACTCCAAAGTAACCAGCCGGCAGTGCAGACTGACATCTTTGCTGAATTATCCTGACAAAGTGTGGCCCTATCTTGCAAAGACGGTCCTCAACAGGTTGTACTTTTGCCAGGCACAACCAGCACAGGTAAGAGTAGTGGGACGGTGTGGGTATGAAATAGACAGACAACAGGATAGGTAAAATTAAATAAAAAAGAATAAAACAACTTACCTTGCTCTGGCCGCATCGCCGACTCAGTGATGCGGCCAGTGCAAGATAAGTGGTTTTATTTATTTTTTAAATACATTTTACCTATTCTGTCGTTGGTCCACTTCTCCCCAGTCCCCCCCACACCGCCCACCACTCTTACCTGTGCCAGCCGCACCTGACTTGTGCATGATGAACATGAAGAGCACCATGGATATTATCTCCATGTGCCTAGTAGCCATACCTACCCCCGTCGAAAAACTACTACAATCATTTAATGCAACAAATCCAGACGGGGCAGTGGAAGAAAATGATGTGACAACTCATATTTCACTTTATGAGCTCTGCCGGTTTTGTCCAAAAGCCACTGATGACACTTGGGATAATTTAACCCAAGTGATAACCTACAAAGTCACTGTAGGTGATGTGTTATAATCTAACCTGCTATCCAGCTAGCATTGGTAAATGTGCTCAAATGCGACTTGAAAAAGCTAATTCAAAGATGATTTGGGAACAACAAACCCCAAAATGAAAGTGTATGCAAAAATGTACATAATAGTATGTCATGTAAGAATGTAGTATCTGCTGCCAATCACATCAAACTTGTTATATTGCCTATAGGGTGGTTATTTTCTTGTGGCAATGTTACATGCACATATATATTCCAGGAAATATAACAGGTGGACCGTGTGCTTTTATGCGGTTAGGACTTATGATGTTCCCATTAAATCTAGCTTTGCATGTCCGGAATACGAGGGTAGCTGTTCAGCTCAATGAACATTGTGATTCTGAGGTTCATTTATTATCCAAGTCAGAATATATACGTTTAGCTGCTTCAAGAGTTAGAGTTCCAGATGTAACCATTTATAATTCTAGGACTATTAGTGAATTAGCATGTTTGATAGTGAAAACTCAACCATACGTCGGTTAATTTAGCAGAATTATTATTAGATATGCAAGGGTCAAGAAAAGCTATCTTACAGACTAGAGCAGGGATTGATTACCTACTCTTGAAACATGATCATGGGTGTTCAGAATTCGAGGGAATGTGCTTTTTTAACCTCTCAGCTCATTCTAAATCAATTAATTCTCACATTGAAGCTTTAAACGAATTGGTAAAGAAAACGTCAAACAGGACATAGATAAAGGATGGTGGGATTGGTTGTTTGGGTGACTACCTGATTTTGGCAAACTTCGTTCGATTTTAGGAGTGTTAATAATAGCAATATGTAATCTGATATCATTATGTTGCTGCATCCAGAGCATTCCTAATCTTCTAGCTATGCTTCGACCGAGAACAGTTGATTTCAGACCAATATGTTGTGAGAGTCAATGGTCAACGGGTGGAATGTGATGCTATTAGGAACAATACATTGACCATCGACTCCATCTTGTGTAACCGGTTCCATTTTCTGTGATCTTGCGCATTTGCAGGGTGGGAAGGGGATGTTTTCGCTCTTCACTTTTTTTCACTCCTCACTGTGCAGAGTAAGCTGGAACATGTTGTATGGGATGTGTGTTTGGTACCTTTTAGGTCAGATTTTGTTGTTGCCACAGAAATGTGTGGAATGTACAGCTCCGTTTCAGAGTCAGAATACAGACGCCTGGCCATGTTTATGTATTGACCCTGACACAGAGCAGTACGGTCTGTTTGGTTTTTGTAACAGAGGAAAGGGGTGAGGTTTCGAGAAACTTCTCCTTAGGTTGAGTAAAAGGTAATAAAGGCGGAAAATCTTGGCGCTGAATCAGAAGCTCGCCCATTGGGGTGCAAGCACTGCCACGGGGAAAATCTTCGTGAGTTCCCAATCGAGACTTCTGGCTGACCGTCAAGGGATTCCCAGTTGAACTGACCAGAATGATGAGTGAAACTCGCTCAGTGAGGTGTTCTCTTTATCCACTTTGTGTACATACTCCCTGAATTTCTTTGCTCCATGTACATATTTGATATGTTTCCTTGTTTTGTGTTTATGTTATTTGCATTTGACTCCTTTTGGTTGATATTTGGGAATCTGCATTAACCAAGATATTTTGGCTTCCTCTTAAAAGTGTTAAATGCTCCTCAATCTGTTTCCTTGCCTCATCTCGAGAGTGCTGAGTTCCTTTCGTACGTGTGTTCTTTAAAGGTGAAACAGTACATTTTCCTCATCTTGAGAGTGCTGAGTTAAATTGTGTTCTGTTGTTCCAAATCAAAAGCAATACAGCCAATCAGAGCTCTGACCCATTGCCCGGTTATAACTCATGTATCCACTCAAGGAGAGAGCCATGCTCTAGGCGACAGGACCCCGTCCTGGGCACTTTACAACACATTGGGACAGTACACAGATCCCAGGTTCCGGTGTCTTCACCCAGGGTTCCCCAGAGCTCTGACCCTTGGCCAAGTCAGGTCTTTTCAGTCTTGTGAATCAGGGGAGCCGTCCCAGGGCACTCTGCGAAACAATGGTCCAACACATGGACCCCAGATGGATCCCAATCTCTGTCCTTGAGTCCTGGAAGAACTTTCCACCTCACTGAGAGCAGAGACTGGCTATCTAGTCACTGCTAAGGGGCTACCAGGACCCTTGCACCAGCCAGAGAAAGCAACCAAATTAATTGCAGCTCATGTCCTACTACTATAGAGAAAGTCCACCAGTCACGGCCAGTGTAGGTAATAGTGATGGGGAGTGGGAGGGAGAAGTCGACAGATGAAGACGAGGAAAAAAAAGAAAACCACTTACCTTGCGCTCGCCGTATCACCGACTCGCCGATGCGAAGAGCACAAGGTAAGTGTTTTTCTTTTTTTTTCAATTATTTTCCCTCGTCGTCGTCTGTCGACCTCCTCCCTCCGCCCCACTCCTTCCCCGCCCCACCTCTCTTACATGCACTGGAAACAACTGAAGTCCATTACTCATTCTTGTAGTTTGTATACACCGACTGATAGAGGGGAACATTCGAGAGAAAAGTACCCTGCACTCTGACGT
This sequence comes from Triturus cristatus, assembly GCF_964204655.1. Classification (NCBI taxonomy): domain Eukaryota; kingdom Metazoa; phylum Chordata; class Amphibia; order Caudata; family Salamandridae; genus Triturus; species Triturus cristatus. The sequence continues at coordinate 890,746,306 of NC_140585.1, read as the reverse complement.
GGGTTGAAGCTTTAAATGTGCACTCATTGAACTTCCGGGACAGTTCAGCATTCTGAACACTAAGTCACAGCTGAAAATGATGTCTTTTGTGTATGTATTTTAAGTACAAAATATCAACAGTGGTGTTGGCATGGAGCGGCGGCTGGCACGGATTGGGAGTGGGGAGACGGGGGAGAAAGAAATAATATATGCACTTACCTTTAACCGCGTCTCTCCTCCGTCATCTCTCCTGGCTGGAACAGAAAGCAGGAAGCACCCAGGCTCCCATAGCCAATCTCAACGCTGCAATGCTTTGTCTGAGTGCCGTGGTTTGGCGCTCAGACATGCAGTGGGAGCCTGGGCATGTTCTCCACCCAGGCTGTAAGGCAGCCTGGCTGGAGAACATGCAAAGTGCGCATGACTGTTTGGTGGCCCGAGACGGCCTGCCAAACATTTGTGCGCACTTTCAGTGTGCCCTCACACTCCTCCCCCTGTTCCAGTGTGAGCAGCCCAGCCCCGCCCCATCTGCAAAACTTCTGCAGCAGGAAAAACTAAAATGATAATAACATCATTTTATTTTTCCTTTTTTACACTGCCAAAAAGCAGTGGGGCGACGCTCCTCTGCCTTAGCGGACATGCCACCACTGTTGGCATGGCACATTTAGCACCTTCCCTGTGGGCTTGGTAAATGTCTGAGGCATAATTTGAGCTGGTGATTTCTGGTGCTGGGCGCGGCATTTAATTGTCAACACTGGCACTACTGGTAGTCTGCCTCATGGTGAGGCTATTTGTCTAATTTTGAGGCGAGCTCAACAAAAGTTGTTTATTAATGTAATATACATACTAATACCGGCTGCCAAAGTCATTCTTATAGCTCGGGGACCTGCAATAGTCAGAACTGTCATACTTGTAGTAGTGTGGTGGTCAGTAGTTGTTTTGTACCTGTAACTGGCTGCACTGACAGAGGCAACAGGTTGTGCAAGAGGAAGAGGCCTCCTGACGAGGGCCCTGGCACTTATTTTTTTGCAAATGAAGCACTGACTGCTCAATTTAAAACACCCCTAATTATAATTTCACAGACCCTTATTACAACACAGTACACTTTTTAAGTGAAGGGGAGAAGCTACAAATTGTGAAGCAGGTGAAGTGGCAACAGGACCCATCGGTGAGAAGGGTCTTCTGAACCCCTATTTGGTTCTATTTCAGTCCCTAGCCATCAGGGCGGAGGGAATCGTTCTGTTCGCGCCCAACAAGGCTGCTGGCATTCTCGAGACGCCACTGCTTGCAGCTTAAGTGATACTCGAAAGAACACATCCAACTGTAGTCACAAAAACACTTGGCAGATTCAAAACATTGAAGAAAACAGATGTCACAGGAGTTTTTAAAGCATTGAACACTCGTCTTTCTGAGTGATGCCCTGGTGATACATCACATTTTGAACCCACGGCCGGTAGAGAAATGGGTTTTCTCTGTTGTTCAAGTGCTTGCTAACGCCAGTGACGCGCGATGCGGCCTGTGGTTTCTTGTTCAAGTAGTCACTCGATCTACATCTGTCCCCCAGCGAGGATGGCACTGCCTCGTCTCTCTTGCGTCCTGCTGCTGGACTTGGCTCTCTGTACAGGTAGGATTTATTCATTAATGTAGCGCAGTAAGGAGAAGTCTGGGTCAGGTTGCATGGACATTTTGGAGATTTTTTTTAAACACATTCTGCAAAAATGGTTTTGGAAGAAAGTATACGTTCAGTTTCAAGGAAGCCGGTAGCCCCAACGCACCTTGTGAGTGCCGAGGCAATTCCGATGAGGTGAAATCACACCCGGTACTCATGCAACTTTTGCTATATTTTTTGGGATGTGGTAGTACGCACTACCCGCGACGAATGGGGAACTGCAGCAGACGTCTGTGTTTCTGCCACCAATTTCCACAATGAATTCCCACACCCATTCACCGAACTCAACTCTTTCTCCTTTTAGGATAGACCACTGAGTCAACTCTTGAAAGATAAATTAAGATCTGTGACTTACTGACTACAAATTGTACTGAGCATATAGGCCAATTAACTATGGCCCAATACAAAGACGCCATAAAATGTTGAAAAATGTTCCCGTAAATTTAAATATCGAGGTTTTTCTATGAAAAATCAATTCAAGGTTTTCCCAAATAGTTTGGCGAAACGCTCTATTATATCACAGGGCACTGACTTCCCAATAAGTCTTCAATTCTAGCGCATTGGGCATCATACAACCCCCAAAAAATCTTAAATAATTATTGAATTTAATAGGGACAGAGTGGATAGAAAACTCAGCTTGTACATTGCCTTTTGACAGTCATCTTTAAATGTTGGGGCGCGTATCTCTTGTACCCTGAGGAACAATAGTATGTCAAAAGGAGCCAGAAACTTGGAAGTAAAGCATGTGGAAAGTAATAGTAGATCACATGGGAGTGTGCTTTTCACAGTCCGGATGGTGACGGAAGTGCAGAGATGACCAAGGCCTTGACCATCCACTTCTTAGGCTAGGGAAGAGTTCCTATTGCTGGGCTTCGAAATAGAACTGGTCCATCCCCATCTCTGGATGCTTGGGGAGGACCCATGTGTGCATGAAGGTGACTGAAAAATGTAGAGTGAGCTCCAGGCATTAAAAGAGCGCACCAGAAAAAATAAGCGGTGTCCCATGATACTGCCACATCATAGAGTTGGAGGCCAGTGCCCAATGCCCTGAACATGCTAATATTATCTGATCCAGCACTCTCTAGGCGAAGAATCAGGGGACGCATTTGAAGCCTAATGTCCTTGGTATGGCTAGAGGGAATCATGTGTGTCACTGTTGCAATCCTGGTACCTCCTTCAGGATGCCTGTGCCATAATTCAATATGCAGGGGATGTCTCCTCATCATAGTTCCATGTTTGAACCTGACAGAGGGTGATAGATCACAAAAGTGCCTTCTGTGAGACCCAGAGTAGCTCATATATAAGCCATGGGTCTCCATTGTCATGTGGGAGAGTAGAGGATCCACAATTACTCATGGTAAATTACATCCTTGCCCCTGGAGATCTAGAGGAAGCTGTAATCTGTCTAGGCCTGCAGTTTCGATGCGTGCCTTGCCCTGGTGGTGACCACAGGGAGTGGGGAGCGTTATGAGCAGTGTGTGTAGAACAGCACCTTCGGTGCTAATGGTTCCCCCTTTATTGTATAATGTTATTTTTAGGGTTCGTTTAGATCCCTAGCTACGCTATCATCTAATGTGATTGTGAATTTTACAAGGAAGGCGTCTGCCAGGGTGGGATAGAATCCCCACTGGAGATGCTCAGGGAGAGGTAATTGACTTTTTTCTGTGGTTCTCCTGAAAATCTTCCCGTGTACTGGAGATTCCTGCATTTCACTTTAAGGTTCGGGAGAAAGACTATATTGAGAACAACAAAATAGCAAGTACTCACTCAACCTGTATTGATTGCATACTTGTATATCATCAAACGGTCCATGCCAAAGAACACAACACACCAGTCCACACTGGCATCATTTCTTCAACATTTTATTGCAGTATAGTAAATGCTACAATATTAAAAATACATATTTATAGTAGTCACTATCCAAAGTTACACACATTAATAATAATTCTTACTAAGGGCCTAATTACAAGTTTTGCAGTCCAATTGTACCTCCTAACCCATGGTGGCTGTGCGGCCACCGCGGCACCGGCGGTCCAACTACCGTATTCTGAGTTTGACGGTCAGACCACCACAGGACCGCTGCAACCACCAGGGATCCATGATCTCACAGCAGTGCTGCAGCGGTCAGAGGTTGCAATATGCTGGCGGTGCTGATGTGCCACTGCCCAGAATCTTAAGAGTTGCCTGACTGAGACCCTGTCCACGGCAGTGAGCCTGCCACAGAAAGTGTGGCAGAGAGGCAACTCAAGGGGCCCAAGGGCCCCCTGTCTCCTCTGTGCAGAGGAGTGCATGCAGGGGGGCACATGTTGTGCCCCCTGCATATTTTCAGCCCCGGTTCCTGCACAGGAAGAAATGCACGACATGATGCATTTCCCGCTGTCCAGGAACGTGCTTCGGCTCTCCCATGGCACTGCCTTTCTATGGCACTCCTTTGAGCCTTAGATGGCACCGTTGAGGGACCACCGCAGCAGCACTGTCCGCCAGGATTAAACTTGTAATCCAGTGTGGGGTCTGACTATGAGTTTGGTGGTCTCACAGCGGGGCGCTGGCATGGTGGCCCACTGCAAGGCCTCCAAACTCGCAATCAGGCCCTATGACACAAAGAAAACACAATGTTGAAAAGCCCTCAACTCATAACTTCACTCATTGAGATACCATACTTGTGCATAGCAATAATTAATAAGACTGGTTTGCAGGCATCATCAACATTAGGGAGAGTTACGACAGTTATGCCCACCCGTATTCTTTATTCACTACTCGTTGGGGTCTGGTGAGCCTAAAAACAGCGGTGGCCGCTTTTCTCATGTCACCTTCCTCACAATCAAACTCCAGTAGCCCTCGGTGTGGGGCATGTTTCCATTCACTTGATAGGCCTTTCAAAGTGCACCCATACTGTGGTCCGAGACTTAACCACTGCATTGGAGATGTCTCACAAACCCTATTGTGTCACCTGTCTCTTCCGAATTGTATTTATATTTACTATTGCTTTTTCAAAGACTCCTGATGTTTTCTGTGGAATATATAATGCAAATTTATAATGCGAGGTGTCCCTTCCTAGGTGAGAAAAAGTGATTTTAAAGATTTAGATGGCCCTCATATATTGTACCTTGGAGCACCTTATCCATCACGGACTAATCACAGAGGATAGAAGATCTGTGCACATTTATGAAGTGGCATCAGGAGAACTGTGTGCCCCCCTCGACCTGTAGAGGCCTCCATGTTTGGTTTTCATATTCCATGATTATAAATAATAGGTACTGACTCACTCTCTAGACAACATAGAGGTCTCACAATTTCCTTGGAAAAGCCTCAAGCCTAAACAGGTGAAAGGTTTTTGCTATTTATCTCCTATCATTTCACCCACATGCTGCACATTATAGGTAGCACACCATTAGTTATGATTTTATTGGCTAATACAGGATAAGCCAACAATTTGAAACGAAATATTTAAGCTCCCAAGAGTCTCTTTATGCCTCTATTCTGAAATGTTTATATTTTCTTATGTGTTAAAAATCGAATGTCGAATAATTTTAATTGATGTAATTGTTTTTTTTAAAGTTACATTTATTTTTAAGTTAAAAAGTCAAAATTTTGTACCATGAAATATTTTTTGTTATTTATGCATACTTTTTAAACATTAAATTAAATAAAAATATTTTTAAAATGTCAAAACAAATTATTCATTTTAGCAGTATTTGCTATGAGGCTGTATTTTAAGTCTCGGTCTCTATTATTTTACATGGGATGGTGTTGCAGTACATGTCGCTGGACAAGTGTGGTGCTGGTCTTAATCCAGGTCTGAGCGGCAGTATATTTACAACTGTATTGTGACCTTTTTTGGCTTTAATATCTTAAGAAGTGCAGTTGGTGATGATGTCGTTTATTCTAGATTTATATTTTTGTGCAATATAATATTGATCAATAATAATACTATTATGTTTGATCAAATGCGCAATTGCTGAATTAACACCATTACAGTTGAAACACGTTTTCTAGGATGTATAACATTTATTTTACTAGAATATTTTAGTTAGGCCACATTTATGTGATGGATACTGTTTATGTGAATCACTCCTGTCCTTCTCCCTTTCATCTTGTTTCCCTATGGGTTTTTTCTTCTCATGAGTTCTGCAGAGCGAAGACAAGGTGATGTAATGGATTATTTAACACTGTCGTGATTACAAAGATGTCGATTGCGTTTCTGTGTTCCTAAACTGTTGCAGTTCCAAGGTCCTTTCACTTCACTTCCACTATGTACACTAGGCTTAATAATTGGTATGAAGCCCCACTGTAAAATATTTTAGATGGCGAAGCATACAAGGAACTGTGTGATTTTCTTAAAATAAGATAGCCCTTATATGTTAAGCTAATGACATTTTTAGTTCAGATTTGCCAAGAGAATCATAGTGTGCATACAGCGTGAGAGTTGCCCCCCTGAAGACCAAACACCTTTTATCCCTCCTCCCAAATTCCTATGGCCACATAAAAGACATGAAGCAGGTTGTCGTCGATCACTGCGTAGTCTTTTATTAAATCTTCAAGCAGAGTAATCCTTTATTCATCTTTGATTAATATACTTGACCATTTCTTCAAGGCATAGGTATACACACAACACGCTTGTTATCAGAAGCGTTAAATTATTTCCATTCCAAGGAATACATTATTCAAACGATATTATTTACATTCCAATCATGGCCTACATCTTCGTCATGGCCCCTGTGCTCGTTGCGTCAGCAGGCCCCAACTCGCACTGTTTCCAGTTGTAACTTTCTGTGTTAGTTCTCCTCTCAGAGAGAGGCACTACCACCAGGACACTGCTTCTGCCTTGGCCCCACCAGAACGGGGTATACCCCCTCCAATGTTTCTTAAACATACACACAGGCATCCTGGGTAGGGCAGGAGAGTCCAGGACCACCAGCAGGTCAGTCCCCCCTCCCGCCAGCCCAGAGCCCCCCAATGAATGCTTGCCCTGTCCAGGGTCAGCCAGTCAATGCCAAAAAAGGAAGTCCACACCCTTTTCTTGTCTGGGACCCCGCCACAGGGCAAGGAACTTACTGGCGCTCTCACCCTCCCCCCAACCTATATCCTGCTTAACTGCTCAGGTGCCACCCCTAAAGCACTTACCAATTTGGGTATGTCCAGAAAAACCGGGGCTGCCAGCAGGTCAGCCCCATCTCCAATCAGTCCGGCGCCGCACCAGCTACTTACCGGCTGATGGCAACTGCTAGACCCCCTACCCATGCCTCCAAGGAGCCGCCTCACACACCATCCGTCATGATGCCTATGTTGTGGCCAATCTCCAGGCAGTTCCCATCCTAATGTGCCTGCACAGACGGACGCTCCCTCCCACTGCTGCTACCTACCTGCCTCCGCTGCCTGACGCCTGTTTGCCGCTCCTCACCACCTACCTGACGCCACTGCCTGCATCTCGCCTCCGCCGCCTCCCAGGTACCGCCTGCTGCCTCCTGGTCGCCACCCACGCCGCTACCTTCACTCCCCATGCCCGCTGACCACCGCCACTTACCTGGTCACTCCTTGGGCTCCGTCGCTTCCCGCCGATTTTCCCGCCGTTTTCTCGGCGCCGCTGCCCCAGGCGCACACTCTCACTCCCGCCTCCTCCTTCAGTCCCGCCCCCCCTCCCTGCCCATTGGCCACCCCGATCCCGCCTCCCGCTGACCCTCCCTCCCGGCTCCTTATTTAAGGGGACCCCGCGGGCTGGTCAGTGCGACCCCCTGTGCCTGCACAGACGGACGCTCCCTCCCACTGCTGCTACCTACCTGCCTCCGCTGCCTGACGCCTGTTTGCCTCTCCTCACCACCTACCTGACGCCGCTGCCTGCATCTCGCCTCCGCCGCCTCCCAGGTACCGCCTGCTGCCTCCTGGTCGCCACCCACGCCGCTACCTTCACTCCCCACGCCCGCTGACCACCGCCACTTACCTGGTCACTCCTTGGGCTCCGTCGCTTCCCGCCGATTTTCCCGCCGTTTTCTCGGCGCCGCTGCCCCAGGCGCACACTCCCACTCCCGCCTCCTCCTTCAGTCCCGCCCCCCCTCCCTGCCCATTGGCCACCCCGATCCCGCCTCCCGCTGACCCTCCCTCCCGGCTCCTTATTTAATGGGACCCCGCGGGCTGGTCAGTGCGACCCCCTGTGCCTGCACAGACGGATGCTCCCTCCCACTGCTGCTACCTACCTGCCTCCGCTGCCTGACGCCTGTTTGCCGCTCCTCACCACCTACCTGACGCCGCTGCCTGCATCTCGCCTCCGCCGCCTCCCAGGTACCGCCTGCTGCCTCCTGGTCACCACCCACGCCGCTACCTTCACTCCCCACGCCCGCTGACCACCGCCACTTACCTGGTCACTCCTTGGGCTCCGTCGCTTCCCGCCGATTTTCCCGCCGTTTTCTCGGCGCCGCTGCCCCAGGCGCACACTCCCACTCCCGCCTCCTCCTTCAGTCCCGCCCCCCCTCCCTGCCCATTGGCCACCCCGATCCCGCCTCCCGCTGACCCTCCCTCCCGGCTCCTTATTTAAGGGGACCCCGCGGGCTGGTCAGTGCGACCCCCTGTGCCTGCACAGACGGACGCTCCCTCCCACTGCTGCTACCTACCTGCCTCCGCTGCCTGACGCCTGTTTGCCGCTCCTCACCACCTACCTGACGCCGCTGCCTGCATCTCGCCTCCGCCGCCTCCCAGGTACCGCCTGCTGCCTCCTGGTCGCCACCCACGCCGCTACCTTCACTCCCCACGCCCGCTGACCACCGCCACTTACCTGGTCACTCCTTGGGCTCCGTCGCTTCACGCCGATTTTCCCGCCGTTTTCTCGGCGCCGCTGCCCCAGGCGCACACTCCCACTCCCGCCTCCTCCTTCAGTCCCGCCCCCCCTCCCTGCCCATTGGCCACCCCGATCCCGCCTCCCGCTGACCCTCCCTCCCGGCTCCTTATTTAAGGGGACCCCGCGGGCTGGTCAGTGCGACCCCCTGTGCCTGAACAGACGGACGCTCCCTCCCACTGCTGCTACCTACCTGCCTCCGCTGCCTGACGCCTGTTTGCCGCTCCTCACCACCTACCTGACGCCGCTGCCTGCATCTCGCCTCCGCCGCCTCCCAGGTACCGCCTGCTGCCTCCTGGTCGCCACCCACGCCGCTACCTTCACTCCCCACGCCCGCTGACCACCGCCACTTACCTGGTCACTCCTTGGGCTCCGTCGCTTCCCGCCGATTTTCCCGCCGTTTTCTCGGCGCCGCTGCCCCAGGCGCACACTCCCACTCCCGCCTCCTCCTTCAGTCCCGCCCCCCCTCCCTGCCCATTGGCCACCCCGATCCCACCTCCCGCTGACCCTCCCTCCCGGCTCCTTATTTAAGGGGACCCCGCGGGCTGGTCAGTGCGACCCCCTGTGCCTGCACAGACGGACGCTCCCTCCCACTGCTGCTACCTACCTGCCTCCGCTGCCTGACGCCTGTTTGCCGCTCCTCACCACCTACCTGACGCCGCTGCCTGCATCTCGCCTCCGCCGCCTCCCAGGTACCGCCTGCTGCCTCCTGGTCGCCACCCACGCCGCTACCTTCACTCCCCACGCCCGCTGACCACCGCCACTTACCTGGTCACTCCTTGGGCTCCGTCGCTTCCCGCCGATTTTCCCGCCGTTTTCTCGGCGCCGCTGCCCCAGGCGCACACTCCCACTCCCGCCTCCTCCTTCAGTCCCGCCCCCCCTCCCTGCCCATTGGCCACCCCGATCCCGCCTCCCGCTGACCCTCCCTCCCGGCTCCTTATTTAAGGGGACCCCGCGGGCTGGTCAGTGCGACCCCCTGTGCCTGCACAGACGGACGCTCCCTCCCACTGCTGCTACCTACCTGCCTCCGCTGCCTGACGCCTGTTTGCCGCTCCTCACCACCTACCTGACGCCGCTGCCTGCATCTCGCCTCCGCCGCCTCCCAGGTACCGCCTGCTGCCTCCTGGTCGCCACCCACGCCGCTACCTTCACTCCCCACGCCTGCTGACCACCGCCACTTACCTGGTCACTCCTTGGGCTCCGTCGCTTCCCGCCGATTTTCCTGCCGTTTTCTCGGCGCCGCTGCCCCAGGCGCACACTCCCACTCCCGCCTCCTCCTTCAGTCCCGCCCCCCCTCCATGCCCATTGGCCACCCCGATCCCGCCTCCCGCTGACCCTCCCTCCCGGCTCCTTATTTATGACGCCCCCTCAGCGACCGCGCAGCGGACGCGCGCAGCGGGAGCGCCGACTGAGCGCCGAAGGTGCGCCAAAGGTAAGCCCGTCTGCGCCCGTCCGCGCCTGGACCGCGCCCAGCGCCAGACCCCCTGGTCCCCGCGCCCGCCAGCCCCCCCGCAGGACCTACGACTTCGCTACGCTCATCGCACTCAAAACCGCCCGAGCCCCCGGTTGCTACCGAGCGTCCCCGCGACGCACCCATGGACCCTTCGCCTGCCGATCCTGCAACTTCTCTTGCCTCCAAACAAGCACCACGCCCACCAAGACGGACAACAGCAACCACCTCAAGTGCATCCTGCTCAACACCCGCTCCGTCCACAGACACGCCGTGGAACTCTGGAACCTCCTCGACACTGCATCTCCAGACGTCGCCTTCCTCACGGAAACCTGGATGAACGACTCTTCAGCCCCCGACATCGCCATTGCCATCCCGGACGGCTACAAGATCATCAGGAAGGATCGCGTCAACCAGACCGGAGGAGGCATCGCCATCGTACACAAGAGCACCATTCGCATCTCGACTGACTCCATCGACGTATTCAACGCCGCCGAATACCTGCACTTCCAGATCCACACCGACCCCAAGACTACCCTCAGAGGCACCCTCATCTACAGACCCCCGGGACCACGCGCACAGTTCTGCGAAGACATCGCCGACTTCATCAGCCCTCACGCCCTCCCCTCCGCCGACTACATCCTCCTCGGGGACCTCAACTTCCACCTGGAGAGCAACAATGACCGCAACACCACCGCCCTGCTGGATAACCTCGCCAACCTCGGACTTCAGCAACTGGTCAACACCCCCACCCACTTCGCGGGCCACACGCTCGACCCACTCTTCTCGTCCAGCAAGCACGTCACCTTCAGCCACTCCACCGGACTTCACTGGACCGACCACAGCTGCGTCCATTTCAGCTTCAGAAAGAACACGGTCCACCATCACCCGAAGCAGGCTCCCCACAGAAACTGGAGCAAGATCACCGCCGACCAGCTCGCCACCTCCCTCAGCCAGAGCCCACCTGTCAGGACCACGGACCCTAACACAGCTGCCCTCGACCTCACGCAGTGGCTGACCTCCTGTGCCGACGACCTCGCGCCACTGAAGAACCCCCTCACCAGGCCCAGAAGCAAGAAGGCCCCCTGGTTCACCGACGAACTTAAGGACTCCAAGAAGGCCTGCCGCACCCTCGAGAAGGCCTGGCTCCTCAACAAGACCGCCGACAACAGAACAGCACTGAAACTCGCCACTCGCAGACATCACCAGCTCATCCGCACCACCAAGAAGAAATCTCTGCGGGAACGACTGGACAAGAACGCCCATGACAGCAAGGAGCTCTTCAACATCGTCAAGGAGTTCTCCAACCCCAGCACCGGCAACAACGACATCACTCCCTCACAGGACCTCTGCGACTCCCTCGCCTCGTACTTCCACCGCAAGATCGCCAACATCCACAACAGCTTCGACATTTCACCCCCGCACCCATCGGTCGTACCTTCGCACCCCGCCGCCACCCTCCAGACATGGACCGAGGTGACCCCCGAAGACAGGTCACGCATGATGAACACCATCCACTCCGGATCTCCGACCGACCCGTGCCCCCATCATGTTTTCAACAAGGCAGCCTCTACCATCGCACCCCACCTCCGAGACATCATCAACACCTCCTTCAACACAGCAACTTTCCCGGAGAGCTGGAAGCACGCCGAACTCAGCGCTCTGCTGAAGAAACCAACAGCGGACCCGACCGACCTCAAGAACTTCCGCCCCATCTCGCTCCTTCCTTTCCCCGCCAAAGTCATCGAGAAGGTCGTCAACAAGCAACTGGCAGCCTTCCTCGAGACGAACGGATCCCTCGACCCATCACAGTCCGGATTCAGAGCCAACCACAGCACCGAGACCGCCCTCATCGCAGCCACCGACGACATCCGAGCCCTGCTCGACAACGGCGAAACAGCGGCACTCATCCTCCTAGACCTCTCCGCAGCATTTGACACTGTCTGCCACCGCACACTAGTCCAACGCCTCAACGACACCGGCATCCAAGGGAAGGCTCTGGAATGGATCATCTCATACCTCTCCGGCAGAACACAGAGAGTACGCCTCCCTCCGTTCCGCTCCGAGGCCACCGAAGTCATCTGCGGCGTCCCGCAAGGATCGTCGCTCAGCCCCACTCTCTTCAACATCTACATGAAACCCCTCGCTGCCATCGCACGCCAACACAACCTCAACATCATTTCCTACGCCGATGACACCCAGCTAATTCTCTCCCTCACCAGAGACCACGACACCGCCAAAGCCAGCCTGCACGAAGGGATGACAGACGTCGCTGAATGGATGAACATCAGCCGCCTGAAACTGAACACGGACAAGACAGAAGTCCTCATCCTGGGACCATCACCCTCCGCATGGGACGACTCCTGGTGGCCCCCGGCACTAGGCACCGCACCTGAACCGACGGACCACGCACGCAACTTGGGCGTCATACTGGACTCCTCCCTATCGATGACCAGACAAGTCAACGCCGTCTCCTCAGCTTGCTTCCACAACCTCCGCATGCTCCAAAAGATCTTCCGATGGATCCCAACCGAGACCAGGAAGACGGTCACCCACGCTCTCGTCACCAGCAGACTAGACTACGGAAACACCCTCTACGCCGGTACTACGGCCAAGCTTCAGAAAAGACTTCAGCGTATTCAGAACGCCTCCGCCCGACTCATCCTGGACGTCCCCCGACGCAGCCACATCTCGTGCCACCTGAGAGACCTGCACTGGCTCCCGGTCAACAAGAGGATCACGTTCAGACTCCTCACCCACGCACACAAGTCCCTCCACGACCTAGGCCCAGGGTACCTCAACAGCCGCCTCACCTTCTACACGCCCACCCGCCGGCTACGTTCCGCTAACCTCGCCCTCGCCGTCGTCCCTCGCATCCAGAGAGCCACCGCTGGAGGAAGGTCATTCTCCTACCTGGCAGCTAAGACTTGGAACTCCCTACCCGTCCACCTGCGGATGACCCAGGACCACCTGGCCTTCAGGAAACAGCTCAAGACCTGGCTGTTCGAGCAGTAGCAGACCCCCTTCCCCAAGCGCCTTGAGACCCTTACGGGTGAGTAGTGCGCGATATAAGTTCCATGATTGATTGATTGATTAATACGGCAACTCCAGGGTAACACAGGTAGGGCTGACAAGTCTACGACCCCAGCCGGTCGGTCCTCTTCCCCTCCAACTAGACCCTTATCTGGTACCCTCACTCATGCCTCCACTTTGGTATTGGATAGCCCACCTATGGCTCTCCACCTACGCACCATGCCCAACCAGGCAAAGCTGTGCCGGTGATCTCTTCTTCCCCCAACGGGATGAGCTGTCTGCCCAAACATCGCCCCTCCCTAAGCTTTCAATGAGCCTCAAAGCCTGGATAGTTTCATGATTAAGGGTCCCCCCAGGCTACAGAGTGTCTGACCGCCCAATGATAATGTAATGCAGATTGCCTGATAAATCCCGCCCCTGCGGTGAGTCCTGTAAATTAAACCTCCCCGTTGCCTTCACTACAACCCCTGCCAAGGGACAAGACCACCTGTGGAACAAAAGGCCGATAAAATCTAATCTATGTGGGATATGGTGGTAAGATCATCTTCTGGTAAGCTTCACGATTAGGGGTACCTCCAAGCTATAGAGCGTCTGGCCGCCTGAGGATAATGTAACGCAGATTGCATAATATATCCAGCCCCTGAGGTGAAGCTGGCAGATTGAACCTCCCACTGCTTCCACCACGGCCCACTGTTGAGTGACAGGACCACATGTGCATCCAACAACATACCCCAACATCCATTTATTGAGTTGGATACTAAGTGACAGCCTGGGACTTTCGAAAGCCTCTGCTTTGTCCTCCATGTGATGGTCTATTACAAATTGGACTGTAGACCGTCCTTCCATCTCCTAAGCCTATTATTCCCTGCTAAACCAAACACCCTTCTCTTATCACATGAGCCCTCAAATAAAATGAAGACCTTGCCCCCCACAGGCTTATTAGATGATTGTGAACAAAATGGGGACTGTCCTCCCTGACCCCTAGGAACCTTAAAATATGCGAGACTGTGCAATAATGTCCGCTTGCACCTGTTCTTAAAGTGTCTGCAGGCCGTGCCTTTGCTGCATAATTAGGCTTTTCCTGCAAGCCTGCTCAAGCAATCCAGCCACTTAATTTGGTCTTCCCCTGTCTGTTAGAATACCCAGATATGTGACTGCCTCAGTGTGAGAAGTTGGCCTGGTATATGATGTTCACTAGTTAAAGTGACCACCTTGTACCATGCCAAGCAACCCTTATGGTGTGGTTGTAAGTCAACCTTTTCGGACCAGCTGCCCTAGTGGTAGCATAGGCTAAGCAGTCTTTCAGGCTAAACTCGTTTAGGCATGTGAAGCAAGCTGTTTTACCATATGTAACCCCCTTTTATACCAATGAAAGGACACCACACAGATATATATTCAAAATATATATGTATATATTACTCAAAGTATCCCCTAGACTCTTTGTCTGGGGACCAACACTGCTAACAGTACTACTGGGAGCAGGTGCCTTAGGGGCAACAGTGTTGGGGTCTCCACCCTTCTTACAATCACTAGTCCAGTGAGTTGTATTCTTGCAAGATTTGCACCAGGGTTTCTTTGGACCTTCTTTCTTCTTTCCTTTAGATTGTTGGGACCCACCCTCATTAGTACTAGTTTGGGGCCCTGTTGAAGACTTCTGGTCTTTGGATTTCTGATCACCACCCTTTTGGTCTGTTTTCTTCTGATCACCCCCTTGGCCCTGGTTCTGGTTCTTTTGCTTAACCCTGGTTCTGACCCATTTGTCTGCCTTCTTTCCCAATTCTTGGGGAGAGGTCAGATCCGAGTCAACCAAGTGTTGATGCAGTTGCTGGTTTTGACAGTTATTTAAAATCTGTTCTCTCATCATCAAATTGTACAATCCTGTATAATCTGAAACCTTACTTCCCAGCAACCAACCCTCCAAAGCCTTAGTGGCACATTCAATGTATTCAGACCAGTCCTGAGTCTGTGTCTTCTGGGTATCTCTGAACATTAACCTGTACTGTTCAGTGGTTAAGCCTAACCCATCAACCAGGACACTCTTCAGGGCTCTGTAGTTTCTGACATCCTCCTCTCTAACAGTGAGGAGTCTATCTCTGCCTCTACCTTCAAAGGAGAGGCATAAGATTGCTGCCCACTGGTCCTCAGGAACCTGCTGTACTTTGCGGGCTCTCTCAAGAGCAGTCATCCACTTGTGGATATCATCCCCACTTTTGTAGGGGGGCACAACCTTGGACAGGTTCCTATTATCAAAGACCCTATCTTTGTCCCTAGGGACAATGGTGCCACCAGTGGGTATAGACCCACTCTCTCTAGGTTGCCTAGCCTTACTCAGTTTTTCTTCCATCAGGGCTACTTCTAGCTCCTGTTTCCTGATCCTCAGCTGGGCTTCCTGCATTCTGGCCTCATGCTCCCTCCTCTGAGGGCTGGTCATCCTTCTTCTAGAATGACCCTGAGAGCCTCTAGAGGCAGGAGAGGCATTAGAGTCACCTGAGTGATTCCTCTGTCTCCCAAACCCCTGGTTACGTCCACTAGGGAGATTCAATGGGGGGAACCCATTGTCATTCCCAAATAGTCTTAAGTTAGCTGAGCCAGGTATAGCACCTGGCACTGAGCTATTTCTCCCATCAGAATCACTACTACTATCAGACTCATACCCCTTGTCATTCTCGTCCCTATGCTGATCCTCATGATCTGTAGTCTGATTCTCATCTAAGGGGTGACTATTAGAAAGGGGTACTTCAGTAGCATCTTCAGAAGGAGGGCCTCCTGTTCCAGTCCCTGAGGGCTCTAACTGGGAGGCTTTCTTGAGAGCTCTCTGATCTTCATCAGTTTGCAAGAGTTCTCTGAGTTCAGCAGAGGTAGGGTTCCTGGGCTGTTTAAGGCCCCTGGAATTAGCCAACTGCCTGAGCTCATTCTGGTTTAGGGTAGCAAAGATGGATGGTGCCCTCTGGGGGTCACTCTCGACAGAGATGGGTACCTTGGACCCCTCTGCCCCAGCCATTGCTCTTAAGTGTGGGTGGATGTGTTGCAACTACCTACACTTGGGATTTCCTACTAAACCTATCTAGTAGTTGTAGTCAGGGTGTGCTACTCCCTTTGCTCTACAACAACTAAGTTCAGTAGAACTTAAGTATATAACTAACTTGTTTTATATGTACCTACAGGTACCTGTATGATCTTTCAATTGGAAACAAAGAGATTACAGGTAAAACAACAGCAAGCTCAAATCCCACCGCTGCCACCAATGTGAGAAGTTGGCCTGGTAGATGATGTTCACTAGTTCAAGTGGCCACCTTGTACCATGCCAAGCAACCCTTATGGTGTGGTTGTAAGTCAACCTTTTCGGACCAGCTGCCCTAGTGGTAGCGTAGGCTAAGCAGTCTTTCAGGCTAAACTCGTTTAGGCATGTGAAGCAAGCTGTTTTACCATATGTAACCCCCTTTTATACCAATGAAAGGACACCACACAGATATATATTCAAAATATATATGTATTTATTACTCAAAGTATCCCCTAGACTCTTTATGAGCACAGGAGCACAAATCGTTAAACAAGAAAGTATCACAATATACAGAAGTTGCACTTCATATGGATAGGCCCTGGTGGCCGCTCAAACCATATACTACAATAGTGGTATAAGTACCACGAACAGGAAAGGGAAAAGGCCTAGGGCCTCTAGAATTGCTGGGCCTACAAGGAGCTAACTTCAGTTAGTGACCAGGAGGTCCACGGGTTGCGTGTGCAGTGAGGAAAGTTACACGCGGGCTCCCATAGGTTTTCAATGGGTGCGTAAAAGTTCAAAAGTTACTGCTAGAAGGGTCTTCTGGATGGACTACGAACTTAAGACTTCAAACCTAGACATTACAGATGTTACTCTACACTTGTGCACCGGAGTGCCAGCTTTACCTCACCCACAGGAAGCGGGTGCATAGGTCTCGAAGTGCGTCGGGTTTCATCTATCTGTTCAATGGAGCCTGATGACAAAGATGCTGCAGGCGGTCGGTCCAGAAGAGATGCGGTGGATCCAAGGGTGGATCGGAAGTGTAGAAGACCTGAAAGCAGAGGGGACAGTGTTCACAGTCACTAGCCAGTGACCGGCGTGGCACCAGGTAGGTACCAGGCGATGTCGGGTGCAAACAGGTGAAGAGGTGTAGCTTGTCTCTGCAGCCACGTGATCCCTGAAGGTCGACGATGTCCAGGAGTCGGTTCACGAGCTGTCCCACACAGGCTCTCGCTGTCGGCGGCGTCGGTGACTCGGAAGAAGCAAACAAGCCTTGGAAAAAGCAGGATTTGCAGGAATCAAAGAAAGCTGATAGCTCTGACCAGCAAGGTCAGAGAGGCTGCTCCTTTGGAGGGAAGCAGGGGCCAGTCTGGAGCAACCAGACCAGCATCGTAGTTTTCAAAAAGGTTCACCAAAATGGCCACTAGCCAACGCGCTAGGGACCGGGCAGGCGCATCGAGTCGCAAAGTGCAGAGGGGCCCCACGCAGATCGTGGAGATGCTGGAGGGCTCACCTTTGGTGCAGATGCTGCTCGGATGTTGGGCTTCTCAGGACCCAAAGCACAACTCGAAGGGAGCCTCTGTTGTCGCGCTTGCAGCTTGTCGAGTGTCTTCCAAGATGGCTGGCTCCACGTCTCTCAGTGCCTCCACGGGTTCCTTCTTTGCAGGGACTGTGGATCGGGCTGTGAGAGGTCTGGAGGTCCAGTTCTTGTCAGTCTCTGAGCTCGGGCTCCGACGGGAGGCAGCGGCAAAGCAGACGTCGATTCACTGGTTGGTGCTTGCGTTAGCAAGATGGTCACTCCCTGACCATAGGGGAGATTTCCTTCAGTCTTTTGTGCAGCAGAACGTCGAAGTTCCCGTCTTCTTCTTAGTGTTAAGTTGATTCCAGGATGTCTGAAGTCTTAGGACACAGCTCCTACCTTTAAGCGGATTCTAGGGGCCGGACTACCTGCTAGGTCCCTCCCTAAGGGTGGGACCAGGAAGGGGGGTGGTTACACCCCCAATCCTTTGTCCAGCTCGCCCCAGGTCTGGGGCTGGTGTGCCCCAGGACCGGTTTGAACTGGCATATGCACCGAGGCTCCTTGTGAGCCTCAGGCATGTCTGATTCCATTCAAGCCCTACCTGACCAATACACAAAATCCTGTCTAGGGTGGTGCTCGCACCTCCCCTGGCAGGAAACCCTTTGTCCACGTCTCCCAAGCTGGAAGGACTCCCAGCAGCAGGAGGGCAGACTTGTGTCTGTGGTGGCAGCGTCCATTTTGTGGAGCTGAGGCTATGTCTGATTTTACCCGGGTTTCAGGTTCTGTACATGTCGTGTCCCTCTAGAAGGGTGGAATGCTAACCCCGTCGCCAGAATTGACGAGGGGTTAGTATTCCAATTCGTATGACACCTTACTCGACATGTTTTGATAAAGCCAAACCAAAGATAGCATTTAACCGCGAGGTTCATAATGCACTTAAGAGTATATGGTATGGCGATATCTGGAAACGGTAGAAGGAAGTTGTTCCGACTACTGCAGACAGGCTCAGCTCATGCCAGAGCACCATCTCACATGAAACCAAGCACTCTGCCTTCAGGATTGTTAAGGCCTGCCATAGGAGTGACTTATAGGTTAACATGTGTCCCATTTAAGGTTAGGTATAGGTATACTACACCTAAGTAAGAGGTGGATACACCAACTTACCCCAGCTGAGTGATCAGCCAGTTGTGTCAAATTGCTAGGCCAGGCCAGGGGTGGCACAATACATGCTTCAGCCCCTGGTAGGCCTTGGATACACCAATGCCCTGGGTACCTAGTGTACACTGGTACAGGGGCTCACCGGGTGATCCAGTTCCAATGGGTTATGCACCTAAAGTGCATAGTGTCAATTTAGTAGAGAGAACAGCAGGCTGGGGGTCTGATTAGCAGGCCCACAGCCTCAATATGTCAAAAACCAGTGAAGCAAAAAGCAAAAATTTGGGGTGACCATAGGATAGCAGACCCTACTCTCTTACACTCAGTCCTACCAGCCTTAATGCTAAGAGGCTCCCATGCATCTTGCACCAGCTCTGTAAACTTCACCACATCCACAAGGACCGACAGAACCCAAAGGGTGACCCTTGCCCCATTTCTATTCAATCTCTTGGCCACCACCCAGCACCGTGGTTAGACTTAAAACAGGATGTGTAATCAAATAAACAAAGATGTTCCCAGGAGCGGTCAAAGTGTAATGCGTCTGAATATCCGGAATGTGACGGAAGGTGGCAAATGGCTGTTCAAAGAGGATTATTGCTCACCAGCCGGGCCCTGTGTGACATCATGGACTGCTTCACTAGCCACGTTTCCAGGTCTAGAGAAAATTAGTCATCTTGCTATTGGAGGGCAGATTTGGACCTTCTTACCCTAAATAATCAGTGCCCAACCCAAGACCTGGTTATAGCCATAGCGCCAGGCTCTGCAAGAATTATGTCTCTGCACTAAATTGCATTTACTTACTCCCTTACTTACTCCTGGGGAAATAGCAGCCCTTGCCCCTGGCAGACGGGTGTGCCCAAACGCACTCTAAATCAACACTACCCACTGCAGATCTGGGTATAGCCTGGCAAGCATCCCAAACTAGAGCATTCTGGGCAAAAGTTGCCTTGCGTGATCTTCCGCAACATGGCGGACCCCAAAGCTACTTGAAGTTACCTCTATGATAGTGCCATGGGAGTTTTGGGCCGGACTTTGGCGGATACAGGCAACGGCTGCACTGCCTGAATTGGTATCATGCCTCTGGCCCCTATGGTCTTCTCGCACTGGTTTGTACTTGAATATCTTCTGGCCTATACCACGCTCTATATAAGATCTACCATATTTGTCTGACTTGTACCACGCCAATATAAGTTAAGAGTAGAAAAAATACCCCCAGAGGTACAATTATCTTTTTAAACGGCCTTCGCACATTCCCTTCAAGTCAAACAGTAATCCAGAAAACAATGTTTTGGAACCTGCTCGTGGTGCCCTTATCAGTTCTTGATTACTGGCACACTGATGAGTTTGGCAGGCCAGGCTGGTGACCAGCTACTGCACTGGAGTTCCGTACCAACTGTACAAACAATTCCATAGCCTTGGGAGGATTAGTCAGGAGATCAGAAGGAAATTAAGGAGCCAGCATATGGCTTCCATTGATTGAGTCATCCTGGATTGCCAGAGCTCAGCGCCAATCTAGAAGTCTAGCATGAATAGATTAGCAGCAATGCCCAAATTGATGGCCAAGCATGGAAAAATACCCCTAGGGGCTCTAGAAAGGGTGCCCCGCAAGATACAACACATATAGCTGAAACTAGGGGGCCCCTACGCTATTTGCAGGGGGTGCCTGGGCAATACAAGTTAGTTTGACCAAGGGCCCCTAAGGAAAACCAGTGCTGGTAGTGGAGCTCGCCAGCGACCCACACCCATCTCAGTGTTAAGGCAGGCCGCAAATCGGGCCTTGGAAGCCTAGAAGACGGCAGGAATGTCAACCCAACATGCAGGATGCAGGTCCCATCCATAGACCACCTATTCCTTAGGAAGAATGGTAAGCTCTGCTGCCCCCCCCCCCCCAACTGCTCCCGCCTGGATGCTTCCAGGTACCGACTGCAGGGGAACCTATCCCATCTGAGCAACACACGTCCGTACACTTCCCACTGCGACGTCAGTTGCGTGTAAGAACGCGCCGAGCTAAGGCTTTATAGCCATCCCCCAATCCAAAGGCTGCTATGTGATGTTGGCAAGGAATGCATTAATGTATGCAGGGGCCTGATAAATACCTTTTAGCTAAGTTTCAAAAATCAGATTGTGTGACGTCTAAAAACTCTTGCCATGCTTGGCGCCACTAACAAACGATGGCCATACCCTCTCTGTATATTGTGGTCCTTCTTCCTGAAATCGCGTTTCCAGCTTTGTAGTGCGTTGAGCCTCCCCGTCATCAAAGAGATAGAAGCCATGAAAAACAAAAGAAAGGAATAGATAGTTCAATGCCCCCTTCAACTTGCTGTACATATTAAAGTCATATTCCAGCCTAGTTGTTACCACACGCAACCATATCTCCTTAAATCCTGCACACAAATTACTAGATGCTGACTTACAATGCGAACGAGAATCTTCATAGAACCTTGCAGCCCGGCCCCCTAGAATTACCAGCGGTTGCCCTTCTTGCATGAATTAGTCGCAACCCGTTAAGAGTTTGCCCTGAAATGAGCCGCACTTGCACTGGATACCCCCAGCCGTGGGCAGCACTCCAACCATGCAGCAGTGCTGAAGGAAGACTCTCGACATTCCGTACCCCGTGAGCTAACTCTGTCTTGTGTCGCATCTGCGCATAGGTGAATGCATGGGTAGGATTTCTGGGCAAAGTCTGATGATGAAAACTACTTGCGATCCCCCCAAAAATGAGTTCCGGTGGGCCCCCCTTGCACATACCGGCTCCCAATTAAGCGCTGCTCTCTGTGCTCCAACAAACTTACATCAAGAGTAACTAATAACACCGAGTGGAATGAGAATTTCAGCGAGCCAGTCAACTGTTGCCATTAACAGCTGATAACGTATAGCAACTGTGGCTCAGATATATGGGATGCTATTTCCAGACAAAAATCATATTTAACATTGATATGTTTGCAGGCCAACACTCAAGTTTTACGGGCTTGAAGACAGAATTGCGCTCACGGGGGCACGCCTAACCTTCTACCTTGCCGCCGCCTCCCTGCCCCCTTTCTGCCTCCAAGAAAACCATGCTGGCTCCCACACGAGATGCCACTAAGGGCGCCACGCCCCTAGGTGCGGGTGACGCCGCTCAATACTTTAGCTCATACCATGATTAGTTTGCTGTTTCTATAGTTTGTTATGTTAGAATTGAGTATACGATTCCCTTGATTCTGGGGGTGAGCAAGATTTTAAGATTTATAAGGATGCTGTCTGATTCCTTTATGATTTTGCTGCTCATTTGTGACTCAGATTAAATTCTGATGTTAACTACTCTGTATAGCTCAGTATTGAAGCCTTCATGGCATTTATTCTGTGCCTCTTGATTTTGATATTTTTGAAATAAAACCTTTTAAGTAAGTAAGTAAATCTTTATTCGGTTATGAAAAGCAATAATAACCATTAAAGTACATATAAAACAATTCACACACAATATACATATTATAAAAATTCTTTGAATTAACAGCGTTTACTTCAGTCAAGATTTGCTCTATGTTTAAAAATACACTTTAAAAACGTACTAACACATTTCGTGATCAGTGCGGTATTCAAAAATTGCAAGTGCAACTTAGCGGGGCGGCACCTTCTAAAACCGAGTTCTCAGCAATGGGATTAGCCATAGATTACGATGTGAAGAGTAGTATTTACAAAACAATACAGTATGCATTGTTGATTGTTCCGACATCTCATCGCAAGGGCACGCTATTAAGCCCTCTTTCCAATTAGGGTATTTAGGAAAGGCTACAAGCCTATGGAAAACATTCAATCTAAATCGTGTCAAAACGCTCAAATTGTGACTCAACATAGGTCAAGTATGGTTCCATTTCCAGTGTGGTCATAACTACCAAAGAGTGTTGGGCAGATGTTTTACTTATCTCCTTGCTCAATCGTAGTTCTTCCATGTAGCTGAGAGCCCTCATTTTTAAATCTTTCTTCGGGATCCCAGCAATTAGTTCAGGGTTAGCATAGTATTCATCAAGCCCCAGATCTATCAGGAAGTTTTTCACGTAGAGCAGCCACTCGATTTTCCCCACATGTTCCAAAGACATACAATCTGCCACTATCTCTTTTGTGAGTAAGTTTTTTGTTGACGTCCAAATACGGCGCCACAACAAAAGAGGTTGGATTTTGGCCAAGTCTTCGATGTGGGGGATACCAAGTTCTGCGTGGCAGGCAAAGGTTGATGCTCGCTTAGGAGCCATCAGGAGATATCTCATGAAGGTGTTCTCAGCTACGTGCAGGGCGTTTGTATTTTTGTGTCCCCACAGCCCCGCCCCATAGAGTGCGATGGAGTGGCACTTTGCTTTATAGATGCGGAGGAGCTCTACTGGTGGCCTCTTTCCTAGCTTCTGGGAAAATTTTATGAGAGCAATTATTGCTCGCAGGAGTTGATGTTTACGTGCTTCAATAGCCGCTTTCCAGTTAAGTTTTTCATCTATCATTACCCCAAGGTATGGGTATTGGGTAGTTGAGTCCACTCTCTCTTTATCAAGGGAAATGATCCTTCCCCTTTTCTTTCCCTTTCCTGCCACCATCACATATGTTTTTTTTATGTTTATTCTGAGGTCCGGACTACCCATAAACTTTGAATATCTATCTAGGGCTTTCTGCAACTCTCGCGGAGTGCGTGCCAATATTACGGCGTCATCCGCATAAAGAAGTGCAGGTACGAGGCGATTTTTCACTCTAGGGAGGTCCTGCCCCCCTCTCAGCATCTCTGCCTCGAGACCGTTAGTATAAAGGGAGAAGAGAAAGGGGGCCAGCACACAACCCTGCCTCACGCCCCGCTCCAGCTTAAAAGAGTCAGATAATTCGCCCTGTGTTCCAAAGCGGACCCTGGATGAGGCATTGGAGTATAATGCGCGAAGGAGGTGTACAAGGGCTGGGTCTATGCCCATGTTAGTAAACACTGACCAAAGCTTCGAGTGGGAAACACAGTCAAAGGCCGCGGAAAGGTCGACATAAACCATGTATAACCTTCCTTCCTTTGCTGATACATATTTTCCCATTAATAGGGCTAAATTCAATGCCTGTTCAGTTGTTCCGAAGCCCTCTCGAAAACCGAACTGGATGTCAGATAATATATTGGAGTCGTCTACCCACTCCTGAAGGCGCTGGAGAACCACTCTGCCCAGGACTTTACCGAGGGAGTCCAATAATGAAATTGGCCTATAACAGGTCACATCTTCCCTGTTTCCCTTCTTGAAGATAGGGACCATGATGGATTGGGTCCAGGTTTTAATTAGCCCACACTTCATTACTGCATCAAACACTCTTTTTAAAATTGGGGCCCACAAATCTAGATTGTACTTGAAAAAATCAACTGGTACGCCGTCTGGGCCAGGGGCTTTTCCACATTTGCTCTTTTTAACAGCATTTATGACCTCATTTATTTCAAAATTTAAGGGAATCGGAAATAAGCTTTCTTGTGGGCTCTGATTACTCTCCTGTAATGAATCTACGCCTGGTGTTTTGCCAAAAACTATAGAGAAGTGATTTGCCCAAATTGGGCCCTCAATCGCTACTTCTACTATTGGCAAATCACAAGTATCTGCCAGGAAGGGGGTCTTCACTACCTTCCAGAACTGCTCGCTATTTCTGTTCTGGGTACTCTCATATAATTGGTCCCAGAGCACTTTTTTCAGATCTTGTTTTCTAATTTTGCAGGCTAGGCGGTAGGACCTCCTTAATCTACGGATCTCCTCTTGATCTCTTACAGGTTTTGTCAGCGCTTTTTTTAAGGATTTATGGGCTAGAGTACATTCATGGCCAAACCACCCTTTTTTCCCGCCATTGTTCCCTTTCTTGTTACGAGTTAAAAGGTCCTTTACCTTCTCCATAATTGAACGGAAATTGTAAAGGAGTTCTTCCTCGCTAATGGCATTATCGAGACACTTCATGATAGCGGGATATACCGCGTAGACCACCCTTTTTGTCATAGCTGCAGGGTCTATCTTTCCCCAGCCTATGTCATAACCGTTTGTTTTTGTAAGGTAAATATTGTTCTGGGCAAGTGCAGTCATCATCGAGTGTGATGTAAGTTGCCCCTGGTCAATGGCCAAGTCAAAAGCCAGTGCAACATGATCACTTAAGGTGTTGACTAACAGTCTAAAACTCTGAGTCTTGCTTTCAAGTGTTGCTGAGACCAATATATAGTCAATCGTCGACTCCCACCCCCTACACAGATATGTAGGCTGTAACTGCCCTGATAAATTAGTTTCATTTAAAATCACTAAGCCTAACTCTGACAGCGTTTCATTTAGGAAGTCTCCTGTCTTAGTGTGGCAGAAGTGAGTCATATAATTATCTATATCTTCAGCCACACCACAGATATTGCTGTTTTTTGCATTGCAGGGGCGATGATTAAAATCACCGGCCCAAACGATGCTTGGGACGTCTGATCCTTGCATTTTTTTTGTCAGAATAGAGAGTTTGTTGCGGAGAGTCCCGAGTAAATTTACTCTCTCACTTTCTGGCAGATTGTCATACATGTTTACTAGGATTATTGTCCCATTCTTCGGGAATGAGAATTTCAATATCTGATAATTGGGGTCTAAAGTAAGTGGTGTTACTTTTAACCCTGATATGGTGTTTTTTATGTACACCGTCAGACCCCCCTTAGCCCTACCATAGGGCCCTGCCACTGCCGCTGAAAAATGGGTTTTATAGCCTATCAGGTGCTGTTCATTGGTGGACCATGTCTCCTGTAGACAAATTGCATGGTAACCTTGGACAAAGTCCAGCATACTCCCATTCACTATTTTAGTGCGTAAGCCTGCAATATTCCATGACATAATTTGTAGCGTAGTGTCGTTTTTTCTGGAATCTGGGCGTTTGTTTATACAGGCTGTCTCTACTGCTGGT
The DNA here is from genome assembly GCF_964204655.1 of Triturus cristatus. Classification (NCBI taxonomy): domain Eukaryota; kingdom Metazoa; phylum Chordata; class Amphibia; order Caudata; family Salamandridae; genus Triturus; species Triturus cristatus. Next base: position 890,720,786 of record NC_140585.1, on the reverse strand, counting down.
GGGTGCTCTGGGGCTCTTTGCCCTACGTCACTCATCTGCATAGATTGATGGCCACCAATGTTCCCCAGGGTAGAGGTGCCAGCTCCTCTAAACAGTGTTAAAATAGGTACCGAGGAGGGGTTACTACTTTCCATTGCTTGTGTTTCTGCGCTTTCATTTGAGACAACGGTGTAATTAGGGATAGTTTGGTTTTCCACAGTAAATTTTTGTGCTCGGGCCTGCTCTTCGCCAAGTCAATCTACATTTTCCAGGCCACACAGAGCTGAAAAGTGATTATAGGTGGGTATATTAAACCTCTGATGTGATTGGACATAATTATTCAAATGTGCTGGATTTAAACTCTGGAATGGGTGTTGGTTGTTAACCGGACGCCTCCCAATAGACTGAGGGTTAAATAAATAGTTACGAGCTCTTTGGTGGGGAAATTGATGGTCTACTTCCCGCCAGTCTAGGAGAGAGTCTTTTACAGAAAGAGGTTTACAATGTGAGGTCAATTCTCGTGGATAGAAGTAATTGACATAGTGTGTTAAAATACCTTCCCCCCCTCTAGCTTCAAACCAGTCGCCAATGCATCTAACGGCTCTATGGTCTCTAAAGTTTATAATTATCACGTCCCCCTTCTTTTCTTTCGGTCTTGTTCCCACCCAGCTAGTACGTCTCACCATTAGAATTTCCCCGTTTATATGTGCAGGGAGGGGTCGGTTTTGATTCAACCAATAAATGGTTTTATTTTTTAAAGCATAATAGTCCTCCCTGCTGTCCTCTGGGAGTTCAGGTACCCCTGTTATGATGATCGTATATGGGGCTGAGTCTGGGGGTAAATCCACTCTTCTACTTGGTGGAATGTACTGGGGCTGGGATAGCCATTCACCATTCCCATTGTCCGTTGTGTCTTTTCTCATCGTATTATTTGTTCCCTCAAGTCTATTTTTGTTTTTGTTTTTTGGGTCTTCGACATTTCCTGTCAATCCAAGTTTAGAACTAGTACCCACCCTTATCTCCCTATCTATTTCTATATCGTTTGGTGGGGGATTAATTCTACCTATATCTGCAGTTTTTTTAGGTAGCTTTCCCACAGAATTTTTCCCCAGTGCGGTATGTGTTTTCCTTAAAGTACCGGTAGTTGATGGCTGTTCTGGGGAGGTGGAGGGAGAAGTGACTGGATCGACAGTGGTAGTTTTAGTCTGAATTTTTAAAAGTTCAGATAGGGTCGAATTGTTCCCTTGCATTTGTTTGCCCAAGTCGACCAAGTGTAGGCTTATTAGTCTAGTTCTCTCTAAGAGAGGGAGTAAAAGGGACTTAACCATAGTCTCTATTTTGGTGCATAGTTCACCCACAAGGTCCTGATCAGAAAATAGTCCTATAGTATTAATGCTTAAGGGAGAGTTATCTGTCGCTAAGAGGCCGGTAAGAGTCGATGTTTGTGCTAAGGATTTAGTCTTCTCCTTCTTAGCCAACAATGATTTAATGGGAGGGCCTCGTCTCTTTGTTGAGGTATGTTTCTTCTCAGGGGGCCCTATAACCAGTGGGGGGGATATAACCAAATTCGGCGAGTCTGATAACCCTGATATGGTTGAGCTAATTGTATTGTCATGAGGGGGTACCGTACCTGGGGAATTTATCTGAGGAGCTATTTCGTCCCTTTCAGGAATGGGGCCTGCTCCCTCATTTAACGCCCCCGGGGAGTGTACTTTCCCAATTGTGCCCAATGACGAGCGTTTACCGGTTAACAAGTCGAGGGATAAGCGCTTTTCTGTATCTGCAATTTCCTTCTCCAAAACAGTAGTTACGCGTTTAAAAAATTGATCTATTGTGCCAGAGACGGGGCCATTGGAAGTATTAACAGTTAGGGTACGTGATTTCCCTATGTCTGATGGCATGTTAAAAAAACTGCGAAGGAATACTGAAGGAATGCCCCTCGTTTATAATCCAAATTGGCAAAAAATAAAATTTGAAGGTCCAAGAATTTATAAATAGTTGTGACAGTGCAAAGTTACTGCTCTTACGACACAGAAGAGGTTAGGGGAGTGGCCCGTCCCGTCCTCAATCGTCCTCGGACGGCCACAGACGGCCCGCCCTTTGCCCGGGCTTAGCCCTGGGCGCTCCCGCGCGCTCCCGCGCTGCGGGGAGGCTGAGCTGAAATAGGATGTGTGTGAGTGGATGGGGGGCGTGTCTTCCAGGGAGAGCTGCCCAGGTGTAGGCTATTGGGCACGCAGGGGCTCCTGGACAATGGAGTCCCCTGCTGCTCGCAGCCCTGTCTGCTGGCGCTCACCCGGCTTGAGTCAATCCCACTCCACACCGCTTCCACAAATGCTGTTTGGCGCTGCGGGACCCGCGCAGCGGGTCCGGCGAGGTCCTGGCGTCGATGGGGCAAGGAAAGTCCTGATGTAGTTCCGCGTTTGTTCAGAGTCAGAAGGTGAGTCCCAAGAGTTCCGAGTACATGGGCTGATTTAACTTGCCAATCAGCTAGGGGGCGCGTCTTCCAGGGAGAGCTGCCCAGGTGTAGGCTATTGGGCACGCAGGGGCTCCTGGACAATGGAGTCCTCTGCTGCTCGCAGCCCTGTCTGCTGGCGCTCACCCAGCTTGAGTCAGTCCCACTCCACACCGCTTCCACAAATGCTGTTTGGCGCTGCGGGACCCGCGCAGTGGGTCCGACGAGGTCCTGGCGTCGATGGGGCAAGGAAAGTCCTGATGTAGTTCCGCGTTTGTTCAGAGTCAGAAGGTGAGTCCCAAGAGTTCCGAGTACATGGGCTGATTTAACTTGCCAATCAGCTAGGGGGCGCGTCTTCCAGGGAGAGCTGCCCAGGTGTAGGCTATTGGGCACGCAGGGGCTCCTGGACAATGGAGTCCCCTGCTGCTCGCAGCCCTGTCTGCTGGCGCTCACCCGGCTTGAGTCAGTACCACTCCACACCGCTTCCACAAATGCTGTTTGGCGCTGCGGGACCCGCGCAGCGGGTCCGGCGAGGTCCTGGCGTCGATGGGGCAAGGAAAGTCTGTTTCCAACAACCAACTAAAACCTTTTAACTTTTATCGAATTTAGAACTCAATGATTGAGTGGTCCCAATCATTTAATTCTGTTACTCTGCTAAATTGAAGTTGGGGAGGGTGCCTTTTCATGCAAGATCAACCCGTGGGAGAATATTCTGAGATAAATTTTGGATGATCTGCATATTGGGGTACCTTGTATATTGGGGTATGGTTTTGCTCCCACAGTGTATAGCAGTGGGTATACTCTTTTTGTGCATGGGTGTCTATCCGTCCCTTAACTCCTACCTAAAGCCCTCCTTACTAAACCCCTCGCATTTACTAGTAATTATTCTGAGTTTTCTTGCAACCCCCTGGACTCATAGAAAAAATAGAAGATGCGGAGCTGGAGGTTTGCATTCACTGGGGCCTATTGACAAAGGTAAATTTACATGTACAGATTTACTACTAGTAAATGTACTCCAACACTTTTGAGTAACTTTGCTACTTTGGGCTGGTACCAAAATCTGAGTGTAAAAATACTCAAAAGTAGAGACTTACATTTCTCCACTCTCTTAAACGGGGTGGAGCCAAATTTGCGAGTATTAGTTTTCTACTTTCACTTATACTGCAACACCTTCCCATAGAAAATAATGGGGACAGAGACTTACATTAAAACCACATAGCAAATATTGTCAAATTTGATTAAAAAATTTAACATATGTTAAAATACAAATAACTTTACGTTAATGTTAAAACAAATCTAACAATAAAACATTTTTATTTTATTTTAACTTATTTTGATAACTTTTTTCAAATCTAAAAATTAAACACAGTATTAATTTTAATAAAAATGTCATTAAATTACTTTACAATGGCTTAATGCTGCCTTGTAAATAAGGCGAAGCCCTGTCGCCACCACAGCATTACTGAAAGTGACGCTGTGGTGGCAATAGGGGCTTGTAAATATGCCCCTTATAGTCAACGTTTGATATTTTCAAAAATGTTCAACCTGTTTTGAGGACTGATGACACAAACATCCATTCTATGAATCCACCAGACATCGAGCATCAGTTAATATACGAGTTAGTGCATTGAAAGATTTAGCAGAAGATTGTATTGCGGTGATTGAAGTTGGATCTATCTCAGCTCTGAGGCTCCGCTGAGCCCTGATCTCTTTACAGGTTCCTTGTGTCCAGGCGCGCAACACCCATTGGACTCACAGGGCTTCAGCCCCCCCCCCCCGTCGTGTGTGGCAGCCCAGGCTGAGACAGCTTCTCGGCGCACACACAGCCGCACCCGAGCACTTCACAGGTCTTTAAAAGACCATTTGCATGTTAATGAGGCCTCGCTGTTGTTTCACCCCTTCTAAGAGCCCCTGCAGCTCCACTCTGCCTATGGCTTAAAAGATTCAGCCCCCCCCCAAATTTTTTCTTAGCCCCCCCCGAAATTTGGCTCTAGTTGCGCCTCTGCTTGTGTCTGACCATAATTTCCCGTTTTCGCAGGTGGTGGTAAAGGTAGGAGATATAAAATAGTAACAGGATCACTTTGGGCTAAGTAATAACGGGAATAAAGATATACATTCCAGTTTTCTTACCAGTTAAGTCCGAGAGTTCATAACACTAAAGAACTGTAGTATTTTCAAGGCTTGTGATTGGCTCGCCAGTACTGATTATTGTATTTAATTTCATTGCTTGAGGCAGGGATTCTGTGCGGAAAGTTGTAAATTCTAATCCTGTCTTCTTTTGGCTTAATCCAATATTGCAGTGTGCATTCAACAGGGCCATATATTTAGCAACTTTATATAGATTTATCACATTCGACTGGCTTAGCATGTATGTTAGAGACCTGGGTGGGCACAATCAGGAGCAGGAAGTGCCCTTTGTACTCTTTTTAAAGCAGGAAGTGAGCTTTAGTGCCTTTAAGCAATAATCCACTGGTGGCAAAGCTGCTTTCTTATAGATTCAGCCACCGGCATTAGGACTTCCTGCTCCTTTTGCACACACACGGCTTATAGCCTTTAGGTGATTCAAGGTCTAAAATGCAATTCATAATGGAGGACCCCATCAGCCTTCCCTTAAGCTATCAATAAGCAGTCAAATGTGTGATGCTCTTGTTCATCACAGTTAAGATAGCTCAACTGGTCAATCCTCCTGTCGCAGTTTTCTTTCTACAACCCGCAAATCCCTGGCTCGAAGCTCAGTGGGTCTGACCCCCGCTCCCAGTACCTATAATTGAGTGAGGAAGCTGCATACAGTCCTGCATGTTTGCGCCTGATGGAGTTTCAGTGGCATCCAGGCAATAATTATCACTGCCTTTGGTGTGTGAATGCTTTAAAGATGTCTTGTGACTCCACAACCACCTTGTCTTCTCTCTGGCAGGTTGTCTGGGGGGCGTGGTTGTGCAGCAGCCTGCCCTGTTCACAGGATTCGTGGGGTCGTATGTGGCTCTGTACTGCACGTGCCAGTGCCAAGGACGAAGTGTCCGCAGGGGGTCATCATGGTGGGAAGTCCATCACAACAACACAATAAGAGCAATATGGCGTGGAAGCGAGTACAAGCCTTTGGGAGCGGCATTTCAAGAAGGGACACGTTACATCGGGCATCATCATACGAACCATACCTCCTCCTTGGTGATTAAAGCCCTGCAGATCAGCGATGCTGGAACCTACATCTGCACAATGAGAACACTTCTACCCCCACCCGTCCGGGAGGAGAGGGGACATGGGACTGTGCTCAGAGTAGTGGGTAAGTGTCGACGCCCCATATAAATCGTAAGGGGGTCTGCAGCACATCATATCCACGCATAAAAGTAACTTGAATGAAGGATTTAAAAATATGAATACAGATGTGCTGCATCTATCGAAAGAAAACCAGGCGGTACATAAGGGGTTACTTTATTATAGTCCTATAAATCCATTGCGGGGAACACGATGATAAAGCACAAGGTGATGTAAGAGTGATATGTAAATTAAATCGAGATACCCAACGGCAGGAAAATTATGAATGCTGTAGATTGTTTATAACTCACGGTACACTTTGGTTAATATAGCATGAAATGGGTTAGTTGATTTATCAAAAAGGAGATATTCTTTGAAAGCATTAACTGCAAGTTGTTAAATGTCATTGTCTGTAGCCTCGTCTTCCCCTTTTGATTCTCTCCCTAAACGCCAACTCTTTTCTAGCATCCTCTCTGCGCCTTTGCTGACAGTAGCCTCAGTCTATCTCGTCTCAGTTCATCCCGGCTCGTAAAACCCCAAGCCCGTGTCTTTTAGTCTTTGTAAATCCACCTGCAAAGTGCCCCGTGGGCTGACAGCCGGCCAAAGAAGTGTCACTATCCTTTGACCTTGTTTTACTTTGCACTCTTTGCACATCTTTTGAGTCAGCTTTACTCAAAACCAAATTCACTGCTACCAAAACCCGATCAGCTCTTTTTCCACGCCTCGGTGACTCTTCACCATACTTACTCTACCCCTTTATGTTCCTAATCATGCCTTTCAGTCTCACTCTCTTCACTGATTTCACGGCTCATCTCTAAAATGGTTAAACTCTGTGCCTCATTAGCTCAGTCGCTGACCTCTTCACACTCTTCTGGCAGTGATATTTCCTTTTCATTTCTCGTTCTCCTGCAGTTCTGTTTCCGTCTCTCATCTCATCTATTGTCTGCTAATTATACTTCTGATCCACGTAACCACATTCCCTTGTCTTTGTTCTGCAGTGAGTGCCTTTCCTATGCAACGTGCTGTGCTTCCCAGACCCAACTGGTCGTCACTTATTCTCACAGCAAATCTCCAATCTGCTTTTTTTCTCTCTGGCTCTCTTCATTCTTCATGATGTTGATAGTTCTATGCAGCTGTACCCGACAGGGCATTTCAGGTACCTTATGCTTCGCAACTATGAGCACTGGTCTATAACTAAATAACATAAAATTAATATTACTGCAAAGTTTGGTTCCAGTGCCTTTATGACCAAGGGAGGGAGAGGTCTGCAGAGTACACAGAAGAAATACTGGTCCAGGGCTGGTGTCCTTGACAACCAGAGGTGAGGGGACATCGCCTGAAGTGTGCACTATCTTGCTGAAAGGGCTGGGGGTCTGCCTGGTGCCTGAGAGAGTGAAGGAGCGCCTCACTTTGAGTGGAGAGGACTGCATCAGGAGGAGAAGACCAGGCAGTACACCCAGAGATTGGGAGAGCCCTGGAGAGTGGAATTAATTAAGGGAGTCCTGCTGACCCATGTGTAGGAGTAGCTCTCCAGCCACCTGGTAAGTTTCCTGACCAAGCATTGTAAACCTGCACATACCACAGCCAAAGAGTGTGGCCATCAGCACAACATTGATGTTGTCATGATGCACCAGCAGGTGCAGGATGATATGTGCTAACTCTGCCTGGAGCTGATGCCACAGTCAGAGAACCTGTGATCACCAAGGGTGGGCGGCGGTTCCTTGTTTGGAGGGGTGGGGCCACCTGGTCTGTTTGCTGCTCGCTTGAGTCGCCACATTCCTCAGCCAGTACACGCTTGCACTGCTGCTGTCAGCTAGGAACAGGGCCGCTTGTGCTGCTGCTGTCTCCAACCTTCACCCTCAAGATTCCTGAGCACCCGATCCTTTGGGTAATCGAACAAAGAGAACCTAAACATTTACTGAGCCTCTACCACTAAACTGAATTTCTTTATGCATTCAAGCCCTGCAGGAACCTATTAGTAACTAATACGATTGATCTGAAGGTCTATGGTTTACAGAACCAAGAAGGATCCTCACACGTCATGGCGAGTTCTTACGTGTGCCACAGTCTCGCCTATTCATATCCTGCCTGAGTAGAATCCCACAGCACCCATGTTAGATCCCTTGGGCCAGACTGACCTCACTTTGAATAGTAATATGTGATGGTATCTGATAAAAGTACTTCTCTTTTCCTATAAAGAACAGCACTGGCCTCAGCAGCTTTATTGTCTTTGTTACCAAACTGTTATTTTTGGATTACTACTCCATACACTGCCGTCCCAGAAGTCAATGCTCTTACTACCCTGAGAATCACGCGTACAAATAGTGTTTTTGCTGCCCCAGTTTGCAGTGTTTTAGTAGATCAGGCCCCAGAACATTAATGGAAAAAGGTCCAGACACCCCAGGTTGAGGTAAGTAATATTACATTTTTATGCAGGACATTTTGATATATAACTAATAACACTTGTATTCGTTTGCTAAAACCTCACATTGAGTTCATCAAAGTCTGTTGCCATTAGCGCCAGTGAATATTTTTCTAACAGTTTCTTGCGAACTGTGAGAAATGGACATTGAACATTTTGTGTATATGAGGAGTTGTGACACTACTGATATTCTAGGTTTTTCTAGTCTCAAGTCTGTGTCTAAAAAATTACATTTTGCATCTCGGGTGAAAACAATTCTCGGTTTGGAAGAGTACAAAATAACTTAGGGAGATGGTTGGGAGGAAAGTGGGAGACAATGAAGGGAAGAATTGTCAATGGATGGATGAATGTATGAATGAAGTATTTGAAAGCACACATTCACCACATAGGCATCATGGCACTGAGACTGGACTAATGTTCAAATTAGAGGAACATGACAGAGATAGTGGAAAACATGAGTCTTCAAAGCATTGCAAAAAGATCTACGATTTGAGACAAAGCGAAGTGAAAGGTGCAGCTGGCTCCATTATTCCTTGGCCAACACAGAACAATCTCTGACTCCCAATCAGGATCATTGCCTGAAGTCAGGTACTGTTGCTGCATTATGGAAAGCAGAATGGAGGGAATGTGAGGGAATGCCAGGAAATTCCAGCCTGAATGGTCGAGGCTCCAGTGCCACGGAGAGCCTGATGTATCAGGCAGGGAGAATCAAGCTCAATTCTCTGCTTCACTGGCAGTCAGTGAAGTTCATGGTGGGCCCCCATCACATGGTAAACTCTTCAAAGCCTATACATCAGTCTCAGTCCCATATTCTGAGTAGTTGTAATCTGTCCAGAGATAAAGGAAAGATCTTTCTCGGAAGCTTTATTCGGTAGAAGTCAGCAATGACTACTGCACTGGCTTGCTCTTCCATAAGAAGTTCCTTGTCAAATAGAAAGCCACGGTTCTTGACTATGCCAACGGGACAGGGAGGAACGCATAGGCGCCTTGTTCAAACACCTGCATTCCGCAGACTCTGGGCACCTCCGTTTTTGCCAGCATCAGGTTTCAGCATATTAATGCTAATCCTAGTTTGGATGGCAAAAACACAAGATGGTAGTCTATTCATAACCTCTCCAGGAGGGTGGCCGAGTCGGAAGATGTGCTGGGTATTGTCAGCATAACACAAGCAGTACAGACCAGGAGATCTAATGATGGTAAACACAAGTCTCAAATATATGAAACAGAAACAATGAAGATCCCTAAGGAACACTGCACAACACAAGGAGGACATGAGGGTATAGGTGCAGATAACCAGATTCTGGGTCCATCCTAAACGGAATGACGAAAGCCAAGCAAGTGTTTAACCACCCAGTCCCACTGCTACTAATTGGTCGAGAAAGATGGAATGATCAACCATATGGAAAGCTGCAAAGAGGTCCAACAGACTTATCCCTGTAGGGTGACTATTGTCTAGGCCATTCTCAGGTCCTTTAGTACTGAACCACGAGCTGTTTCTATACCCATATCTGGGGAAAATGCTGTCTGGGCTGCCTCTAGCTGTTTCTGCCTTTTTAGATGGTTGGAAAGGCCCTTGATCAAATCTCTCCTCCAACTTGGCAGCAACTGGGTGCAGAGATATTGGTCTATGGTGTTCTCTACTACAGAGCGAAAACTTTCTTTGACAGTGTTCTTCTTCAGCATCTTGGAACAGTGCCAGAAGAAAAGGAGGCTTTGAGGAAAAGGAATGAAAAGGCAGGAATGACTGAGGGGCAAATAACATGCAGAAACCTAGCCAGGAAATTGTCATCAGGAGAACATGCTTTGAATAATGTTAACTGCTGATGAGTTTGAAAAACATGAATTGGATGAATAATCTCCAGCGAGGTATCCTCCTAGGAGAACGATTGTCTTCTGTCTGCCTTATCCAGGCGGCATGAATTGCCTCTATTCCTGTTGTACAATGGACATATCTTGCAGTTGAAAAAAAGACGTAAGCCTATCGCACAGTTAATGGGAAATGGGGACTGCACTGGCTGGATTTCCAAGCCCTCTGACCACCTCAAACATAGCACAAGGTGAGATGGCAGCCTTGTGAATCAGTTTCTTGTAGTAGATGACATTGGCCTAGCGGAGACAGTTTTTATATTATTTAAGTTGTGTTCTAGTCAACGTGATTACCTCAAGGTAACAGGTCAGCAGCCTCTGCCTGTCAAACCTGTAACTTCCCCACCCTCAGTTCTGTTTTGACCATTGGTTAGGTGGTCTGCTATATTTGTTTACCGGGCAGCAATATTGTTGTTTTAAAACACATGCTAAGGAGAGCTCTTCTGGGTTTACAATTTATAGGAGAGAATTCCAGAGGTATTTTAAAAACATTTTGAATTGGCTGCCTCAAACCTGAATTTAGTCAGAAATTAGTTTGTTTAAAGGTAATCCAGGCAGTAGTAGATAGAGAGTTATTAAGATCTGTAGTCTCAAATTGAGTTCAGACATGGTCTTTCCATGCATGGGTAAACATGAACTGACCTTGATTAGGTTAAAGGAGACAAACATAAGATTGATAGTATGCCTCTGAGGGGAGCTGGTGGATGGAGCTTCATACCAGTCACCAGGCACAATCATCTTAGAGAAACTGGTGGCTAAGCAAGCAGCAATCTCTGACAGCTTTTAAAAAATATTACTTTGACACATGGTGGTAAACTAGCAGTAAACAGATAACGTTGGAGGCAAATAGGGAGATTCAGGTGGTCATACTCTTGCATTACTCAGTGTGGAATCAGTAAATATGTTGTGTTTGATTTAAAGGCCACAGCTACTACACCTTCCAAACGCTCCCGCCTTTCTCTGTGGGGATCTCACCCTTGTGTTGACAGAGCAATCCAACGTTATGTAGCACTGGCTTCAGAGCGGGCTCACAGCACAGATGTGTTTGTGCCCTAATTTTATGTGGGAGGCTGTTATGCTTATTAATACTCAAATATTGTTCTTATCCCATACCTAATGGAAATTGTTAAATTGTACAATGCGGAAGCACAGACGTCATTTAGCAGTTGCAACCCCTGACACTATCCTTGCGACCCCTGAGCTCAGGCAGCAGAGGGTAGCACGAGGAGCAGAGGGCGCAGGACATTTACGCCTAAACATAAAAGCAACTTTGGGATTTTCCAAGCTGCTGTAGCTGGTGACAATTAACAGTTGCAACTTGCAACTTTTCCCACTTGTATCATCAGCTAAGTGCTTGCTTAAAGTGTTGCCTACCAACATACCCTTCAAGGCCTCTCACTCCCAAAACTCCACGAAGCAGGAACACACTTCACCTGTAGGCTCTGGGACGACTGGGCAGCACTGATAAGAGCTAACGGGGATACTGTTAGTGCTGTAGTCTGTACCTGTTTTCGTGCGCTGCTGGAGCCCAGGGCCCATTGGGAGTGTATGAATTGCTCATGAACATCATTTAGGTGTAGACAGTGGTCGCAGTTGTATTCCCTGCCTTGTCCCTTCCAATTCCTGGCACTGTGTTTGCGACCCCTGGCCTCAGAAGTGGTAGAATCAGTGCCAAGAACAGGGCAGACTCCACACTCCTTATGTTCTGTCCATTTTTACTATCAGTGCAATAAAAAACAAAGCACAATTAGCTATAATGGGACCTTTTGTGGCAGCTAAGGTAACTCAAAATTAGTAGTGTTAGAGAATGGTAGTAAGAATGAGGGTGAATGAGAATGAATGGCTGACTGTGAATGAGACTGTGGTGTCATGCTTGCAAGTCTGTCGCTGTGCATAGCATACTGAGGGTAATGCTTGTCTTATAGAGACACCTTTGGTAAAACACTGGCACTGGTATACTTGAGGCATTGACAGTCATCTGTGACAAAATACTGGCACTGGCGCACTAGAAGTAATTCTTGGCATAATGGACACCCATGTTAAATTACTGGTAATTGTATACGTGAGGCAAGTCCTGCCATATGGAATGCCTGTGGAAAAATGCTGGTATGAACACATTGGAGGTATTTATTGGCATAAAGGAGGCAAGCAGACATACAGGAGAACAACCATGACAAAATGCTGGCCCTGACATACCGAGGTAATTAGTGACACAAGGGTCACTTGTGGTATATGGATGGCATAAATGGAAAAGCTTCAAAAGGCGCTGAGGGCCTTGTTGGCAGTCAGGGAGGCTGGTGAACACACAGAGGATGGGAATGATATTGTTGATGACATGGAGGAACAACGTCTGAATGGGGATATTTGTGGATAACCAGGATTAGCCTGGGGGCTAGGTGCCCTCCAGGGCAGGCAGCAGTGTTTCCTCAAAAGGCCTAACCACAACAGAGTTGAAGAAAAGGTAGCAAGACAAGAGCTCCAGTTGGAGCTAGCTAAACTAAATGGGGATGTGGAGAAACACAAATTGGAGATGGAGAAAGAGAAGCTGGCCTTGGAAAAGGACAGGTTGGCTATGGAGAAGAGAAAAGTGCTTTTGGGTGGTGGCAGCAATTCTTCAGTGAACTCAGAGGGAAAGGTATACATACCCAGGGATGTAGTCTTTGATTTTAAACTGAGAGAGGACATAGATCATTGGTTTCAGGACTATAAAGTTGTTTTGCGAATGTGCAGTGCCCCTAAGAGAGACTGGGAGCAGGTTTGTGGAAGCATTTCACAGGAGAGGGGAGGAGCACCTTGCTACCCTAGAGAAGGAGGATAAGACAAGGTACCCTGCCATGAAGGAAGCCCTGATCAAGAGATATGGTTTTACCCCAAAGATTTACAAGTAGAAGCTTAGGGCCAGTCTTAAGCTTGGTTCCCAGACATGAGTTGAGTGTGTTGATTTCTTCTGCAGAGCACTGGATGGGTAGATGAAGGGCAGTGAGGTAACAGATTATCAAGGGTTGTACAATTTGCATGGGAGCATTTGTCTAACCTTTGTTTTCCAGAGCTGCATCAGCACTTGATTGACAGTAAGCTTACTGACCCCAGGAAGCATTCTCAAGAGGCAGACCACTGGCTCAGCACCAGGGTCAACAAGAGGCTGTATGTGGGAGACTCAGCCAAGGGTGTGCAGGGTCCCCAACAGAATAAGGAGGGGGGACAAAAATAATAAGAGTAAGGAGTTCTCTAAAGGGCCTCAAACTAGTTTCCAGGGTAAGAATTCCCAATCCCCTGTTGAGAAAAAGAGTTGGGTCCTGGGAGAGAAGCTTGCAGGGAAGGGACCTCAGAAGTGCTTTGCAAGTATTCAGGAAGGGCCCTTCAAGGAGGATCCCAAGTGTCCCAAGTGGGCACAGCCTCCCACCGGTGGGAAGTCACTGGAAATGGTGAGTGTAGCGCTTGTGGTGGGGAGCCAGCTGAGATGACCCTAGTCTCCCTGGGTGAGAGTGAGATGATCCAGAGAAACCTCATGCCTGATAATACTAAAACGTACAGGCCGTGGGTGACCATCAATGGGAGGAGGGTGGAGGCTCTAAGAGACACAGGAGCCAGTATGACAACTGTCCAGTGTCATATGGTGTCTAACGAGCAGGTAGTCCCTAATGTGGTCCACCGAGCAGTTGTTGTAGACAACAGTCAGTGCCAATGTGTGGTGGCTCAGGTTCCCTTTGAGTGGGTAGGGGGTCTCAGGTTCCTTGAGGATAGGTGGGAGTCCATCCATGCCTGTTGACTGTCTGCTGGGCAATGACCTGGAGCATACCACTTGGAAGGAGGTGGAGCTCAGGTCGCACATGGAGATGTTGGGATTGCCAGAATGGGTGTGCCTGACCACACAGTCCATGGCAGCTAGAGAGGGTGATCAGAAGGACCTGAAACAGTGGCCAATGTACCTGCCAAGAAGAGAACATGCAAGGGACGTGGGAATCCTGCTCCTGAAATTCCCATGCTCCGGGAGGAGGCTGAACCTGAGGCGGCGCCCTAAAACCTACTAGGGAAGATGTGGCTGAACTATGGGAGCTGCCTGAGATTACCCATTGTCAGTAGGAAGTAGGCCCTACCAGGGAAGAATTCTGCACAGCGCAGAGAGAATGCCCCACTCTTGTGGGTCGTTGGAAGCTGGCCGAGGACCAGGCAGCTGGTAACTCCTCAAGATCTCACTGGATCTTTTGCGAGAATGATCTCCTGTACAGCGAGCCTAAGGTTGCTGAGCCACTGAGCCTGGGACAGCCTGTGTGCTGGTAGTATCCCAGCACTTCAGAGCCTTCCTTCTGGGTTCGGCTCATGATATGCCTCTGTCTGGTAATTTGGGGCAGGACAAAACCTTTGACAGGCTTGTCACCCACTTTTTTGGACCTCAAATTAGGAAGGCCTCAGATGCGTTCTGTAGGTCCTGTCCTATCCTTCAGGTGAGTGGCAAATCTGGGGTGAGATACAAGGCTCACCTTCACCTTTTCCTGTCATGAGCACTCCTTTTGAGCGGGTGGGCAGTGACATTGTGGGGCGTCTGGATCCCAAGTCAGTCATGGGCATATGGTTCATCCTGGTCATGGACCAAGCCACCCTGTATCCGGAAGCTATACCTCTGAGGACTGTGCCTGTGCCCACCGTGGCCGGGGCACTGATGGAGATCTTTACCCATGAAGATTTCCCCAAGGAGGTGGTATCTGACTGGGGTACCAACTTCATGTCTTTGCACATGAAGGCCAAGTGGAAGGCGTCTGGTGTTACCTACAAGTTCAACACCCCTTCCCACCCCCAGAGCAATGGGTTGGTTGAAAAGTTCAACCGTACCCTGAAGAGCATGATTATGGGTCTCTCAGAACCTATTTGGTGTAAGTGGGATGTCCTCTTACCATGCCTTCTGTTCGCCTACAGAGACGTACCACAGAAAGGGGTTGGCTTCAGCCCTTTTAAACTTCTGTGTGGCACCCTGTTAGAGGACCTCTCAGTTTGGTAAAGAAGGGCTGGGAGCAAGCTCCTAGGAAACCACCACAGAAAGTATTCAGTTACATGCTGGCCTTCCGGAACCGGACAGTACGCTTCCGTAAACTCGCCCAGGAGAAACTGGAAGCTAGCCAGGAAGGCATGGAATGCTGGTATGACCAGAATACCACCCTGGCTAAGCTTCAGCATGGCCAGAAAGTGTGGGTGATGGCACTGATAGAGCCCTGTGCACTGCAAGACCACTGGTCTGGGCCATTTGAGGTGAAAGAGCGCAAGAGTGATGTCACATACCTGGTGGACATGCAGACTCCTAGGAAGCCCTTGAGGGTCCTACACGTGAACTGCCTCAAACCACATTTTGAGATGTCTGAGTTCACCATGCTCTTAGTCAAGGATGATGGGATGGAAAAAAAGAGTGAAACTCTCCCCAACCCCTTAGCCTCCAAAGAGCTGGATGGGTAAGCACAGGGTGTGATCCTCTCCCCTACTCTGATCCTACTAGAACAGCACAGTGGCTGTCGCCAGCTGCTGGGAGAGTTTGCCTCTCTGTTCTCACTCATCCCTGGAGTCACCCAATGGTGCACCCACGATATTGACACTGGGGACAGCCTAACTGTTAAGCACAAGTCTTACTGGTTGTCTGATAGAGTGAGGAACAGCATTAAGGAGGAGGCCTCTAAGATTCTGGAGTTAGAGGTGATTGAGCCCTCCAAAACTCCTTAGTCCAGCTCAGTGGTTTTGGTTCCCATAGCTGCCACACTCAGTGTCACACCTGAACTGCGGTTCTGTGTTGACTACTGTGGGCTCAATGCTGTCACCAAGACTGACATGCAACCCGAGCTGATAAGCTCATTGATCGGCTTGGAGCTGCCATGTTTCTCATCACGTTTGACCTAACGTCTGGGTACTGGAAGATTGCATTGAGTGAGGGGGCATAAGTGAGGTTAGTGTTCTCAACACCAGAAGAGCACTACCAGTTCTGGGTCATGCCTTTAGGGTTGAAAAATGCCCCAGCCACATTCCAGAGGTTGGTCAACCAGGTCCTGCTGGGTTGGAGAACTTTAGTGCCGCCTACCAGGACCACATTGCAGTCTTCAGCTCCAGTTGAGAGGACCATTTGTATCATCTTCAGGTGTTGAAGGTCTTGCAGAGTGCATGCCTCACTATCAAGGCCACTAAGTGTCAGATAGGGCAGGGGTCTGTGGCGTACTTGGGACACATGGTACGAAGCGACAAGGTGCAGTCCCCACAGCCAAAGATTGATACCATTTTGACTTGGGCACCCCTCAAGACCAAGACTGAGGTGAGAGCCTTTTTAGGTCTCACCGGATACTACAGGAGATTTGTCAAGAGGTATGGCACCATTGTTGCCCCCTTGACAGAGCTGACTTCCAAAAGCAGCCCCAACAGGTGATCTGGACAGAGGCGTGCCAGTCTGCTTTTGACACCCCGAAAGAGGCCATGTGCACGGCACCCGTGATCCTGGCTCCTGACTTGTCCAATAAGTTTGTGGTGCAGACTGATGCCTCAGAGCATGGTGTGGGAGCCATGCTTTCACAGCTAAACAAAGAGGGCTTAGTTCACCCTGTAGCCTTTATTAGTAGGAGGTTACTTCCCAGGGAGCGCAATAGAAAGGAACGTTTTTGATGAGGTCTAGATGCTAAAGAAACTTAGACGCTGCTTGTTTGGAACTCACTTCTGGGTTCAGTCAGAACACAGGCCCCTCAGGTGGTTAATGCAGATAAGGAGTGAGAATCCTAAACTGTTGAGGTGGTCCAAATCCCTACAGGAAATGGACTTTACGGTGGAACAACACTCTCGAACAGAACAACACTGATGGTCTTTCCAGATTTTTCTGCCTTAGTGATGAGAACTCCCAAGAGGTTGGGTAGCTCTCTCCACTTTCAGCTGGGGGACACGTGTTAGACCTGACATCTTTTGGCATGGTTTCCCCTGTCTTATTCCCTCGCACCTCCTGTTTTTGACTGTGTGCTGGATTTCATTTTAACTGGCTTTAGGACTCTGGTCACTTTACCGCTGCTGACTAGTGCTTAAGTGCAAGTACTAACTATCTAAAATGTAATGGTATTTTCTTTCTCCCTGATTGGACTATTTGATTTACTAGTAAGTCCTAGCACAGTGCACAAGGTGTGCCAAGGGCCTCTAAATCAAAGGCTATTAGTGGGCCTGCAACACTGATTGAGCCACCCACATGAGTTGCCCTGCAAACCTGTCTCAGACCTGACACTGCAGTGTCTGTGTGTGAAGTATCGACCTAGCAAGTGCACCCACTTGCCAGGCCCAAACCTTCCCTAAGGCAGGCCCTAGGCAGCCCTAAGGGCAGGGTGCAGTGTATTTAAAAGGTACGACATGTGTTTTTGTGTTTTACATGTCCTGATAGCAAAATATTGCTATGTTTGATTTTCACTACAGCAAAGCCTATCTTTCCCATAGGTTACCGTTGGAGCTGCCTTGTAACCTTTTACAAGTGTATCTTCCAATTGGGAGCAGATAGAAAATTGAAGTTTGGTGTCTCTGGAACACATTTTGTTTGAAGTTGGTTTTTAAATTGCAGATCTGAAAATGCCACTTTTAGAAAGTGAGCATTTTCTTACTGTAACCATTCTGTGCCTCTGCCTGTCTCCTAATACACGTCTGGGTCAGGGTGACAGTTGGGCTCCAGTGCATTCACTCTAGACAGTCACACAAAGGGAGCTGAGGTGTGCCCTGCATATCCTGATGGTCCATCACAAGGCTGATGGGCCTTCCTGTGCTAGAGAGGTGGGAGAAGTTGACACTGACTCCTGAATAGAGCTGCGCCTGTCCCCACACAAATAAGTCTCCACCCCCTGTAATGTGTCTGGAGCCAGGACAAGGAAGGACAGGGACATGTGAACTCCTAAGACCTTTCTTTGAGTTTTGCCTACTTCAAAAGCTGAAATGGGTATGAGTACTGGACCTCTGACACCATATACTCAGAACACTTCTGAACTGAGAACATTCTCTTAGGAAGAAGAGATGTGTTGCATTCAGGAGGAACCTCCACTTTGCTGTTTGTTTTGCGGTGTTGGCCTGCTGCTTGCTGCTTCTGTCCTGGAAGTGAAAGGACTGGACTTTGCTTTCTATATCCTACTTCCAAGGTTCTCTAAGGGTTTGTGTTGAGCTAACCTCCTGTTAAGAAGTCTCAGGGCAAGCAAAGACTTCACCCACCAGCACCTGCACTCCTCTGCTGAGAGTCATGTCCTGCCAAATGGTGCCAAATCCAGTTACTAGGCCCTTTGTTATGTGTTCTGGTGCAACAAGTAGAGACATAAATGCATCGACTCCCAGAGTCATTTTGGAATGGCGCATCATCATTATAGATGCACTGCCGCTGCCTGCAGCGGAGCGTGGTCCCTGCTCGATGCAATGACCGCGACTTCCAACGCAGGCCCCGATGTTTCACCACAGAGCCTCTAAAGAAACGCTGCTGCGTGAGTTTGAGCACTGCATCACCGAAGTCCATGACGCAACACTCTGACTCTGATGCAGCACCAGTGCGACTTGCCTTTCGATGCAGCATCAACGCATCATCTCTGTGTGCCGATTTCATCAACAACACAGCAAAGAAAAGTGTTAAGGAAAATAATTGATGCGATCCCTGAGCAGCTGAGGAAAACGGTGATACAATCCCTCCTCATCTCACGTCTGGACTATGGAAACTCGCTGTATCTGGGTTCACCTAAGTATGTCATAAGGAGACTTCAGGTGGTACAAAATGCAGCAGCCAGACTCCTGTTAAAAATCGCCAACCGCATCTCTGCAAAGGAAGCCCTTAAACGGCTGCATTAGCTGCCTATCGAAGCTAGAGTTAAATTTAAAACTCTCTGCATAGCTCGTAGAGCTATTAATCACTTTGGGCCCGAAAAACTGAGGAACCTGATATCTAGGTACACCCCAACTAGACATCTCAGATCCTCCCAGCAACAGCTCCTCGAGACAACCAGAATTAAAAGAGCTAGATGGGGTGGTAGATCTTATGCCCATTTGATACCCAAGCTGTGGAATGCCCTTCCACTGGAAACCTGAGCTGCGCCAAACAAAATTTTCTTCAGAAAAAATCAGAAAACGTGGCTATTCACCCACTAACTAGGCGTCGGCTCAGCTCTTCACTGGCAAAATTCTCCTTAGCGCTGGGAAGCCCTCAGGCAGCCATGAGCTCTACAAATACAATAAATAAATAAAGTAAAGCAGTAAGGAATAAAGGTATGTTTCCCGTAAACAACACATCACCTTCCCTGCGCCATGCATCGTCCCGGATGTGGACGGCTCAATGGCTCTGCACCACTTTAAGGAACCGACGCATCCCTTGCTTCAAGCGACGCATCTCCTCCTCTGCCCAACGCACAGGCCCTGAGCGTCATCATGCCAACGGCCTGTATAGCAGGAAGGAACCAATGCATTACCTGCTTTTCAGCACCTCACCACTGCTGACCCATGCATCATCCTTGATTTTTGCTGCATCAAAGGTACTGAACCCTGGTTAAATACAAACATTTATTTCTAAGAACTATAACATTATTTAACGTTTGAAAATTGTTATCTTGAGTTGTGTATTTTGGATTTTTGTCATTTTGGTGTTACTGTGTGTGTGTACAAATGCTTTATAAATTTACTCTGGGGATAAGTCTGACTGCTCTGTGCCAAGCTACCAAGGGGGTGAGAAAAGGTTATTCTTATGTGTGTGTAAATTAATTACCCTGACTGGAGTGAGGGTCCCTATTTGGACAGGCTGCAAACTACTGCTAACTATGGACCCCATTTCTAACAGTGGACAACACCAGAAAGTATGTCATGTCCTCGTGCTAGCTCCCCTTGTGGCAGTTCTTCTATCCAACTTGCCCACAGTCCGCTACCCTCTGCTGCCTGTCTACCTGCTGCCCTCTGTTTGAGCCCCCTCTGCTTGTTTCTTCCTCAGTTTTGCCTTTTCTGGTCATTTTTCTGCCCTCTGTTTTGCCCTTTTCTGCTCTCTGTCTTGCCTTTCTGCTAGTTTCTCTGCCATCCATTTTGCCTTTTCTGCTAATTTGTTGTTCCATGTTCTGCCCTCTTCTGCTCTGTTTTGCCTTTTCTGCTATTTTTTTACCTCTTTTTTGTCTTTACTGTTCGTTTTTCTGCCCTCTGTTTGCCCTGTGCTGCTTAGTTTTGTCTTTCCTGCTATTTTTTCTGCCCTCTGTTATGCCTTTCTGTTCGTTTTTATGCCCTCTGTTCTGCCCCTTCTGCTCATTTTTGCCTTTCTGCTAATTTTTCTACCCTCTGTTTTGCCTTTTCTGCTCATTTCTCTGCCCCCCTTTTCCACTCTTCTGCTCTGTCTTCCCTTTCCTGCTTGTTTTTATGCCCTCTGTTTTGCCTTATCTGCTTGTTTTTCTGCCCTTTGCTTTTCCCTCTTCTGCTCTGTTTTGCCTTTTCTTCTTGTTTTTCTTCCCTCTATTTTGCCTTTTCTGCTCTCTGTTTTGCCTTTTCTGCTAGTTTTTCTGCCCCTGTTTTGCCCTCTTCTGCTCTGTTTGACCTTTTCTGTTTGGTTTTCTGCCCTCTGTTTTGCCTTTTCTGCTTGCTTTTTTGCCCTCTGTTTTTCCTTTTTCTGCTTGTTTCTTCCTGCCGTTTCTCTCCTCTCGCTGTTTCCCTTATCCTGCCACCCAGCACCCCGCCCCCCTCCAGAACCTACTTAATGGAGGCCTCAGCATGACCCCATGGAGCAGTTCCTTGTGCCAGCTCCCCCTGCAACAGTTCTTCTGTCCAGCGTGCCCACAGTCCGCTACCCTTTGCTGTCTGTCTACCTGCTGCCCTCTGTTTGTGCCTCCTCTGCTCATTTCTTGTTCTGTTTTGCTTTGTCTGCTTGTTTTTATGCCCTCTATTTTGCCTTGTCTGCTAGTTTTTCTGCCCTCTTTTCTGTTCTTTTTTCTGCCCTCTATTTTGCTTTTCCTGCTCATTTTTCTGCCCTCTGTTTTGCCCTCTTCTGCTCATTTTCCTGCCCTCTGTTTGGCCTTTTCTGCAAAATTTTCTGCCCTCTGTTTTGCCCTCTTCTGCTCTGTTTTGCCTTTTCTGCTAATTCTTTTTTACCTCTGTTTTGCCTTTTTTGCTCATTTTTCTGCCTCCTATTTTGCCTTTTCTTCTTGTTCATTTTTCTGCCCTCTGTTTTGCCTTTTCTGCTTGTGCCTTCCCTCTTCCTGTCACTTCCTCAAGACCTGGCTTTTCAAAGCAGACCTTGATCCCCAGCGCCTAGATAACCCCAGTGGTGAGAGTGCCACACTCTACAAATGATGATTGATTGATATCCCATCATTAGAAGTGGGCCTGGGCAACATTTTGATTAAGCTGGAGTAATCAGAGTAATTTTGGTACTTTAGCATTACTCTTGTGATGTACAATTACTAAAAAGTACACATGCTCATGTAAATTAGAGTAAGTTGGGGCAAAAATGCCTACTGCAAGAGCAAGGAGCAGTTTGTGTTCTGTTGCATTTTGTGCTATTTTCATAAATCAAAATGCATCTACTGGTCTGTTTTGGATGCGAGGTTTCATTTTGTGCTAAGAAAATAGTGTTAAATAAAGGGGTATGTTCATTACATAATTCTGCATAATCTCATGTAATTTTGCGTATTCCTCTACAGCAAATTACACCCATCTCTGATCAGGAGGTGCTAATGATGGCCAGTCTGAAAATGGCTGGGCTGGGCAAGACAAAATGATTGTTGAAAGAGATGCATTTTCTAACTATTGAAGTATTTTCTTAAATAGGTATTCAATAGAAGGGGTTTCATATGTAAAAGCATTGATGGTGCATGAGTCTTGTTTGAAAGCATTTGTATTGGGTCACCATGCATGAAAACAGGCTTTGGATACCAGCGACGGCCCGTGTAGGGCGTTTTACCGGGGCGGTGACGTGGCGCAGAGGAGGGGCAGGGTGGGGGGTTGCAAAATGTGGCATACGGCCGATTTCAGTTAAGTTACGAAAACAATTAATAAAACGAATTTCGTTGCGTGCGCTGCTTCGCCAAAAATGCGATGCAGCGCACGCAACGAAATTCGTTGTATTAATTTTTTTCGTAACTTACCTGAAATTGGCCGTATGCCGCATTTTACAACCCCCCACCCTGCCCCTCCTCTGCGCCACGTCACCGCCCCGGTAAAACGCCCAACACGGGCCGTCGCTGTTGGATATAGGTTGGAACAGGTTAGATAATGTTGGATAGTGACTGTCAGCTCCATGCAGAAGTCAGTATGTGAATCAGTGTGGTTTTTAAACTCAACTAGCTGCCTAATTACTGTGATGGTGTAGTCAGACAGATTCAGCCCGAGGATAGGGTGGAGAAAATAATTCTGTGATCATTGCAGCTTGTTGATTTTTTTAGATGATAGTCTATCACAGATTCCTTTGCAATTGCTGGTTCTAGAGAAGAAGAATGAGAGGATCTGATAGCACAACTGTGAAAATAACAGGCTCGCACAAAGTTGACATATGAGGTATTTGCCACTTTGTTGATTGGTGAAATTTAGCAGTCTTTTCCCAAATGTGACCATCTGATTATAAATTAGCTGTGGCAAATGGGGGGAGCTGAATAGGACAGATGTGAGCTTACTAGGACCTTAGCATGGATCTCTCGCTGATGTTTTCAAGAAACATTAGTTAATATGTGTAAGAAACTGGGTTATTGGCTGAGGGGGTGGAAGCCCCACGCAGGTAATAGCCACAATCTTTGCCGGGGTGAACTGAAAAAAGCCACTAAATTAACCTATACTTAAGCCTCTGGTAGCTTGGCACAAAGCAGTCAGGCTTAACTTAGTGGCAATGTGTAAAGTATTTATACAGCAAACTAACGGTAATAAAATGAAAAACACAGCACAAGAGATATCCCAACCAAATTAGAAAAATAGAGTAATGTTTTATAAGTACAATGATACCAGAACGACAAAAATCCAATCAGTAAAACCAGAGATATTGAATTTTAAAATTTTAGGTATAATTGACTCTACTTTCCTAAATTGGTTTGGGATTTATCTTGTATTGCGTTTTCACTTTATTACTGTTTGTGTGCTGCATAAATACTTAACACAGTTTCTCTAAGTTAAGCCTGTCTACTTTTGTGCCAGTCTACCACAGGGTTAGGCATGGGTTAATTTAGTGACTTCTGTGGTTAGTCGCACATCCATCTAATACTCAAATACCAAACTTATACAAGAAATGGGTACCTTCCCCCAGACATCTTTTGGCATAGCACTCAAAAGCTTGACTATCTCAGAGCCATCTGGCTCGTTCAGTCAATCAATCAATCAATCAGGAGTTTGTATAGCGATGCTACTCACCCATGAGGGTCTCGAGGCGCTGAGGGGGGGGGGGTGGTACTGCTGATCCATCTAAGCATGGAGGTTCAGTGAAACAGCCAGGTCTTGAGCTTCTTCCTGAATTGGGCCAGCGACGCAAATTGCCTGAGGTGGCGGGGCAGGGTGTTCCAGGTCTTGGCGGCGAGGTAGGAGAAGGATCTGCCTCCGGTTCTGGTCTTGTGAATCTGTGGGACGGTGGACAGGGCAAGTTGGGCAGAGCAAAGTTGTATGGCGGGTACGTGGAATGCAAAGCGGTGGTTCAGATATGCTGGTCCTGCGTTGTGGAGAGCTTTTTAGGCATGTTTGAGGAGCTTGAAGGTTATTTCTTTGCTGATTGGAAGCCAGTGGAGTTGTCGGAGGTGTTGTGTTATTGGGCTGAAGCGGGGGATGTTGAAGACCAGGGTAGTTGCGGCTTTTTGGACGTTCTGTAGTTTCTTGAGCTGTTTTTGGGTGATGTTGGCGTAGAGTGCGTTGCTGTAGTCAAATCTGCTGGTGATGAGTGTGTGGGTGACCATCTCTGGATTCTGTTGGGAGCCATCTGAATGTATTTTGAAGCAGGTGGAGCGTGTGGAAGCAGGATGAGAATACAGCATTGATTTGGCTGTTCATTGTGAGCGAGGAGTCCAGTATGACGCTG
This sequence comes from Triturus cristatus, assembly GCF_964204655.1. Classification (NCBI taxonomy): domain Eukaryota; kingdom Metazoa; phylum Chordata; class Amphibia; order Caudata; family Salamandridae; genus Triturus; species Triturus cristatus. The sequence goes on along the minus strand of NC_140585.1, from coordinate 890,696,837 downwards.
AGGTTGTGTGGCCAGTAGGGGTGGGAGAGGTTCCCAGAGTGGCGGCCCACTAGAAGCCATCCCAGGCTGAGGGGACGGGTCCCAGGATGACTACTTCGGCCTTGTCCGAGTTGAGTTTGAGGAAGCTGTCTTTCATCCAGGTGGCAATGGCCATCATTCCGCTCTGAAAGTTGATTAAGGCGGCTGTGGGTTCGTTGATGGGAGAGAGGATCAGGTGGGTGTTGTCGGCATAGAAGATGATGCTAAGTCTGTGGTTTTTGATGATGGCCCTGGTGGGGAGGGGGGGCATGTAGACGTTGAAGATGGTGGTGCTTAGGGAGGAGCCCTGGGGCACTCCGTAGCTGATCTCTGTAAGTTCTGAGGAGAATGGACGTAGTCTGACTTGTTACATTTGGCCGGTAAGTAAGGAGGGGATCCAGTCCAGTGTCTTGTCGCAGATGCTGGCATCGTGATGTCTCGTGATTAGGAGGTGTCAAAGGCGGCTGAGAGGTACAGTAGGATGAGGGCTGTGGTTTCGCCCAGGTCGAGGAGGGAGCAGATGCTGTCGGTGGCGACAAGGAATGCGGTCTCGGTGCTGCGGTTGCCTTGGAAGCCGGATAAGGAGGTGTCCAGGACGTGGTTCTCTTCAATGAACTCGGAGAGTTGGGTGTTGGGCGTTGAGAAGCATCTTCCAATTTTTTAGTTGAAATGCCCAGGCATAGAATTTTATGTCTGGTAATGACAATTCCCCCTTCTCCCCGCTCCTACGGAGCTTTTTCCAAGAAATCCTTGCACCCCCTCTCAGCCTATATAAGCGGCTATATATGCTACCCTATGCTACCCTGTAGTTTCTCTAACCACTCTTTCTTAAACTGTAGCGGGATGGTATTAAAAAGGAAAGTGAGTTTTGGTAAGATGACCATTTTCACCAAATTGACTCTACCAAAAATAGTCAACGGGAGCTGAGCCCAACTCTTCATTAGTTTATTGACCTCCACTGCGGCTTTAGTCAAGTTTACCTCAGGTATCTTGTTAGGGTCCTGTGTAATTCTCACACCTAAATACTTCATCTCATTTGTACTCCGGATATTACCCATTAACACATTTTAGGCCAATATCTTAGTTTTTGAAGAGTTCACAGAGTAACCTGACACTTTCCCAAACTCTGCAGTCAGATGCTTGATAATAGGTAAGGCGGCCTGTAGGTCAGAAGTATAGTCCATAAGGTTGTCTGCATTTAGAGAGACTTTTTAGTCCACCCGTTTGCAAATGAAAGGCACAATTACAGGCTCCTGCCTTATCTTGCATGCAAGGGCTCAATATACAAATTAAAAAGGAGGGAAGAGAATGGACATGCCTGTCTTGTACCTCTAATTGTTTGGAAAAGTGAAGTTAAACTCCCATTTACGAGTATTCTGGCACTGGGAGCTTGATATATCAGATGTACCGCTCTGCAAAAATTCTCTCCCAAATTACACTGTTTTAGCAATGTTTGCAGGTATATCCAATTTACCTTATCAAAGGCTTTGAAAACATCAAGTGTATATACTGCTAATGTGACCTTGACTTCAGTGGCCATATCTATTGCGCCAATAAGGTTATATGTCTGTTCATGACGGAATCTACCCTTTAAGTATCCCTTTTGGCCCTCATGCAGCAGAGTCCCTATTGACTGATTTAACCACCCAGCTAGCACCTTTGCAAAGATTTTAAGGGTGATATAGGTCTATATGATTCATAATGTGCCCGTTTTTTCCCTGGTTTAAGAGCTAAGGAAACCTTAGATTCATTCCATGTCGGTGGTAGTGTTTTACCTTCTTCAAATATCCCTCCAAATAGGTTTGTCAATATTGGAGAAACTATATCCTCCAATAGATTATTTATCATCACTAGAAGTGCATCTGGGCCTGCTGCTTTCCCTTTTTTATTAGCCCTACTAGCGGATATAATTTTAGTTTGCATAATACCGCTATTTAACGCCCCCATTTCATCTTTAATAAGTCTACGCAACGGCACAAAACCCATCCATTATTTAACCAGCTCTTCCTTTGTTGTCACATCCTCTGTATATAAATCCCTAAAAAGACTAAGAAAAGCCTTATTGATGCCCTCCTTATTACTCACTGTGGGGATGGACACGTTCTCTTTAAAATCCCTGATTGTATTTTGGGCCTGATCAGTTTTAATTTTCCAAGCCAAAAGCATCACACAATTTTCCCGTACTCAAATTGAGCCACCTTAATGGCTTCCCACTTTTTCTTTACTCTAGCCTCCAAAACTAAATTTAGCTTTTCTCTCAGTTCTAAACATCATATCGCTAGAGCTAGATTCTCATTACTTTGCGTGGGTTGTGGCATGCATTGTTCTTCTAGTTCTGCTAGTTCAGCCTCCAGTACTCTAACCAACTTCTTTATGTTGTCTATTTTTAAGGAATGATATACTAGATATCCTTCCCCTTAAGAAGGATTTGAAGGAATCCCATGCCATATTTAGTGAATCTAAACAACTCTTCAGCCTCTGCATGGATCCCTTTTACCACTTCTTGGTCCAACAAGAGTATTTGATCGAGGGTCCATCTCATCACCCTTGGGTTGCCACGAGGTTTAAGGTCTAATCGTATCGCAAGGTGATCTGAGAGGTGCGCCGGCAAATGCTTCCATAGCTGTATATGATCTTTTATATTCTGATTTATTAGGAGAAAGTCTATCCTTGGGTGATGACCATACTTTTTCTTATGAAAAGTATTGACGAAACTAGTTCCATTCCTTTCTCTCCATACATCACAAAGGCCCAACTGGGCCTTCATATTTTTTTATGTAGGTATGCATTTTGGGAGCAATCATGGATCTGCTCGCAGCTGACCTATCTAACTTGATGTCCATTATAGTATTAAAATCAATGCCCATTATAATGGGAAAGGGGGAATATAAAAGAAAATATTTTTCAAATGTTCAACCTCATATATATTGGATCCAAAGTACGCCACCACTATGTAATTTTCAGCATCAATTTGCATGCTCGTGACTATCTACCCAGTTTATCTGTAATAGTGTCTTTGATTGATATATTCCCTACACTCTTTATTAGGACTGCTGCTCCCTTAGTATAAATATTCTGATCTGTGCACCATTTTGTGTCTTTAAAAAAAAAAAAAATGTAAGCCTCATTCGCCACCAACCTTACTTCAAATCACACCCTAGATATCTGTACCCGCACTCAGCAAGGAACGTAGGCCATTGGTAGTGTAGACTCGCCTACTGGTACCTGACCAACTTGGGGATCAATGAAGAAACCAACTGAGATACCTCTTCTGCCAAGCTCCAAGAGCTACATGAGTCTCGTCGTAGAACTACCAGAGAGCCTGGCAGTGCCCGACTTAGCCCGAAGAGTATTAGCGGCATAATCATAGGACTGAGGAAAAAACCCACAAAAAAACCCTCTGCCCATCACCTCTGAGTCCCATCTGTGTTGAAAGAGGTTCCAAAATGCTCTCTTCTTTTTACTGCCTGATCTGGCAAGATCCAACTTAGAAACCGCCAAGACTGAAGTCTGCCAGACCAAGAAAGAGGGGGGTTTGAATCTGTCCATCTTATACAGATTTGCCTCCTAGCTAGGAGGATAGCATAGAAAAGCAGAGCTCCAGCAGGACCGGTAACTTTATCTGCAGAGCTAAATATGATTGAGGGTAAATCGATGTTAATAGGACATCCCAGGGTGCTTGTCAAAAAGTTTCCACCACCATTCCAAAAGGAAGCTAGGGTTGGACATTCCTTGAACATGTGGATGTCAGAGGCAGAAACCTGCCCACATTATCTGCAACTCACCCGTGGCCCTTTAGTAATTTTCGACAGTTTGTGAGGAGAAAAATAGGTCCTGTGAATAGTAAACAGGTGGTTCATTTTTAACCAGGCTGGTTTCACTTCTTCATTTAAGGTCTTACAAGAATTCTGTCACAATTGAACACAGTCCTGTGCAGGTAAGGAGCCACCCCACAGTTCCTCAGCAAGATTGAATTCGCCGTCCACATCTTGAAGCATGGCCTGATACCAAAAAGAAACTTCCTTCTTCCCAGGGGGCTTGGTCACACCATTTTGTGTCTTAAAGATGCCCTCGCATTCTTGCTTACTCAAATCGGTCTCTTGTAAAATGATAATCTGTGCCTGTACCTCCCTGAGATAGTGTAATATTTTATCTCTCCTTGCTTTGGAGTGTTACCCATTTATGTTCCAACTGAGAATTTGTGTTGACTTTTCCTAGCTCTGTCATCTAGATCATGAACCTGGCCCTCACTTACAATTTACTTGATTAACAATGGAAAAATAACTGGGTGCTTTTTCTCCTCGAATGCCCCCTCTATGTGCCCTCCTACCCCCTATCCTTTCATCCCCTGTCCCCAGGAGAACCCTCCCAAACTTCCTTGTGGACTACCTAAGTCCTTTTGTGAGCGACACCCTGAGGCAGGTATAAGATACTCAAAGCAAGAAAGGAGTTTCCTAAAGGTGAAAATAAATAACAAATTAACCTAGAAAAAAGACAAAAATCTAAAAAAGACAAAGAAATTTCAATTTTTAAAAAACTGCCACCTTATGGTTTTGCATTTCTAGCCGCCCTGATGCTCTCAATCAAATTGTCAGCTTCCTTGTGGGACTTCAAATTGTACATCTTATTTTCATGCATCACCCTAAGTGTAGCCAGAAATCGAAGCTGGGCAGCTGCTCCTAACTTCCTAAAATCATCTAATCGCTTTCCATTCTTCCATTGCCTGTTCACAGTTGACCTAGATATGTCTCACCTTATTTCAAAAGTCAGCCCTTTCACTTTTAGAGACTTCAATTGCAGTGCCTTAGAGAGTATTCTCTCTTTTAGTGAGTATGTGAGATAATACACTAAAATCTTTCTAGGATTATTCTTGTTGGCATTGGAGGAGTACCTCCTAAATTGACTCTGATATATCCTCTGTATGTCTTCCAAAATTTCCTAGGGTGGTATCATCAAATTCAAGCCTTGTTTTTTATTAAACTCATGACAAAAGCCTAATGATCCTCTCCTTCCATCCATTGGGGATTCTCAGATTGTTACGTCTGGAATTATTTTCAAGTGTCTCTAGTTTTTCTAAAATCCCCTGATTGTCACATTTCAACATTCAAAATCTCCACCTTACTCAACTCCACCGAGTGTCTCAATTCTTCCATGTTTTCCTCAAGGGCTTGCGTCCTGACCGCCAAGGTATCATACTTTCTCCCTAGGTTCTCTCAAATCCCTTGTGTCCCTCTCTGATTTGCCTCAAAGGTAGCAAAGCCATTCCTCATTTCTGTCGTCAGGGCTAAAATCATATCCTCTACAGATGGACTCCTTGTTTCTGTAGTATTTTCAGCCTCTTCTTCTGTCTGACTTCTATTGGAGGCCACCTTGAATAACTGTACCACTTGCTCTTCTTGTTCCTCTGCAACAGCAACTGCAAATGGGTGGCATGGTCCCTCCCCTATTTCCGCCATATCATCGACTTGATTTTCCAAAGGCAGAAATCCATTAGAGCCTTGTTCCAACATCCCCGAGTCCCGTAGTGGTGATCCTGTCCTATCCCTGACCTGTTTTGTGATAGGCTGAGCTTCGGGGGACAGTACCGCTGCCCTAGACTCAGAAGCTCTTGCTGAATCCTTTTGCAAGATGTTTAAAAAAGCTTTTAAAGAAGGGTTTATTTTTATTCTTTGGCGAGAGTCCCAAGTGCCTCGTTTAGCTTGGTTTTCAACAGAAGTGAAATCAGGCTCATAGCTCTTCAGAGTATTTATTCAGGAATTGGCTTTTGCTGGTAACACTTTAGGGACTCTGCTGTTTTCTGGGCCTACTATCGGAGGGAGGGTGGTGTATCTCATTTTCCACGTCAAGGGGGCCCTTACCACCCACCTTTACAGACACTCCATAGTATGTATCTGTATCTGTTCTTTCTTGCCAGGGAATTTTTATACAATTTACCTGGAATTTTGCTGCCATTTAGCCCAATCACACTCTCAGCTTCCTCCAGTGCACACCCCTTTCTTGCCGTACGTACAGACTTCTTACTGGGCCCTGTGCTCTCTCTCACATAAACTTCCTTCGCCTCATCGCTTGGCTCAAGCCCTCTTGCCGATCTAAATGCATGGGGTTAGTCCCACTGAAAAAGCTATCTTCTCAAAGTCAGGTGCAAAGAATTCCGTTTGCCGGTGAAAGAAGACCTGAGGAGCTGGGAGATCTTTGTTGTAGTTGTTTCTTTAGCAGGAATAGCAGGACGTGCAGAGGGCCTGTCTTCAATGTAGCAGGATGGGCTGGTTGGGATATCGCCGATAGTCATTGCTGGAGCTTAGCACAGGCAGTCACTGTGGGCCTTCGTCGATGTAGAGTGAAGTGCAGATCTCATTTTGACGGTCGTCACAGTTTGTTGCTGTAGCGCAAAGAGTCGAGTTCACAAGGGCTTGGCACTGGCGGTTGTCCTGGGCAGTAGAGTCTGAGTGCGAACAGGCCAGTTCACTATCGCAAAGAGCCTAAATATTCTGTATTTTTTCTTCTCTGGAACAGCTCACCTGATGCCAGCCGAGAGATTAGGGCGTGTGGAGGCACATCTTAATGATCAGGAACTCACTCCAACAGAGGTCAACAGGGCTCAGGCAGGTCCAGCTGCAGGTCCAGGCTGGTCCACTGCAGCAGGTCAGCTGGGTAGTGGCAGGAAGGCCTCTTGAGCTTGTTGTGTCCCTGTACCTCAGGCAGGAGGTCAGCCAACTGGCTCTTGGAGTCACTCAGATTAGCCGGGGACAAAGGGAGCTGGTCCAGTCTTCCTTCTCAGAGAGCAAGGCAGTCATCAAACAACAGGGCAGTCTTCTGGTACGAGCAGGGCAGTCATCTGGTGGCAGGACAGTCCTTCTTCTGAAATGTCCGGAGGTCCAAGAGAATACTGGAAAGTGGCTCAAGATGTCCAATACTTATATCTGGTGTCAGCCTATGTTTGTGGGGGTACCCCCTGTCCTAACCCACATCTAGTTCTAGAAAGCTCTCCCTCTTCCCTGTTACAGCTCCAAAGTGTTTGTGGTGACAATAGGATGGTGTCAGGGTCCATAGTATGTGATGGAGGCAAGTCTGTTGAAATGTAAGTGGGGCAGGGCAAGGCTCCAACTCCAGCCATCCTGCCCACAGCTAGTACCCATTTGTGCCACTGTCAGGGAGAAATTCACAGACACCAACAGCAGAGCCATTCACAGCCACGTGACCCAGGATACTGGCAGGTGGCACAAATGGCTAGGACAAAAAATTACCAACCTTATAAAAGTTGTGTACAGGGAAACAAGGGCCACTCTACTCACAAGGAACCAGGGTATCTAACATATATAAAAGGAACAATGGTTCCTGCGGACAATGTGTTGGATACTTAATAATAGCTATGCACAATGGCATTAATCATGGGTCAAAGGATGCCGAAAGAGAAAAACAATTACACAGAACAAAAATTAGAATCGAAATGTTGTTCGTGTAAGTATTGCAGCTGTATTATGATGCAGATAAAGAAAGTGCTCGGTGTCCCAGGTGAACTTAGAATCTGCATATCAAAGAGTGACACATTGTATTATACAGTAAGGTTTCATAATGTAAAAAAAACGACCATTCAGGAAATATACAATAATTATTCACGGCCTTCTGACACATTAGCAGGGCCTGAAAACGGTTCGAGGATATTAAACACTTTCATTTTAAGGAAATACTTTAGTCTTTACAGCATAGACACAACAATTCAAAAAAGACAGTGCTAGCACCCAGTTACAGTTTTTGGTTTTGAGCATTTTATAAATAATATTGATTGAATCAAATAAGTATCTGTCTAAAGTAGAAAATAGGCTAAATTGGCTGTTCACAGCCAATAAGAATGCTCATGGGTTGAGCACATGCTGTCAAGACCTATGCCTGACTTAGGGCTATATTATCAAGGAACGGCAATAACATTATCACCACTTTAGCGGCAGGAAACTGCCGTTAAAGCGGCGATCATGGGCTTGATAATGCCCCTGTGAATTCCCATAGAAGCCGAGGTTCTGGTGTGAACCTGGGCTTCTATGGGAATTCACAAGGGCATTATCAAGCCCATTATCGCCGCTTTAACGGCAGTTTCCTGCCGCTAAAGCGGCGATAATGTTATCGCCGTTCCTTGATAATATGGCCCTTAGTTGTCCCCCACACATTTAACTCTTACCTGGGATGGTAAACTATGTTATCCTTCTAAGACTAATAAAATGTGCATCATTAACTTTGGCTATTACACCAACAAAATGCAATACATCAAGATTGACTTCAGTGCGTGGTGTACACTCCATTAACATTCCCTGTAATTAGTATATTACAATGGTTTCACTGGTTGCTCTTCTCTGCAGCGCCCCCACGTGTCTGGCTATCACTGTTCTCTGCTGAGTCCCCCTTCGCAGTGGTGCTGTGTGCAGTGAGTGGATTCTATCCAGACTCTATAGATGTCACACTCGCCTCGACGTGTGGAGGATCCCAGGATCTAGACGACTACACAAACCCAAAAAAGAACCCCGATGAAACCTACAACACGACGCGCAGAGCCCAACTGAACACCACCGGCTGCGCAAATGGGACAGAGGTGACCTGCTCTGCAAAGCACGAGACTGGAGAATGGAGCAAGAAACTCAAGATCCCAGGCTCGAAAAACAAAGGTACAAATGGTTGGTCTGATTACTTATTGGTTAACTGATTCATCTATTATGTAGAAGTGTTTTTAATTTTCTTTATAGAGCACAATTCATAAAGTTCTGCCACTGCATGGAAGTGGGCAGAAATTTCCAGTAATGGTAGATGTTTCACCCAGCGCACTCTGTGAGCTGAGTAGCCTCCTAAACCCTAGGGGGTTGGGAATGGACTTGGTGCTCACTGAACGGAGTAGGACTGTGAGCAGCAAAAGTACCGATCACGTGGACTAAACTGCCAGGTTAGAGGATTTGCTGTACATTAACACCTTTTAAATAGGCCATCTGGGGAATGATGTCACAGTATACATTACATCCCCAGCAGACCTCATTAATCTAAATAATTTTCCAAGATGCCAGTTGTTGATGGTTGTTAGCATGCATGACTTTTTTCTCTGGCTCCTTTTAGCCTAAATGTCCTGTCTCTCACTTTTTTGCTTGAAAATACATCAAGGTGTAAAAACATGATAACGGACTGAGGCCATCATGTATGACATTGGGCTGTATGTGATTTCATAGAAAAAACGATTTTATAGAATATCATTACGGAGAAATCAGTTCACCTAAACTGTTTAATGGAAATTTTCAGAATGAATGGCATTCACCATTTCATGGAAACTAATTCATAGAATGTATTTTTGTTAGAAATTGGCTTTTGAATGCTTTATTTTGTTAAGGCGTAAATACAACGGTTGCATATCTTACTTTCAAAATGTTATTTTAGTGCTTTACTTCGGGGGACATTATTTCAGATGTATGTATTTTACTTGCTCAAACAATTACTTGGGATGCTTTTAATTCACTGACCTCTCACCACCCTTATACACCATCACTTCCGGACCCCTCACAACCCCTAAACACCATCAATCCCTGCCTCTAAAATCCCTCATCATGCCTAAACAACACCTATCCCTGAACCATAAAATTCCTTTCTACTTCTAACCTCAACCCATCCCAGAAACCAAAAAACCCTCACTACGCCTAAACTACACCCATCCCTGATCCCTAAACTACAAACACACCTAATCCCCTGAAAGCCCTTTCTGCCCCCACAATCCACTCATTCCTGAGCCATAAACCCCTCACTACCCATAAACTTCACCCATTTCTGAACTCTAAAAAACCCTTTCTACACCTAAACCCCACCCATCCCTGACCCCTTAAAACTCCTCACCACACCCAAACTCTACCCATCCCTAAACCTTAAAAAAAACATCGCCTTTAAACCTCACCCATCCATGACCTATAAAAATCCCTCACCACCCCTAAGCTCTACCCATCCCTGAACCCTAAAATCCCCTTCTACAACTAAACTTCACACATCCCTGAATACTTATAATCACTCACCACCCTAAACTCTACCCAACACTGAACCCTAACAACTCTTCACAACCTTTAACCTCTACACATTATTGAATATTAAAAATTTTCACCAGCCCTAAATTCCGCCCATCCATGAACCCTAAAACCGCTCAGCACCCCTAGACTCCACCCATCCCTGAACCCTCAAAACACCTTACACCCATAAACTCCACTCATCCATGAACCCCAAAAAACCCTTCACCACTTCTAAACTCCATTTCTGATCCCTAAAATATCCTTCACCACCTTTTTATCCTGTCATCCCTGAACCCTAAAACTCCTTTCCTTCCCTGAACTCTACCCATTCTCGACTCCAAAAAGCTGCTCATCACCCCAAAACATTACCAGTCCCTCCACCCAAAAAAACCTCACTTGTCCAAAACTCCTCCCAAGATTAATGTAATTCTGTATATTCCTTAAAATTATATTTCCTTTACCTTTCAATTTACTTGCCTTTCCTTAAAATTTTCTTTCCGTAAAATAGATTTTCCACGATTTGGTTTCATCCAATGTGGTTTCTCGGTTATCGTTTTTTCCTTAATTCACATACATCAATGGCATTGAAAATCTTCCCATATAGGTCACACCAGAAGCCCACACTCTTCAGTCAAAGCACACCCACAGAAGAGCATGCCACTCGTCTACATATGTGCTTCAGAGCCTGGTAAGCAGTACATACATCACAATTCAGTAAATGATCAAGTGGGATCTCCATGCCTCACTTAGAATGCATTTTCAAGGACATTTAAAGTCAATTGAAACTGTCATTGGAGCATATATGAGGCATCCATCTGAGGATGAGTTATCTGAGAGAGAAATTACATGATAAGATGACTTTATAAGAAGAGAACGACACATAGAAAGCCTGTCAAGCCACAGAGACACATACACAGCCGGCTGCCACTTGTGCCTGTGCTAGAGACTCACTGATATTTTGTCTGTTGCATCACTTTTCTACTGATGGTCTAAAATTCCATTCAAAAGAAGAAGCACTGACGAGTGAGGTCCCTCACCACCATCCATCCGCCATCTCAACTGGTGACAGGTTAGATCTTTCCTGGATTAATTCTCTTCTTGTAACAGCAGGAGTTTCACTTCCCCTACAATCCCAACCTCCAGCCATGTTGGCCTTTCAGGATCACCTGCTACCTGGGCACTGGTGGATTCTGGAAGGGCACCACAGCGATACCACATCCAGGTTCTTCACCATCACTGCTGGTATAAAAGAGGTACTAAAATCGTAGATTTACGGCCACAAGGATCTATGGATTAGTAGGTTTAAACAAAAGAAAGATCTAGTTCTTCCTGCAGTCAAGGCTTTTATGAAATTGACAAATTCATTACTGTTCTCATAGTTTTTGAGGGTTTAAGTTTCATAATAACTTGTGTATCGCCGACATGGTCCATGAATTTAAAGTCAAATTTGCGCCTAAAGGTGACAAGATGCAGAGTGGAAAGAAATGGCAATAATGCCACCACAGTGGATGAAGAGGGCAGTGGTACTCAGAATGAATGGATGGAATCCATCCTAGTTAAGTGAAACCAACTCCAGTTACATCCAGACTGGACTGTAGAATGTCATTGGTGGTGTTGAAGCCATAGGCACGTCTAATGATACCAGAGCTCCAATATCGTCTGTCTGCACAAAAATTAATTCTCAGGCCATCCAGGGCATAGAGCCAAGACCACTCTGTACCTGTTCCATATCAATAATTAAACCAGAAGTATCCCAGGAGAATTTAATAAAAAATCAATTTTCTGAACGCACATTCGAATAGTTTGGATGGGAAAGTATGTTGAATATCGGTTTGTAAATAGCTTTAGAGCAGCAGAGTCAATGAGGCTTGACAGTGAGTCTATCTAACTTTTCCAACTAGAAGGGGGTGGTGTTGGGTGAGATCGCTCAGCGGACTAATGCATACCCTCGAGGAATCGGTGTTTGACTCTCTGGTCACAGGTTCATACCTTGCCTGGTGCCCTAAGCTTCTCATTATCCCGAAGCTGATAAAATGAATACCAATGATCACCTGATAGTCAGTGCCATGTAGCCCACGGGTGAGTGTGTGCTTTACAAATACACATGATGTGTGGAACTATAGCTTGCAGAGGATCCGTGGGAGAGGTAGACTTCTAACAGTGGCTACTCAAACAGAGCTAATTGTTATGTTTTTTCTCCAGCGGAAAACGGCAAATTTACAAATCCTCCTTATGTCACAGGCTCGGCATCACACTAACTCATCCATACATTCATTCATTGGTGGGACCCATAACACCAACACTCATACGCCTCGCTCGAATCTGTGCATAGGAGGAAAAAGAAGCGCTGGACATGTGGAGGCACCTTGTTACCTATCGGGAGTAATTCCTTTACATTATATACATTATATACATTAGCACCTATAGAATCCTGGCTTTAACATCAAGGCACTCCACCACTTGGTCGATGGATCAATTAGTTGGACTGGTTGATGGTGATTTAGAACCAGCTAAAACACAATTAAAGCTTAGGAAACATTCGATTAATTATCAATACCTTATTAAAGAATCACAAACTCATTTCTTATTAATCCAATTTTAGTTTATGTAATTTATTTCACTCTGCATTAGCATTTAAGATCTATAGTTCATTACATAATTTGTTTATTTAAAGAAGACATATCTCTTTAGGACATCCGCATAAGTTTGCATGGCATTATATTTACCAAATCTCGTAAATTGGAGACCCTCCGATCACACAGATGATGGTTCAAGTCTCTGCGACAATCTCCAGGATAAACTGTTCAGTCCACTGCAAAGATCAAAACCCTTCAGATAGAATCGTTCTCTCGTATTCCAAGACACCCAGGTAAACCATTGAAAATCTCCGTCAGTTCAACGCAGACCCAACGCCAAACGAGTCTCCCAACGAACCAAGCCCCCTATGCCAGATCATGGACTTTTATACCCTTTTCTCCTTACTTTTAGGTCAATGTGCAACAATTTAGGGGTAGAAAGTGTTCTAATTGGCTAATTCAATTTCAACTGGCAAGTTTCCCAAATGTTCCCGGGTTTGCCTGTTTTCCCATGAGACCAAGCATGACATTTCTCAATTGTATTCTTTTTGGTAATTTACAGGCATAAGGTTCCGAAGTAACAACAAGCAAGCCGCCTTGTACAGGTCCTTCATTGTCCCCTCGATCGTTGACACCATTCTTTGTTTGGCAGTCCTCCATGTTCCTATGCTTGACAAGGAACACACTGGTTCGTGGCAAAGTTCACTTGGAGATCTCCAGAGCCATCCGATTCTGCGCAGTAGACATCGCGCTCACATGACGGTGGTGTCACCGGACCTCCATCTTAAGTACTGCGGCCTAGCAGGTCCGAATGCCAACTTAAGCAAAAACAAACATAACAGTTATTAAAATATAGTAATGAAGATTCTAATGTTTAAACCCACACTAATCCCAATGTATATTAGTATTTTCTAGCATATAGCAAAATTTAAAGCAATAATACTCACCATTCTTCACTGCTGAAAGCACAAACTATCACAAAAGCAACATAAATCATGCAATTCTATATTTTACCACGTTCTACAGCTAGTTTTCGTACCTCAGTTAATTATTTAATTGTTTTGCCATGCAATTAACATTTTAGTCCCACGTGAATCTCGTGTTTATCAAGGTGCAAAAGTTGGTTAGTCATTGCATTCTACACTAGTTAGTACGAGTTAATGTTTGATATGGTTATGTAATTAATTTCATGCAAAATAGAGGAGGTATACAAAATGTTGTTTTACCTGCTCCATCAATCCCCCCTTTGATGATTTTTAACATCAGCACAAATCAGTTCTCTTGAATCTGTTACGTTACATCATAGTATTTTCCATCTCATCTTCTCTTGTTTTCGTGTAAATGTTTTCTTTCCATTCTTCTAGTTCTATATCTCCTATTTCTCTTTCTCTTATTTCCTTCTCCTTTCTTTTCTTAATTTCTCTTTTTATCTTATTTTGTAACTTTCTTCTTTTTATACATTCACACCCTAGTATTATCACACAAGTCACTGGTATCAGTAGTTTACCCACAAATGAACTACCTAATTTTGTTAATAAACTCTTTATAGTAGAAAAACTTTTACCAAGTTTTCCCAAACACTTTCAACCTCCAGTGGAACAATTTCTTCATGCAAATCAGTTATATTCTTAATGTATTTCATTAATTTTTTACTTTTGTCAGGAATGTAAGTACAGCAATGTTGCACCTTCATAATTCCACAGACTCCTCCCTCTTTGGCCAATATAATATGAAGGGCAAGGCGATTTTGCATAATCATAGCTCTCATGGCAACCATTTCGGTATTCACCATTAAGAACCCTCCAGCTGTGCTTGTCGATAAGCGATCCACAACTGTGGACAATTTTCTAATTTTATGTGCATTCAGAGATATTCCAACGGCTGGTATCAGTGCTCCAAAAATATCCCCAATAATTTCTGACCAACTCTCCCTCATTCTACGTGTTAGTTGTCTACCTATTTCATGCAAACCGTCCTCTCCCCTTCCCACATGAAATATTTTCGGGAAGACCAGGCCTAGGTAGCACGTACCATACCAGTGGTCCGGTAACCTATAATTAGCCCTGTTCCCACAGATGTAATATATTCCAGGGAATACCAGATCATTTCCTCCTTTAAATCCCCATCCTCCCATGATTTTATATAAATCATGGCATACACTTGCACCTACAAAGTAATTATCATTAGCAGTGTTATCTCTACTGATGCACAATTTCCCTCTCTGAGGTCAATCTAAAGCCATTGCGGGATTGGTTTCTCCCTTTAAATGGTTTTCCTTTTCAGCATCCCAAAATGTTGTTTCCATCTTTCCCCCAGACACTTTTCTTTGCATCTTAATTCTCCTCTCCTCTATCATGTTCAGGAATGTTTTTTCTTCTTTTCTCAGACTAAAAGTAAGATTATTCTTAAACACTTCTTCTAAAGTTAATTCCCTTGTTTCTAAGAAAAATTCACCTAAGATTCTACCAGGAGTCACCTTGTTTAATTCGGGGACTACAGGTATCTGTGAGAAAACATTATCTACATCAGTATAATAGTATTTTAATTTCCCTGTTTTATAGAACAAACTTGCTAACACACTACAAGTTACCCCATATGTCAAAGGAAGGTGATGATAGGTGACACCTTCTGACACAGATGTAGGTAATTGCATGCAAAGATAACAGTCTCTAACTTCCATAGTCTTTACATATTCGTACAGTAACTTTGAAAAAACATTATTAGAAAAATCATTTATAGACTTATTCTTGTGAAAATCTGTTTTATCTACCAGTTTAGTAACATGAGTATCAACAATCTTTCCTCTATTAGTCCTGTTCTCTGCGTGGTCTTCTAGATCTTCAAATGTTACTCTAAATGAAACTGTTATTGCTAATATGATCCAGACAAGCATTAGTAATCCTGTACAACAAAAACACATTTTACACCATCTTCGGAGAAACCCACATGTAGGTTTTCTACCTTCTACGTTTGCCATTTCGGAAATGATCAGTGTCTTTTGACTTAGCCTCTTTTCATTCACAATTTATTTTTGTCTAAACCTAAGGCTTCAATTGCCTACTTGGTTCTTCAATCACATGTCTTGTCCGGAGTTATAATTCCTTGTGTCCTGCTTCGTTATTTCAATTCGTACATTGATCATTCTTGTCTCTGTTTTCCAACTCTTGGTTCAGAACTTCCTGATCATCCGTCTCTTCTCTGATATCAGATAAGATAACTCTCAGGATTTCCGAATCTTCTTCTTCTTCAACCACTTCCTGCACAGTCACTCCTAGACTTTCTTGGCTATCTGCTTCCTCTTGTATATCAGGAAGTGCCACATACGTCCCTTCTGGTGACTTGTACTTCTGGTTTGCTTTCTTTATCCTCTTTGCTCCTTTCAAGTGTGCCTGATCAGTGTCTTCTGATTTCTCTTGACTAGACACTTCATTCACTTGTTCAGCATTAGAAGATTTTATTCTCACTAGTCGGTATCTCAATCTTTTAAGTTTGTTAGGCCAAATTTCTACTCTCAACGGCCTCTTTAACTTTATTCCCTTCTCTTCTCGCTCCGTTTTCCAAGCTCTTTTCCTCAAAGTTATTCCTCCTTTGCTTTCTTCTTCGCTCTCTTCAGATTCAGTATCAGTCTGGCTTTTACATTCTTTGGATTTTGTTCTCAGGACCTCAGGTTCACTATCTACGTTTATCCCTCCTTGTGTTTCTTCCACACAATCTTCCTGTTGACTAACTGTCCCTTTTCCTACCTGGATGTGTGTCGTCCCTACACCTTCTCGGGGGTCTTCCGCAATAATCTTACCCTCACTCTCTGTATCTAATTCCTCACCTTCTAATTCTATGATTTCAGGCGGAATTTCTCTTGTGCTTGTACTTGGTGCTTCTTTATCAAAAATTTCTTGTTCAGTTTCTTCAATATTTTCTTTTATCCTTTCTTGTATTCCCACCTGTTCAGTCTCTGATTCGGAGCTAGTATCGGAAATATCCAGTCGTCTCCTTAGTGGTATATTCTCCTGCTCCACAACTTGGCTCAAAACCACTTCTCCTGTTCTTGGGGTTTGTTTTGTTCTTGTCTCTACTGATTTTGACTCAGAACTGGTATCAGACTCTTCCAAATACCCTTCTTCAGGTCGATTTATAGGACCAGGAACTCAAAGAGTGTGACTGGCATGAATCCAGTTCTTTACCTTGGCATATTTTTACAGCAATCGTTGTGGTCAGAATCACTTGGCGTGGTTTCCCCCAGCGTGGAACCAGACAATTTCTCCTTCTATGTAATTTGATGCGTACCCAGTCTCCAGGACTCAAATCATGAGCTGGCTTCTTTTCAATGGTAGTCACATCTGGTCCAACCTGATGAAACACAGAATCAACGGTATCAACCAACCCCTTGCAATAATCCAAAACAAAGTCATCAGATATAGGCAGTAGTTTGTTGACAGGAATGAAAACAAGTCTCATCGCTCTACCCATAATAATTTCATGGGGGCTCAGACCAGTGCTCCTATCAGGAATCGACCTAACCGTCATGAGCACAAGAGGCAAGACATCTGGCCATTTTAGACCTGTGGCCAAACACATTTTCCCCAATCTGTTTTTAATGGTGCCATTCATTTGTTCCACTACTCCAGAAGCCTCTGGTCGATAGGCACAATGTAGTTTCTGTTGTACATTCATTGCTTCACAAATCACTTTTATAATTTCATTTTGGAAATGCTTAGCTCTATCTGATTCAATCGTTACTGGGAAACCAAACCTAGGAATGAACTCTCTCATTAGAAGTTTCGCTACAGTAACTCCATCGCTCCTTCTGGTCGGGTAAGCCTCTACCCAACATGAAAATAGGCGGACAATTACTAAGACATATCTTAGCCGATTACACGGGGGCATTTCAATGAAATCAATCTTCATTCTGGTGAAAGGACCTCCCTCCTGTCCTATGGTTCCCAAACTCACCACCGTTTTTCTTCCTGGATTATATTGCTGGCATATAAGGCATCTTTGACAAAGGCTCTCAGCTATAAGCCAAAACGTAGCATTATGCCAGGTCTATTTGAAAAGTCTAATCATGGCATCCCTACCTATGTGAGCCTGCCCATGGTACATCTGTGCCATGGTAGAGATCATGCTATCAGGCATTACTGGTCTTCCATCACAATAAACCCAAACTCTGTCTACCTCGCATGGTGCACATCCTGAATTTCTCCACTGTTTCTTTTCCTCTTCTCCTGCCTCTTCCTGTAACTGCCTCACCTCATCCCATGTACTCACAGTGTTAGTAAAAAAGAAGGGACATGAGTCCATTTCCTTTTCCCGATTCCAGTTCAAAGAATTTTGATCCTGCACTCAATACTGCACTATGTCATTCGCAAATTCATTGCCCGCTGACACGTAGTCCATGCCCCTTGAATGTGCCACACATTTTATAACTGCGATTTGCTTAGGCAGCTGTATCGCCTCAAGCAGTTTTCCAACCACTTCAGCATTTCTGATTGGAGTTCCACTCGACGTCAGGAAACCTCTTTGGAACCAGATCTGCCCAAAATCATGCACCACTCCAAACCCATACTGACTATCAGTAACCACAGTGACTCGTAGTTTCTTTCCCAAATTGCATGCCCGGATCAGTGCAAACAATTCAGCAACTTGAGCCAATTTTACTCCTTTCAGGCAAGATGCTTCTAACACAGCCGCTACAGTACATACAGCATATGCAGCACTCAAAATGCCTTCTCCAGTTCTCAGACATGACCCATCCACAAACATCACATGGTCACTTTCTTTCAGTGTCACATCTTTTATGTCCGGACGCGGCTTATTGCAAAAATCAAGCACTTCCAAACAGTCATGATCCACATTGTCCTTCACTTCCACATTCACAGCATCAGGCAGTAATGTCGATGGATTTACATTAAGGCACCTTACATTTGTAGCACCCAGAATCACCTTTTCATATTTCGACTATGCGTCATAAATTGAGTTCGGCTCCTTGTCAAAAGGATTGCAACATCATGGGGAACAAACACTCTCATAGGATATCCCATCACAATTCCTTCACTCTGTTCCAAACTCTTACATGTAGCAGCCACTGCTTTCAAGCAACCAGGCAAAGCTACAGCTACGGGATCTAATACAGCCGAAAAGTATGCAACCGCTCGTCTTAGTTTTTCATGCCTTTGTACTAGCACAGAGAGTGCACATCCATCTCTCTCGCTGCAATAGAGCTCAAATTCCCTTTCGTAATCAGGCATTCCAAAAGCTGGTGCTTCACACAAACTGTCTCTCAGTTGTCTAAAAGCCTTCATCGCCTCTTTATTCAGTTCAAGGGGATCTTTCACATCACTTTTGTCAAGCGTAGCAAGGGTTTCGCAATCAGAGAAAAGTTGCTGATCCACTGGAGACAATATCTCAATATCCCACCATCCCAAGAAACATTCTCACTTCTCTCTGAGTCATTGGTGCTCTCATTCCTTTTATTATTCTGATCCTGTCTGCAGTCATTTTTCTCAGGCCCTTTACGATCTCATGACCTAAGTATTGTACTTCCTTCTCACAAAATTTTAATTTTGATGGGGATGCTTTGAGTCCTCCATCCGCCAAATGATTCAACAGTGCAACTGTGTTCACCACACAAGCTTCTCACGTCTTCGATGCCACCAATATGTCATCGATGTATTGCACGAGCTATGAACTTTTGGGCATCTTTAAATCTTCCCGGGACTTCTTTAGAATCTATTTAAATATTGATGGACTTTCTGTATACCCCTGTGGGATACGGCACCATGCCAAAGTACGCTCACTCAAACGCAAAAATTTGTTGGCTATCGAGGTGCAATAGCATAGAAAAGAAAGCATGACACAGGTCGATGACTGTGTACCATTCCGTATCATGGGGAATCTGATATAGGATTACCGAAGGGTTCGGTACAATGGGACAGCATGGAACAACGATTTTATTCACTTTTCTCAAATCTTGCACTATCCTGAAAGTCCCATTCGGTTTCTTTAAACCCATGATCGGAGAATTACATGGACTAATCATTATTTCTCTCAAAATTCCTTGTTCAATCATCTTTTCTATTAAAGGCGTTACTCCTGCAATTATTTCTGGTGTCAGTTTATACTGAGGAATATTCGGGTAGTTTACTCCTTCTTTTACAATTATTTTCACAGGATCTACTTTTTTTCATCAATCCCACATCTTCTCCTGTGAAATCCCATACTTCAGGTTTTACTGTTTTCTTCAATTCCTGAGGCAATTCCTCCGGATCAGATACAACGAATGTCTCAGTAGTTTCAGGTTCTAAGTTTGCCATAGTCATTCTATACAGTACATCTTCATCAGGAGTTTCAAAAGCTATGCCATCAGGGGTACAGAAAATAGTGCAATTAATTTTGCACAACAAATCCCTCCCTAACAGATTCACAGGGCTAGTGTCACACACGACAAATCGATGTATGTCGGTGAATTTCCCTATTTTAACCTTAACAGGATCTGTAAGATAAGTTTTTATCTGTCTATTTGAAACTTCAACTACTTGGATTGTGTCACCAGAGGGAGGAAGATTTTTAACGTCGGTTGATCTAACAGTTGATCATTTACCATTTTCATTTATCATTTATCATTTACCTTTCCATTCACAAAGGGTCAAAGGGTCCTGTCTGGTCTACCTCTAGAGTTGCGCCAAGTACGCACTCCTCTTCCTCTCCTAGGCACCGTCAATAACTCTCTTCTGACTCACTCTCATCGCGCTGCAGCCAATACTGCGAAACAGCACTAGCGCGCGGTAGCTTTGTTACCTGTTCTTCGGTGTAGAATCCTTTCTCATTACCGTATCTCTGAGGATTTACGTTCTGTGGAAAAGGTGGCTTTAGCACCTGACACTGTTGGGTAACAATCTGCTGCTGTCGCGGCGGTTGACAACTCACCTCATTCTGCACCTGTGGATTCAATTATGCATTATCACCATTAGCACTCGGGGCACTTTACACTCGGATTTCCAATGCCCTAATTTTCCGCAATTATGACATGGCCTTTTCTTTTTAGCTTCCTCTAGGCTGATTTGTCCCTTTCCTTTCCCAATATTAGATTTTTGTCTAGCTTGGCCCATGCCATTAGCTTGCTCAATCAGCTTCTTGTCTCCCCGCTACCTTAACTTGTGCCCACATTGCCTTCTCTTTCAGTTTACGTTGTTTAGCTCCGATTTCATCACTAAAATATTTTGCATGTCGTAACACTTCATCTATCTTTTTATTCTGCCAATCTACTGTATGTTGTTTGATCATTTCGCTGACCTCAGGTCTCAAACCATAGACAAATCGATATACAAAATGACTTAGGTTCTTCTCACTTAATTTCTTATATCCACTGTATTGCTTAAAGGCCAACAGCAACCTTTCATAGTAAGCATGAACAGATTCTTTAACCTCTTGGTGAGTTCAGTCAATTTTTAACCAGTCAGTTTCTTTTGGCGGCACTTTATTTTTCAAAAAGGTAATTACCTGTTCATATTTTCTCATTACCTCTGGATCAGGGGCTCCCGTCTTAGGATCCCTAGGGTACTCTTGAGTTGGCCAACCTATTGTAATTTTACATTCTGCCCATAAATCTGCAGGCACAATTATATCAAAAAGACCATTTAGATCTATCCACAACACTTTTGACAGTTTAACAAATCTTTCTACCTTTCGGTACCATTCAGCTGGTTTTTCTCTTAACCTCAGAAAATCATTGGTAAATGACAAAATATCCTGCCTAGTCCAAGGAACATGTACATAACCTCCTCCTGGGATTTCCCTCATGGGACATTCGGTTACCACTGGCTCCTTTTCTCTCACCGGAAATGCTGAAAAAGCCTTATCTGTCGTTTCCTCTCTCTTTCGGAACCATCTACTGTTCCACCTATCTACATCACCCCATTTCCTTAACAAAGCAATTAGTTCTTTAATTTGAGTCAATCTCCCCGTAGTATTCAGATTTTCAATATCTTTTTCAGAAAAATCTACCCAATACAGTTTCTGTAATGATCTTATTTTCTCAAAGTCAATACCCATTTCACTCGCTGTCTCTTCCAATTTCTCATGCAAATTCCTGGCTCTCCAAGTTATACTTTTGCAGAGGAACATTAGCTCCTCATCCTGATATGCTTTTTATTTTTCAGTTGGAATAGTCCCTACTATTAATTCTTCTAAAGTTACCTGTAACTTTGCTACATCTAAAGGTTGAGGTTCTGCATCTTTTCGCTGTAAACTTCTTAACCAATCACTTAACTCTTCAGAAGTGGGACCTACAGGGGTTGTCTCGCTTCTTATTTTATCCGTATTTCTCTCTGGGGTGTCTGTTGCTGATTCTGTTGTCATCAGTGTCTAACTTGCTGGACTTTGATTTACAGTCAGATTTTTAGGAGTACTTAAACCTGATGTTCCTGACATATTTTTCCATGCATTTCCTCCAGATCCACTTCTTTCTGTCTCGATTTGTCTAACGCAATTGTAGAGAACTATTAAACAATGCTCACTATCTTTCTGTTTATCGAAGATAGGCATCGCCGGCCCTATAGTTACAGGTACGGTCACTGCTTTCATATTTTTAGTTAATTCTCTAATTTTCTCAGTTAATTCCAGAGTAGTTCTAGCTAGCTCAACCGAATTTTCATTTCCAGTCCGGTTTGTGGCATTTCAGAATCTTTAAATGGATTAATTTGTCCCAAATCAGGTGGCGTTTGCTCAAGAATTTTATTTATCATGGTTTCTTTTACCGGGGCACTCGGCATCAGCAAGGTCGAATTCGGTTGATACGGGGGAGGATTTTTATAAAACATGTCCTCCAGCACTTCATCCTCCGATTCACTCACAACATATCTATAACCTTCTGACCCTGTATTATTTCTCTTTTCTGTACACTTTCTGCCACTTGTCTCCTCGGTATTTCTCAAAGGAAACATACCATCAGCCATATTGGCATTCCGCCATCTTCTCATTCTTTCATCATGACTTTCCTACCCACACTGTCTACCAAACATGTAATTATACCTTCTTCCACTCCGATGCCTTTCCCTTTCATACATCTCTTCTTCCCACTCTGTCAAAGCCTCGAACTGAGTAGGTCTGTGTTTCGGTTCTAACCTCATCATTCTTTCTCTTAAATTTCTTAATACAGCCAAACTAAACAATCCACTTTCTGGAAACGCTAGCACTCCATCCTCTTTTGTATACTTTGCCCAATTCTCTAACCAAATACATGTATGGTACCCATTTTTCGCTACTATAAAAGATGCAGTGGATTTCGGTGGAGGAAGTATCTGTCCTTCCCTAGTCACAATCGGCTTATCCTTTTTAAATAGATTTTTAATTTTCCCAAACCATGATTTTTTCTCTTTCTCAGGTGGATCGTAGTACATCATTTTTTTTTCAAGTTCTGAATCACTAGACTTTTCAACTCACTTCCCTTGCGGCTATTCCATATGCTGTCCAATCCCAGCGCGACTCACACTAACGCACCAATCCTGTGCGTCTAAGTCACTCCTGAAGTTATCCAAACCCAGTGCGCTCACACTAACGCACCAATCCTGGGCGTCTACGTCACACTGGCAATTCTCCACTCCTAGCGCAGCTCACACTAACGCACCTATCCGTGAAAGCTTCGTCTCTCTACGGCTGGCCAATCCCAGCACGGCCTTTCTGACGTCAGCTTTTCTCGCTACTCCTGCTTCTGCTGACCCCTCCTTTATAACATTTTTATCGGCAACTTTTCTTACTTTTCTTTTAATCAAATCTGTTAGCAACAACATAAAAACACCACCATTGCCTGTTTCGCTAAACCAGAGAGATAGCTTGGACCATTTACACAAGAATTCTGTATTTCCAGTAGGCAGCGCTTACCTCTACCCTACCACAGAATTATTCCGCTTTGCCAATAAAGTAGCCCTTCCCTCTACTTTACCCTTCTAACAAGCAAAAAGGCTAACCGTTTCTCTGGGGATGAAAAACATGTGGAGACTGGAATGCTCCTGAGAATTAAGGCCAGAATTTCACGAGAGAACCTGTTGCTATTTCACCCACACACATTCACATGCCACTTGCCACACATTTCCCCGTCTACATACAGGGCAACCAACTTCCTACTTCCCAGAAGTCTTCCAAACAATTGACACCATAAACTGCAACACGACTCAACACAAAGTGTTAAAACATAAATCAATAATCACCAAACTAGCCAAAAATAACCATAACTCTGCTACCAGAAAACTGCTCCAGCGGAAAAGGGCAAATTTACATATCCTCCTTATGTCACAGGCTCGTCATCACACTAACTCATCCATACATTCATTAAATGGTGGGGCCTATAACACCAACACTCATACGCCTCACTCAAAACTGTGCATAGGAGGAAAAAGAAGCGCTGGACATGTGGAGGTACCTTGTTACCTATCAGGAGTAATTCCTTACATTATATACATTAGCACCTATAGAATCCTGACTTTAACATCAAGGCACTCCACCACTTGGTCGATGAGCCAATTAGTTGGAATGGTTGATGGTGATTTAGAACCAGCTAAAACACATTTAAAGCTTCGGAAACATTTGAATAATTATCAATACCTTATTAAAGAATCACAAACTCATTTCTTATTAATCCAATTTTAGTTTATCTAATTTAGTTCACTCTGCATTAGCATTTAAGATCTATAGTTCATTACATAATTTGTTTATTTCAAGAAGACATATCTCTTTAGGACATCCGCATAAGTTTGCATGGCATTATATTTACCAAATCTCGTAAATTGGAGCCCCTCCGATCACACAGAGGATGGTTCAAGTCTCTGCGATAATCTCCAGGATAAACTGTTCTGTCCACTGCAAAGATCAAAACCCTTCAGATAGAATCGTTCTCTCGATACCCAGGTAAACCATGGAAAATCTCCGTCAGTTCAACGCAGACCCAACGCCAAACGAGTCTCCCAACGAATCAGATCATGGACTTTTATACCTTTTTCTCCTTACTTTTAGGTCAATGTGCAACGATTTAGGGGTAGAAAGTGTTTTAATTGGCTAATTCAATTTCAACTTGCAAGTTTCCCAAATGTTCCAAGGTTTGCCTGTTTTCCCATGAGACCAAGCATGACATTTCTCAATTGTATTATTTTTGGTAATTTACAGGCATAAGGTTCCGGAGTAACAACAAGCAAGCCTTCTTGTACAGGTCCTTCATTGTCCCCTCGATCGTTCAAACCATTCTTTGTATGGCAGTCCTCCATGTTCCTATCCTTGACAAGGAACACTCTGGTTCGTGGCTAAGGTCACTTGGAGATATCCAGAGCCATCCGATTCTGCGCAGTAGTCATCGCGCTCACATGACGGTGGCGTCACCGGAGCTCCATCTTAAGTACTGCGGCCTAGCAGGCCCGAATGCCAACTTAAGCAAAAATAAACATAACAGTTATTAAAATATAGTAATGAAGATTCTAATGTTTAAACCCACACTAATCCCAATGTATATTAGTATTTTCTAGCGTATAGCAACATTTAAAGCAATAATACTCACCATTCTTCACTGCTGAAAGCACAAACCATCACAAAACCAACATAAATCATGCAATTCTATATTTTACCACATTCTACAGTTAGTTTGCGGACCACAGTTAATTATTTAATTGTTTTGCCATGCAATTAGCATTTTAGTCCCACGTGAATCTCGTGTTTATCAAGGTGCAAAAGTTGGTTAGTCATTCCATTCCACACTAGTTAGTACGAGTTAATGTTTTATATGGTTATGTAATTAATTTCATGCAAAATAGAGGAGGTATACAAAATGTTGTTTTACCTGCTCAATCATTTTCATCAGAGATGAACATTTATTAAAGTCAAAACACAGTCACTTTGGGTGTGAGGCGGAACCTTTTGACAACCGTTGAAGGTTTAATAGCAACGCTATGGTTTACAGGGTTAGAAGAAATATCTTCATAAATAAGGTCCATTTGTGATTTGAAACACACTATGTCAAAACTTTTTCAAAAAAAAGTTTGTGTTTTATGATGACCTGAAACCTCTCAATGTATCATTTCTGGAGACAACAACGTTAGTGGAGTGAACTGCGCTAAAGAGTCTAAAAAACACGGACCTCGGAAAGCATTGGAGGGCTGAACTGCTCAAGTCACATATCAGACCTGATGCCTCTGCAAGACCTGCAGAGCAGGCCAGACAGAATCAGGCACATGATAGGTTTGGGTCTGTGACAGGCCAGGGGTAGAGTCAGTCACATCAGGAAATTGCCTCTGAAAAGCTGGTTGGGCTGCAAAGAGTCAGTCAGTCATGAGGCTTGGGTCCCTGGTTGGAGGGCTGGAGAAAGGTTAGTTACTTGCAAGGCATGCCTGAGTGGAATGTGGAACAGAGAAACCAACTGAGAAAACTGTAACTAAGCCTGTCTCTCTTTCCCAGTGATGATCTGGGTCTAAATGGGCCACTGACCCGGGGCATTAAACCTGAGTGCAGAAGGGACTCAAATCACCCAGCCCTTTGTGATGTATTAGTGATATATATTCACAATAAGTGGCCTTGCACTCATTGATAATCTTACCCCGGAGTCATATAACAGAATGGAATAAAATTGTGCATAAAAAATCCAACTCAGTGGAAGGTTGCATCGACTAGTAGATGGTCTGTAGCTGAGATTCTCTGGAAACATCCACACATTCACATGCATTTTCGGCATTCTGAACTTCTCTCTGACTTCCTCACATCCTCGAGATGGTGCGTTATTTACCCCGTGTAATAGGGGCAGGAAAAAATCCCTTTTACGGAGGGAAGAAGAGGAGAACAACCTTAAACTTGGTTGGTGTGTATGGGAAAAAGTGATTTCCCCGTAGCAAAAATGTGATTGTTAAACAACGTGACATTCCACAAAGCCGATGACATTTCACAGTGTTTAATTGTACAACATGTACAATTTCAGATGCTGAAATGCTTAAGCGCCGAAGAACAGTGGAATTCACAAATGTTGTCCAGAGGTACTGCTAGAAATATGCCACAGTAGTAGTTTTTTAGGTGAACTTGTGGAAACGTTAGCGGATTCTAAAAGGTCGTACATCGGCAGACATGCAGTCACAGCCTTGGCGACCTACTTTTATTGTGTGCACTGAAATCGTCAACATTGTCACACTCGTAGAAGTGTAATGGTTAGTAGAGATTGATGGCACTGACTGGAGGTGGTGGAAGCTGCAGCTGCCGCCCATGAAATACCTTCACCCAGACACTGATGATTTGTACAAATGAAACACTGGCCCGAAGTATGTGGTGGCTGCATAGGACAGATTCTGTCTAGACTGCTATGTTTCCGTGACAAAATGTTTCAAAAAACCCTCACACCACCCACAGAATATTTTTGTTTCCAAATGTACTTCTTTACTGCTGAGTCTCTTCACACCTCTCTCCGTACCTGGATTTTGTTGTAGCGTGAAACACACAGTTTCCTTTACTGATGTGATGACTGATGTGTGACGTTGTCATGTGGTTGCATTTTATCATGTTCTTCGAGAGTGTGGTTAGTGTGGAAGCTACACAAAAGTACGTGGTCAGAAGGAGCGACAAATACCCTGGCCTCCGAAACCATGATAGGTATTCAGCAACCTGATTGGTCTCTGACGGTGTCCTAGCAGGCGCGGTGCGTCCATTGGGGCGTGGGGGCGTAGCCCCCCCGCCCGCGCCTCGCGCCCGCAGCTCTCCCTCTCCTCTGTGAAGCCCGCGCCTCGCGCCCGCAGCTCTCCCTCCTCTGTGAATGTCAGTCAGCATGACGTCGGACCGTGGGCGGTCCGCGTCATGTTGACTGACATCATTGTCAGACACATTTGGGAAAGGCAGCACAAGTGCGCATGAGTGGGCATGGAGCTTATTATTTTACTCCGTGCCCAGTCATGCGTACTTGTGTTTTTGCTGCCTTGCGCATGCCCATTAGGAGCCCCTCGGTCTCCTAATGGGCAGGCGGCGGGCGAGGAGTAGGCGGTGCCGTCAGCCAATCCTGGCGCTGCTGCAACGCCAGGATTGGCTGAGGGCCGGGTTGCCAGTCACTTGCGCGTCACGGTGTTCCGGACCGTTTGAAGGAGCAGAGAGGCGCCAACGCGGGCCAGGAGAAGGCGAGGCGGTCACCGGTCAGGTAAGTGTTTTTTAATTTATTTTAGGGTGGTTAAGGTTTCCTGTGACATAAGAAGTGCTTGAGAAATGATGATAAAGATGTCTTGCAACGTGATTCTGGATTTCGAAGAAAAAAAAAAAAGACAAGAGGCGTAGAACATTGAAGCAGGTGCTAGATGAACAGTGCCCGGCCGACCCAAACATAAAATAGAACTTGTGAGAAAAGCAATTTCATTTCTCACAGTTGGATGTGAAAACAGCTTCAATTAGCACGTCTCTTCTGTTACCCAAAGTGTGGATTTTTATCAAGAATTAAAGAGGAAATCAGTGCCGCTGCCGTCCTATTATTCAATTATGCAGGTTCCATTACAAAGGCAGAAAAGCGAAGTGCAGGCAGCTAACAGTAGTGCAGCAGGTGCAGTGGCACCGAGGCCCTTGGGTGTAAAGGACCCGCACAACGACAACTAGTGACTGCTTTTCTTTGCTAAGGATCCACGAGACGGGAGCAGTTTCCTTGCTTGCAGCGGGGTCCATGGCATCCTAGCTGCGCCACTGGGCAGAACCAGATAGGGTAAGGGTAGAATTGGATTGTTGTGGGCATGCTTTCATCATAGCTTAACTCGCTGCGAGACATCTGTCTCTTCTCTGCACCGCCAGTGTCCTTTTATAAGACTGCAAACCACTCACACCCAAGCTAGCTAAGGGGCCTAGCCCACCTCCGCCCACTACTTAAATTGCTGTCCGGGCCGCACATTAGACGGCGAAGCACTCTCTGGTTGTATCCTGTGTCGTGCACACGCCGGAGATATTCATTTTCTTCTGTTTACCGACATTCTAGTCTGTCGAGTAACTCCCAGGAATGCTTGCATGGACGCCAGTTCTTATTCACGGAAAATCCTCTGTTTCCAAGAAAGAACTGAAAGAAACGCAACCCTCGGAGAATTCCTGTTTTCGCTGTTATCCCCACTCTGACGTGGAAAGCTTTGTCCATGTCACTTCCATAGCTATTGGTTAAAAGTCAGGACTTTGTTAAAAGTCGATGAAAGCTCTGGCCATACTTCATGGCCACTCTTCCAATGCACATGTACTGAGCCCTCAGAGCATTCTTTAAATATTGCCACACACGAATCCACCAAGGAATCCCTCGCCATTCACTCGCCCACAGACCAAAACCTGGACTCGACCTTCAAGAGCGTGCACAGTGCCCAGCCTCCGCGTCCTCCATCGGACTGGACTAATATGAAACAGGCAGCCTGGAACAGCTCCTCTCCAACAACCATCTGCTGCCAAGATTCAATCACAGTTTGCACTCTGGCCCCCACCCTAATCTCAGCTCAACCCGTTATCCCATGCCTTCCTCCTCCCATCTCTTGCGCTCCTTCCCCATCTCACATCCCTGTGGCTCTGATATTGCCCCTGTCCTGACTGTGACCCGGGCCGTCGCTGGTGTATGTAAATCTACCACAGCACTCCTCAAGCAGTGACAGTTCGACATTGCTAAATCTAGGCATTGCCTCCCAAGTTATAACACACTCCTCAGACATGACTGCCTGCACACCCCGTTTCTTCCTTTTTTGCTGCTGGCACAACATGGGAGGATAAAACATCAGCAGCCCGAAATTCCACTAAGTTACATAAGTCATCGTCGGCTACCTGGATAACAGAGTCTAATGCAGTTTCATTCCCATTTAAAATATCCATCCTGCTTGCCCGTATCCTATGTTCAATAGAGAGTCTCTGCTCTAAGAGGGCAATTTCCTTTGAAATACTTCTCTCTCCAACATGCTATCAACAGTAGTACTTTTAGACAGTGGGTTTGAACTTCCCACCTTCTTTATCTTCCCCATTTCTGAAGAAGCTTATATACTTTAAGACTGAGAGGAGCACAATAAAGGGAGTGACAGAGGGGTGGCCCAGCCCAGCCTCCTCCGGACCCTGGCAGGCCATATTAGCCCATTTTTGACTCAGTCTGTGTCTGGAAATGCCCTGCGCTGCGAGAATCTGAGGCTTGCTTTGAGTGTGACACCCAGCTGCCCCGCCTTCTCCTCTCCCGGTGGGCAGCACAGAACTGCTGATGGACTGTGGGTAAAGCAGTCCTGCCTCAAACAGTCTACTGAAGCATCCTGATTGTGCTTTGAGCATGATATCAAGCTGCCCAGCCTTCTCCTTTTCTGGCAGGCAGCACAGAACAGAGGATGGATTGTGGGTAAAGCAGTCCTGACCCAAACAGTCTACTGAAGCGCCCACCCATGCCTTTAGCTCTTTCGATTGCCTTTCCATATCTCCTGTTGATGTGGGTGGGTCTCCTAACAGCGCTTAGGAAGACAAGATTAATTTATTTAGATATTGTCATTTATGTTCCATACGGATGAATTGGGCATTTTAACCATCATGCTCCCTTGCCTTTATAGTCCTTGCAAAGTGCATAATTTCAACTGCAGCACCCACTCTGTATACTGACCTTATGAGACGCCAACCATTGTAGGTGTATGGTTAAAAGTCATAGGTAAAGATTTAAGAGGCATCTGCCAGTTTGGGATTACTGGCACTCCCACACTTAAATACTCATCTTTGTTTGATATCCTTCCTGAGCGGCGGGCGACGGCCATACTATATGTATGTCCTGACCCTGATGGACTGTTCCTTCTGTGCACGTTTGAACTATTAGCAGTGGTCATTCTGCCTTTGTGCATGTGGTGTAATTTAACATTTCCAAAACCTGTTTTACGGGTTTACTTTTCAACTGTATTTACCAAAGGCGCATGCTATCTGCTTTCAAAGGTGTTTTGTTACCAATTGTGTTAACCATAGGACTTAGCCACTGCCTGTAATCTAACGTTTTGTGTCTTGTACAACCAAAGCTGGGTGGCTTCAAACTTGTCCTGATATCACCCGATACTCAGTTAGCAGTGGTCATTCTGCCTTTGTGCATGTGGTGTAATTTAACATTTCCAAAACCTGTTTTACGGGTTTACTTTTCAACTGTATTTACCAAAGGCGCATGCTATCTGCTTTCAAAGGTGTTTTGTTACCAATTGTGTTAACCATAGGACTTAGCCACTGCCTGTAATCTAACGTTTTGTGTCTTGTACAACCAAAGCTGGGTGGCTTCAAACTTGTCCTGATATCACCCGATACTCAGTTATACATCATGTTCATCAAATAAGATTGGCTACGTGTTTCACAATTAGCATTTGGTGTTTTAAATAAACCACAACATGCAACACTTATGGACAAAGCCAATAATCATACATTTCACTGGTAGATGTAAGTCATTTGTGTGGATCCCATTTGTGTGGATCCAGGCCTGGAAGTATGAAAGAATAGTGGAGCTGGGGCAGTGACGTTAGACTTACTGGCAGGCCTGGGAGTGCTAAAGGGTGTACAGGAGTCTGTAAGGACAGCTGAGCTGGAGCAGTGCCGGCAGATTTATTGACAGGCTTGTGAGTCTGAAAAGACACTATGACCATTGCTTTATTAACCTTCTTGCTTTTGCAAATATGCTTTAAAATGCACCATTTGCTCACTCTTTTTTCAAAATTTTCTCGGGTAAAACCCCCCGAACCCTCCCTATAACATTGGAGCTCGCTCGCTACGCTCGCTCGCCACCGCGCACTCACCACAAACTTTGCGCCCCACCACTTTCAAATGTCACCAGCCGCACCTGTGTCCTAGCAAAGCTCCGGCTAAACATTGTGCGATGCTGGCTCCTGTTCAGCTGCAGTAAAGAGGCCACATGCAGTTTTCTGATCCGGAGCAGAATGTGTGATTGTGCCAAATTCAGGAAACTGTGTTTAGTGAACGCTGCTTGCCTCGTGCATATTTCAAAGCTTAATGAAGGCAACATGATGGGAAGGATGAAGTAGAATTTATGGATTTTCAACTGGCGGATTAGTTATGATTCAGGAATGGATTTTGAATTCAGCATCATATTTTTCCAGCAGCATCCGCTATTTTGATTGGTTTAATTTTGGGTTATGTTAGACCCGACAACCTTAGGGTTTTCCCCCCAATCTTTTCGCCTACGTACCTCATTTATGTGCTGAAATCCGTTTTTGTTATTCTTAGGACTGTGTGAACTTTACCACAGCTAACCAGTGCTGAAGTGCTTGTGCTGTCTCCCTGAACATGGTTTGATTGGCTTACACCTGATCGACATACTTAATTTACTTTTAAGTCCCTTGTAGAATAGTATACAATACACTCAGGGCCTGTAAATGAAATGCTACCAGGTAAGAGCGGTGGGTAGAGGGAGGAGTAGGGGGGGTGGAGTCGACATACGATGGGATAGGGAAAATAAAATGGCGTTGCAGCCATCTGGTTGGGCATGACGCTTTAATGAAGGTCTTCTTCAGGGCTTTTTGTTGTTGGGGATATTGTATGTGGAGCATAAAAAGGGGAAAGGGAGCTATGATTCTCTAAAACAATGTGGAACATTTTGCCCTTCCTTAACAACTCTCATAACTCCTGTTATCTGGGTAAAACTCCTCAAAACCTTTGCGTAGTATTCAACTCAACTGATCTTTATTTTGCAAGACACCTTCACTTTTACTGGCACTTACAAGGTCTTGCTTTGGTCTCTCCCAAACAGTTGAAATCATATATCTAAATATTTTACTTCTACTAAGGAGCAACATGTGTCCTTTCTTAAGGTCATCCCATAACTTAGCAATTCAAATGAAACTTCCTTCAGCACAACATTGTGTTTCTCAGTCATTTTCCCCAGAAATCAAAATGTTACCCTCAAAAACACAGCTTTGGCCATCCCTGTAACCGCCGTTATCATTTTCCTTTGGAACAACCTAGCTGCTGAGGCAATACAACAGGGTACTTATGTAAACTGGTAAACGTCCTCTGAGGTGTTATAAGCAGCCGGTAGTGTTTTCCATGCATCAGTACATGGCAACATGAATAGGTACATTTGAGAGACCCTCCATGTGAGGAATTGGGTTGTTGGTTAACTGATTTGTGAGCCCTGGTCATGGTCAAGCAACAGTCACAATCTCTTGCAGGATGAACCATAAAAAGTCACTAAGTTAACCAGTGCTTAACCCTGGGTAGCATTTGACAAAAAGCAGTCAGGCTTATCTTTGAGGCAATGTGTAAAGTATTTATGCAGCACACAAACTGTTATAAAATGAGAAACACAACATAAGAACAATTCCAAACCAATTTAGAAAAATAATGACAAAAATCCAATCAGTAGAACTATGGTTTTCAATTTTTTAAGTTTTTAGTAAAGATTAGCATCTAATAATATCAAAGTGACAACTGCGGACATCTTGTCGTGTGAAACTGGTTCAAAGTAGAAAAATATGACCAACCACAATAGAGCGTGGGTTGGATGCAAGAAGTGGATTGGGCACAGTCAGGTCTTGCCTTTGGACTTAGAAGAAAGTTTGAAGAAAGGTTCTGAGAAGGTAAAAGTTTAGTTGGGCAAGGCTGCAGGTGGTGTTCGAAGAAGGAGCCTCATCATAGAGGAACCTCTAGAGAGAGTCGCATTGAAGATTTCTATGTTCAAACTTAGTCACTTTTTTGGAAGTTGAAAATCTCCAGTGGGACGAGGCAGGAAGCTGAAGCCAAAGACAGTTTAAGGAGGTCAGATGCCCCTTTGGCAAATGCTCTCTGAACAGGGTTTGCTGCTGCAGAGAAGAACGTAGCAGAAGAAGCTGCATAGTTAGGCCAACTGGTATGGACCTTGGGCGGATAGACAAGCAGGTTGGTACCAGTACCCCTAGATTCTCAAAGCAGTTTTTGGTCAAAAAGTTTCTAGTCCCAAGTTTTGTATTTTGGTTATCTGGGCACCTTTAGCACCTGCACCAAGGGTCCAGGTCTGGTAAGACATCACTTTGGGGTTGAGGACTCTCTCAGGCTGAGACCAGGTGCTGGTTAAAGATGGTGGGAGCCTGTTATGTCCTTGTGTCTCTGAACAGAAAACCAGCAAACTAGCCTTTGGCATCACTCCGGTAGACCTGACTGCAGGTGAAAACGCAGTGCTCAAACTGAGGGTTCAAGGCAGGCTCCAGGCAGCAAAGCAGTCCTTCTAGGTACAGCAACGCTGTCTGGCACAATGGATAGCAGGTCACATCAGTAAGCCTTTTGATGAGAGTCCTTTCACAGGTCCAAATGTAAACTGAAGGGTGAGCCTGAGGGCCCTACTTATATAACTGGTGCCTCCTTTGAAGTTCGGGAGAAATTTCTATAGGTTTCTCTTTAAAGTGCTTGGAATTTCCTGACTCATCTGCCCTGGCTTCAAGCTGGCTGCAGGAACAATGCAGTGGTGACAAGCCCTTTGTTGTAAGGCAGAGCGCTTCAGTTTTAAGTGGGGCTGTGCTCAGCTTCCCCCTACCCTTCCTATCAGCAGAAGACAGACCTAATCCCTCCGGTGTGTAACTGTCTGTGAGAAATTCATAAAGTCTAACTGGCAGGTGCACCCAGTCATGTGAACTAGGACAGGTCGCAGGCACCAAAAGGACCGGGGCAGGAAAATGTCAAATTTCTAAAAGTAGCCATTACAAAAAATGGGGTAACCCAATAGTCGAGGACCTGGGTGCAATTGCGATTCAAAAAACAGTGGTCCTAGACCTTCATTAACAGAAAGGGATATAGATCCTTACTTAGTG
The DNA here is from genome assembly GCF_964204655.1 of Triturus cristatus. Taxonomy (NCBI): domain Eukaryota; kingdom Metazoa; phylum Chordata; class Amphibia; order Caudata; family Salamandridae; genus Triturus; species Triturus cristatus. The sequence continues at coordinate 890,662,478 of NC_140585.1, read as the reverse complement.
ATATCATTAAATTAGTTATGAGCTAAAATAAGTGGATTCGGTAGCTCTCGGTATTAAATACAGTATTCAACATAAACAAAAAGAGTGCAACAAAACGAAATCTAAATCACCATTCATTTATTTTCGAATAAATGGTGAACCATACAGTTTCTAAATTTTGACAATTGTTGTAGTAAAGGTTGCCCCAGAGGGAACGTGCATGTAGCAAGGGTGCTTAAGGGTGAGTACGTGAGAGAAGAGAGAGTTTAGATTGGTGACAAAGGAAGGCTTGGCATGATTCAACATTGGACTGGTTTTCAATCACTGTCCTACAGGGCCTGGTCACGTTTCACAATATGCAGTCTAAATCATACAATTCCATTTCAACTAGAGATAATTTCTAGTATAGCACGTGGGGAAGTGACGTATCCCAGGCTAAAAGATGGGGGGCGTCGACGTGCTATAGAAGTGATGTGAAGATTTCCTATCCTTTCGTGCAATATTCAGATTCTTAAAATCCAGTAGATCAGTGGTGTACGGATTAGGCAAGATTGGAGAAAGAAGGCAACGGTGTTAAACCTCAATATTTGGCAGCATCATCTCAGGTGATTCTACTCTCGCCAGCATCTTACACGAGATGATTATTTCTCATTTTGGCTGTGAATCTCTTTTTATAAGTTGAGGCACTGTCTAACTCCAATGCTGTCTTTTTGTCTATTACAGGAAAGATGCCAGCAACCGTGCAAGAGTTCTTGATAAGAACTGGACTTTTTGCAGCTTTCGTGTGTATTATCTGCGCAATCTTCCTTACGTGTAAGTGGCTCCTGGGTAGGAAGGCCTCTGGTCAATACGCTTTGCTCGCTTTTCACTCTGATAATATTATAATATAAAAGAGGAACTAACTTGCAGTCAGCTGCCCAGGTAATGCTGATGAGAAACACAACTGACTTTTTTTGTTGGAAGCTCATCATTTTGGAGATTGGGAAGGGCAGGAGAACCTCTCCTCTTCTGGGTGAGACATTTTCATATCTTAAAGGCTCTATGTGAGTGTGGGCCCTAGGTAGAATACTGTGGGCCGGATTCACAAAGGGCCTGCACACTCATGGCAGGGGCCCCACAGTCGTGGTGGGAAGCTGCACTCATGGCAGGGCATGCGCAATGGGTAATTGCAGTACGACTGTGGGACGCTGCCACTAGAGTGGAGGCCATGTGTGAGTGGGGCCCTGTGTGTTCAGGGCACTAGCGCATGGGTTATGTGGGTTTTGAGCAATGTTTACAAAATAGGGCATGTACACCACTCCTCTGTTTATAAACTGTCTATAAGCATACTCAAGTTACAATAGCCACATTATCTGATTTCCAATTGTTCAACTCCTTTGAAAATATCGTTTTTTCGTTTTTATCATTTTAAATATCACAGTTCGCATGACCTTATACAAATCACTTGTGTTGAAAACAGAGCCAGATATAAAGAGTGGAGAGCAGAACAGAAATGTAAAATAGTAATTTGACTTTATTCAGAGCAAGTCAACAACGCTAGTAGAGCACCCTCAGTGTACTGGCATGACATACAGAAGAGGGTACATAAGAAGGAAATGCGTTGTTGTGCCACTACCATATTTTCATGTCCCTGTAAAAGGTTATCTGTTGATCTTCTGTACAAGGAGCTTTAAACTGCATGCTCGGAAATTAGATGGCTGTTCTAATCTCAGCATTCAAATGAATGTGCTAATTTCTCAATCTAAAGCAGAGGAAGTTATATTTTATTATATCAGCTAGCAGAAATAAGATGCCCAAACATTTATAAACGATCTGTTCAAAACATTATATGTAAAAGCTCTCCTTTGATTCAGTTCTGGTATTGTAACGCATGAAAGAAGGCCCCATAGACAGGTTTGAGACATTTGTGTTCAGGTATAGCACATTCCATCCAGGGATGTTTTGGAAGTGCATGCTCATAGCATTGGCTATTTAGATCTGGCCGTATGCTGGACAGTCGCCAAAATATGTTGGATGTCCCAACCTCTTTATTAATATGTTATGTTATCAGTGGTTTTATAGCCCTAATTAGCCGTGAGTCTATCCGGGTGCCCTGTGACAGGTTTGTAAGACCAGCCCCGGGAACCTAGTCTAAAAGCCTGGTCTTCAGGTTCTTGTGAAAGTCAAAAGAAAGGACGAGGCTCAGATGTACTGTGAAATGTTGTCCAGGCTTTAGGGCAAGGTATGCAAAGGTGCAGCCCACTGCTCGGCGTTTTTGTATGATTGGGGTGTGTGCTATTAACAGACTGGCAGAGCAGAAGTGCCTGGATGGTTGAGGGAAGGGAATGTGGTTTATTCATGTTATCATGGCCAATGTTGTGGAGTGCTTTGTATGTGTAGGTGAGGAGTTTGAAGTGTGCATGCTTGTGTATTGGGAGCCACTGGAGTTCCCTAAGCTGTGGTGTGATGTGGGCTTGGCGCTGAACGTTCAGGACTAGTCTGGCTGCCACATTTGAGATGGCTTGTAGTCTTCTTGTGAGCTGGTTTGTTACCCCTGTGTACAGGATGTTTCCACAGTCTAGTCTGCTTGTGAAGAGTTCTTGGGTGAATGTTTTTCTGGAGTTGTTTAGTAGCCACTTGAAGATTTTCTTCAGCGTCCTTATGGTGGTGAAGCAGGATGAGACCATGGTGTTTAATTTATGAAGTTATGTCCAGTTTGTTGTCTATGATTCTGAGGTTTCTCGCTTGTAAGCAGTGGCTAGGTGGAGTCTTATGACGGAGGGACAATATCAGTTGTGTATCAGCCGTTTAGGTGAGAATTTTTAAGTTGTGAGCTTGAATGATGTCGGTCAGTGAGGTCATGTAGATGTTAAAGAGCATTGGACTAAGCGAGGAACCCTGTGGGACTCTGTAATTAAGATCTCGTAGGAGTTATGTTGACGGTTTGGGTTCTTCCGTTGAGAAACTAGGAGATCAATGTGAAGGCTTGTCCCTGGATGCCTGCTTTGTGGAGTCGTCAGATTAGAATGGGGTGGGAGATGGTGTTGAAGGCTACCAGTAGGTCTTGAAGGTTGAGGGCTGCGGCTTCTGCCCTGTCGAGGATCTTCATATGTCATCAATTGCCGCTATAAGGGTGATTTCTATGCTGTACGTGTGTCTGAATCCTGATTGTGTGATGTCATGAAGCTGGTGTTTGGTGAGGTGGTCAGAGAGGTGCTATTTGAATCCTTTTTCCAGAACCTTGGCTGGGTAGGGAGGGAGAGAGATTGGTCGGTAGTTAGCAAGTTTGGTTGGGTCGGCTGAGGGTTTCTTTAGGAGGGCGTTATGACAGTGTGTTTCCTTTTTTTTTCTAAAACATTTGTTTATTGAGTTTTACACGTTGAGTTCAATTTGTAGTTATACATTTGTCTAGCAACATTTTGCACATTTCTAAATGGGTAGTCCATATCTGCAAAGATCAGATGCCAAAGGGGGGGAGGAAGAAAATAACATCTTAGTAGTGCAGGTATTAATCACATCTGTCTATATCCAGCAGTTCTGTCATTTTCAACCCCCGATATTGCAGGGTTCGGGGTTAGGGCCGCGTAACATTGTCAATGATATATACTCTAACAGTGTACTCATGAACAGAAAACCATATGTATATTAAACTTTAAAAGAACAAGCGCATCAGTGTACTAGAAACAGGTGCAGGTATAGCAGGCAAGCGATCTTGGCATTAAGCTGACAGCTCAATCTAGCTTTATGCATCTGTGCTGTCGCAACGGCCATCCAGAGGTCTTGTAGGTGGGTGGGCATTTTCCCTCTCATCATGGGGGGGTTGTGTTATAGAGCAGCGCTTTTTATCAACATGGGGAGTTTGTGAACACCCCAGGGGAGGGGTCATCCTCTTCTATATCTTTACTTTCCCATCCCCGTACTACGTCTGACCACAGATCGCCTATTGGACGGCGTCGTAGTGCTCTGCTATCTTCCTCTATTAGTGCTCATTCTTCCGCCCGAGCCCAAGCAGTGACATCCTTTTCCCAATGCACTAGGGCTATTCTTCTCCTAGCTAATACCAGGGCTAGGTCTATACATCGGTTTCCGATTTTCTTCAGTATACATGCCTCCATCGTACAGGGTATTGTACATTCCAGGACCATGTACATTGCCTGGATAACATGCTGCCAGTATGTGACCAGTAGCGGGCAGCTCCAGACCATGTGCTTAAAGTCAGCGTCCAGCTGTGCGTAACGCAGACATTGTTGGTCGGTATTGCCCCATATTACATTAAGTCATGTGTAAGGCGTTAAATTGGATATATTTAAAGCTAGCGTTCTGGAAATAGTCTTAGGTGATCTCAGCACTTGTGTCCACTCCGCATCTGTGATAGTGCGTTCTATAAGGAGTTCCCATTTTTGGTGCAGTGTGCGTAGTGTATTCTCGACCATTCCCCTGAAGGCCCGGTAAAGCCACTTAATGAGATGTCCTGCTGTTCCCAGTGTAGCCATGGCGTGTAGTAACCCATGTGTTTGGGATTCCTGTGTTCCCTCTCCCCATAGAGATTGAAAGGTTTTCCACAGCCCATAATAGATCAGGAACTGTCCGCTTGGAAGGTCGGACTGGACAATCAAGTCCTCTAGTGGGATCAGTGCTCCATCCAGGTACACGTCCCCCACTCTTGACAGTCCCACATTTTCCCACTCCCTCAGTTGGCTCATAGTGAAGGAGGAGGTGTTAGCATCCCATCTGGGCAATCCAGGCAAGAGAAGATCTGGTGAGTACAATGTGGCTCCTGGCACTCAAGCGAGGCCCCTTCGCCAACACTGTAGGGCCACCATAACTAGAGCACTCCTGGGCCGGTCTCATTGCCTAGGCTTTATTAGCCGGTTCAGCAACTCGTCCTTAAGTTCCACAGTAGGTGGGTAGTCTGTCTCCAGCCCAATCCCCTCGAGCCACTGGGCCAGCCACTGCAGCTGGGCGGCCAAATAATAAGCCTCAAAATCCAGGGCTCCCAGCCCTCCATTATCTGGAGATCTCTGGGCAGTGGCTAGGGAGACTCTGTTGCGGCCTCCATCACATCTCAGGTCTCTCAGTAGCATATCAACCTCTACAAACCAGGTCTTTGGGATGACCACTGGCAGATTTGCAAAAAAATTAAGAAGGCGTGGCAGCATGACCATTTTAGAGAGCGCTATTCTTGACATGGTCGGAAGCTTGAGGGAGCGCCAGAATGCCACAACCGATTTAAGTGAGCGGAGCTCTGGGTTCAGGTTGCCCTCCAGAAGATCACGCTGATCATGAAATATCTGGATACCCAGATATGTGAAAGACCGAGAGGACCACCTAGTACCAGCCGGCAGCGCCAGCGAGCAAAGGGCTGCAGGGTCCAGGGGGAATACATGTGTCTTGTGGCGGTTCACCTTTAAGCCGGTCAACCCAGTGTAGTCGTTTAAAATCGTCATTGCATCCCCTATCCCTTCTTCCCCATTCCTTAGGTACAGAAGGATATCATCTGCATATAGTGAATGATATCATATATTTCCTCCCGTCCAGTGACATACCCAGTCGATCACACTCTGCCCTAAATTGCACCGCCAGCGGCTCCATGGCCAGCGCAAACAAGAGAGGCGATAAAGGGCATCCCTGTCTGGTTCCTCTATGAATATCGTAGGAGGTTGAGATTACGCCGCCTGTCCTAATTCTTGCTGTTGGGAGAGTATAGAGGAGCTCAACCCATCCGATCCACTCCTCCATAGCCTGCATTACTCTCAGCAGGAAGTCCCAACGCAGGGAATCAAATGCCTTTTCAAGGTTCACTGCCATGACCGCCATATTTGAGTAGTGAGGGATGTCTCGGTGGAACAGTGCGTAATACAGCCGTCGGAGGCTGCCCGAGGTGGACCTAGTAGGAATGAACCCATTCTGGTCGGTGTGGACTAGAGCATGCATGTGTGGGAGTAGCCTGCCAGCCAATATTTTACAAATTCAACATGGACAGAGGCCTGAACCCCGTAACCTTAGGGGTCTCTAATTTAGCCTTAGGAATGGGCACCAACACCGCCTCCCTGGTTGATAGGCAGGTGGCCTTGTTCTAGTGAGTCAGCGTAGAGCCTCACAAAGTGGGGCGCGAGCTGATCACAGCAGGCCGTGTAGAATTCGGCCATGAGGCCATTCGGGCCAGGGGTCCTCCCTTTTGCCAATTCTTTAATTGCTACTCGTGCATACTAATAGGACTACCCAGAGCCCTGCGGTCCTCAGCATTGATGGACCGCAAGGGGGTCCTCTCTAAGTAATCCTGGATCAGAGTTTCCAGTATGGCCGGTGGGCTCTCATTCAGAGACTCATAATAGTGTAGGAAGCTTGTTTTTATAACTTTAGGGGAGTAAATCGTGCTGCCATTACTAACCTTCAATCTGGTTATTGGAGACCCTCTGGCTTCTGGTTGGGTAAGCCAGGCCAGCAGCCTGCCCGACTTCCCGCCCTCTATGTGTTGTTTCTTCCGGTATTCCTTACCCTCCAAGGTCCGCAGTCTGTCCAACGTCTTTTTGTACGCACTCTTGGCCCGTGAGAGTTGTATGTTCGTGTCTGCTGAAGGCCCCAGCCCGCCCTCCAGCCCATTAAGCTCCGTTTACAGTTGTCCGAGTTCATTCACAATCTCTTGCCTAGCCCCCACCGTCACTCCCATACAGTGCCTTCTGACAACCGCCTTGAAAGAGTTCCATTCCATCAACGATGAGCTGGCCGTCCCCTGATTATTGCGAACATAGTCAGTTACACATGTCCGCAGCGCTTGCCGAAAACATACATCTTCCAGCATAGTGACGTCTAGGCCCCAAGTCGAAATGGCTGGTATATCTGGCGTAAGGGAGAGCGTCAGGAGCAAGGGGCTATGGTCCAACAGTGTGCGCCCTAGGTACTCTGAGTGGGCCATTTGAGTGCTTATGTGGGATGAGCAAAGAAACACATCCAACCTGGTGTGTAGGTGTACAGAGGGGAGTAGAACGAGTAATCCCGTGTCCGGTCCTGATGCAGTCACCATATATCTACTAAGTCTCAGTGCCTCATCCAAGTCCCCAGGGCTTTCGTATTGTAGTTAGCCAGCGCGCCACGGAGGGGTGGTGTGGATATGTCCATGGTAACGTCTACAACACAATTATAGTCCCCACCCAGCAAAAGTTTTGAGAGATCAACTCCGCTAGAGGGCCAGAGAGTGCCCCAAGGAACTGTTGTTGCTCCTGGTTGGGGGCGTAAATACTGCCCACCACCATCTCCTTGCCAAATAATCTCCCCTGCATCAGCACATACCTGCCTTCAGAGTCTATTAGGGTGGGCGCTACGTCAAGGGGGAGTCCCGGGGCGTACCTATATCAAGGCCACTCTGCAGAAGGCAGAATAGGATGTGGCGTATAATTGGCCCCTCCATCTACGTTTGAACCGCTGTCCTTCTTCCCAGGTCAGGTGAGTCTTTTGCAGCATAACTACTTCTGCCCCTCTACGCCTGATGTAGCTTAGTATATTTTGACTTTTTGTTGGCAACCCCATGCCCCTGACATTCCAAATAAGGAACTTTATTCCTCCTGGGCCCATCCTCGTGTCTGCCATAGGAATCTAAGTGCATGCACTGCGTGCCAAAGATTATCTCGAGCATGTCCTGGTAACTGTTTGCTAATATAAACTTGAAAACCCCCAACAACCCAACCCAAGAGCAGCAGCGCAACTGCTAACCGCCCAAACTTACGGACCAAACAGTACATGCAGTCAGAATACCGCATCCAGCCACTTGACAAAGCCTTCTGGTGGGGGTGAGTGCAGAATGCGAGTGAGGCGGGGAGGCTCGTCCCAGCTCCATCCGTTGCTGATATTCTCAGGCAGCAGTTCTGAGTTTCCAGTTCACTTCAATAACCTGCTGCGCCCCTGCTGTCATGCATATAGGCGGTCGGGATCCCGCAGTATGTCTCTCCCAAGAGCGCAGAGCAGGAGGGCCTCTCTGAGAGACGTCCCAGGAGTCTTACCTCGTTAAACGATATCATCCACCGACCGTGGGGTGAGCTTCGGCAGGAGAGAATCGGCATCGAGGCGGTCCTCAGAGTCAGCTGACGCATCTGCGGATGCCATCGAAGACCCTGGTGTCTGAGTGCCTTGCAAAGGCGAGATGATTGGCGCCGCTGCCTGCAGCGCCGCATGCCTGTCTCGGAAAGTCTGCGGGGCCGTGGGTCTGTGCGGTTGGAGTCCTTTACAGTTACGTTTTGGTCTCCTCCTGCGTGGCGGCACCCCTGTTTCTGTAGTATTTTGCCTCCAAGGCAGGGGCGCTCCTTTCTTGTAGGCTTCCATCCAGGTCCAAACTGCCTCTGGAGAGTCACAGAAATGCGATGCGCCGTCCAGCATGATTTTCAACCTTTCCGGAAATATTAAAGAATACTGTATTCCTTCTTCCCTAAGGGCTTTTTTGACTTCTATGAAGGACGCTGGCTGGGCTTGCACTCTGGCTGTAAAGTCCGGGAATATGGACACCTCACTGTTTTCAATGATATTGGGGCCGTGGGTGCGTGAGTGTCGGAGGAGTGCGTCGCGGTCCCTGAAGTGGAGGAGTCTGGCGATCACCGGTCTAGGAGAGCCCCCCGGGGCAGGAGGTCTACCCGGCACTCGATGCTCTCTATCCAAAGCAAAGAACTGGGACAGGAGCTCCGGGGCCACTACGGATCGCAACCATTGTTCGAGAAAGTCCACCATGTTGGATCCTTCCACTCGCTCCGGTATCCCTATGAGTATGATATTGTTCCGGCGATGCGCCCTTCTCCGTCCTCTGCCCGCCGTTCAAGCATTGCCACCCTGGTGAAGAGATCTTCCAGCTTTGCGGCCTGCGCTCTCTGTTCCGGCTGGGCCTCCGCCAGCGCGGTTTCAGTTTCCTAGACCCTGTCTGCCAACTTTCGGTGTTCTGCTAGTAGCAGCCCCAAACCCACCGATACCGCCTGATGTCCTGCTGGAGTGCATTCTTGGTATCAGCAATGACCGCCAGGACCCTATCGAGGTGTGAATGGAGTGAGTCGTCTTCGCCCGCCGGTTCATTAGTGCCGCTCTTCTGCGCTACCTGCGAAGCCTCCCTTCTCGCTTGCTGGGTCCCCCCCTGCTTCTGCTTGGGTTTAGGCATCTCACCTCCTGGAAGGGCTCCCTGCAGTGCCACTTACCCTCAGTATGCAGCAGAAAGCCCAGAGGAGCAGATTACCACTTTGCCACCCATGCGGGTTGCCTCTGCGTTCCTCCAGTTGCGCAATCCAGTGCGCAGTCTTCTAGGAGCTCTCTGAACCGGGTGGGCACAGTGGAGGGGCACCACCAGCCCCCGTCTACAGGATCCACCCTAGATGCGGGCGAGGTCCACCAGGTCTTCCACAGATGCCCCCCAAATTCTTGCTACCAGGGTCGCGGTGTGGCCCCCACCATCTCCAAGGGCAGTGCACCTCAAAACACCAGGTGGCCCACCAGTTCTCCGGGCTCAGGTGCACCTCCGTTGTTTCTTCTAGGCGGGACAGAGGCTGAGGTGCAGCACCTCCGCCGCAGTCTCTCCGACCATGGTGCCGAAGTCAGCACTCCCTCAACAGTCCGCTCTGGCTGGGATCCAACTTCTAGGCCCACATTGTGTATCTGCCATCCAGCCGCCTTTTGCCTCTCGCCGCAGCCAGTCTCTGCTGCACCGGGCCTCAGTCGACCTGCCCCGCTCTCTCCCAGGGCACTCCAACTCGTCCCTCACAGCATCTTCCTGCGTACCAGGGGCATCGGGGCAGCCCGCCCCTGCGCTCTACCACTCAGACAAGGACCAGCAGCGGTCACCCAGTGCCAGTGGCGGGGTACCCCCTCAGGCCTCACCCGCCGTGCTCTCCGCTCCTCATAGGTCTCCAGCCTGGTCGAACTCCGTCAGGGCCTCCGTCGTCTCAGCCCCTCGGCTGCGGTGCTGCACCGCCGTCTTCTCCGCTCTGCTCCAGGGCCGCGCTGCAACACCGCAGTTCCCCCCAGGGAGTCACAAGGCTCCTCACCCAGGTCAGAGACCCCAAGGCCGCCGCAGGCCAGATCGGCGCTCTCGGCCTACGCAGCAAGCACAGCCGCGGGCCACGCCTCCTTAATTCCCGGCTGGCGGAGCTCCTTCAGAGCGCGCTCGGGCCGCCGCCACAGCCCCAACAGTGTCTCGGGGCGGGGGGCCCTTTTCCGCACCTCTATGTGCCCCAATGCCGCAATGTGCTCAGGATTTATTGTAGGCCGGGACAGAGCTCCGGGCTCACACGTCCGCCATGGTGTGCGTCGTAGCCTCGCCCCAGCAGCATGTTTCCCTGGTTCCGGCAAGGTGGTTGTACTGATGGAGGTGTTGGGGATAGGGCTGAGGGCCTCACTGATAGCGATTTCTTCTTTGTCAAAGGCATGGTGGGGCAGGGGTCCGCCGGGGCCCTGGAGTGTATGGTCTTCATAAATGTTGTGGTTTCCTCTGTGCCAATGGTGTCTCATGTGGTGCTTTTGTTGACTTTCCTCGTCACTGGGAGTCTTCTGGAGAGAGCCAGGGGGTTAGGTTGTGGGGGAATGTTCTGCTTGGGTTCTCGGATCAGATGAAACCCGCTCATCAGAGCCTCCCCAACCCAGCCAGAACGTTACCCTCTCCCTAGGGCCTATTCACAATAAATAACCACATGTATATACCACCTAAGGACAGGGAATTCCTACTATATATATATCAAGACCTCTTATAATCGGCGGCCTCGCGATCCCATACGAATCCAGGACTTCCTACCCAGACGGCAGCCTCAGCCTCGCGATCCCAGACGGATCCAGGACTTCCTACCCAGACGGCAGCCTCAGCCTCGCGATCCCATACGGATCCAGGACTTCCTACCCAGATGGCAGCCTCAGCCTCGCGATCCCATACGGATCCAGGACTTCCTACCCAGACGGCAGCCTCAGCCTCGCGATCCCAGACGGCCAAGGACTTCCTACCCAGACGGCAGCCTCAGCCTCGCGATCCCATACGGACCCAGGACTTCCTACCCAGACGGCAGCCTCAGCACAAGTTCATCCTATGATCACCATAACATACAACAAGGGAATCAGTCTCACTATTTATCAGATCACACAAGAGCTGCCAGTTCGAGCACGGCCTGTTCTCTGGTTCGAGGGGCTCCTCTCTCCCTTATTCAGTTACCACTTACCTGAGCAGGGTTAACATCTGTTCATGTCAAGTCACAGCTAACTAGAAGAATAGGCTACCCTCTCATACAAGAACACGCAGCACATGTTGGTTCACTACAAACTGGGTACTTTATTACTCATTACATACGCAATCAAATAACATTACAATATAACACATAACCTACAAAGAAAAGTGAAAAGGTTAAGTTGTACACTCTAATAAGAAAGGGTCGACATCACCTTAGTAGTGTGTAGCCTGCACTCCGTGTTCATCTAGGTTCCCTTCTCGTCTGTGCCTCGGCTCGCCTGGAAGTCACCCTTCTCCGAGTCACTGGGACCTCTTCCTTATCGGCTACTCTCTCCTCTCTGGCTACTCTGCTAGGAGAGTATCTGTCTCTCGGTTTTTCTCCGCCTTCCAGATGGCGTCTGTCTTCCCTGGAATAAGTAGTAGCTTTACTGCTAACGGCTAGATGCCGCCTACGGAATAAAAGCAAGTGCCAGTATCTGCCTCGGACTTTCACTAATATAGAGGTGCATTTCCTCATGGAAAATTCCGGCCCGTAACCTGCCGCCCACCAAATTCTTGTACCTCCCCGTACCAAGGACACGTTCCCAGCCGGCCGGCCTGATGTAGTGTCTTCGGCATGAAGAAAAATATAATCCTTCGATAAGGGCCGGCCTGAACCGGTTCTCTCCAAGCGAATAACACCTCATAACTAAAACATTACATTTGACCTAGAAGCATCCCAAGCTGCCGGAGCAGAAGGAAAGATGGAGTCTCTCCCGTTTGAGGCCTACCAGGCCTGAATTCAGCACAGCTCCATGAAGTACCCTCACTACAAGACAGGTTATCCCTAATACTAACGAATCTATCCCCTAGGCTATGTGTACAAGCCCTGATCTATGGAGAAGAGCACAGGATCATGTTGAGTGCCTAGTAAATAGGCTCCATTCACTACTCTAACCCTTTAGACTTGGATGGTAAGAGACTGAAGTCACATTCAATCACCCTTCAACACAAGAAGGCCGGGAAAATCGAGCAGTACAGGGAAGTTGGTATATATGGCCGGAAGTTTGCTACAAAAGTAGTTTTAGAGGTCTTTGCACAGATCTTGTGATCTGGCGATGGGCTGATTTTCCGATGACAGCTCTGGGTGTGGTGAAGTCTTTAACGATTGCAAAGATTTATTTGCTGCTGTTGGAGATGGTGGTTATTTATTTGACTAGGGCCTTCCTTTTGGCTTCTCAAATCTACTGCTGGTACCTTCTCTGGGCGGGTTTGAAAGCGTCTCTTTCCACTTCCTCTTTGTTGGTTCACCATTTCCGTTCCAGTTTTTTGCAATGTTGCTTGTTCATTTAGAGGTCTTCTGTGTACCAGCTGGTTTGTGTTCTAGTGCACTAAATAACGAGTGCACTGATGTCAATGGAACTCTAAATACAATAGATGGGACATTCACCACTTTTTGGCAGATGTTGCCTTCCACCAGTCTGTTAATGGGGCCTGTAGTATTTTTAAAGTCTATAAAAACAAATGTGGTTTTGTAGATTAAAGGAAACGTCTTCCTTCTTTCAATCCATGCTCCATATTGAGCATCACACGTTCGGGAATGGTTTACCTATTATGCCAATCTTCGCAATACAGTTGAATGGATATTATCAGTATCTTTTATGATTGGACAGTTGACCATAAATTAAGTGACTTAAAACGCAATTTATTAACAGTAAAACAATGAGATTGGAGGTTAATCAGCATTATAACTTCACAGAAGAGTTGATCATTCGATACCAATACTCCTTGCCGCAGTTAGCACACAGTTCTTCATTTCATTCTTTGTTTACGGTTCGAGTACATCTACATGGCACATTTTGGAGGCTGCCTGTTCCAAACATTGAACGCCATGCCAATCTCCTAAATGAATCTTCAATTCTTTGAAATGAATGAAATTATTGCATTTCCTATCTAATTAATCATCTCAGGAAAAAAATCCCAATAGCTGAGCGCGAATGTGAATTAGGGTTTCTTGCTACGATCGAATGTCCAGATGTACTAAGCATCGGGTCACCGTGCAGTTGGTATTTTTGCAAATCGCTCGATGCTGCCTAATCCTCTTTATGCACTGCAACAGATGTACCAATCCATCAGAGGGAGTCACAGAAATCCTGCTATAATGAGCCAGGGTTCTCTGTGTGAATCATTCAAATGAGGTGCATCAGATTGACAACCCTGCATTCTCATTCACTAAAGTCTAATATTGTGGCCTCTATCCTTTAAAAGGAGCATTGAGGGCTCATGCAGCAGTCCCTGGCCCTCCGTATGCTCACACTAAAGATGACAACTGACATCCACAAAGAAGAAACTGCACCTCACGTACCACTTCCAGTTTGCGAATGGATACTACATACATAGCCGTGTGAGTCACAAGAAAATGGGATTGTCACTATGGTACAGGGCGATTGTGATTTTTGCATTCACGAAGCCTGCAAATGTGAGCAGTGTAGGCTTCGAGAGTGCAGACCGCTCCATGCACCAGGCTCTAAATACTCAAAACTTGAAGAAAACATGGGGTTATTGTTACTATGGCCATAGAGATTTGTTGCAGGTATTTATAGCTCCTAAAACATCTCATGCCACCTCTGCAAAATAAAAATAAAATGCCTTCATTTTGGCTGTTTACAAATATTTTGGAGGACTAAACTTAAATGTACTATTTGAGAGTTCATCTGGAAATCCTAAAGCCTGATAAAAGGCTGCATTAATCATTGCTTACAACACCAGGTCAATGAAAGTTGGAAACTATTTAAAAGTTTAAAAAATGCAGCCCAATAGCATAACCTAGGTCAACATGTATTTCTTCCATGTGAGGAAGGACTGCCTTTTCCCTAAGCTTCCTGGCAGGCTCAGACGTCGAATTCTCTTATGTGCTGGAGTCTTCACCAAAGAATAGACAAGATCATGCAACACAGCTGCATCTCTTCATATTCAGATAGCAAAATTCTATTTATGTCTAAGGAACCATGAAGAAACTATATACAGTATATTTCAATTGATAAAAACAGGGTTGTTCATCCTCCACAACTGTGTTGGAAGAAAGAGCATAAATAGCCAAACACCGCCCACAGCAACCACCAAACCTCCTCAATCAACATGTCTCTGCAACTCCAAACACTGGGTCTATATCTGACAGTTGTGGTTGAACAACAATACACACTCCATAACAAAATAGAATATGAATACATCTTTTCAAACGTCTCTCTAGCCTTTTTTTTGTTTTTTTTGTTTTTAAAATCCTCCTTTGCCTCAGACCCCAGTCAACAGAAAGTAGGGTGTCATTGCCGTTGCTCGGTTTTAAGGAGACGTAGGCAATCGAAATGGAACCCGGGGACAGCGCCCGCCTACCGGTGTACAACAATCCCACAGAATGTCGCTGGCCCCTTTTTGAAAAAGGGGTGGTCTCACTCTCTTCTGGTAAATTGTAGCCGAAGACTGTTAGTGTTGGCCCACGAGGTATGGAAACCGGGAAGAAGAGCCCAACACAGTCTGAGAGTTTCCATAGAGGCATAATCATAGGATCCCCAAAAATTATTTTCCAACGTGCCAACATAATAACTTAAACAACTTAAACCCCTAAATTAAACTCGCCCCAAAAAGACTAGCGCTGAGACCAATTTAGTAAATAATCCCATAGTGCTTTCTTTTTTTACTATTCTGCAATCTACCCAAATCAGTCTTGGAGGTCTTATATAGGGAGGACAGCCATTCCCTATGAGTGGGGAGTGTAACCTCTACCCATCTCCTGCAGATTTCTCTCCTAACCAGCAAAATTGCATAGAATAGGAACCCCCTAGCAGGTCCTGTAACTTCACTAGCTATGCCAAAGATGATCAGGGCGAGAGAAATTTGGACTGGGGATCCCAAGATGTCAACTAAAGTTGCGCCTACTTTCCCCCATATTCGGTAATCGCTGGGCAATCTTTAAACATAATGATAAAAGTAAACCGTCAGAAGTCAAATCCCTCCTCACCTTAAACCTTGCTGTTCTAAGTGGTATAGCTAATTTGTCTTTCAGACAGTCTGGAGCCCCTGAGGAGTCCCACAGAGGAGCTAAACTTGATAGTAATTTAGGCCTGTGCATTGCTTAATTATAGCCCATGTTCGGGCCATTCCCAGGGGAACTTTCAGCCTGATCTTCTTGAAGAACTTTTAATCGCCATATTTTAAAAAAAAACCCTCGAGCGGCAGCCCTACTCCTTTTAGCATAGCGGAGAACATGATCCACCTCTCTGAGTGATCTGGAGATTTCAACAGCATCCTTGAGTGTGATAACTGAAAAGCCCAGGCATAGTACTGAAGATCAGTAAGTGTAAAGCCCCCTTTCTCCCTCCTGCGCCATAGCTTCTTCCAGGCTATCCTCGTGGCCCTGTACGCCCATACAAATGAATTGATTACTTGCTGTAATTTGTCAATCACCTTCTTTCAAAATGTAAGGGAATAGTATTAAAAAGAAATGTAATTTTCGGCAATATAATCAGTTTGATCAAATTGATCCTACCCAAAATGGTTAATGGGAGATGGGCCCAAGATTTCATGAGTTTCTGGCATTCCCTGGAGATGTTTGCAAGGTTAGTCCCTGAGATCTTCTCTACATTCTGGACAATCCTGACCCCCAAATATCTTATATCACTCTTGGTCTGGTGCTGGCACTCTGGCAGGTTCCACAACATGATTTCTGTTTTCCCTGCATTGACCTCGTAGCCGGAAACCTGCCCAAAGGCTTGTGCCAACCTGATGACCTGAGGAAAGGACGCCTCCAGGTCAGATGAGAGGATCAAAACGTCGTCCGCATACAGGGCTACCTTCCTCTCCCACTCGCCGAACTTGAATGATGCAATACCCGACTAATCTCCCAGATGCTGAGCGAAAGGCTCAATGTACAGGTCGAAAAGCAGCGGGAAGAGGGGGCAGCCCTGTCTGGTTCCCCTGGTTATCTTAAAAGGGATGGTCAATTTGCCATTAACTAGGAGTCTTGCCAAGGGATCATGATATATAAGCTGAATAACTCAACAAAATTTCTCCCCAAAATTAAACTTTTCCATTACTGTCGAGAGATATGTCCAATTGACCGTATCAAAGGCCTCGGTGGCGTCTAGTGTCATTGCTGCCAGAGGTAGTGAGAAGGTGGAAGCCAAGTCGATAGCATTGATAAAATCATAAGTGAGATCGAATAGGTTCCTGCCTCTCACAAAACCCTTCTGATCGGGATGCAACAGTCTACCCGCTACTGCTCCAAGCCTGTCTGCCAGGAACCATGTGAAGACTTTATAGTCAGTATTTAAGAGAGAGATGGGTCTATAAGACCCACAGTTCGCCAGATTATTTCCTGCTTTCAGGATCAATGAGAAAGTGGCTTCTCCCCATGAAGCAGGAGGTCTGGCACCTTCAGATAGTATATTATTGAAAAGTGCTGTCTTGATCGGGATTATTGCCTCCCCCAGAGATTTATACAGTTCCGCTGGGAGCCCATCGGGCCCTGCAGCCTTTCCACCCTTGCAGGCGGAGATGGCCTTCCTGACCTCCTGCTGAGATATGTCCAGCTCCAGATTTTCCCGCCGGGAGGAGGTTAGGGAGGCAAGCGTACTCCCGCTCAACCACTCCCTAGCACGAGTTCTATCTACTAGGTTGTCTTCTTCATATAGCTCCTGAAAGAAAGCAAAAAAAGGCTTCTCCAATCTCTTCATCGGTGGATGCCTAAGTGGTGTTATCCTCGCTGTCAATTTGTTTTGTCACATTTCGTGTCCTATCAGACTTGGCTTTTCGTGCCAGGAGTTTGCTGGCCCCCTCTCCATATTCAAAATGGGACAGTTTGCTGGCCTTACATCTTCTTGTGATCCTCATCTAGATAATGGTGTCTAGCTGATCCTTCAGAGTCTCTAGTTTCACCAGATGCTCTTGACGCTTTGGAGGGATAGTCTCGCTGTTCAAGCTCAGCTCTGCTGCCTTCATCTCAGGCTCCATATGCACCACCTCCTCCCTGTATAGCCTGTTCTTATAGCATACCCTGCTTGTGACCACACCTCTCAGTAAGGCCTTCCAAGCATCCCACACCACTGAGATCTCAGCCGTAACGTGGAAAGGGCCAAGTAAGGACAAATCCCGTTATTCAGTAGATATAGACCATGGCGGTGGTGCCCAAACCATCCATGGAACGTAATATTCAGGCCCGTATGTGTGACAAAAGTTGGCTGAATGAATCAGGCTACCACGATGGAGTGAGGACGTCGATCAGATCGTCTCCAGTTGTAAAAATCACGCTGTGCCCTGGATTGCCTGATTAATTCAGCCAACTTTTGCCACACATACTATATCTACTGAATAACGGGATTTGTCCTTATTTGGCCCTTGCCACGTTACGGGCATTGGTGTAACCAGGTTTTGGGTTCCAATTGAGCATTGTAAGAGTGATGAGGGTCACTTCACCCGTCTCCTTGTCCTGAGGAAGATCCGCATATCTGAGGTATTATTAAAGTCCCTCTTTTGCCAATCAGCTGGATCGAAACGTTGACGCTACCCCCTACTGCACCTGGACCAATTTCCCCTTCCCCATTACCCCTGTTTACAGCCTTAAGGAAACTCTCCTTACAAATTCAAATGAATAATTTGTATGTGGCCAGGTTGCATCTAACTGTTTATTGATTATCAGTTTTGTACAGTCTTGTAAATATATGCCCTTTACTTTTCTACACACTATGAGCTCTCTTGATTCCTATATATACACTTGAGCACTCCTTCTTACACGTTCCCTAGAACATTCTCCTACCTTCTTGACCCTCTAATGATTGTTCCTTCAAATGACTAAATAAATATATTGTACTAATACTTAGTGGTTTTTCTGCACATTTATTTTCACGATTTACAGACGTTTGGGAGCTGATTAATGTAAACTCAAATAAGTTGATAATTCTGTTAATCTAACTCTTCCTTGAAAAATTGGTCCAGGACCATTGTTTCTTTAGAATAACCTATACCCAGGTCCAGGGACCTTTTGGGAATACACTTATTGTTTATAATGTCTAATTACGAGTATGGCAGTCCATCGGACCACCATACCCATAGTGGCGGTCCAACAACCGCCGCGCTGCCCCAAGTATTACGATTGTGGCAGTGGGACCGCCAACAGACTGCTGGCACCGCTGGGATCAAGGATCATACTGAGCCGGTAGTCTCTAAATGGCATGAATTTGCTGGCGGTGCTGCAGTCATATACATTTTACAAAACCTTCTAGGTGTGACAAAATTGTGGCTTAATTGGCTTGTTAGTTTTTTAGTCTTTTAACACTTAAGATACTTTCTTTGCAGCTTTCATATAAAAGACATATTATTACATTCTATTTTGAAATCCTAACTTATGGTGAAGTAGGGTTCTAAAATACAATCCTGAAAAACGCCGCTTTTGGAAAGTTGGCATTTTCTTGCCATCACCATTAGGTGCCTGCAGTCTGTCTGTGGTCACATGACTGGGTGTAGTTGGCAGTTTTGCCTTGTGTATTCCTCCTCAACAGCCACACACAATGGGAGCTTAGGTGTGACTGGATGGGCCATCACTGGCAGGATGGGGGGAGGAACTGGATCCAGTCTCACACCTCAAAAGGCGGTGTCCTGTCCCCAGAGGGCTGAATACCACTTGTAGTTCGTCTGGAGTCTAGGCCAGTAAGGCAGGGCATTTGTGCACTTAAAAGGCATGCCTCTAGAAGCTTCTCCCCACTTCAAAGGCACAACTGTCTATAAAAGAAGAACCTTAGACACCATCACTTCAGTTTACTTCTGGACCTTCGTAAGGGCTCTCAGAGAACTGCCTGCTGTGCACTCTGCCAGACTATTGCTGTACCTGGCAGCACTACTTTGCTGCCTGAAGCCTGCTCTGAACCCACAGATGCTAGCCCTGCTGTTAAGCCCTGCATCTACACCTGCACCTAAGACTAACAGAAGTGTCTCCAAGGGCTAGTCAGCTGGTTTCCTGTTCAGAGCTACAGGAGCATTACAGGCACCCTCCATCTTGAGCCCAGACCTGGACACAGCATGAGTGAGTCCTGAACCCCTAAGAAGTGCTCCCCTAGTTCTAGACCCTTGGTTGTGGTGCTAAAGATGCCCAGATGGCAATTTTTCCAAAACTGAGGGCTTCGACAACATTTGCTCAAAAAGTGATCTGAGAACCAGGAGGTTACGCCTCTGCGCCTGAGGTGCATCACTGGTCAGATTGACTTTGCGGCTTCTCCTGCTACGTTCTTCTTTGCAGCAGCAAATCCATTTCAGCTGTCCTTCGCCAAAGGAGTATTCAACCTTCTGGAAATGTCTTTGGCTACTGCACTCTGCTCGAGCTTTTCGACCTCCATTTCGGTGACAAAGTTTTAATATAGGAATCTTCACCGCAGCTTCGATTCACGGCCATATGGCGATGATGCTCCCTCCTCAGACACCTCCTGCAGCCATGCCCCTCTGAACTTTACCTTCTCCGACATTTTTCTTCAGACATTTTTCCAAGTCCAAATGTAAGCACTAATCGGGCCCAATCCACTTCTTGCATCCGAACCACGCGCCATCGCTGTTGGCCTTAACTTTTGACTTTTGCCTGGTCTCACGCGACTATATATCCGTGGTTGACAATTTGATCTCTTGGCACTAGTTCTGGTTCTACTGATTGGATTTTTGTTGTTCTGATTAAATTAATTTATTAAAATGCTGTCTATTTTTCAAAATTGGATTGGGATTTTTTCTTGTGTTGTGTTTTCACTTTGTTACTGTTTGTGTACTGTATACTTACTTTACACATTGCATCTTAATTAAGTCTGACTGCTCTGTGCCAAGCTACCAGGGGGTGAGCATAGTTTAATTTGGGGTTTGCTTGTGCCTTACCCTGACAAGGATTGTGGTTGATGCATGACTAGGACTCACTCCCCAGTCAACCAACAACCAAATTTCCTACACCCTTCTAAACAGAACACACATTAACACCTGCCCGCAGCTGCAGTTAATCTTGGATGTTGCTAAACCTTATTTTAATTTGACAGGTATGTGTATAATTCAACTGGCGCAAAGGGTAGAGTATAGTACGCTCCAACACTGCCACAGCACACAACATGTAAGTCAGTCATGTATGGGAAGATGAAACAACAGCCAAAAAGAAGCCCCACTACCATGTGTGACAAAGAAAAAAAAGAAAAAGAATTAAAAGTTTCTGAATTAAGGTAACGGGCCAAGAGACAACGAGAGAGCAGAGGAAGATGGCAAGTGTAGTGAGAGTAGAACTGTGAATAAAGCAAAAAGGGACAGGTGTGGTCTAGATTTAGCATGTTAACCATCAGCCACTTTCAACCAAGGCTTTCTGCACAGAACACACATTCCATTTCATGAGAAAGCTCAGTCATCATGGAAGCAGCGAATTGATAGCAATTAGGGGGATTGGGGAAATTATAGGACAAACAGTAACTTGTCAAACAGGTAGGAGTGTAGGAGGAGGCATTGCAGACAGCTCAGGGTACTTAGTAGCCTCTTATCAGTTTCCACGTTCTACATATGTATTCTGACTGCCCAATTAATTCTGAAGTCCAAGATGAGGGAAACATCCATTACAACACAGTCATTACATCGCACTGCTTTTACAACGCAACTGTTAAAACGCAACTGCCTTTACATCGCATGCCATCACAAAACATGCAATTACAACGCATTATAAGGTGAGTAATGGAGATTTTTAAGTTTTAGGGTGGGTATGGGTTTTCGGGTAGATGGGAAAAGTAATTTTTACCCCTACGCTATCCAGCACTTTCCTTACTGTTGCACTCACTGGAGTGGGAATAGTAATTTTTACCCCTACGCTATCTAATACTTTCCCTACTGTTGCACTCACTGGAGTAGGAATAGTAATTTTTACCCCTACACTATCCAACACTTTCCCAACTGTTGCAACACACTGGAGTGGGAATAGTAATGTTTACCCCTACACTATACAACACTTACCCTACTGTTGCACTAAAAGTATTAAGCATTGTAATGGTATGCATTGTAATGGTGTGCGTTGTAATGGTAGTTTTTAAAAATGCGTTGTAATTGCATGCGTTGTAGAATCATGCGATTTAATGGTAGTTGCAATGTAAAAAGTGCATGGTAAAAGATTGCGTTGTAATTGTTTGTGATGTTACGTCATATATTCCAAAATGCAGGGGGTTTTGTAAAACAGTGCCCACCTTGCATAAGCAGCATTGAAAAGGAATGAGGACTGGGTGTTAGTGACGCCTTAAGTGCAGGACTTTGATATCATGATTGCCAATTTAGCTTGTAGAAAAGAAATATGCACCAACAGCCAACAGTCACATTGAGAAAATGTACTTAGTAATTACTTTTATTTACAATTATATTTATAATATGTATACAGATAGGTTTTAAATTTAGCATGAATGTGTTACAATTTTTGGTGTATAAATATGTGAAACAGTTTTAAAAATGTTTTAAGAGCGATATTCTACTTTAGTGCATTTTTGGATCAGTGATATTTATTCAACATTTCAATGGGGTTGCAGGCCCCCAGAGAGCCTGAAAGATATGCAAAATTCAAATATGGCCGCCATAGTGCACCTAAAGTTCTTTTTTAACATCTATTTTCCTTAGTGTGCTGGCTACGGGGAACTCTTAATAGCCCCACCATGTGCACCTCACACAAGAGCTCCGATCTCCCTGAAGCACTGCTGTTCAGTGCAGTGTGGTGGTGACCTTACATCGACAATAAGTAAAGTTGAAATCCTTTCCCTATAAGAAAGGAAGCAGTAATAGAACAAAATCTCGTTTCTCAATAGCCAATAGCTGAGGTCGACTGGAAAATCGTACCATGCTGTAGGCTGTGGTGGGGGCACTAAACTGTGAATGACTCTACAAAAGACAAATGGATAAAGAGGGCTGGCTAAAAGACCTTCGATGTTATATGTATGCATGTTTTGTATGATTGTTTTTTGAAAAAACAAAAGGTCTTGGTTAGCGCTAGACCTAAAAGCAATACCTACTACTAAATAACAGGCAGGTTCAATGGCACAATATCGATATACAACAATACCGGAAATTAAGTATCATTAATGAAATATTGCTTTCCTAAACTTATCTAATAAAACCACAAATATTGCTGTTAAAAAGATCATGTTATACTAATATCGAAAACAAAATTATTGGAACAAAAATATTGTTACCTTTAAATAAACATATAAATGGTCAAAAATATCACGTCATACAATAATGACTATAATAGTATCAGCAAAATAATAACATTAGCATTAGTAAACATAACAATTACTTGTTTTTTCGTTAAACAAAACATTAAAATAAACATTAAACGACATGTATATGTTTTAGCAATCAACATAAACTAACTACAATCATAACAACATGAGTTAAAGAATATTTACATAAACTACAAACAATTACAAAACAATTTAAATATATAAATATATTTATATATCACTACCTCTACACCACCAAACGGAGACAGTGGGATTTGCGGAATCACGCATTTATTCAAATACAAAGTCCCGCCCAAATGGGCGTCAGCAAACATGGCCTCATGTTTGTTATAGTCCATAAATTGTTGCCAGGACTTGTACTTCCCTTATTAACCCCCAGTGGGTGCTGCTTGCTCCACTGGGAGTACGACATTGTGAGAACAAGCCCACCAAGGTATATATTTTCACACGGAGTATGCAGCGCCCACTGGGGTTAATAATGGACCTACAAGTGCTGGCAACAATTGTATGGACTACAACAACCATGAGGCCATGTTTGCTGATGCCCATTTGGGCGGAACTTTGTATTTGAATAAATGCGTGATTCTGCAAAAGCCCGCTGTCTCTGTTTGGTGGTGTAGAGCCAATGATCAAGAGCAACACATTGCTCGAAACGCGTTTGCCAGTCTCAATATGGAAGTATCATGGCTGGCTGGAACTGCTGCTGCTGCGGTAACCCCTTCATGTGTGACATCTTCATTGTGGCAACCTTTTGTTTTTGATGTTATGCGGCCAGTCCAGTCGCAAAGATGTCCCGCGCTGGAAAGGGGGATCTACCGTGCTCAGAACTAAGAGCACTGAAATGGAATGGATGGGGGCCCGGCTGCCGGGATTTATTAACAGCAGGACAGCAACTCTTCCTTTTCTTCCACCCACTGGGGGTAAGGCACTGTGAGAACAAGCGCACTGGGGTATATATTTTCACACGGAGTATGCGGCACCCACTGAGGGTTAATAATTGAACTACAAGTCCTGGCAACAATTGTATGGACTACAAAAACCATGAAGCCATGTTTGCTGACACCCATTTGTTATGTTATGTTATTTTAATTTGTAGCGCGCACAGATACTCACGAGTGTCCCGGCGCGAAGCTTACAAGATGGGTGAGAGTGTCTGTTTAAACAAAAAGATATGTTTACAAGTTTTTCTTAAATATTGCTGGGTCTTGAATGTTACAGAGGGCGAGGGGCAGCGCATTCCGTGCAACAGCGGCCTTCCTTGCCAACGGACTGCCACCTAGCCTCTGATATTTGAATCGGGGAACCTGAGCAAGGCGGAGGGATGAAGAGCGCAACTGTCTAGCTGGTACATAAAAAGAGAACCGTTTTTGAAGGTAGGAAGGGCTGAGGCTGTGCAGAGCTCGAAAACCAGTGCTTTAAACTTCACCCATTCCAAAACACAGGCAGCCAATGCAGAAAACGCAGGTGATGTTGCACGCTGTTCCTGGCAGAAATGCCCAGCAGAAGTCTGGCTGCCGCATTTTAGACCACGTGGAGCTTTTTCAACAAGTAGCCCGGAATGCCCATATAAAGATCATTAGCATAGTCTAATCGGGATGAAATGAGTGCACAGGTGACCGTTTCTCTCGCTGCCTGGAGAAGGAGGGGAAAAAACTTCCTCAGAGTCTTAAGAAGACCAAAACAGTTGTCGGCCAACTTCTTGATATGGTTTGAGAAAGAAAGGCTCTCATCGAACCACACCCCCAAGTTCTTGGCCGGCTTCCCAGCAGAGGTGGGCACGGGAAACTCAGGAGGCCAAAGAGATTCCCATTTGGGCGGGACTTTGTATTTGAATAAATGTGTGATTCCGTAAAAGCCCGCTGTCTCTGTTTGGTGGTTTAAAGCCAGTGATCAAAAGCAACACATTGCTCGACACACGTTTGGTAGTCCTAATATGGAAGAATGAGGACAGGCTGGATCTACTGCTGCCGATGGTGTGTGTGTAGTAACCCCTTCATGTGTGACATTTTCATTTTGGCCACCTTTTGTTTTTGATGTTATGCGGCAATGTCTTGATTGAGCCTATCAAATAATCTCAACACTCGGCGCAGCAAAGTCTTTAACACAGCACCTTTAGAAAAGGGTTTTATTTTACAAATGCAAGGACTCTCTCTTTTAGAATAAGGCTTGGGGTTTTATTTTACACAATGCTCTTTAACAGAAAGGCTTTCCCAGATGTCAAATGCACAATATTCAAATACACAAAGATATATATATATGGACATTTCCCTTGTAAAAAACCAATGAAATTCCCCCGTTATAGTTAGTGCAGGCAACTATAACTCACACGACCCCAATCCTCTGCTGATGACGTCAGATATTACATCACTGTATTTAGACACCTATTTACCTATGTCTTCTTCCATTAATCTTTAGCTATACATATATTACAAATCTTTATTTTTCAGAAAGACACATATGTAATCAGTGATGTAATATCTGACGTCATCAGCAGAGGATTGCGGTCGTGTGAGTTATAGTTGCCTGCACTAACTATAACGGGGGAATTTCATTGGTTTTTTACGAGTGAAATGTCCAGCTAACTATAACATGTGTGAAACCTATGGTTTTTTAAGTGAATATATATATATATATATATATGCAATCCACGAACTCCGGTAAAGAGAATAGGTCTGTCACGGGCGGTCCGAGCCAGGATACCGGAACTCCTATTATGCACTCCACAGCTTCCCGCAATCCTCGAGAAACACTCGGACACTCAGGTTGAATGCAGCCAAATTAATTTATTTAGCAAGTAACAAAACAACGCGTTTCACCTTTACGGCTTGCTCACACTCGTACTCTTAGAGATCCACCATGTTTAAATATTCTATACCGCATATTCAAAGATGGACTCATCACATCAATACGTGAAATGTTATTGCAACTATCGCGGCCATCTTGTAATGTTATACTTTCATTGAATGTTCTGCATATTGTCACGACCGAACCAACGAACATTTATCGTAGTTGTCCATAACATTGTCCCAATAATGTATTCATCTAATGTGGTTCAACATTATGATTATGCCAAGGTAAACGAGTCTATAATAGTTCATACAAATGTTAGCCCTAAATACAGTTTCGTTTAAAATAGTTCATATTATTTAGAACATTCACCACTCGTGGCTTGTTAATCATATGCTCTCCACTACAAATAATTACGCAATATTACGAAGTCAATAAGTAAAACAACCTCATTGGTTATCGATGACTCTGTTATGTCAGTATGATTGATAAAGATATCATAGTCAAACTACCTCGTTCTGCCCCAGTGGGCATAATCACGACATAAAAAAGCATAGACTAGACATGTGAATTCAGAAATGCGAAACTCAAAGCCCTGTAATGTTACATCTGGGCTATTAATGCTCCGCAATCCCCGCTCAGTAACATCCAACCTAAATGGGTGATGAAAATCATCAATAAAGATAAGTTTATCACATGTCTGTATGTTCTTTTCTCTCAATAAAATGACTCCATATCATTTTATGAATACCAAAAATTGTAGTCCAGTAAATCTTCTTTACATTACAGATTTCCATGTTGCAAAACAAGGTGACCCCCATCTGAAAATAAAACAAAATTAAAATCTTAAAACAGACAGCTATACGTCGCTCCTATTGAAATTCATTATTCATATAGATATATTGCTAATTCTTCGCTCAAATTCAACCCTTTCGGTGACAAACTCTCCAGAACCAGAATATAACGGGATTCCAACTTTCTTAGTAACAATTCTCTATTGCCACCTCTCACCCCCAAACTCACAGAGTCAATCACCACCATACGGGCTTGTGCCTCATCCTGTAAGTGCTTCTCATTAAAATGGCGGGCTATAGGATATAGCTTGTTGTTGTTACGTATGGCACGAAGATGTTCTAGCACTCGTTTTTTAGCTGTATGTTTTGTGCTGCCGATATACCACTCATCACAAGGACAGATCAAGACATATACGCAATATGTAGTATTGCATGTAAGTTTCTTCCTAATCACAAATTCCCTTTTGGAATTAGGTACTTGTAGTTTGTTACAACTGCGTTTTCTGTTGTTGGAGAATATATATGTATATATATATATATATTCAATGAAAAAACCATAGGTTTCACATACGTTATAGTTAGCTGGACATTTCACTCGTAAAAAACCATTGAAATTCCCCCGTTATAGTTAGTTCAGCTAACTATAACTCGCGCGCCCGCAATCCACTGCTGATGACGTCACATATTACATCACTCATGACATGGTCAGTGACATCACTCATGACATCACTGATGACATCTCAAATGACATCACTGATGACATCACTGATGACGTCATCCATTTAGTGTGTGTTTCTGAACAATTTTAATATGTTCAATATATATAGGGAAAGGCCAGTTGAAGAATGAGTGGGTGTACAAGTGTGTAAATGGATTATTTTCTGTGGTGCGTAACATGATTCTATAAGTGAGTCATTAAATGTATCTTACTGCAGACTAGTGACTAAACTGTGTAAATGTTTGTATGTGTCTGTATGTTGGTGTATAAGTGGTGGCATGGTTTTGTGAATACCTATATAAGTGTCTATATGAGTTATTGATTGCTTGTCTCAGTATCTGTATGGGTTCCTGAGTGTTTGTGTGGGTAGGGTGTGTGTGACTCTATGCATAGTGTGAGTGGGTGATTCTATGGGTGCATGGTTTTAAGAGTGCATCTGTGATGGACTGTATGGTTGAGTGAGTGTATGTATGGGTGTGTTAGGAATTGAATGTATATCTCAGTGGTACATTTGTGACTAACTACATATGTGAAAGGCAGTATATATGCGTGTAAGAGTATATAAGTGGGTAGATGTGAGAGTTTGTGATTGTGAGAGTGACTGTATGGATGAGTGTGTGCTTGTATCAATGATTCTATAAGAGCGTAAGAATGTGATACTATTTTTATGAGTAATTGAACTTGAGTGTGTATAACCGTATAGGTGAGTAAATGGGAGTGTGATTATTTGCATGACTGAGTAGGTGTGAGAGTACCTCTATGGATGATTGGTAGTGTGTGAGTGTCTATATAGGTGTATAAATGCATATGATAGTTTTGTATGGAGTGACTGTAAGTATGAGTGACTGTACAGGTGAATGAGTGGAGGTGTATGTAGACCTAAGAGTTAATAAGTGGGTATGTAGTTATTGGTATTGCAGTATATATGGTTTTGAGAATGGAACTCTTAAATTTTGAGTCGGTGTATTAAAGGTTATATTAGGGTGTGAGAAGATGTAGTAATTTATTACATGGATGACGTCATCAGTGATGTCATCAGTGATGTCATTTGAGATGTCATCAGTGATGTCATGAGTGATGTCACTGACCATGTCATGAGTGATGTAATATGTGACGTCATCAGCAGTGGATTGCGGGCGCGCGACTTATAGTTAGCTGAACTAACTATAACGGGGGAATTTCAATGGTTTTTTACGAGTGAAATGTCCAGCTAACTATAACGTATGTGAAACCTATGGTTTTTTCATTGAATTTGCAAGGTTTTTTAAATGCTAATTCCTAACTATAACGTGTGTGAAACCCATGGTTTTTTCAGTGAATTTGTATGGTTTTTTAAATGCTAATTCTTAAATTTAACGTGTGTGAAACATTTCGGGTTTTTTTTTTACTTTGCAAGGTTTTTTACATCTTTTTTTTAAACTTTTTTTTCCCTTTAAACACTATGCTAAAATTTTATGCATTCTGCAATATATAAAGTTTCACCTTTTTTTTAAAAAAAAGGTAAGATATAGTTGTATAACATAGTGAAACTCTTGAACAAACTTTTTTTGTAAATGTTTTTTTTTTTCCGTGCGTGTACGGTAAGCTTACCGTAAGCGCACGTTTCGCTTTATGTACGTAATATTTCTACTCTGTTTGCGTATGGTTACGCAATTTGCGTAGGCGTCCGTACTTCCTACGCGACGCGTAAGCGCATGCTTTATACACGCACGCGCGCACGTTACGCGGAAGTGTACGAGCGTGCCTGTAATGCGCATGCGCGCGTCCGCATGTCTTTCGTACGCGCATGCGTACTTTTACTGTAAGCGCTCCGTAAGCGCTCCGTAAGCGTAACGTACACGCACGGTTGGTCATGTGATCAAGAAACAACACTTTTGATTGGTTTAAACTACTTTCAGTTCTAGAACCTTCCTACACCACACTCATTCCCCTCATTACTGCTTGTGACCCCTTAGGAGAAGGAGCTGAGTTGTCTTTGAGATACAATGGCAGAACAGCAGTCCTCTTCTGAGAGTGAGCCTGGTAGCAGCATCATCAGAGAGAGAAGGAGGAAACAAAAGACTTCTTTTGTATGGGAATATTTTACCTATCCAGAGGGGCAGAAAAATGTAAATGCTCCTTTAGTCACCTGCTCACTTTGTGAGCGTGTCTTATCTAGTGGGAATCCAAGGAAGAAGTATTCCTTTGGAAATCACTCTATGGTTAGACACATTAAGGATAAACATCCCAGGACTTATGCTCGACATACTGGAGAAACATCTCCAGTAAGTCACCCGAGCACACCCGCAGAAGCTCAGCCGAGTACATCTTCGGCAGCTCAGCTGAGCCCTTCCTCTGCGGTGGGAGCATCACCCTCTTCTGCTCCTCTGGATATAAACCCTCGTTTTGGGAGGGTTTCAATGAGGTGCACAAGATGTCATGGCCTAATTGTTCATGCGGAGACCAGTGTTTCCCTAATAAGCAATAGGATAGACCAGCACATCTGTGTTTCTTATTAGTATTCCCATTCTTTCTTTCCTCTTTCCCTTTATGAACACAACGGTTCTTTTAAGAGCCAACCTTAACTCTTAACTTTTTTTAAAAATTTTGAATCACTTTTTTTTTTTTTTTTTTTTTACCGTACGTGCATTTTTTTTTTTTTTTAAACAAAAAATTTTTAATCACCCTACAAGGTCCTTGAGGGACTACTACAGGAATGAGAAAAGCATAGAGAAGAGTAGTGAAAAAAAGTGAGCATTAAAGTAAATGTGTGATAATTTCAGAAATTTCACACTAACCTGCCAATCAAAATAACTTAATTAAAAATAAGTGATTTATTTAACTTTCTATAAAGAAGTTTATTTTTCATATTTTTCCTT
Organism: Triturus cristatus; assembly: GCF_964204655.1. Lineage (NCBI taxonomy): Eukaryota > Metazoa > Chordata > Amphibia > Caudata > Salamandridae > Triturus > Triturus cristatus. The sequence continues at coordinate 890,632,932 of NC_140585.1, read as the reverse complement.
TCTCAATCTGTAAAAAAAGAAAAAGGTATTAATATTTAACAATACATTTTAGAATACAGTGCACATATTTTCATATTTCAACTCATAACTCACCTTTAAAATTAGTTAGTTGAGAAAGAAATGTGGCACTCAAACAGCAGACTATCAGAGTCAGAATATCAGAGCTCTACACCTCTCTCCTCTCTCCACAACCAGTAAATGGCAATGTTTCCCTCTCTTTTTTCACACATATACATGTTAATTACAAATCTCAGTGCTTCCCACTTTTTTTCAAATGAAATCACACATTTCTATTGGTTGAAAACTTCAACCCTTTTCCAAATGTACCCTTCCCCCAACTTGACTTCTGCCTGCTACCATAGCAACAGCTCATGGAACACTGCTGTGAGGCGAGAGGTCAGAAGTTCACCACACAATGTTTCAAATCCAAAGAGCAAGAGTGCTTCACCTGTCCAACCTAACAGCAAATCCAAACTAATCTTCTGTGGGAACACAATTTTCTGAACCAATACAAAACATGCTTCTAAAAATGTACACATACAGCCTACTTTTTACTGTAAAAAGATTTGAATCAGCCAATGAGTTCTTTTTATTTAAAAAAATATGTATGCCTCCATTTTCCAACTGTCTTTCATTTCATATTGCCATTCTACTGAAAGACACCTTCTGAGTGCATCCAGATCTCCTTGAAAGATGTTCACAGTGTGGATTGTAGGTCACAACTATGTCTTCTGGAGTGAAAAGTATGCAGAAAACAGAGGCATGGTGAGAGACCTTGCTTTGCCAAATGTAGACATTAAATGGATTGGTCAGAGAGGGTTAAAGTGGCACCAATTATTGCCTTTAGTGAAAACCTTTCAACATCTCCCACAGCCTAACCTTATTATTGTGCACTGTGGTGGAAATTACCTAGGCACTTTAACTGGTGTAGGTCTGGAAATGCTTATTAAGGACACCTTTGTTCAATTGATGTCGCTTTTTCCTCAATCTGCCTTTGTATATTCTAACATATGCCAAAGGCAAAAGTGGAACTGGTCCAACCAATTTTGTCCGCAGATTGACAAAGCAAGAAAGCACGTCAACAAATCTATTTCTGCTTTCCTCAGAGACTATGGTATGGGTTCTATATACCACAACAACTTGCGTTACAACATGCAAGGCATTTATAGAGGAGACGGTGTACATTTCACTGATGAAGGCAACAGAGTCTTCCTCTTGAACTTTAGACTCTGTATCGGTACTTACTTATAGGTACCAAAAAACACTTCATAAACACAACGGCTCTTTTTAGAGCCCCCTAATATCTTAACACTTAAATTTGTTTTTTTCTTCTATTTTTTTGATTGTTTTTTTTTCTACCGTACGCGTACGGTAAGCTTACCGTACGCGCACCCCGCGATTTAAAAACAAAAAATTTAAATGTATTTTTAATACTTTTATGACCTTCTTGGACCCCCTGACAAACGCTAGGGGGTCTGCAACTCTCTTCGTTGCCCCCTTTCCATGTTCTCCTCCTTTGTTTATCAGTGTGAGACACACAAAATGGAGGCCGACACTTCCTGATTTCAACCGATTCGAATGTTTACAGTTATGTAACCACCAATCAGAAGTGCGCTCGCGCACGGCAGCGTACGCGTACGGTAAGCTTACCGTACGCGCTTGGAGCGCGCCTATAGGTATATATATATTGATTTAAATGCTATTTTCTCAGCAAATACTGAACACATTTACACCAGACCTACAAAAGGCACATCCCTGAACTGAGGACTACCTCTCTGCCAAATTTCAAGTCATTCTGTTCAGCCGTTCGGGCTGTAGCTTGGACTAAAGGTCCTATGGAAAAATGCATGGGGAAAACACGTTTTGGGACCCTCCCTTTTTCTCAGCCCCCGCTTGACGAATACCCCCGAGACTTTCAGGGTAGGAGCGGAGCGGAGCGCCCCACCTATTTTGAAAATTTCGCCAGGATTCGTCAATCGGCGCCAAAGTTATTCAAAATAGAATGTTGCGGATTTCCTATGGAAACACGGTCCTAACTATAACTACCTACTGGCGACCGCCAGTAGGTAATATATATATATATATATATATATATATATATATATATATTATCTACTGGCGGTGAGAATGAAGTCTGCCATTCTCAGTAAAACATGTACATCCAACAAGGGCAGAGACTGTCAGCTGATTCCTTTGTGTTCTACTGCAGCTTCCCAGAGTGTTCCAAAGAACAACTAGAGCGCTATCAGTCCTACTTATGATAAACATATGGCACACCTGAAGCCATCTTGCTTGGATTAAAGTGGTAACTCTTAAAACATTTAATTTAAAAAGGAACAAAATGAGGGGGTTCATTGTCCCCTAAAAATTATGATTAGTGCTGCAGAAAGAAATATTAGGGCACATTTTGAGTGACTTCTCAAATCCTCTTCTATTTCATTAAAAAATTCTGACATGCAGACTGAAACATGCACTTTCAATACCAGAAGCAGTTTCCCTTGGTGAGCAGTAGCTTTACTACAGGGATCTAATGAGCAAAAAGAGTGCTAACATTCTGAATTTATGGCAAATGTGTGACACATCTGAATGCCTTCTTGATGGAATCAAAGTAAAAAACTGAAAGTATTTCCTACTGAGGAGACTGCAGTAAATGAGGAAATTAGGAAACTTCATAACAAATAAGTCTCCCAAGATGGCCACCAGAGACAAAAGAGCCCAAATGTAGCCCAAATATCACCCAGATGTAGCCCAAGTATAGCCCAATGACAGAATGTCCCAGAGTGTTCTTAAAAACAACTAGAGCGCTTACTGTCTTCATTATGACAAAAGTATGGCATACCTGAAGCCATCTTGATTGTGGAATAAACTGGTAACACTTAAAACATTTAATTTAAAAAGGAACACAATGAGGGGGTTCATTTTGCCATAGAAATTATGATTAATGCTGAAGAATGAAAATGAGGGCACATTTTGAGTGACTTCTCAAATCCTCTTCTATTTCATTAAAAAATTCTGACATGCAGACTGAAACATGCACTTTAAATACCAGGAGCAGACTTCCATGGTGAACAGTAGTTTTACTACAGTGATCTAATGAGCAACTAGAGTGCTAACATTCAGAATTTATGGCAAATGTGTGACATATCTGAATACCTTCATGATGGAATCAAAGTAAAAAACTGAAAGCATTTCCTACTGAGGAGACTGCAGTACATGAGGAAATTAGGAAACTTCATAACAAATAAATCTCCCAAGATGGCCACCGGAGACAAAAGAGCCCAAATGTAGCCCAAAATCACCCAGATGTAGCCCAAATATAGCCCAATGACAGAAGTGTGCAAAACACTTATTATTTTGTGTTTTTGCAGTGTTATATAGTGCAGACTTGTCAGGTATTGGAGTGCTTTACATGAGCATTGGTTACATCACACAAGAACAAATTCATTTTGGTTGTAGACATGGGGAGACTAAGTGATTTGACCAGAATCACAGAATGTCGAGCTGAAGCAGAAACTCCAACCTGGTTCCCCAGTTGCAAAGTCTGCAGTTCTGGAAGTAACACCACATCCTCTCCCCTAAGTGCAACATTTAATCAAGTGGTCAACTGGATAAAAAAACATAAAGATAACAAATAATTTAAAAGTGCTTTGTCGCTATTTGAAAACTCAGAAAATATGTCCTTATTTTAGTCTTTTAGAGCACTAACCATAATTTTGATGCCAATAAGACCCTCTCATATATGTAATTTCTAAAGGAAATGCTATAGGTATTATAGTTTTGATTACATCAAGATGACGTCAGGCGTTCCACACTTTTGTAATAAATATAGAATGTTAGCAATCTAGTTGTTCATTAGGATACTGTTGAGAGGCAGAGGCCAGGGGCATGGACTCTGAAAATTGAAGGCAGGTAGGAGGGTGCAAAGGCAACAATTTAACCACACTGAGCAGGCAGGAAGGGCCGTGGCAGCACAACAGACTATGGAGGGCAGTGGAAAGGGGGGCAGGGGCAACAAACCAACAATACTTGCAAGAGAGGCTGTGGCAATGTAATAGACTATTGTGGGCAGAAGGAAGAGGCAATGGTAGTACAACCATACATGCCAACAGACCCGATTCAGCCAGGAAACGTACAATGTTTTTCAGCTCAAATGGGCTTTATTTGATCTGTCTCCTGTCTACAATCTCCTCTTTTTCAATGTAACTCAAAGGGGAAAATCAATACCCCAGTTTTTTTTCAAAATCTCCCTCTTACCAAGTTCAAAATGTTCGCAAGTATGGTACATTGGATCATGGAAGGAAATGGGGTAGGGACATGGACTTGGATAACAGAGGACAGGAGGGACATGGAGAGGTGCACCAAACTGACCCTGCAGGGCAGGCATCAGGATTTGCAGCAGCACAATACACCACACAGGGCATGCGGGACGGGAGTGCAGCACAACAATCCATAGAAAGCAAGAGGGAGGGGACAGGACCATGCACATGGACAACAGAGAACAGAGGGGCAAGAGGCAATGGTAGCTAGCTCACCATAATGGACAGACAGGAGAGAAAGCTGCAGCATAACAGACCATAAAGGGCAGGAGGGACGGATCAGGGGCATTACAATGGAACAGACAAGCCAGGAGGGAGGGAGTAGGGGTCTGCACATGTAAACAGAGGGCTGGGAGCAAGGGGGCAGGAGCAGCAAGATAGCCATGGAGGTCAGGCAGGATGGGCACTAGAAGCAAGACACACCATGAAGAGCAACAATGAGACTGTGATGGCATACACACAGACCATAGAGGGAAGGTGGGAGGGGGTCAGGGGCAGCTAACTGACCACACAGGGAAGGTGGGAGGGGCCATGGCAGCACAGAAGACCATGCATGGCAAGTGGGAGGGTTAGTGGCAGCACAATGGCTATGATGGGCAAGAAGGAGGGTGCAGGGGCATGCACAAAGGACGATGGAGGATAGAAGGGAGGGTCAGGACCTGTGCACAGACAAGAAAGTTCAGGGGAAGGGGCCTCACAACAAACCGCACGGGGCAGGCAGGAGGAGCAGTTGCAGCACAACAGACCAAGGAGGGCAGAAGGGTGTGGCAGTACAATGGACCATGTAGGACAGGAGGAAGAGGATAGGGGCATGGCATGTGGACAGGCAGGGTGGAGGTGGCAGGGACAGGTTACAGTCATCTGACAATGCTAGGCAGGTGGGAGGGGAGTGGCAGCTCAACAGAACACTCAGAGTAGATAGGAGTGGCAGGTCCATGGAACATGGTGGGCAAAAAGGATGGAGCAGGGGCATGCACAAAGACATCGGAGGGCAGGGGGAAGGAGAATAGGGGCAGCAAACTAAGCACAGAGTTTAAGCAGGAGGTCAATGATGGGGCATAGAATTGGGCAATGGAGGGCAGGAGGAGTGGACTGGTACATCATACTAAATTGAGGGCAGTGGCAGCACATCAGACCATGCATGGCAGGAGGGAGGAGGCTAGTCCATGTATTCACACAACAGAGGATAGGGAGGAGGGGGATGGGGCAGCAAGCTAACTGTTCAGAGAAGGCGGGTATTAGGAACTTTATTGTTTTTAAAACGTGTGTCTGTGCGAACTACTTAAAATATGAACAAGTATGCAGCATAATCTCACTTTTATTCAGGAAGAAGAGGACGTTTGTGACTGTGACTCTGGGCTCACTTGGCAGAAACACCCCCTGACCCTCCACCCCCTATCGCAAAATGTAATGCCCGTGAAAAGGGTAGGTGAACACAGTGTTATATAGAACATAGTCCTGAGAGCACGATTGAAAATGAAAACTAGATATAGTGTATGGTATAAACTATGCACCAAAAAGTGTGATATAAGATGAACCGGGTGTGAAATATAATATGCAATACATTGTGCGCAATTACAGATTCATTGGAGAGCGCGAGATAGCACAGGCACTAGCACGTGCTATGCTATATGCGCCTTAGAGTGTAATATGCACAGGGCAGTGTTGTGTAACCTAACTAGTCTCTAAAGTTGTAATATAAAATATGTGCTGGGGAGTGTAATGTTGCATATGCACTGTGACAAAGATATGGATCCCAGATTGTAATATGTATGGCATAGCACTGTGCGTTATAACATATGCATCGAGGAAGGCACGTTAGATGGGGCAATATAACCCATGCGAAGACAAGTGTGGCATGACATATTCACGGGGTGGTGTTACAGTGCACATGGGCTAGAGAGTGTCATAGCATATGCACTAGCTAGTGGAATACAACACAGAGGTGTGTGGCACTCAGCAGGCAATGGTGGGTGTAACACAGCATTGGGCTCTGCCAGGAGCGAGCTGTGACTCTCAAGTGATGTTCGTCCCCTTTCCAGAGAGTAAAATAAAAAGTATTACACATCCGGCAGTGGATGTGTGTTTTATTAACCGTGAGGGGGGTTTCTTGCATAGTTTTGGTCGAATTTTTGTCGAATCCCCTTTGAATGGCTTGGTGTGCATGTGTATTAAATGTGCCCGTCAATAGCTACCCATGTTTGTATAAATAAACGACAAGAGTGTCTACCGGGATTAGGCACGGTAGGGCATCAGACATGTCAGAGCTTCACTAGTGGTGTAAATACATTCCACGTGGATTCGTTGAATGCATAGTTGCCTTTTAATGAATATCACGCAAATCGCCATGGTGATAGGTACGTACGGTTTGTCCAGCATGTCCTAGGTGTGTCTATAAATATATATTTTTTTAAAATAATAAAAAACAGTGGCCGGCCCTGGGGATTGGGGTCAAAAAAATATATTTAGGAGACAGGCCCTTGGGGATGGGGTCATCAGGGCCAATAAATTAGAATAAGAAGGGGAACCACACAGCCCCCCTTCTTAAAAAATTCAAATAAATAAAAGACTGGCATCGTGCCGGAGGCCACGCCCCCTCCTTGCAGCACTCTGCAAACGCGCCCCCTGGCGAATTGTAAGTTGGGGAATTAATTCCTCCTCAATACTGAGGGTCCCTGAGGGCCAACTAGCCCAACAGGCATCTCCAGAATGCGCCAGGGAGCTGCGCTGCAGACAGGTGTTCTGAGGCCAAGCCCCTTTTTACACCTCTCTGCAATGCAGCTCTGTGGCGCTTACTGGAGGTACCTAGTGGTCTAGTTTGACCCTAGGGACCCTTAGGATTCATGGGGACTTAATCTCTCAACTTAGAACAGCCACAGGGCACGTTTACACAGTGGTGAAGGGAGGGGACGGGGCCTGAGGTGACGTGTGCAAACACGCACTATGGCACGTTTTAAATTGGGGATATAATTTCCCTTCAATACTGAGGGCCCCTGGGGGCTAACTAGCCCACCAAGTGCTTCCAGTAAGCGCCACTGAGCTGCATTGCAGAGAGGCGGTCCAGGCCGTGCCACTTTTTACACCTCTCTGCAACGCAGCTCTGTGGCACTTACTGGACGTACCTAGTGGGCTAGTTGGACCCTAGGGCCCCTCAGGATTCAAATGAACTTAATCTCCCAACTAAAAACGGACACAGGGCGTGTTTACACAGTGGTGAAGGGAGGGGACGGGGCCTGAGTTAACGTGTGCAAAAACGCCCTGTGGCCTGTTTTAAGAGGTAGTTTAATCCCCCTGCCCTATTATATACTAGGGGCTTACAGAGGAGGTCATGCTAATCACAGGGGGACCCCAACGCATAATGTTCCCTAGTGTATGTAGGTGTTTTCACTGTATTCTAAGTGTCTTTTAACATAGCACTGGCTCTAGGACTGGTTAGTCAGACTCAGTTACCACCAGTATCCGTCTGAAAAAGTTGAGGGTACAGGATGATTTTGCAACAAGGCTTCTTTCTGCTCTTCTTTTTGTTCTTTCTGCATGTTATCCTTCTTCCTGCACTTTTCTCCGTCTTTGAGGACTTCTGTTGCTTCTTTCTGCACTTCTTTTTTTTTCTTTCTGTGCATTTTTTCTTCTTTCTTCACATGTCCTATCTCTGTAGGCATAGTTAGCATTTAAAAAACCATTGAAATTCACAGAAACAACCATAAGTTTTTTGGCACGTTATAGTTAGGAATTAGCATTTAAAAAACCTCAGAAATTCACCGAAAAAACCATAGGTTTCAGGGGTGTTATAGTTAGCTGGACTTTTCACTTGTAATGACATCACTGATGACATCATCCTTGTGATAGAGTGGGAGACCTCCTCTCACCCTAATATAACCTTTGATACACACATTCAAAAATAGAGACTAACATTTTCAAAACAATGGGCATACCAATACCAGTTACAACAACCTCTTCAGTAATTCTAAGATCCACATACACATCCACTCATTCACCAACAATCCTATACAGTCACTCATACATGTACTCACTCATCATATGTACTCATACACCTATACATCCTGTTACACAATGCCACTCATCCATAGAGTTACTCACACACATAGTCACTCATGCTAATAAAGAATCAAACATACATTTACTTCCATATACAGTTATACACACACCACCACACTTACTTCACTGAAACTTACACATACAGTCTTTTAAACAATCACTTATAGAAACACATACTTATTCATACAGGAACTCTTTCAATCCCTCACTCTCACATATACTCACTTATATACACCAATAGTCACATATACTAGTTTAAAACATATGTAGTTACTCATAAAGACACTATTGAGAGTCATTCACTCACTAACACACCCATACACACACTCATCCACCCATACAGTCCTGCACACATGCTGTCTTCAACACATACAAACAGTGAGTCACTCATTCATGCACCTATGCACTACGTAATACCCCCCACCGAACAATGCAGACACTCAGACTGATACTCAAAAAACCAACTAATAACCTATATAGACACCCATGTAGCTACTCACCAACCCATGCAGCCACTAATACACAAAGTGAGAGACTGATACAGATATTTACATATTTAAACATTACTCACTAAGCCATATATTCACTATGATACACTTAATCAGTCAGTTACACAATCAATTTTTCAAAAACAAATCATCCATTTAGACACTCATATACCCATTTATTCTTCCATCGACCTTGAGATATACATATATAAAACATATTTAATTTTCAGAAAAACACACATTTACTGGATGATGTCATCAGTGATGTCATCAGTGATGTCATTTGAGATGTCATCAGTGATGTCATGAGTGATTTCACTGACCATGTCATGAGTGATGTAATATGTGACGTCATCAGCAGTGCATTGCGGGCACGCGAGTTATAGTTAGCTGCACTAACTATAACGGGGGAATTTCAATGGTTTTGTACAAGTGAAAAGTCCAGCTAACTATAACACCCCTGAAACCTATGGTTTTTTCGGTGAATATATATATGTTTAAATGCAAGTAATGATAACACACTTAGTAAATATAATGCATGAATAATACTGATGAATACACAAGCAGCAAACAATATGAAATTAGACTCAAGCAAATATACTGGACGTCCTGCAAAAGATCAGAAAGATATATACACTGAATAGATCAAATGAGAACTTTAGAGGTGCACCTTGACTCACTCACACATCACGAAGAAAGCACACTCACTCACACATCACAAAGAGAACACATCAAATGATCACAGCCACTGGCTCACATCACAATGGCAATTACCAAAACTCAATACATCACCTGGTGCAAACACTGCATCTGCAGCTTAGCCCGCTTCTGACCAGGGGATTCACAACTGGGGTTCAGAGCTCACCAACCAGGTTGTCCCAAAATAGACGCGTCCGTCCTTGTTCGGATTCCAAAATCCCGGTTTCTAAGTCAACAACCCTCAGCTTTAAACACACTAGAAGGTTCGAGAAAGACCTCAACCTGGGCCAGAGGAATCTTACCAGAACTGGCCAGGTCCCAAGCAAGCATTCCCAAGGCAGGAAGGAGTTCTTACGTCCCCTTCTCCAAATCTCGCATATTCCAGCCTCTATCTTGACGAAGCTCACAAAGCCTTTCAGAGTACATAAACAATCCCTCACAATCAATCAATCAATCAATCAATCAATCAATCAATCACAAAAACAAAAGGACCTTAAACGTGAATAACTCAAGCAAATTGCAAGCGCTGCTGTGCACGCAGAAAGGCTGAAGCAAGGCAAAGCCAGGAAAAAAGGATGACATGAGGCCATGTCAAAGCCAATAGTAAGAACCTCCTAATTCTCATCAATGTACAACACAATGCACAGCTGTGCACAACTCCTTGCGTATATATATATTTATATATATATATATATATATATATATATATATATATATATATATATATATATATATATATATATATATATATATATCACGATTTTTCCTCCGTAGCTTTTCCGAACTAACGGTTCTCCTGAAGAGAAAGGCACGGACCCAACTTGTAGTGCAAAAAATCTTTATTCCTCTGTCGCCATTACGCGTTTCGGCTCGCCTGAGCCTTGATCACATGACAGTGGTCTAAGAGAGGTAACACCTTTTTAAAGTGACAGTGCCAGTATGATCGTGACCACGTGATTAGCTTGCTGCGCTAATCTCGTAGTAGACATAAACAACAAGAACAGCATATATTGGTGACAAGACAGGTAAAATTACATAAAATGTCAACCTGAGTAACAATCTCATAAAAATATTGAGAAACTATATCACATGTATATTTACTTAGAGTACTGTATTCAAACATGATTGATGTTTTATCTTCTGTTTTTAGCATCACGATCACGGTAAAATCAATAACAATAAATAACAACAATTGTTCTTGAAAAAAAGTGCTTAAGTGTAAAGTGCCATATAAGTGCAAGGAAACCTGAAGTATGTGCTGCGCAATATCGCGATAATTCAGTGAGGTTGAATTATTTGTTACATTGGTTAGGTGATACTTGATGTTTATTAGATCATGGTTTTAATACCAAAGCGCTCTAATATAGGCAGAATGACCAGTGGAAAGGTAGAGAGAGTTTTTTGTTGTGATATCACCTTGGGTTCGTGTATTATAGCCAATATATTTTAGAAGTTTGGTTGTTATATTGAAAAAATATCCATGTCTTAATGCACCAATGCTCCAATGAGGTCACTCGCCCTCTACTTAGGAAGTTAAATACTGCCTGACACTGATGTTGTCCTAGATCAAAGGGAATGTAATATGTGCATAAATGCTGATATATAGTCTATGCAAATTCAACTAAGGTACGTCTACGACTAAACATATTGGACTAAATGTCATATGTAAAATGTATATAAGTCAGTGTCGTAGCATAGTGCAAATTGCTAATAAATAGATAAAAAGGTGTTAAAAAACCTTAAAAATACTATCTATCCATTGACCTATCCCTGTAATGTGACATAAGGATAGGTGCCAAATTGAGAACAAATTTACAATAAATATATTAAAAGTTTAAAAATTCAAAATCTTATTAATACCTTAAAAAAGTTGTACAAAATACATAATCACATAAAAAATTATTATTGTCTTCCATTTGCGAACTTATAGGACTTAAGAAATGTTTTCTATATACAAGTGTCAGTGATGGGTGCTAAAACTGAATATTCTAAAACTAAAATAGAAAATGTCATTGAATGCTATATATAGTGTAATCATGTGGTGACCACATATTTCCTCTCTTTGAGTTAAATCAAGCATGTGTATAAATCTTCAGTCGCGTTGAGGCCGGCTGGGTGCTTGGTATCTAACTGCAAAATGTACCGAGTTTCAAGTTTTCTAAGTTTGTTCTCTCGGTTGCCTCCCCTCCTGCTTGTTGGTACGGTGTCAATTACAAAGTATTTTACTTTGCGATTATCGGATTGATGACATTCTTTAAAATGTCGTGCGACAGGGTAGGTATTGTCCTGATTTGTGATGGCCCTGAGGTGTTGAAGGATACGTTTGTACACGGGTAGCTTAGTGCTACCAATGTAACGCAGATTGCAGGGACATGTAAGTACGTATATCGCGAATTCAGTTTTACACGTGAGTAGCTTGGAAATAACGTGATTGTGATCGCTGAAAGGGGTTTAATATGTGTTGGTGTTTACTCCCTGGATGCATGCTTTACATGTTTTGCATCGAAAAAATCCTTTCATGGATTGTATCCAACTATTGCTGTCAATCACCTCAGGGCTTGTTCTAACAAGTAAATCCCTCATTGAGGGCGCCCTGCTGTAAGTGATGGACACCCTCTGCGGTAGCAGGGGTCCTATCACTGGGTCACTTCGTACCAAAGGCCAATTATGCTGAAGAATTTTGTTTAACGCTTTGTGCTGTTGATTGTATTGCACAATCAGACGGAATTCATTGTCTTCCTTAGTGTTAATACTTATGGTCTTGGTGGAGCTTGCATTAGTCAAAATGTTTACGGATTTTTTGTCCCTTATGACTTCATCTCTACTGAATGTCATAGATTTTTTAATGGCGTTATCAATGACTTGTGATTGGTAGCCACGTTGTTTGAAGCGAAGTTTGCTTGCTTCTTGTGCTACCACTAAATCATCATTGTTGCTACAAATGCGTCTAATCCTTAGCATTTCCCCATAGGGGATGCTATTAATAAGATGTTTAGGATGCGCACTTGACGCATGAAGTGTAGAGTTGCCTGCCGTCTTCTTTCTGAAAAGACGGGTTTCAATTTTGCCATTCTTTATATACACCTGGGTGTCTAAGAATTCAATTTGTGTGGCACTGACTGTGGCAGTAAACTGTAAATTCATGTTATTAGCATTAATTTTTTCAATAAAGTCAATAGCTTGCTGGCTAGTACCTTCCCAAATGATGAAAAGATCATCAATATATCTTAACCATACTTTGACATTAGTATTGACATATTCTTGGTGTTCTTTCTTGAGGACCAGCTCCTCCCATCTGCCCATATGCAGGCATGCATAGCTCGGTGAGAAGCTGGCCCCCATAGCTACGCCTCTAGTTTGCTGGTACAATTGACTGTTGAACATAAAAATATTGTTCCGTAAACAAAATTCTGTCATTTCAACCAGCATACGATTATGTTCTAGATACTGCGCAGATTTTTGTGAAAGGTAATGTTGGATCGCTGCTAAGCCAGACACATGTTCAATGCTAGTGTATAGAGATGTTACATCTAATGCAATAAGCAAATAATTGTCCTGCCACACAATGTTCAAAATTTTTCTGAGGAAGTCACTGGTATCTTTTACATAAGATGGTAATTCTTGTACAAACTCCTGCAGGTAATAGTCAATGTATTTGGTTGTATGTTCCGTCAGACTGTTTCTGGCACTGATGATTGGCCTACCAGGAGGATCGTTGTAGTTTTTGTGAATCTTTGGGATAAAGTACATAGTTGGTGTAGTAGGATAGTCATTTTTTAGGAATTTAAATTCATCGTTGCTGATCAGATTAGCATTTTTCCATTTGTTGAGCTTAAGGTGGAAATCTTTATAGGTGATTTTCATGTTACTAATGGTGGTTCGTGTGTAACATGTACGATCGTTGAGTTGCTTATATGCTTCCTCATTGTATGCACTCATTGGCCAAATGACAATATTTCCACCTTTATCGCTGTTACGAATTTCAATCTCTTTGTTGTTTTTTTGTAATTTAGATGTTAATTGTTTGTATTGCTGATCGACTTTATTGTAATGCTTCGTTTTAGATTGTATTTTCCTGTTCAACTCCTTCATTTGGGTGGTCACCGCTTCATGGAAAATATCGATGGAGTCTCTGATCATGATCGGGTTAAAGGAGGATTTGGGTTTGAATGGACTTGCTTTGAGAGTTAGATCAGTTGGGTTACTTTCATTGCTGAGATCCTGCATAATTTGTAAAAGTGCTGTATCTGACTGGGTTAGGGTATCCGGAGTAGAGATGTTACCCATAGTTGTTTAGTTGGGTGTATTTAAAAGGAAATGCTTTTTTAATTTCAATTTACGTACTCCTTTGTATACATCAATTCTTGTTGTAGCATAATCAAAGTTATTGCGCGGAGCAAATGATAGTCCCAATCTTAGAATGTTTTTCTCCTGTGTTGTGAGCTCGATGTTGGATAGATTCACTATGGTATTTTCTACCTGCTCATCCATTATTGTTTGTTTCGCCAATATCCCCGTCCCCTCCTTTTGCCTTGTCTTTGCTCGTTTGGAATTTGCTTTACGCCTCTGTCTCCGTTTGAAATTGATGTAACTAGATTTGCCTGAGATCTTGGGCGCAGAGTTTGTCTGCGCTCTTGACATAAAAATTTAAGTTCTTCTCCCGGAGATGGCTTTGAATTTGATCCCATAATTGCAGCGGTGCGCATTTCTGATTCTGAATCGCTGCCTGCCCCAGAACTGCCTTCTGATTGAGTGGTATTGGCCCCGGATTTTCATTCAAATTTTGGACTGCTTTCTGACTGCACTATCCTTTGAAAAAGAGGACTTCTCGAAACGCGTCAGGATTGCAGTCTCATGCTAATAACTTGCTGGCAAGCGGTGCTGTTTGATCCATAATAAAGGCTGTTTTGGGGAAAGCTTTCCTTTGTCCGAGTGCGACTTACCTGTTGGTCACTCCCCATTGAGCTTGATATATATATATATATATATATATATATATATATATATATTACCTACTGGCGGTCGCCAGTAGGTAGTTATAGTTAGGACCACGTTTCCATAGGAAAACCTCAACATTCTATTTTGAATAACTTTGGCGCCGGTCGATGAATCCTCGCGAATTTCTCAAAATAGGTGGGGCGCTACGCTCCGCTCCTACCCTGAAAGTCTCGGGGGGATTCGTCAAGCGGGGGCTGAGATAAAAGGGGGGTCCCAAAACGCGTTTTTCCCATGCATTTTTCCATAGGACCTTTAGAACGAGCTACAGCCCGAACGGCTGAACAGAATTACTAGAAATTTGGCAGAGAGGTAGTCCCTAGGTCAAGGAAGTGCCTTTTGTAGGTTTGGTGTAAATCTGTTCAGTAGATTCTGAGAAAATAGCCTTTAAATCAATATATATATCTGAGCCCGCTTACGGTACGCTTACCGTACGCTTACCGTACGCTTACCGTAAGCTTACGGTGGCGTGCGCGAGCGCGATTCTGATTGGCTCTTAGATCTTAGTAAACATTCGAATCGGCCGAAACCAGGAAGCGGCGTCCGCCATTTTGTCTCTCGCACTGAGTGTTGTTTATCAAACATGATGGCCAAAAACATGTTACGGGGCTGTTTTGACAACTCCCTCCCACATAGTCATGTTGAGGGAGTCCCCAAACATCCCCCAAGAGCAAAAACGGTTTTATTTTTTTTTCGGCAATTTCGCGGGGTACGCTTACCGTACGCTTACCGTACGCTTACCGTAAGCTTACCGTACGCTTACGGTAAAAAAATAAAAATAAAAAAAACACTATCCACACTTACCCCACCCCCTGTGCAGGCCACCAAATGTGCAGGGCTTATTAATAGAGAAAAAAAACGTAATTTTGGCAACATGAAATTATAAAATCGAAATAAAAAAAACACTATCCACATTGACCTCACCCCCTGTGCTTTTGGTGGCCGAAGGCCACCAAATGTACAGGGCTTATTAAAGTTGATAAAAACCGTGCACGGAACGAACTGCGTTAAGTGGGCGCGCACGCCACAAATGGCGTAAAGTAACTTAGCATTTAAAAAACCGTACAAATTCACTGAAAAAACCATAGGTTTCACACACGTTATAGTTAGGAAATAGCATTTAAAAAACCTTGCTAATTCACTGAAAAAACCATAGGTTTCACACATGTTATAGTTAGCTGGACATTTTACTGATAAAAAACCAATGAAATTCCCCCGTTATAGTTACTGTAGGCAACTATAACTCACGCGACCGTAATCCTCTGCTGATGACATATGTGTCTTTATGAAAAAAAAATATTTGTAATATATGTATAGCTAAAATTAAATGGAAGAAGATATGGGCAAATAAGTGTCTAAATACAGTATTAGCATCAGCAGAGGATTGCGGTCGCGTGAGTTATAGTTGCCTACAGTAACTATAACGGGGGAATTTCATTGGTTTTTTATCAGTAAAATGTCCAGCTAACTATAACATGTGTGAAACCTATGGTTTTTTCAGTGAATTATATATATATATATATATATATATATATATATATATATATATATATATATATATATATATATATATATATATATATATATATATATATATATATATCAATTCCTCCTTTCGTAACACCAGCCGGTGCTACTGCAAGACACGGACACAAGTATGCTGGTACAACCAAATTGCTCGGTTTATTTGCTCTCAAACTCCATTAGGTTCTGACGCGTTTCGACCGTCACAGCGGTCTTGATCACATGTATATATATATACACACATACATATAAATACATAAACCAAATGTACATGTGCCCTTCATTGGGGGAACTCTACATACTATTAGCGTGATTTGTCTATTCCACTAAGTGCTTTAATGAATACGCCTATTTTATAAACATGCATCTGTGTATCTTTATGTATTCATTTATCCTACATCAATGTTTCTTGATGATTGTATATATCACCCTTTTATGATTATTTGTAGTGATCAAATAAAGTATATATATATATATATTCACTGAAAAAACCATAGGTTTCAGAGACGTTACAGTTAGTTGGACATTTGACTCAGGTAAAACCAGAGAAATTTGCCCGTTATAGTTAGTTGAGCTAACTATAACTCGTGCGCCCGCAATGTACTGGTGATAACATCACATATTACATCACTCATGACATGGTCAGTGACATCACTCATGACATCACTCATGACATCACTGATGACATCTCAAATGACATCACTGATGACATCATCCAGTGAATGTGTGTTTCTGTAAAGTTTAAATATTTTTCATATATATCTATGCCAATGTCTATTGAAGAATGAGGTGATGTAGAAGTGCCTGAATGGATTATTTAGTAGATGCATGACTGACTGTATAAGTGACTGATTGAACGTATGTTACTGAATGAATGGGTTAGTGACTAAACTGTGTGAATGTCTATATTAATCTCTCAGTTGGTGTGTAAGCAGGTGCATGGGTTGGTGAGTAGCTACATCAGTGTCTATATGGGTTATTGATTGATTGTATGAGTATCTGTATGGGTGTCTGAGTGTCTATGTGGGTGGGTGGGGGGTGTCTGACTCTGTGCATACATGTCTGAATAGCTGATTCACTGGTTGTATACATTCAAAAGTGCATCTCGGAAGGGCTGTATGGGTAACTGACTGTGTGTACAGGTGTGCTGATTAGTGAATTGATGTCTCAGTTGTATATATGTGACTAACTACATATGTTTTTAGACAGTATATGTGAGTGTTGGGGTGTATAATTGACTATACGTGAGAGAGAGATTGCAAGAGTGTCTACATACATGAATGTGTACTTGTATTAGTGATTTTATTAGAGAGTAAGTATGTGTTAGTATCTATATAAATAAGGAAGGTGCTGTGTGTATAAATAAGTCAGGTGGTGTGTATATATCTGCATAGGTGAGTACATGGGTGTGATTGATTTTTGGCATGACTGAGTAGATGTGTGAGTAACTGTATGGATCAGTAGCACTGTGTGAATGTATGTATAGGTGTATGAGTGGATGTTATACTGATGTAATGATGAGTGACAGCATGTATGAGTGACTCTATGAGTGTATGTCTAGCTTACAATATATAGATAGGAATCAGTGGATGGGTATCTAGTATCTGGTATTGGTGTGTCTATGGTTTCGAAAATGGTAGTCTGTATTTTAGAGTATGTGTATCAAGGGTTATATTAGAGTGCGAGGAGGTGTGTCAGACTATCACGTGGATGATGTCATCAGTGATGTCATTTGAGATGTCATCAGTGATGTCATGAGTGATGTCACTGACCATGTCATGAGTGATGTAATGTGTGACATCATCACCAGTGCATTGCGGGCGCGCGAGTTATATTTAGCTCAACTAACTATAACGGGTGAATTTCTCTGGTTTTATATGAGTCAAATGTCCACCTAACTATAACGTCTCTGAAACCTTTGGTTTTTTCAGTGATTTTCTAAAGTTTTTTTAAATGCTAATTCCTAACTATAACGTCCCTGAAACCTATGTTTTTTCAGTGAATTTCTAAGGTTTTTTTAATGCTAATTCCCAACTATAACGTCTATAAAAACTATGGGTTTTTCAGTGAATTTCAAAGGTTTTTTTAAATATCAATCTACTATTGTGCTATTTGTCATTAGTACTGTTTTTTCTAACTTTTCAACTACATAAAATAAACTGCAAAACTGCTATGTAATGTAATATATTCCACAAATTACAGTGAGTTTTTAAATAATACAAAATAATTTAACATTCAGAAAACAATTTTTCTCCCTTTTTTTGCTGTCATCAGCTTCTACTTAACTTCAATATTCACAGTGATGTCAGTGTAGATTCATTATAAACAGCAGGGGAAAAAAACAATCAACTAGATTGTTAAATAAAACAAATCCCTAATTCTCGCAAATATAATACAAAATCAACACAAACAACACATTCAATAGTATTTCCAATCTTCAAATCTTACCTTTACTTTGTGGTTTCTGTTCACATTTTGCAATACGCCAAATAATGTATCAAATATTTTGCTTTGAAATCATCCAGTATGAATTCCTTAAAGTATATATACACCTTCCCACTAGGCCGAATGATGTATCTAAAATCTTTGTTTCATAAATATCAAGTATGAGTTGGGTAATTCATAAGGCAATCTTGATTTCATATCCAAGTGTGTATCGTTGCAGTGACTTCAACCATTATTACACTTTAAATAAACTGTAAAATGTCCACTTGTGGTAGTACTTCCAGCATGGAAAACAATAGCAACTGTTGCAAAAGTTCTTCCAGAAATAGATACTTGACTAGCAACAACATTTTTTATTTTGGTTTCCACTTTTCACCCATTTGGTCTACAGTGTTGCAGCATTATAATCAAATATTTTCCATATCTTTGTAGGCATAATGTAGATAGCATTGTTGATTTACAACAAGAACAGATCATCTCGTGATCAGCGTCTTTTACTAATTTGGAAAATGGTACAGATTTGCAGTCAGGTATTGTCAAATATAGAAATTGTTCTCTGTCAACTATAGTGCTTGAAGTTAATTAATACTGTTCACATTTATGTTCCCATTTGTAACTGAGTCCAAATAAACTCTCAATCTGAATTCCTTCATTTTCTAGTACTCCAAGCATAACCATCAGAAATTCTTGTGCATCTTGTTGTATATTAGCACTGAACGTTAAAGATCCAGTACATGTATCCAACAGTTTGGGAATACCAGAAGCAGAATGGATCGTACTTCTATCAGTTCTCGATTCTAGAAATAAAGTATAAAGTGCCAAACATAATGTATTTTCCTGACTTTCCATAATTTTACCAAAAACATCTTCAAGATAAAATATAACGTTTAGAATAACATTACCATAGCAGTTGACACCAGAATCATTTTCTAATTGGTAACCGATAACATCATCACTTGTTTGTATTTTCTGTTTCTTTACATCTTTTTTTTCTCTTGATTTTGTTTCTGCTTTCCAACCATAGTTGATTCTTCAACATGTTTGCGTTTTGAACACACAACACGTTTCTCATAAATAGGATATTCACCTAAACTTGGAGCATAAAGCCTTCTCAAACTATTATATTCTCTTACATAATTAACATCAGCACTAACCTTGTTCTCATCAAAATCAATTAAATACAAACCAGACAACGTTCTAGCTCGAGATAATGCAACATATACCATTCCCTCTTTAAACACAGTTTACCAAAGCATTATCTACACTTAAACCTTGAGATTTATGAATAGTTATTGCATATGCTAAACAGAAGGGAAACTGTTTTCTACAAACATACAAGTCTTTTACAAGCAAAAAACATACAGCACAACGCGCAATCTGTCTTACCTCTGTAATCTGATCAAATTTACCTTTCAAGAATTCAATTCCATTTCTATTTTGATATTTCACAAAATCAACAACTTTCCCCATTGCTCCATTCACTAAACCTTCTTCTACATTCAGATTACGCCTCAAAATTACCCGACAGTTTAAACATACATCTACATTTTTTTCTAAGCCAGCAGTTTTTGATACAGACTTTTCCAGAGAATCTAATTTAGTCTGTAGTTTTTCTGAAAGAAGAATTGTTATTCCTTTATGCTCGATTTTATCAATAGCTTCAATGTGAACTATTTCTTGATTTTCTAATTTCATAAACTCTCTATTAAATGTATAACACTCTTCCACTGAAGGCATTAAGCAAACTACAGACTTTTTTTCTTTCATTTTCTTGTACATTACTTCTGCTGGTGTGTTTTCATTTGTAAACAAGTTCTTTAGTAGACGACTTTGAAAAGCTTCTTTACCATGTTTGCTTAGAACACCAATTCTTACATCTTTTAGAATATTTGCATAATCATCTCTTGCTTGTCGCATATTCTGAGTGAGTTCTTCATATTCAAAATTCAACCACAGATTCACATTTCCAATACTTCCCAGAGAGTTCTTTGCATCTTCATGTAGAAGAGCTTTAAACACTGGTTCTCCTTTTTCAGGGGTTAGTTGTAGCAGATCTCCAAATACAATTAAATGTTTTCCTCTAAAGAGAACGTCATAATCTGTTTTTAATACCTGTTGCAATCTTAAGAGTACAAAAGCAAGCATTAAGTTTGAGACCATGCTTACCTCATCAATAATTAATAGTTTCATTTTCTTCAGCACTCTTGACACTTCATGAGAAGCTTCTCCAGACAACTTCTGATATTGTAATTTATTATCATGCTCAACTGGTAACATCAGTAATCTATGGAAAGTAACTCCTTTAACGTTGTGTGCAGCTAATCCAGTTGGAGCTGTTACCACAGAACATAAATGTGAACCAGTAGTTTTTTGAAGATAACTGGTCAAAACTTTAATTAAAAAACTTTTACCTGTCCCAGGTTGACCACTGATGTACATCAGAAGATGTTTAAAAGATGAACACACACGTTCTTTTTTTCATGCAACAAACCATGTTCTATCTCTTCTCTCACTTGTACATATATTTCTTTCTGTTCAACATTTAGTTGTTCTTCTAACTTTTCCAATGTAATGTTCTCCTTGTGTGCTTGTTGCATTGCAATTTCGACTTCATGCTTAGCAATCGCTGCTTCATTTTCCAGTATTGGTTCTCCAAGAGGATCTTGACTACATTGACCACTAGTTTGACTATCTTGAGAACTTACATTAGCTATTTCAGCTGTAATAGTCTTTTCCTGTTCAACTTCATCATTCAACATTTTAAATCTGTAGGGAAAATTGTACATGCAATGCTATCTTTACATGCATTAAAAGAATCTTCGTAACAGTCAAAGTCTCCAATTAATTCACTTTCGCTACACCATGGTTTAAAGAGTTGGAGAAGTGCTAAATAGTAAAATTCTCGCTTATCTGGAGTTTCACAACTGAGTTTCTTGTGGCTGATAAGATTACCCTTTGCATGTTTTATTAAACAACCATGACATCCAACCACTGCATATTTTCCTTCTTTTAAATTCTGTTTAACATTTATCTTGAAGCTGTAATGTGGAAGTACTTCATACAGACATAGCTGTTCCAGATGTCGACTCCTTTTCGGATAGGATGTGCCCAACATATTTGTTTTAAGAATGTCTGTACTGTCTGGTTAATTTGCTGCTAAGTATTCAATTTCTTTTAATGATTTCAACACTCTATTCTATGAGCAGGCAAGACCTAAACTTACCCAAATTATTCCTCATGACTTTGAATATAAACTTGAAGAGCACAAGCGGTCTGGACATTCATAGGATCCAATTTCTCGGTGGGAAAGCATTTTCAAAGTAAAGCTGTACAATTGTTTGCTAAGGCTTTTCTCTTGTGCAATTTCTTCCCACATTTGTTTCATCACTGTTTTTTCTGATTTTGTTATGTACGATGTAACATAACGTGCAACAGTAATTGAGTTATCTGCAACATACTGGATGTCCATGTTTGCATTCCACATTTTTAAAATGACTGGATTGTAGTCATTGATATACTTTGACACTTCTGTTCTTTTTAAGTTGTAGGTATTCTTTGGAGATTTCCAAGTTATTGTGTGCCTTACAGAAGACAAATAAATGTACTCTTCCTTTACAAATGACTGGACGTGAAAAACCAAACCGACATTTGGTGTAAAATTTTCCTTTAGACTTGTATTTTCTTCTGCAGTACTTTCCACAACGGTGACTTTGGAAACGTAAAACTTGCTGTCTCAAGCTTCTATCTCCTTCTTCTCTCGGAATCTTACATGTCACATACTGTTCGATGAATGACAATACTGTTTCATCAGAATCAGTTCCAAATTTAGGTGCATCCTTGACCCATAGTAGCATATGTATATGAGGTGCACCTCTTGCGTGGTACTCCTTTCTTCAAAAGAAATCGGTAACTTCTCCAAGAGGTGGATTCTTTTTATTGCAAGTAAAAGACATCATAGCTTAAAACGTATGATTTAAATATCTGCACACATTTACAGGATCCAATGAACACAGTTCACCATCAGTCTTTATTTAAAAAAAATTTATATTGGAATTCACTTCTCTTAGAAACTTAAGCAAATCTTCCCATGCATACTCTGCACAGCTAAGTGTGACAAACCATGTTGGTGTACCTAAGTTCCGTAACATACACATGAGTTCTCCATGACGACGATACCAATACTCATT
Organism: Triturus cristatus; assembly: GCF_964204655.1. Taxonomy (NCBI): domain Eukaryota; kingdom Metazoa; phylum Chordata; class Amphibia; order Caudata; family Salamandridae; genus Triturus; species Triturus cristatus. Next base: position 890,610,222 of record NC_140585.1, on the reverse strand, counting down.
TGTTCCACGTTGACATGCCATCAAATTGATTAACTGTGCTTCTAAATTTTCATCTGTTTCTTGAACTTCCTCCACAAATTCTTTCGCAGAAAGAAGTGATTGATGAACTCCAGTTTTAAGTATGTGGTTCACTGCATACGACAGAGAAGATAGATCACTTTCAAACAAAAGGTGAAATATGTATGGAATGCACTGTCAAAATCTAGGATCTTCAGAATATAATTTTGTTGACCGATATCCTGAAGCTGGAATCTGTACAGGTCGGTCATCATATCATCCACCTTCTCCAGTAGGAAACAGCTGTGGAAAACAATGAGCTTCCAAGCTCTTCTCCCATACACTCATTGGAGTTCCCTGTGCTTTTTTCATTTGAAATAACTCAATGCTGCTTCCTATTATTTTTTTGGAATGCAAAGAATATATTGTGTAATGTTCATAAATCTCTTCAGTCCTTGACTTGTCCACTTTCTCTATTTGACCACTTGAAATTTCACATTCATCTTCTAAACTTATCATCTGTTCATCCACATTTACAGTTTTGTAATAAATACTGTTCTCTATAAGATATAAGGTAGCCTTTTCAACTTTATTAACATACACAAATTCTTGCCATATTTTCCGACTCTTTGTTGGTACACCATTTACTAGAATGACTACTGCCTCATTTTCCTCTTTCTCTCCAGCAATAGTTTCAATATTTTTCATAAAATCCAAAGGTAAGTACACCACTCTTCCTTTCAGCCCTCTTTGCAAGTCTGTTGGTGGCAGTTTACCTGTTTTAGGTTCCATCCCAATTATAGTTTGAAAAGGATTAGAACCAACTCATATGTATTCAATTCTGCCAGTTCCTCCGGAATAGCTACTAATTCTAAGTTATTATGTACTGCTCTAGCCGGCATTTTGTTCTCTTCTGATTTGCTGTGACAATATTTACATATACGTTGATCACTACCTAACACAAATCGACCTTCCACCAACAAGTAAGCTGCAAATTCTTCCCACTTACTATTGTTCTTCTTTTCTCTTTTCAAATACAAATCAACATTCCTAGTTTGACTTTTAAAATGAGTACGTCGACAACAAACACAAACATAGTTTGGTATTTCAGAGCACACTACATTAAATTTTCCAATTTCTTCTTCAAACTGATTAGTGCTAATCACTTTCCCATCTCCTTCAACATCTGTAATTGTCAACCTTTCACTTTCTATGGACTGCTCTTCTGAACCAAAATATCGCATTTTAATATCATCACACTTTTTTTGAACATCTGATAAACAACCATGTAAAAGACCTGTATTCAGTTCACTTAAACGTAATGCAGGACTTTTTACATAGTACAGTTTCCTTACAAACTTCCGCATTTCTGAATGGTGTACTGCTAACATCCTCAAGTGATGAAAAACACTTTTACACACTTTTCTTGAAAGACAAGCCAGAGAAGGCCCATGCTTCTCAGTATATTTTCTTACATTACATGGATCTAGGACTTGCAACAACTTAATCTTCTGTTTAATACTTTTCTGTGTATATTCTCGTAGCAAATTTCGCATTATATCAATAGATTCCTGTTGAATACTACAAATACTGCTACAACCCCACTTATACACAGGAGCTTGTGTACGTTTCCCTTGCACTTCTTCAGCTATTAACTCTTCTGCACTTTTACCAACCAATTTACATGTAAGTGCACTACCTTGTACTTTTCACCTCTCCACCGCACCCCACCACCCCACAACACTCCCTCTGCAACCCACCGCAGACAAATTTATAGATAGTATTTTTAAAAATTGTAATCTATGTACTTAGGATGATATCATCAATCAAACGGCACACAGAAAAATTACCATTATTAGCCTAACAATTTTATCTACAACTTTGCAAACATAACACTGCACCCAAAGCTTTAAGTGTGGGGGGAGGCAGGGGGTATGTGTGGGGGTCTGAGCTCCGGCAGTTTATTTTTGGGGTCTCGAAACGGATCTCTATGGGGCTCTATTTTCGGGCCTCGCAAAGGTAGTCTGTTGTTTTTTTATTTTTTTATTGGACTGTAGTGAGACAGTGAAAGCATGCACATGGCTCACTACTGAGAAGTAGAGACATCCTGCCAGGTGAGTCGCGTTGTAGGAGAAAAGAAATCCTTTAAAGAAAGCCATTTTCTCTCTTGATTTGCCTTCTCTTTTTGCAGTGCAGGAGCAACATCATCGTGACGTGATTAGCAGAGAGACCACCGGGAGCGCAACGCCCATTGCCCCAGACTCCCTGAGACAGCTTCCCAATCGCCACACAGAGCCGCACCCAAGTACTTCACAGGTCTTCAAAAGACCATTTGCTTGTAAATGATGCTCTGTTCTTTTTCACCCCTTTTTAGAGCCCCTACATCCCCATTCTGCCTATTGCTGAAAGAATTAGCCTTCCCCGAAATTTCGCTCTGGTTGCGCCTTTGGAGACGACCACACGCAGCCAACTCCAGCACAACCTTGCTCTCACCTTTCACGGTGTCTTGTAGTGCTACGAAAACACACGCTTTGCCTGGCTCACTTCCCATAGAAGCCCAGCTTCACACCAGAACCTGGGCTGCTATGGGAATTCACAAGGGCATATTATCAAGCCCATTATTGCCGCTTTAGCCGTTCTTGATAATATGCCCTGTTATGTTTCTAAATTAACGTCTTACACTGAAAAGCTGCTTTACATTTCTTTCGCTGGATCAACCTTTGTTTAAAACACCACCAGCGAAGGGTGGTGAACTATGGTCCACAAAGAGAAACTCAGAGCTTTCTTGTTCTTTATCAGAAACATCTGCCTCTCAATGATTATCGCCAGCCTTTTCGGCCCCTTAAGAGGCTGGGTGGATGAGTGTAATACGCTGTATTTAGGATCGGGGGCGGAGGGTGCACAGAAATAAGGACGGATAGTTGAATAAAGTGCGAGTGGATGGATGGCCAGATGGATGAATGGATAGCTAGATGCATGGATTTATGGATGTATGAATGGATGGAAGGATGAATGGATGCATGGACCAGTGCTTAGGATAGACGGGTGGGCTGATAGATGCATAGGATTGGTTCTGGGACAGATGTATCTATGGATATATGGGCGTATGACTGGATGGATGGCACAGTGCTTACCATAGGCGAGTGGGCAGATAGATGCTTAGGATAAGTGCAGGGACAGATGTATGTATGTATTTAGGTAGGAATGTATGAATGAATTGAAAGATGGTTGGATGGCGCAGTGTTTAGGCTAGATGGATACAGGGCTTTAAGTGGGCCGGCTCTGAGCACCGTCATTTATTTTCAGAAGGCCTCGAAACGGGTCTCTAACGGGCTCTATTTTCAGCCCTCGCAAAGGTAGTCAAGTTTTCTTTTTTTTTTTTTTATTGGACTGCAGTGAGAGCATGCACATCGATGTGCGCATGCTCATTTTGCTCCCTACTAAGAAGTGGAGACATCATGCTAGGTGAGCCACGTTGTAGAAGGAAGAGAAATCCTTTAAAGAACGTTTTTTCCGAACGTAGGATAATTGGAGGGGATTTTCTTTAGCACACAATGCTAGTTATCTTGATGTAGACCATGCCCCTACTTGGATAGCCCACACCCCTTTAACAGGTTTGTCCTGCCCCTTTTAGAGCACCCCCAGTTTTTTCTCACTTCAAGCCTTGACTGCACCATAGTAACAAAGAAATGGTCCAAGCTTCCATTTAAATGTCCAATGGCACCAAGTTTCATAATTTGCTATCAGGGCTGGCAGCCTTCTACCACAGTGCAAGAGTGTCTATCAGCACGAAGATTTGTTATCCACAGAAATGTTGTGTGATTTGCGTAGCTGTCTGCTGGGCCACTCATCACCAAAAGGTATTAAAACATTCAAATTTGCGAGTAAAACATATACCATACCATAAAGCGGTTCATAAATGGGCCCAGTGCCACTACACCACCCTCATCCCCATTCTTGCTTAACCTTACGAAATCAAAGAAAGAGCCCCAGCAAACCTGGTAGAGCCACTATAGCAATACAGGGACTTAATTTCAACAAGTGTCTGCCGGAACGCTCAGTAACAAAAGGTATTAAAACATGCAAATTTCCAGATAAAACATATACCATGCCATAGAGCGCTTTATAAATGGACCCAGTGGTACTACATCACCTTTACTAGCTACACATGTGCACGTTACAAATGTCCGTATTATAATCAGCTACATACCCACCTCTCCCACCCCCACCCCTGCCCTTGCTTAACCTTATGAAATCAAACAACAAGCCCCAGCACTACCGTTAGCACCACTATAGCCATACATAGACTTAATTTCGACAGGTGTCTGCCGGAACGCTCATCAGCAAAAGGTATTGAAACCTGCAATTTTTCAAGTAAAATATACACCATACCATAAGGTAGTTTATAGTTAGTCCCAGTAGCACTACACCACCTCCACACCCGCCCTTGCTTAACTTTACGCTATAAAACTAAGAGCCCCCGCAAACCTGGAAGCGCCACTATAGCCATACAGAGGCTTAATTTCAATAGATGTGTCCCAAAACACTCATCAGCAAAACGTATTAAAACGCGCAAATTTGCGAGTAAAACATATACCATGCCATAGGGCGATTTATAAATGGTCCCAGTGGTACTACATCACCTTTAGTAGCTAGACATCTGCACGTTACTAAAGTCTGTGTTTTAATCACCAACATACCCACCTCCCCCATCCCCACCCCCGCCCTTGCTTAAATGTACAAAATCAAAGACAAACCGCCACCATTCCTAGTAGCGCCACTATACCCATACATGACCTTAATTTTGACAAGTGTCTTCCGGAACGCTTATCATCAAAAAGTATTCAAACATGCAAATTGGCGGGTAAAACATAAACCATCCCATAGCACGGTTTATAAATCGGCCCAGTGGCACTACACCACCTTTACTAGCTAGACATCTGTATGTTAATAAAGTCGTTTAAACACTCTGTAGAGTGTGTAGCAGAGGATGGGGCGAGTAAACAAAGTTCTAATCCCAAACTTTTGATATACCGTCCCTTTACTGTATGTATATTAAGGACATTAAATGGAATGAAAAAATTGACGAGTGTCTCAAAAGGGATAGTGAAGCTGAGCACCGGTAAAACCTGGACCACTTCAACATCTACGTATATTCAGCACAGGGACACAGCCTGACAATTAGTATCACTTATAATCACATGTAGTTTACTAATGTAAAGAAATTCATACAGAAAATATACCGAACAGTTTCATTTCTTTTTTGTCTCTCACACATTTATAAAACATCTCTTCTAAAGAAACACTCCCCAACCACTTCTATTTCATAAGAACAGACAATCATTAATACGTTTACTAACATATATTTTAGTATATCTGCCTTTTTATTATTCACTAGTCACAAACTACTAAAACTATTAACTATACCCAAATGCAAACCAGAAACCATGTTCATATTATATCTCAACCTATATTCAAATGATTCAAACTATGCGTACATATAAAATGAACGTATTACTTTTACTATCTCCATCTCCTCTCCATTGAATCTCCAAACACTGTAGACGGCCTCACAGTACAACAACCTACCTAGACTGATATTCAAATCTACCTCTCACTGTCAAAACTTAGACCACAACCTGTCCACATAAAATTTCTGGGTTTGGTTTTATCGCTTTTAACTTAATAACACATACATCTCCTACCCCCTCCTTCCCCACTACTTCCACAAAAAGTATAATTTGCAAACGTGGGACATTTTGTTCATCTCACCTGAATACATTAACAAACCCAAATTAACGCTGTACCTCATTTTCAAAACCATATAGTCCTTTAAAGATGACAAACTACATTTCTTCTTTGTGAAAAAGTCCTAAACATATATAAAGTACTTATTTAACCAGAGGTCAAACTTTATGCATATTTTATAACCAATATGAAACACCACCATTTATTAACAGTATTGAAATAAAAAATACTTTCAAACCTAAAAATATCACCTCAAATACTTAATCACTACTACAGAACACATAACACACCTTGTTCATTTCTACCTCACCTTTGTAGTTGGTATGCAGATTTCAAATGTCACACATGCATGCAATTCTTTCTTTGTCACATGGTACAAGTAATGCGCCGCTTTCATCAAGAATGGAACCAGTAATGGCACAATTTCTCTGTCGCTCCACATATAAATACATGTAAAGAACAAATCAGAATACTTAATTCCTTCATCAACATTCCAAAACTTATCTCCATTGGTTATTTTTGAATTTTCCATCTGAAAAGCTACTTAATATTCCACGCCACATACAGGTCAGAAGTTCAACCTATTTTATCTCCACACTTTCTGGAACATTCTACGACACCTGCAGGTTAAAAGTTAATGATTTTTTTTAAATGTAACTTTTTTTCCCAGCTTATTTTCGAACATTTAACAGCACCTGCGGGTTAAAAGTTCACCATTGTTTAAAGTTCCAAATGTACCTTCCAAATGCAAGTAGCACGTCTGGTTGAGCTGAGCACATTTCATCCTATCGTATGGACTCCACGTTTAGGCTGCCCTTTATTAACTAATGACAAACATGCTTTTTCACGCAACTAATATGCACCCTAGTTTTTAGTACCCAAGGCTTCTTATCTTCCAATCAATTATCGTTTTCTGCGAAAAAAAAAAAGATTTTTCCCCATCTTTAAACATATCTCTTACTCTACGAAGGAACTGCATGAGCTACAGACATCTTTCCATACCTTCCAGCCATACCTTCAAAATGCTAGTGTGGATCGTAGGACATAGCTATGTTTTCTGGTGCAGAACAGAGACGTATTGACTTAGACCTAGGTTTACAAAATGTGGACGTTAAATGGTTTGCACAGAGAGGATTGAAGTGGCACCAATTGTTGCCTTTGGTTAAAACCTGTTTGCATCTTCAACACCCTGACCTCATGATTGTGCACTGTGGTGGAAACGACCTTGGCACATTGACTGGGGTAGGTTTGGAAATGCTAATGAAGCACACCTTTCGACAATTGATGTTGCTTTTGCCTCAAACTGTCTTTGTATATTCCAATATATGCCAAAGACAGAAGTGGAAATGGTCAAACCAATTTTGTCCTCAGATTGAAAAATCTAGGAAGAATGTCAACAAAGATGTGTCTGCATGCCTCAGAGACCATAGAATGGAATCGATCTACAATAACAACATACGTTTTGATATGGCTGATATCTACAGACGTAATGGAGTACACTTCACAGATCAGGGAAATCGAGTTTTTCTGAATAAACTGAAGCTGTGCATCCGCACTTATATGCAGCTCTAACTAATAAACACAAGGGCTCTTTTTAGAGCCGCCTTATAACTGACAACTTAGGCCTGCTATTTTAGGGCCAGGTAACGGCAACTCCCGCAACTTCGCAAAAATGTATTCTCCACACAGCTGTGGCGCAGCGGCCACACCATCTGACTTTGGAGCACAGAGCTCTCGCTTTGATCACCGACTCTAGCGACAGCTCAGGATAGCACCATGCGACTCTGAGCAATAGCTCGCTTAATTTCCACGCCAGCCACCAGCGCCTGCAGACCCGTACGATTGAGTAGTTTGCACTTTGCAAATACCGGATTGATTGGAAACAGCAGAAGTGAACTTCACACTCCCTCTGTAGCACCCCCCAATCACCCTACAGACGTCACACTGTTTAAAACAAAACTTCCTCCTAATACATATGCACACATGCTGACATTACTTAGACAGGTGTGCCACTGCGGCCAGAAAACAAGTGTTCAGAGCACAGGGCTCACGGTTTAATCCCCTGCACCGGCAGCAGCTCAGCTCAGCACCATGTGACTCTGGAAAAAAGCTCACTCAATAACTCACATAATTTCCGCACCAGCCTCCAGGGCCTTCAGACCCATAGCGGTGAGTAATTTGGGCTTTACAAATACTGTATTGATTTACCTTCGCACTCCCTGTATAACACCACCTAAGCACCATATACAAATTACCGTGTTCCAAACAAAACTTCCTCCTACTATGTATAAAATATTACTGACACTACTTGGATAGGTGTGACACAGCGCCCAGAGCACATGACTTCACAGCATAGGACACACAGTTTGGGCTCACAGTTTCATCCCCGAGTCCAGCAGCAGCTCAATTTAGCAGCATAACACTCTAGGCAAAACCTCACTTAATTTCCGTACCCCGCACTTTCAGACCCGTAGGGGTCAGTAGTTCAGCACCTTTATCCCCGAGTCTGACAGCAGCTCAGCTTACGCCCCCAGCGCCATCAGAACCGTACGAGTGAGTAGTTTGCACCTGCCAAATACCAAATTGATTTGATACGTGCAAATTTACCTTCACACTCTCTGTATAACACTTTGAGCCTGAAACCACAACGTTAGGCCTCTGCTGCTGGCAAAATTGTGTAGGATGGCACCTGTTGCTACTATCTTTCACACCATTTCTGGTACATATTGTAAGGCACCCCCACTTTTATGTAGGCACCGGAAACAAGCTTTCAGTTGGCCAAATATCCACTCAATCACAGTCCTAGTGTGACGATGTGCATTGTTGTATCGCCATTCATTTTGGGAGGTGGGGGAAAGGTATGATGTGAGAATCCAGAGACGTAGAGCATACGCACTATCACCTGAGAAATATGCATTAATGTGAGCCTACAAACTTTTTGCAAGGATTGGCCAAAAGCATATCTTTACTTCCATTTATTTTCAGTACCTAATAAATATCCATCGTCAAACTCCCCTCTTTCCAGCCGTCTGTATATTCCACTGTGCCTCAACATGGAGGGATATACAAGAGAGAGGACAAGTAGCTCATGAAGGTCCAGAATACGTGCTCCAAATAGCAATTCTAGCTTAGATGGTTTGGGTAGTAACAACAATAGAAGGGGCCCACCAAGCCAAATGTTCGGCAACGGCATGACTCGCTTCCAGGGACCGCAACCAATGTTGCACCCACAATTCCCCATGTTCCCTCAGGGCCCCCAGCAGGCCTTCCCATAAACTTTCAACCCCAACTTTTTAGGCAGAGGTTTGTGCAAAAGAGGAGGAAGAAGACGCGGTGGACAAAAACGAGGACAATGGCAAGATCCTCCACCACCAATGAAATTGTGGAGCCAAACGGGGAAGAAAAACTGATTATCAACCTATCCACGAGAACCCTCTCCAATACAGAGACAAAGATCCTGCAAAAAGGAATGGGCCTCATACCCACACCCAAGAACGACAAATTCCGAATGAATTGTGAACTACACTATTTGTTTCAGTAGAATACACCTGAGGGCCTATTTCCATGACAAACCTGCCCCTTAACAACATGATTGAGGCTTACGGAAATCATCTAGGTTCACTCCCTCTGCAGGTATGATACCTAACAACTTACTGACCTTCAAGCAGGCAGTCCTCAAAGAGTTTGAGAAATGCACTGATGGTCCTACCTTCCATAACATGTCCAATCTCGAACTACTGGCAGTCAAGTCACTTGCCAATGATACCCAAATTACTATAAAACAAGCCAACAAGGGGAGAGCAATTGTAATCATGTCTAGCTGACCAACATACTACACCCCGATCAATCATTATCCTGCAGGGAGACTGAGCACCAGAACACCTCAATTGTATCCTCTGCTGAAACACAAGGGTGGATTAGTAAGAATGAGGCATATTTCTTGGTAAACACTAGTCCTCAAATCCCCAACTTCTACATCCTCCCCAGGATTCATAAATGGATAATCCTCCACCATGTAGACCTATTGTGTCAGGGATCGTTTCCCTCCTGGAACCTCTATCATTGTATGCGATCACATTCTACAACAGTTGGTCTCAAAAACACAGTCTTTTCTCAACCACACGAGAGAAGTATCGAATCTGATTGAACGGACTAACAATACTAATCAGATTGAATTGTTGCTGACTTTAGACCTATAGGCCCTGGATAACAAGATCCCCCAAAATGCTACTTTGGAAGTAATGTAAAGTACCCTACTGTCTGAAGATTGGGTATCTCCTACCCAAGTTAGTTTGATTATGGAATGTGCAACCCTGGCCCTGCCAGAAATTTTCTTTCAATTTGGGGACCAACTGTACCACCAAACCAAGGGCACCTCAATGACAAGCATATTTGCTGCAGCCAGGTCTGGCATGTTTTTACATGGCCAATTTTGAAAAGGACAACATCTTATGTGCTACCAGTCCCTATTCTACCAACATTCTCCTTTGGCGTAGGTACATTGATGACACCCTGATCTTCTGACAAGGAGACAGACTTGAGTGTGACAACTTCTGTGACTTGATGAACAATCTTAACCCTTACCTGAAATTCATAAAGAATATCTGAGACTGGGTCTTCCTTTTCCTGATTTGATGATCACTGGCCTTGACGGCAGATTGACAACTGCCACATGCAGAAAACCTACAGACACTAACAGTTTACTCCTATATGGTAATCATCACCGTAAATCTCTCAGGGACAATCTCCCTTTTGTCCAGTTTTTAAGGCTTCACAGCAATTACAGTACCACACAAGAACAGGCACGTTCACTGACCTCAAATCTAGAGGTGCACCACTAGCCACCTCACGGTGTTAAATTGGCATCCACAAGGGCAAGAAACAATGAAAGGGTAGCCCTGTTGAAACCACACACCTGAACACAGAAGGATGTGATGACATCTGTGACCATATTCACATCTAACTCGAACAAAATACAAAAAATCCTCAAGAAACATTGGTCAATTCTGAAGACAGGCAGCCTCACTTTTCCCCAACCACGGTTTGCCTGTAAATTAACTAACAACATAAAAGACATGATTCTACACACCAGACCACGAAAAACTGTAGGGCTCAAACATCGTCCTCTATGGGCCCTTCCCCCTTTCAGAGGTCATTACACTTGCAGGTCTTGTGTGGTCTGTACCTTCACTCAAACCTCAAAGGAGATCAGACTTGATACAGCTAACACCTGGGTACAAAAGACGCACACTAAATGTAACACTAAAAATTGTGTCTATTCGTTCACCTGTCCTTGTAACAAAAGATACATTGGAATGACCACTAGACCAGTCAAGGTGAGAATTATGGAGCACTGCATGGTATCAGCTGCAAAAAAACTACTACGAAAATGATGAGCCTATTATAATCACCAGAATCATACACCTGATGACATCCGCTTGACAATTCTGGAAACCCACCAACACATGAGAAAAAACTGCTTGTTCAGGTGGGAACAAAATTGGATATTTTGCCTTGCCACCCACAAAACTGGCTAGAACGATGACATACCCAGGAGTGAATTGGATAATTAACCATGCCATTTCAACACCTTGTATTATACCTTCTGTGAGGCCACTCCTTATACTATAAAACCCACATCACTTTCCAACAGTGATTTTATTAACCAAGATCCCTTCCATTCACTTGGGGCACATATCCATTGACTGTTAATCTCTGGACACACCTAGAATAGGTCCAACAGACCCATTGTGTCTGTGTTGCCTCCTACACCTATGGCCCTCCTCCCCTATTTTGTGGCTACCTCATTTTTCCCCCAAAATTTTGTACCTTTGATAGTACTTAATCCGACGTGGCCCCGTTTTGTTTACACAATGTTGTACCTTTAAGAGAACTTGACCCGATACAGCACATTCTAGCCACCGCAAGACATAATTTGTTTTAGTGAGCCACATCTTGGCTCCCAATGTAATTTACATTGATCAGTCCTATTACTCCACTACCCCAAGATGGCATCACTAATATTACACCTCGCACCTCTACGAGCACTTCAACTGCCGCTGCAGATTACTTTCTGCGGCCCGCTTTTAGCTACATTTTGCCACCATACTACGGTGCATTAGTGATATTTCTTCTCCAGCCGCCCCAGCAACAACTTTTTGTAATCGTGAGAGTCAATTCACTTTATTAATTGTTTCACAAAATTGAGTTTTTACATGACCTCCCTCCACTTCAAGATGGCGCCATATATAGACTCCGATTGGCTCCATGAGGGGCCCACGTGCAGCAGTTTTCTTAAATTCCAAATGCCGGCAGCAGCTCAAGTAAGAGACGCGAGTATTTGAAAAACCCTGCCCCCTTCCCAGTTCCTCCAAGGTGGCATAGACGGGGTAGGTTACTCAGCGTAAATCAATCAGCATTTTTAAAGAGCGGAAAATAACCCTTGAGGCTAACCCCGGGCGGTGCAGGCGGACTTGCTCTACGTGGAGCTCTACAGAGTTGGGCAAAAACTCAGTGGAGCTCCGCTCCGCACCGCCCACCCCCTCAATAAATATTTATCAAATAAAATCCCCCATATCAGACGTATGTCACGGTAGGACTGCGCAGTCTGCAGGGCCACGGCGAGGAGGAGGAGGGCAGCCCGGAGACACCGTGATAAAGGTAAGTGTGCTTTTATTTACCTTAATTGTCATTGTGATTTGATAAATATTTATTGAGGGGGGGGTGGAGACGGGAGGGTCCAGGGCTGAACTCTGCTCAGCTGTGGAGTCTGAAGTTTTGCAGGAACTTCGCGTTCACTGCAGAACACGGAGTATGCAAAAATCCACAAACTCCACTAGCGGAGTGGAGATCGTGGATAGGTTTATTCATGAGACGCTGGTGCTGACACTTCCGTTCTCTTGAAGGTCCATGTTAAGGCATTCTCTGGCTATTTGGTAAGCCGCTATTTATAGTCTTTCAAGCTGTTTGTAGTTGTAGTTCCTCTGTTTCCACACAAGGGGGCCCTACCATCAACCCTATTTGGATGAGTCATACTACTCGAAGCAGTGTTTGTTATCAGTGTTGTGTGGTGTGTTCACCGGTGTTTCACTTATCTGTTTTAATGGTTTAAAATGTTTTCCTATTTGCCTTGCAAATCTTGCACCTTCACCAATAAGGGTTGATCCGTCGTGGCATGCGTTGATTTGTAAAGCATGTTGATAATTAGGCAACATGGATTTTGTCATTATGAATACGCTAAATGCTTTGTACTTTCTATCTTTTGTTACAGGTCGGTTTTTATTTGAAGGTACTTTCATATACACTTCTTCTTGTTTCAGATTAATGGTAGTGATTGGATATAATTTACTAATATTCCTAACAGTATCCCAATCACTGTGTAGATTAGGCAGTCCAGTCCTGATGAATTGCCATTGGTCGATAACGACTAACAGCAGCAAGAAACATGTTGACCCACCTATGCACAATTTTTTGAGCTGGCACAGACCAATACCTCTGTTTCCAGCCACCATTATTAGTTTTTAATCTAGACAAAATGATCCACATATTAAAAGTGCCATTGTAACTCTAAGGCTATTTTAACCCACAAATCACTTACACCAACCTACTCTCAGAGCCCCTACACTGATACCCACACTTCACAAAGGGCAAAAAAACTAAAAATCTCTGGCAAAGAAAGTGCAGTACCAGCGCAATGAGAAGCATGCCCTATGGTGAAGCATGACACCCATCTTGGTGAGCTCTTGCTCGTGAGCAATCAAATTCCCCCCATCTGATTCCTCATTTCATTCACAGACCTGCCACTTTGACTTTTTATCAATGAACTGCCTACCCTTTTAAGCTACCTTAACTATGGAGGAGTCATGGGTGCTTCCTGGATATTGTGACAGGTTATAAATGGGGGTCTCTAGTAGGCAGAGGTAGATACCTTTGTCCAAATAGGGACCCTTGCTTCCAGTCAGGGTAAGGAAGATACACTCCTAAAATAACCCCTGCTCACCCCCTTGGTAGCTTGGCATGAGCAGGCAATGTGTAAAGCATTTGTGATCACATACAGTAATACAGTGAAAACACTACAAATGGACACCACACCAGATTAGAAAAATAAGTAATCTTTATCTAAACCAAAACAAGACCAAACGAAAAAAATCCACAATGCAGTATTACAAATATGACTTTCAGATGGTAGAAATAGTTCAGTTCAAAGCAAATTGCATATGCAACACTTTTCTCACAGAGTACCTGGGATGCGTCACTCAAACAAACAAAATGGGCTGCAGGGGAGGTGATGCGTCGGTTCCCTACACTCTGGGAAGGTGATGCATCGTTCCTTGCTCTGGGGGAGGTGATGTGTCATTACATGCTGCAGCGCAGGGGAGGTGATGCATTGGTTCCTTACCAAAGATGAGTTAATGAGTCGGTTTCTTACTGCGTGGGGAGGTGATGCGTAAACTCGCAGCCACACGTAGAAATTGGTGCAGTGATCTCAGACTAGATCGGTGCACTTGATGCGGCTTGCGGCGATTTCTCGAGCCGCGACAGGCGCTGTGATGCCTTCTTTTGTGATGCGTCGAAAACCGGTGCGGATGCGTCTTGCTTCTCAAAGTTGCGTTACTTTTTCAGCTCGCAGTGGAAAACTGTTTCTAGATGTCCAAAACAACAGCAGGCACCTCTTTGCAGATCAGAACTCCCAGCAAGGAAGTTCAGGGGAGCTGGTGGTGAAGTCTTTGTGTCCCCAAGGCTTCAGAACAGAAGGCAAGCTCAGTTTCAAGCACTTGGAGATCTTCTTCAAGCAGGGGACACAGCAAACAGCAAAGTCCTTTTCTCCTTTCCTTGGCAGCAAGTAGCCACTGCAGGCCAGCCCCAGACAGCAAACAGCAAAGGAGCAGTATTCCTCCTCAGCTTCTCCGGCTCTTCTCCTTAGCAAAGGTTCCTCTGGATTCCCAGAAATGATCTGAAGTTCTGGGGTTTGGGCCCCAATATTTATATCACAAAATCCTTTGGTCTCTGGTGGCAGAGAAGCCCTGTGCTAATTTAAAACCGGTTCTGTCCTCTCTGCTGCAGCTTCCTGGCAGTAGGTGGAGACAGCATTGTCCTTGGCAGACCAGACCCATTCAGGTGAAAGGAAATCTCCTCCCCCTACTCTAAATGCAGCCCAAGTCTATTCAGCCCAGCCCTGACTCATCAGGCTCTCTGGAGCCACTGCTCCTCCCCAGCCCCTGTCGTTGAAAAGCCAGCCATGCAATACACAAACCTAGCAGAGACGCACAGGATGACTAAGCAAGAAAATACCTACTTTCTTAAAGTGGTATTTTCTAACACAGAAAGCAAATATCACCCTCACTAAAAGATGCATTTTAACATTCTGAGTTTAGGCATACTAAACTTTATTTTCCTGCCTTGTTCCCAGGGGCAGTTATGTTTATAAGATGTTATAAGCACACTCCCCATTCTGTCCTAAGGGAACAGGTAGCCTTGCAATAGTGAAAAACGCAATTGGCAGTAATTCATTATCAGGACATGGCAAACACATCAGTGCATGTCCTACCTTTCACATACATTGCACCCTGCCCACAGGGGTACCTTGGGCCTACCTTAGGGGTAACTAACATGTACGAAAGGCGTAAGTTAGGGCCTGGCAAGTGGATGCACTTACCAAGTCCACATGGCAGTACCAGACTGCACACAGGCTCTGCAATGGCAGGCCAGAGTTACATTTACAGGCTGCTCATATGGGTGGCACAATCTGTGCTGCAAGCCCACTAGAAGCATTTGATTTACAGGCCCAGGGCACACAAAGTGCATCGTACTAGGGACTGACTAGTAAATCAAATATCCAATCATGGAAACACCAATCCATAACAATAATTTCCAAAGGGAGCACTTGCACTTTGGCACTGAACAGCAGTGTCAAAGTGCCCAAAGCATCTAGACCAGGAAAACGGAGTCCAACACACAGCAAAACACATTAGGCAAAGGCAGAAATTTCAGGGGAGACCCACGCCAGTGGTGCCAGATCTAACATGACACAAGATCAGTTATTACATGGTGGGCATTGCATACAACTTGAGTATTGAGGGGATGTGTTCATTTCCTGTTCTTAAAAAGTTATTCAAGATGGGATGGAGGACATATAGGCACATGTGTCCCATCTATAGACACTATGACTTGGAGCTATTTGACAATCCTGTAAAATTGCAATTTGGTACCGTGCATTTCCTGAGCATTTTTAGGTAGGTATATGTGGCTGGGAAAATAGAGAAGTATGGCATCTAGGAATGAACGGAAGAAACATGAAAGCGCACTTTAAGACACCCCCCCCTGTGACAGCAATCACACCCTGGTAGCTGCCAGAGGCCAATAGGTGTAACGAGCACAACACCTGAATATGAGTGGGGACAGAAATGCTGCTCAGAGTACTGCTTTCTAGATGTGGGTTTAAAAGGGCAATAATCTCCAATATGACATTGCTACTTACCCTGTATTTGTTATATATTTCTTCCTCAGTTTGTTGAAAAAGGTTTAGCCTGACTCTGAAAATCCTCTCTTGTTTCCGCCTCCTCCTCTGATGAGCAGCCAGTATTTGCAGCCTCCTTGCAATCACGTACAGAGCAGCCATTGTGGAAACCGTTGATGCATTTTGGGCCTGCTTTTATACTTTGCACCCATTTACCACCCGGTTTGAATTGGTGTTAAATTGCATGTGCAAACAGACCTTTTGGCGGCTAGTCGCTATTTGCGACAGACTCTAACATACCATTCGCAAGTTACAATTAGGGATTCTGTAATTGCGGTTCTCTATTTTGGGGCACAAGAAATCACGAATTGCAAAACAGTTGCTTAGCAATTTTTGATTTGTGAATGGCTTTTGTACATAGCAAAAAGCCATTTTTCCAATTGCAAATCACTTTGCGACCGATTTGCAAGTCGCTATTTCTTCATATATCTAGCCCTTGGTTTTGAATACAAGGATGCATTTGGTGCAATTCGGGCCATACTATTCGAATATTTAGATTGAAATGCCTACAAATCGACTCCTTCCACTGGTTAAAATGAACCTACTCCTTCTTCTTTAACAGTCAGAAACCTCAGAAAAACAACACTACAATTAACATGTGAAGAACATCTCCAAAACAAAGTCATTAGTTGTTCTCAGGGCCAATAGTGCTCTTCTCACTGACGGTGGAGAGGGTGAAGGGAGGTACGATCACAATTTTCTTACTCTTCTAAGAGACAGACATGTAGCAACACAAAACTAAGCCATAATTAAATTCACTGCTGTAATTTCCAGAACAGATGCCTCACTCTGAGGCCACCTAATCAGATGCAGTTTCCAAGCTTTTTGATGCTCTGGTTAGTCCTGGGCATTATTCGGTGGGAGAAAACATGAACTCTTCTCTTGTGTTTGACCGTCAACTTCTCTGGATTCCAAATTGAGGACTCAAGTCTTAGTGCCAACCGTTCCTTTTCCATCCCTTGCAACACTTGTTTCTGTAAATGCACATTGCAGCAGAGGTCACAATAAATGTGAATGTTGTTCCCATGCAGGACTAGGCTGTCTTCCCTCTTGTAGGACTCGTAGTGACTGGTCTGATTGCTTTGACCATGGAGATATATGCTAAAGGTTCTGCCCCTAGAGCCAATGTATCATTATCCAGTGAGTAATCCTTTCAGAAGGGAGAGATAGGGTCTCTAGCACCTGACCAAAGACTACTGGGTTACATTTTCCAGGTTTTCCACCTTCCCATCAAGTCATGTCAGAAAAATGATGATACCGTGATCAAATGCTTTGCACCCCAAAGCTCTTACTCTCCTTCCTGCATCGCTGACTCCACTTTCTTAACACTCAGATTGAATTGGCTCACTTGAGGTTCTTTGTTTGCCACTCATCCCTTCACTTCCTCCAACATTCCATTTACATATTATAGTCTATCTTACATTTTCTGTTGGTTTTTGGTGATCCACTAGCAAAACAATTTTTAATGACTCACCCCACGTCAGTTTGGGTATCTCAGTGTAGGTGTGTATAGGGCAGCAATCACAACCTCCCAGGATGTTGATGACAATAGGGAAAAGATGTTACACAGCTTCTTGACATGGAGTGTCTCACAACTAAAATGATTCTACCAACAGGTATCATATATGTCATCATGGCCTACGGTTTGCTGTCACCCCACAGGGAAAGGACTGGTAGTCTTCAGGTGCTGCCACATCTCTGCTTTTTTGTTCACATTTGTCTTTCCTGTACTTCCCAGTGCCATTGCTGAGCTTGGTAGCCAAACCAATCCCTGCAGATTTGGACTCTTTCACACCACCCCTGTGTAGAATCCATACTGCCTGCTGGACTAGCCAATTCTGAAAAAGGTCCTTTGTAGGCCACAGTGTTGGGCTGCCACCATCTTGGAAGTCCTTGGGTTTGTGAGGGGAGGGGCAGTCTCCTTACCCAGAGAGTTTCAGGTTCAGTGTGAGCTCCAATCATTGAGGGGCTATTCCCCTTTTGGACCACTGCTTCCTTCATCTAAGGGAGCAGAACAATGGCTCGTCCACTGAGTTCTGGCACCAGCGCCCAGCCCGTGATTAGAGCCATGTCACAGCCTCCACGAATGTCGACCATCCAGATGCCCCGCTGCCTCTGCCCACCACCCCACCCATTCGCTATACTTAGAATGTGCTACATCACAATGCATTATTGTTAGTATTGTGGGACAAGCAGCTGGCAGCACCAATAATACTTCCATGCCATGTGCTAGTTAACAGTTTTGCTATATACTATTTGTGCATTGGGGTGAACTGTCTGAGCTTCTATTGAGAAGGAACATAAAGGGTGGGCTTGTCAGTATCTGTAATTTAGTGTTGGTTATTTTTGTGTGTTAATAAATGTAAAGGGTATCTCTGTGTGTTTATTCTGGGTTATTGTGTCAGGATGTTGAGGCTAAGCACCACTCCCACATTTAGTTCTTGAGCTGTAGTTTCTAGAGTGGATGTTCATATGGTTATTTGGAACTCTTGTTTTTTGTCATTGGTATCCCATATGCCAACATGCCCTTTTTTAAGACCGCATCATTATAGTATTCTTTCTTTTATGAGTTCCTAACAGCATACACTACCGTTCCTAGTGAGCAATTTCATTATTAAAGTTCTGCAGAAGGTCCTCAACGTTTTTGGTTGACAGTCTTTTGTTAGGTTGAAAAGTAGCCGTAAAGTTGTCACAGGTGTCTATCTGGTTTCCTAAAGAGGTTGGAATGTTTAGTTAATGGCTAGTTATGAGTTAGTTGGTTGCTTTGAAAATGCCAACTTGGATTTTCATCAGTTTTTTTCAGAACTGGAGTACTTTATGCACATCTGTACCATACTGGACGAGAAGAGAGTAGGCCACTTGGACTTTGATACTATCTCCCTAGATATTCTTTTTTTCATAGGGTGCCTTTGCATGTCGTTTGTATTTTACTTGGTATGAGAATGCTTTGTGAATAGTTTGTAGTGAGGTAAATAAGTAACGAGTAAACATCTCTGTAGACCTATAAGTGGTAGGGTGGAGTGAAAGTGTTGTATTTGATGTTGAGTTTATGCTTGTTGGAGGTTTATATCAATGGTATGAGGGTAGGTGATTTAGCACAATTTTCAGAGGTGAGCTATGATGTGTTTTCTAGAGGTATATTGGCAGAATGAACCTGAGGGTTCATGCCACCTACTTTAGTGGGGGTAGACAGGGTCACGTTTAGAGGGCAAATAGAAAATACATTTCATTCACTGACAGTGGTCCATTGTTCTACATCATCGAGTTTCTGGTCTACTAGATGGCTTCTCAATTGTTTAAACATCAAATATTTAGCACTCATTATGCATAAGTTTCTGCTAAGCTCGTGAGTATCATTTACTAGTCTCTGAATAGTTTGCTGATATTCAATCACCTATATGCTTCTGTTCCTGTGCAGTGTTCTCTCTTGCAGCGCTTTCATAAACAAAATGTTGTGCAATGTGCTGGTAATGCATGGGGTTTTTTAGTGAAAAATGTTTGACCAACAACATGGAGAACCTTTGACCTACTACATCATTTTGTGTTTCTACAGATCACGTGTGCTGTGACCATTCAAAGGTAAATAGAATTCTTCTCCCTTCTCATATTTTCATATGTTGCATGAATGGCGTTGCTCCTCTGTGGATTGTGTGCATGTGTGTGTGTGCACACATGTGTGGTTGCTTGTCTAAAAATGGTGATGTACAGAACGTATCAATACATGGACTAAGTGGTTATAAACATTTAGCCTGTGGCATATATACCATTACTTTCACCGAACTGGAAGTATTTTTGATAGACCGGATTCAGGAAGGCGCATTCAGTGTACAGTATTCCGGTAGAAAATATGGTGATGGTAAAACACTTAGACCGCAGTTTAAATATTCAACACAGATTAGTTCATAAAGGTTTCTATTCCAATTTTCTATTACCTTTTAAATCAGCAGGCATGTTTCTACATTGTATATCAATTCGGAAAGGACAAAGCCAAAGAAGCTGAAAACCAGCATGCTGTTGTGTGATGTTGCATCAGTATGCCACAGGGCACCTAGGAAGCTGTTACCACGCAGTCGCAGTCAGTGTCATCAATCAGCCTTCTCCACATTTCCCTGGGTCTCTAAAACCAAAGGGCCAGGACGTGAGATTGGCACCTGCAGAGCAGAGGTTTAGTGGCTGAGTGTCTGTTGATGTTGCTGGCTCCTTCCCACTTGCATCACAGCGGAGTTAGGAGCAGTGGGAGCACAGAACTTGGCAGCCCACTTACCAATAAGAGTTGAGAGGAGCAGGACAAAAGGCAGCAGGTCTGTCGTTATAAGGGAGTCATTAAGGGGTTGGCGGAGCAGGAGCTCCTTCATTTATTGTGACCTCGCATTCTTTTGTCTTTTTGATAAACAACTCAACACCGCATCCACCCCCGAAAAGCAGGAATTTGTTTCTAAACACTGGGCAGCCCGAAACAGCAAAAGGTAGTGGACAATAGACCTTAAAAAGTGTGGACGTGTTTGAAAGTGGATTATTAGTACGGATAACCAGGGATAAGTAGGGACTAATCCCTAGTAATAAGGCCACAATCACAAAAAAAGGTCCAGTCAAGGACTCAATACATTTTTCCCTTGCTCAACCCTTGGTAGCTGGAAATGAGCAGGCAGGCTTAACCTAGGAGACAGGTGTGTAAAGAACGTAAAAACTCCAATACGTTAAATAAGTGAGACACAACACACAAAAATCCAACACCAATTTGTACACATGGGTTATATTTTTATGAAAAAATAGAGACAAAAACAACAAACATCCAATGTAGAGAACCGGAGATGAGAATTTAAAAGGAATAAACACTTTCAAGTGTTTTAGGACATCTGGTCGCACTTGACTGGGACAAAGTCAAAGTTTGAGTCCGACCGCGATGGAGCCCTTGTCAGATACATGAAGCGGGAGGCCTCTGTCAAACTTTTACCTTCGCACTTAGAACATTTTCTGCAGGTTTTTGTCTCGACATCAAGCGGGCCTCTCCAGCAGGCCTGATTTGCGGCAGCTTCATTGGCTTGGTGGACCGCGAGCCCTCACTCAACTTCTGGAAGTCTGAACTTCTGAATTTCAGTGTAGTGAACCTGAAATCCAGGCTGGGTCGTGGTGGACGTAGTCAGCTTGACTCTCGACATTGGGTCAGACACCTCATAGAGCTTTTTACAAAAGTTGCTCCAAATTTCTCCAAACTTCTGGCACTTCTTCCTGAAGTTACTCTTGTGGGTTCAAAGTGTACAAAACACCAATCCAAGTATGTAGAAGCTCTGAGATGGTCCTTGGGATGTTGAGACTACAGTTACCACAATACACCTGGCCACATCCTTGAAAGTCCACTGGACGCACTCCATGATGCGGACTTCTTGGTGGAGATGATGCAGGTGGGCTCTGTTAACCTGTAGCTTTCAGGGCGTCCACTCCTTAATCCTTGTGACACCAGGTAAAGTCCTTAAGGCAGTAGTACCAGATTGTTCAGTAAGTGCAGCCCTTCAGAGTGCAGTTCTTTGAATGTAAGTTCCAGTACGGCGTTCCTTCTTATCCTTTTTGTTTCAGGCAGTAGATCTGAGTTGCTTGGCAGCTCTTCCATATTTATTCAGTGTTACTGGGCGTCAAGCGGGGGGGGGGGGCAACCCTGACCGATGGGATGCAAGGTGCCACTCTCAGGTATGACCATTTCCTTCAAAGTGTGGCATATTCTTGTCCCAGAAAGCATTTTTCTTCCAAAATCCAAGATGGAGAAACTCTCTCCTGGAGTGTTAGATCTGGCTAGGCCAAACCACTGATGTGGCTTTGTTTCTCTACCGCTCTCCTTCCAGCCCCTTCGCTAATCAAATTACAGGGTCTCCTGTGTGGCTGGGGGTGCAGGATGTAGGGGTGAGCCTGTGCTGTCCTGAAGTGTCATTCCCCATTTGAAGACCAGTGTAGCCACTACACCCTCATCCTGCCTTTTGCTTCAGCAGCTGCAGTTCTCCAACCACAGCAAATCCTTTGTCTTTCTAGTAGGCCAATCTACACCTCATTAAGAAAGAGGCTGCTCAATCAGGAGAGCGCAGCTGGAAGGCTGGATTTTGGCTTGCAGAAAAGAAAGTTCTGTAACTTCCTTTCTGTAAAAGTTATAACAAATCTAACAATGGCAAGTTGTTGGATTTATTCTACCTATTCGTGTTAGTCTTTGAATGACATTTCTAGGTCACTCCTGTCAATATGTATATTTAAATAAAATATTCCCATTTTAGCCTATAGAGCTAGTTTTCTACAATGATGAGAAACAACATTGGAAGTTTATGCCTCACCAGGGCTTATAAAACATATTTTAGAATGTCCCTGCTGATCATTACAAGGTATCCTACCCATGGTGCAACCAGGGGAGACCCTAGGGGTGACTTATATGTAATAATAAGGTCGTTTGAGACTTTGGAAGTACATTTAATCCCAAAGTCGATTTTTCAAATAAATTTAATGTAAAGGCAGCCTGAAAAGCAGTGATGCGTTTAAAATGTCAGCAGGTACAACAATAGCACACACGTAAGTGCATTAAGTCTCCTGGGCCTCTAAACCTACATGTTCTATTATATACTAGGGACTTACAGCTAGGCTGTCAGCACCAATTGTAATTACACCTAACTACCACAGGCCCTGGGTCTGGTTAGCAGAGCCCAGGGCACAGTCAGGGTCAGAAAACCAGCCCCTAGTAGTCAAAATGGGGGCAAAAAGTGGGGGGACACTGCAAACATGTTCAGATTTCTCATATGGTGTATCTGCCACTGTGATGTGGTGTCTTTGATGAATGGGACACCACGTGAAGGGTGTTCAATGTGGGCTCCATCTTCAGACAGAAGGTGGTTGCCCCAACTTTAAATGGGTAGGGGAGACTGCAAGTTTGGCAGTGTGGAATATCTTCTCCTTCTCCACCAAACTCTAATCGATGCCCTAAGTCGTTACTGCTCCAAACTCTTAATATAGGACAGTGAAAGGTTGCTGAAGCAATGTTTTCTACTTGGGGATTGAGGGTGAGAAAACAAAGTGTCATACGTGTAGTGGTGAAGTTTATCAGGCAGCGTCTGCTGTGTGCAGTTCCTCCTCCCCCTTTTCTCATTATATTAGAGTAAGTACATGTGGGACCAGTCAAGGCAATAGATCAGTCACATTGAGCCGTTTCTGTGATGAGCTCAACATCCCACACCTCTCCACTCTCCTGAAAGGGGAGCGTAGATCAGTAGGAGCAATATGTTTGATATTAAGAACGTCAGATTCTGAAGGTTGTTACATTAGGATTATTATTCTTTTTTGGGGTATACAAGCGAGAATGCTCAACAATCTGGTATTAGGAAAAGAAAGGACAAGAGGCAGAAAAAACAAGTATTTGCGTGTGTGTTGCATAGAGCTACCGTGGAGATGCTTTTACCTGACAACCTCCCGCAAGTATTCGTCTGCGTTGAAGCATGAAGAAGGCAGGACTAATAAATTAGGGGGTTGGGAGCCAAAATTAGGACATGCCATATGATTGTCCTTTATGATTCCCTAATGATTCCCTTCTCTTCATCCTGCTATGCTGATGTATGGGAATAGTTTTAGAAAATGAAGAAGTGCAGTAAGAATAGGACATGCACAAGATCAGTGGTCAATAGACATTTCCATCTATGAGTTTACTCTTGTTTTCTATAATACAGTTCAAATCCCTTGATGAAAACCATTTCTTTTATAAATCAATTGGGGAAATCAGAAGTACAGAGCACCGAGGTGAAACTGATCCAAGTCTATTCTTTTGTCTACAAGATTGAATTGATTTGGGCGTTCCACTGGAGTTTGAAGCACTAAACCAAAATTACATTTACAGCATCCTAAAAAGTTGGAGAAGAGAGTGGAGATCAGAGGCATGGGAGGAGATCAAATGTCTTGCCTAAGCTCACCCAGTCTGTAGTAAGCACGTGGCTTTTATAATCCTTGACTACACAAAATATTACTTTACTGTTAGGTGAGCAGGGAGCGACCGCTTCAGAAGAGAGTGAATGGTAGATGACCATGGGCACAACAGAGAATACATCACTGCAGCAAACGATTATTTAACCTCTTACCTCGCTGTTTTCTGGGGGCAGACTTTATCTCGTTGTTCTTCTTAGTAAATCTCTGAATTCTACTGCAGATTTTGAGAGTTTCTCACTTTCTCACTTGTGTGCTCTTTCTAATGCAGGAGGAGTCAATCGGCTGCATGAGGCGCAAGCAAGAAGCAAGTTTGGATGCCGGACATGTGGTCAAGGAGAATTAATCTGTGGCTATAGCCAAACTCAGAGTAGGAGCAGCGAGTGCTGTGGGCAAACATGCACAGACAAGGAGCAACTTCCAAACAATCCCAAGACAAATTTCTGTGATAATACCATTTCTGTTCATACAAATATACTTATTTTTAGTTAATGAATTTTAATATTTGTGCAACCGTAAAAACCATTACAAAAAATTACATTAAAACAAATCTGCTTATTGAGCAATGAATACTAGCTACTTACAGGTATGTCATCAATGAAGAGGTATAGAGAAACAGCTGAATATCTTTCTATTGGCAGGGCTTTAGGAAATCACATCTAGAAAAAATGCCACTAATTTCCTTACCCAAGAAGCTTCTGCCTTTCTATCTCTCTCCATTTATCTTCGGTCTATTTCACTTCTAAATACTTATCTAGGTCTAGCTCTCTGTCTGTCTTTCTGAAATTGACTAGAGAGCTATTTAGCTACACAAAAATCATTGTGACCTGGCTATACTGCTTGAAATCTACAGACACTCTGATCAGTGTAGTATATTGATTTACTACTGTCAAATATTTATCCATCTACAAACAATGGAGCCAATTCAAGGGCCTGGCCAACATGGCAACCAGAGCAGTCGCACAGTGAAGAGCTCCCTGTGCATTACAAAACTGATGTATTTGTTAAGCGCATGTTCACCTGGAGGCCTCTTGGCACTGAATAACAGATGTTTAATATTACCCAACTCAATGGTACTCATTTTACCGACCTCAGATGGAGGAAAGGCTGAGTGGACCTGCCAGGATGGGAACCTGTGACCATGAGATCAAACAGAGGCTCCTGCAGTGGACGCATTAGTCCACTGAGCCACCAGACCCGGCTTCCAGGGTCCAGGCAACCCCATTCCTACTCCTACAAATATCCTGTTCTCGGGACACAAAGGGTCACTGTGGCAAGCAAACCACTCAGCTTCTGTGACCACCTCCAGCATGGATCATGTCAGCCTTTCCAACTTGGATTAGTATAGCCTGGGGCTGCGGAGGCGGGGCAAAGAAGAGAAAGTACAGGCAGTGGTCAACTCACCGCGCAGGGCTCAAACCAGCGCTCGGGGAAACCCCTTCTCCCACATGCCCTCCCCAGGACCAGCAAATTCCAACTGGTCAGGTCGCTGGGAATGCCAGGGACTAACAGAAGAACAGCGAGGAGTGCCCAAAGGCTTCGGCCTACTCCTTAAGTGGGGGAGGAGGCGAAAATCAAAGCAGCTCCCTTCCCTCCGGAGTCTGAGGGGAACCATTGTCCCATCCTTGATACCATTGGGGGGGGAGAGAGATTCACCACTATGCCTCGACCAGATGGCCTGAACCCATGGGAGCTGTGTAGGAAAGTGGGTTTCTGTTGCAGCAACCCCCCACTTTTTGCCAGCCTACTGATGCACTTTTTCGTGGTGTGCCCTGGGTCCCTGTCAATCAGGTTCCCAGGGCCTGTGTTCTTTCCCCAAAAACAAACCCAATTGGCATCTCTGGCCACATGTTAGCCCCTGGTAAATGGTACCACAGGTACCCAGGGCACTGTGACCAGAGAAGGTCTCTGAGGGCTGCAGCACTTATTGTGCCACCCTTAGAGGCCCTGTACCCTGACACACACACTACCTTTGCAGGCTGAGTGTCTTGGTGCAGAACAAAACAAAGAGTCGACATGGCACACATCCCTGTGTGCCATGCCCACAAATCACAGCCCTGGCATACATCAGCCACCCCTCTAACTGGGTACCCCATGCTAGTGGTGAGGGTACAGGTGCATGAGCCCTGTTCCCCTACAGTGCCCAAGACCATTCCTGGGCCCTGTAAGTGCAGTGTTGTCATTAAGAGTATATGGTGCTGGGAGTTTGTCATTACGAACTCCACAGCACCATAATGGCTACACTGAAGATCGAGAAGTTTGGTATCAGACTTCTCAGCACATTAAACCCACACTGATGCCAGTGTGGGATTTAATGTAAAATGCACAACAGAGGGCATCTTAGTGACCTGACTGAGTGGCTGCCTAAGTTGCCACCACCAGGCATTTTTCTGGACCCCTGGGTCGAGAGCTTGCTGCTCTCGGGGGCCTGAAACAATGCACATCCTGGGACGAGGTGCCAATCCTCCTCCCCCAGGAAGGACAGGGTTCACGAAGGAGAAGCTTCAAAGGAATGCTGCCTTTGTGAGCCCCTCCAGACTATTTGCTGCTTTCAGCAACTGGTCCCCACTGGTTATACCCCACCACTTTGGACGGGAGACCCGGCGAAAAAAACAAAGTGAGGAAGAGAGGTGTGCCCACCTCTGCCAACTCCACCCCTCAGGTGGGGGAGGCGAGGTGAAGCATAACCTCGAGTCCCCGCCATCTTGAGGATGGGGGGACCCAGCCAAACAGGGACAGGCTCCTGCCCCCCTCCCACTGGAGAGTGGCAGAATAGGTGGTGTACCCACCCCAGGGAAGGGACCCATTGGTTCCTGCTCTTTACCTACCTGTAACACCCCTAAATTTAGTATTTAGGGGCACCCTAAACCTTCCTTCCTCAGATCCAGCAACCACAAGATAAAGAAGAGAATAAGAAGTACAAGAAGCCATGCAGAGCTAACAAGAGGACAACACCCACTGACTTGGCCCCTGCCCTACAGGCCTGTCTCCCCTCGAACCTGCTCCTGCAAAACCCCGGCGTGTCCAGCGGACAGTAACCTCAAAAACCCCGGAGGACCTGCCTGCCTTCACTTTCCAAGCTGTTTCTCCCGTGAACACCGGACGTGTTTGAACTGCAGCTTCTGGTGCCAGCCAGGAACCGCGAATCCCTCACACTCTGCACCCGCCGAATCCGGCCCGAGCTCGAGTGGACAAATACCACAAGGAGGTTCCCCTGGTGATCCTGACCCAAGATCCGGTGACCCCTGACCTGCCTCAAGCCTCCTGCAGCCTCAATCCAGAGGACCCCCCTTCCGCAACTAGAGTGAGTAAGAAAATCCGACGTCCCAAGGCACCCCTGCACCCGACGCCCCACGGCCTTGTGTGCCCAACCCAGTGGTGCCTAAACAACCCTCTACATCCCAACTTACCCCTCGAAGTGGTGGTCGCCCCTGGAAGATCGTCGTCCCCGAGCCTGCAGTGTTTCTTTGTCCTAGAGAATCTCCATTGAAATCAACAGGGCACCCAGCCTCAAAACAGTACCCTGCACCCGGCCGCCCTAGTGCCGCTGAGGGTGCCCCCTTGGTGCTAACTTGGTCCCGAACTTTCCCTGAGCTTAACCCTAGGAGCTTTGCTCACACAGCCCTGTAGCCTGCTTGCCAGCAGCCACCAACCAGAGCCCCCCTATCCTCCATAGGATAACATTGGGCCTCAACATTCTGCACCCGGCCACCCTAGTGCCACTGGGGGTGCAACAACAGTGCATCACTGACCCTGGGAGACCCCTGAGTCTAACTCCAGGTCCCAAACTCAAAAGACCGATTACCTACCTGGAAGCCGATAACCTCTTTTTCCTCATAGAATAACATTGACACTTTTTCTTATGTGTCGACTTTTGAAAACTACAAATATTCCTTCAAAATCAGCCGAATAACCAAAATGCATTTTCTCAACTGTTTTCAGGAAATGTCCCAGGGCTGAATCTAGGTATCCAGCACTAAGTAAGAGAAAGTATCGCTAACATAACTTACCTGCTGAGTGAATTTCCTTCCATAGGATAACATTGGTGATTCTATGTGAAAAAGTTTTTGTGTCAACTTTTGAAATGCAATAATATTCTTTAAAAATGGTACCTCTAACTAAAACGCATTTACTCACCTGTTTTCAGGAAATGTCCCAAGGCTGAATCTAGGATCCAGCCCAGTGTTAGTAAAAGTAATCTGAAAAGTAATTAACTGCATTTTACTTAAAAAGCCCATTCATTTGAATGCACGATACCTGCAATGTGTTGCAAACTGCTTACTTAAAACTGTAACTAAAACCAGTACAAGTTATACTGCAATTTTGAACTGTATTCATACAAGTAGTTTACTACTGAAAAGTATCTTTATGCTTACCTGTACCAGGCTTGCTTGAATCTAGAAATAAAACAACAGTATATCTTTTATACAAAAACAATTGGCCTAGAGTTCAGTTCTTGAGTGTGTGAATCCATTTGCTGACTGAGTGGGTACATCAAATGCTTAACACTGTCCTCGGATACTGCCTTACTGCTCGACCAAGCTACCACTTTAGAGAGTAAGGTTCTATCTAACCTTAACCTCTGCCAAACCTCTGGAGACCCTTGGACTCTATACACACTGTACCTCACTTTGGTGCAGTATATATAGAGCCAGTTTCCTCCAAGCTGTCACTGCTTAAGGGGGCCCCTGGCCGCGGCTGACCACCACGGAGGTATTGTGTGCTATCTCTGCCAGGGCCCCTGCGGTGGTGCTTGCCGGCGCCTCTCCTTACCTCATTGAAACATGCTGCTGGTGCCGGGTGGAGGAGGCAGAAAAGGGGAACTTGAACATTGGACAGGACAGCGGTTGTGCATCCGGCGATTTGTGGGTCCGGCTATGCCATTGCCATTTGCCCCACTGACAGGGCACAGGAGACTAAACTGATAACCCCTGAAGGGATCTGGCCACCAAACCCTTCAGGAATTGGGCACATAACCAACTGCTGAAAGAGCGGTGGTGAAAACGGGGCTGCTCATTCGTCTTATTAGGAGCCCTCCAACGGACTGTACAGGCACAAAGGGCAAGATCAAGGTGAAACCAAAGACCACCAGAATGGGAGAAGGTGTCAATCAGTCGAATCCCCCATGACTAAAACTGCCTTGGAGTCCCCCCCATTACCAATGCAGAGAAAAAGCTACAGGAACACACAGAGAAATACAAAATACTGCAAGCAGTTCTGGACATCAAATCCTCACTAGGCCCAAAGATTGACAGCCTGGTTGTAGATATGTGCTTTATGTGCAAAGTTCATAAGAAACTGGGGGACTGAGTGGACACTGTGGAATCAACAATAGCCATGCTTTGACCATTCCTTCGTGAGGCCAATGATCAGATCACATCACAAAATTGAAAGAAGAAGTCCAGCTTTTGCGACTAAAAGTAAATGACGCACAAGGACATACACGTCACAATAACATAAGAGTAGTCGGTCGCCCTGTACATGTCGAAGGCCCAAGTAGGGAACCGTTCATTGAAAACTGGCTAACTACTACAGTGCTGGGGGCAAAACATTCACATTTTTCACTGTGGAGAGGGAGCAAAGAGTACTGTGTCTCCTGCCTTCTCCCGGGACCCCCCTATCCGGTGGTAGCATGCATATTTAATTACCAGAACAGAGACAATATACTGCAACTTGTCCAGTCCAAAAGGTCCTGGCATTTGGAAAACTGTAGAGTGACGATTTTCCCTGATTACACCACGAAAGTCCAAATAAAATGGGAATTGTTTACAGAGGTCAAATGACAAATGCACAAGTTAAATATCACATATGCTCTATTGTTCCCAGTGTAACTCAGATTCCAAGATAGGTAGAAGACAGTTTTCTTTCAGACACCTCAGGAGGCATGGGACCGGTAGGAGGCTAAAGTAGTGAATCCCATGCCAGGCGGGGATGGGGTGAAAGGGGACGGCTGCCTATGAGGAACAACTGAGGAGCAGCCAGGAAGATTCTAGGGAACAGGCCGCACAAGAAAGCATACAGATAGTAGCATATGTAAAATGAAGTGGCACAGCTTAGATAGAAGGCCTCAAGATCAGAAACTACCATAACCTCTGATTGAGACTCGATAGATGATGTGGGGGAAACCCTGCATGCAGGGCCAGCCATCACCCCAGTGACAGCTGACTTTGCGATATGATGTGGATGGTTACATAGATACCACTTCCTTGAGGTGGGATCCCAATGAAAGGGCCTCCTCACACATGCTCAGTTTTTGTGATGATACTGCCTACAAGGGGGGGGATAATACAGTACTGAGGGGTCGTGCATATGGGTGCTTTTGTGATGCTTTACACACTGCAACAGCCACAGAACCCCACCATCCAAGCGGCAAAGTTTGCTTGCACCCATTCAAAGTGCATTGAATGAATGCATGAATGAATGCATGAGAGGTTCTTATATAGTGCACGGCTATTCCAGAAGTGTCCCAGCGTTTAGGTTATCAGAGACAGAAATAAAAGCAGGGTACAGCGGGAGTCCTACCCTCCCTAAGCATTGAATAAATAGGTTTTTAACTCTTTCCTGAATCTCGTTTCCTCCGTAATAGATTTCAGGTGCACAGGCGTCTGGTTCCACATGCTGGCCACCTTGACTGTAAAAGATGAGCTCCCTCTATGCTGTTTTTAAAACGGGGGACTCAGAGTAGACTTGCATCACTGGAGTGCAGGTACCTCCCTGGTCTATATTCCTTGATCCTCTCATTTAAGGGCATGGGCCCTTTCACTCTTGAGATAGCAGTGTTGGAGTAGGTCATCAGGTGGAGTCCACACTTCGACTTTCACACTAAATTAGCATTTTCACTGCTCCTACTCAAGGAGACAAAATCACTGCCCTAATTGGGTCGAACACTCCTTTTACAAGGAACAATGTTATGGTATTAAATAGCTCACCACATTTATGTCATTTTGTGATTGGATATAATTTGATATAACTAAATTCCAACCACTGTGCAAATTGGGAGAACCTTTTGTTCTGATGAATTGCCAACTATCCAACGCAAGAAACATGATGACCTTTTACTAACAGTTATTATAGCGTCTGGTAATAGCCCGCACGTTTTTAACAGACAAGTAGACTCACCTATTAAAAAATCCATTTTAGAGAACTACTTAGTCTATTTTAACATGCACCTTCCTTTACACATTCATTTTCATACACCAATCTACACAAAAGGGCCCTACACCCACACTTCACTTACAGCTCTCTGACAAAGAGCCCCATTGTGGGTGCCCGTTGAGCATTGCAGTGCTGGCCCGATGAGGAGCACACCCTATGATGATTACTGAGAAAGGGAACGCCCTCTGAAGTATAATTAGGTCTGGGAGAAAAATGGGGGAAAAAATGCAATAACCAAACTAATAGAAAAACGTCCCACGTGACCTCTATTGCTTCATCACAAGGGCAATGTCTGCTCCAATAGGGCTATTAAAAAAAGTATATTTTACGACATGCTGTATCAACCTTCTTTTATTTCAAGTATTATTGTTGTCTCATAATAGTTATACTTATTTCTTTTATTTCATCAGCACATAACAAACTAAGTATTTTCTAAAAACATATTTACTATTACGACATTTTTTTTATATATTGTTTTTCTTTTTTAACACATATCCTAGTATATAATAGGTACTGTACTGCTGTACACAAACATGTAATAACCAACAGTGGACCCCTATCTACACAATAACAATACAAAAATAGTTAAGTATGACTTACATACACTCACAACCACACTATTCAGACTAACAGTCAACCCACAGGCACATACACAACTCAGTCAGAAGGAAAGATGTTCTCGGTCTCCATGACCCTGTCGTGGGCTGAGCGCATACAACCTGGTCGACGGGTGTTATGATGGAAAAACCTTGTACAGACCACCTTCTTCAGGACCTTCTTGTATCTAACAAAATTTGTCTAATCGTAGGGGTACCTATGGTATTTAAATAACAAATTTGAATAGCCTTTATCTAACTTGATTGCTAAAATAGATTGAACCCGCCACCAATATCAAAAAGACTAAACATGATTCCAGTTCTGGACCGAAGAGAACTGAAAAAAAGAGAAAAGAAGAAAAAGAAACGAGAGTAGAGAGAGATGAATGATCAAACCTCTTTTGTTAAATACATAGTGCAAATTAATTCACAAGTGCACTGAGTCATAAGGATAGAAAGACAGCCAAAGAGTCACTGGTGGAATTTCTAATGATTCAGCCGATGGTACCAATTGTCATGCTCTAAATCCAAAACATGCAAGAAAGTGCCAGCATGCTAGTGTGTAGTCCTCAATTTCTTAAGGAGTGCTTTAACATAGAGACTGTACATGCTGGTGATGACTGTATCACAGCAGATATATCTCCAACGTCTAGAAAAAACCTTTATAAGGGACGTGGCTGGCTTAACAATCTTTCACGTGGGTTCACCAGCTCCTGTGTATTTCCTTCTAATGTCGCTTAGACTCAATAATGCTCAAGGTAGGCTCTAATTAAAAAGGAAAGGCAATTTGAAATACTTTTCTACTTCCCAAAGAGTGTATTGTATGTCCTAGTATCAGTTTTAAGCACGGTCAATTATATTTTTACCTTGCTGGAGAAAGATTTATCTTCTTACAATAGTGGTTTTCTACAGTTATGGGAACAAACGTCCGATGCTGCAACACTTAAGGCACCTGTCTTTCTGATTAAGTATGGGCACCTGTAGGAAATTAACATGGGGTGTTTCAGTTACTAAAAGATTAATAACCTTGTTTATATCATGTCCTATTACTACAGTCGCCAAAAGTTAAATGCACTTAGGCCAATAGCCCCACCTTTTCGCCTTAGTGTACGTTAGATTCCAAGCGTCATGTCAGAGGGGTGAGTGGTGCGATCAATGCGGACATTTTTGGTGAATCCCTCTGCGGTACTTGCAACGGAGGGCCAAGCTTCACTTTTTGTCGTGCTACTACTAGGAAATATGAAGATGAAGTAAGTATACCTTAGCGTGCATCAAGTATTCACATGGCAAATGTAGGTGATGTCAAAAATAGGTTACGAGGTGAAAGAGTATAATATTTGCGTCATACATCATGATACATACTCTCAGCTTACTTATAAGCAGGGTATCTGGAATATCTAAAAATCTACTCAGTTCAGTGGAGCGGCCCGATAACATAGGTGGCGGTGAGACAGCAGGGCAGAGTGCGGAATGGGGTGCTTTAGGGAGGCGGGCGGGGGGGATAACGGCATGGCAGGCAAAAATGTGGACCAGACTGGGGATCGGAAGGGGAGCGCGTCGTGTGGCTCCCCCTCCGAGATCCCAAACTGAGAGGGGCCGCTCGCATGTCAGAAGAGCGGCCCCGGCCAAGGCAATAGGCCAGAAATTTGTCTTGGGGGCCACGGGGGAGAGGGAGCCAGGTTGTTAAAGAGACGCAGTTGGCGGCAGGTGGGGGGGGGCAGCAGATTTTGTTAGCGGCTGGGAGGGATGGTGGGGTGTCTGGCCTCGGGGTGCAGGCCCAATTTGTAGGAGTTGTGGGGGCAGGGGGCAGACAGGCCTGGGGGGGGTCTGGGGGCCCCTGGTGGGGTGGAAGGGGAGACAGACAGAGGGGATTCTCCTTTGCTCATAGATTCGGACAGGTGCGAATGTGATTTGGCGGGTTTGTGCATTTTTCCATCTTGGGCAGAGGGTTTTCTGGGGCCCCTGGGAGGGTGCAGCAGGACGGGTTTCGCTTGGGAGTACGACCAGAGGTTTTAGGAAGGGGGGTTGAAGACTGTTCGGCGCCGTGGGTGGTTGGCGACCTAGGGGAGGAGGGTGCGGGCCGAGTTTCTGGGGGGGGTCTGGGGCAGGGGATTTGGAGTGGAGTGACGGGGATGGGGCGTGGGGGACGCGGAGGAGGTAGTAGACTTGAGCACGGTAGGGCTGGCATGGGTTGTGAGCACTTTGGGGGCCGCAAGTAAGAGGGGTTGGGATGGGAGGGAGAAGAGAGGTAGGCCCAGCAC
Organism: Triturus cristatus; assembly: GCF_964204655.1. Classification (NCBI taxonomy): domain Eukaryota; kingdom Metazoa; phylum Chordata; class Amphibia; order Caudata; family Salamandridae; genus Triturus; species Triturus cristatus. Next base: position 890,576,008 of record NC_140585.1, on the reverse strand, counting down.
ACGAGACCATCCTTTTTTGTTGCAGGCGGTGGAGCGACGACAAGAGCATCGCGGGGTGCCAGACTTGGTAGGGCTGGGAGCGGCCCATTGGCACCAAGGAGAAGGGAGGATGGAGCCTCGGGCGGCGTACCCAGTACCGGCGGGGGATCCCGGCATGGCTGGCATAAGTAGGCCCGGGACGGGCTCACCGGCCCCAACACCCACGGGTACGCAACGGCCCGGGGAACAACGCGGATGACGGATGTCAGAAGGAAAGATGTTCTCGGTCTCCATGACCCTGTCGTGGGCTGAGCGCATACAACTTGGTCGACGGGCATTATGATGGAAAAACCTTGTACAGACCACCTTCTTCAGGACCTTCTTGTATCTAACAAAATTTGTCTAATCGTAGGGGTACCTATGGTATTTAAATAACAAATTTTAATAGCCTTTATCTAACTTGATTGCTAAAATAGATTGAACCCGCCACCAATATCAAAAAGACTAAACATGATTCCAGTTCTGGACCGAAGAGAACTGAAAAAAAGAGAAAAGAAGAAAAAGAAACGAGAGTAGAGAGAGATGAATGATCAAACCTCTTTTGTTAAATACATAGTGCAAATTAATTCACAAGTGCACTGAATCATAAGGATAGAAAGACAGGCAAAGAGTCACTGGTGGAATTTCTAATGATTCAGCCGATGGTACCAATTGTCATGCTCTAAATCAAAAACATGCAAGAAAGTGCCAGCATGCTAGTGTGTAGTCCTCAATTTCTTAAGGAGTGCTTTAACATAGAGACTGTACATGCTGGTGATGACTGTATCACAGCAGATATATCTCCAACGTCTAGAAAAAACCTTTATAAGGGACGTGGCTGGCTTAACAATCTTTCACGTGGGTTCACCAGCTCCTGTGTATTTCCTTCTAATGTCGCTTAGACTCAATAATGCCCAAGGTAGGCTCTAATTAAAAAGGAAAGGCAATTTGAAATACTTTTCTACTTCCCATAGAGTGTATTGTATGTCCTAGTATCAGTGTTAAGCACGGTCAATTATATTTTTACCTTGCTGGAGAAAGATTTATCTTCTTACAATAGTGGTTTTTTACAGTTATGGGATCAAGTGTCCGATGCTGCAACACTTAAGGCACCTGTCTTTCTGATTAAGTATGGGCACCTGTAGGAAATTAACATGGGGTGTTTCAGTTACTAAAAGATTAATAACCTTGTTTATATCATGTCCTATTACTACAGTCGCCAAAAGTTAAATGCACTTAGGCCAATAGCCCCACCTTTTCGCCTTAGTGTACGTTAGATTCCAAGCGTCATGTCAGAGGGGTGAGTGGTGCGATCAATGTGGACATTTTTGGTGAATCCCTCTGCGGTACTTGCAACGGAGGGCCAAGCTTCACTTTTTGTCGTGCTACTACTAGGAAATATGAAGATGAAGTAAGTATACCTTAGCGTGCATCAAGTATTCACATGGCAAATGTAGGTGATGTCAAAAATAGGTTACGAGGTGAAAGAGTATAATATTTGCGTCATACATCATGATACATGCTCTCAGCTTACTTATAATCAGGGTATCTGGAATATCTAAAAATCTACTCAGTTCAGTGGAGTGGCCCGATAACATAGGTGGCGGTGAGACAGCGGGGCAGCGTGCGGAATGGGGTGCTTTAGGGAGGCGGGCGGGGGGGATAACGGCATGGCAGGCAAAAATGTGGACCAGACTGGGGATCGGAGGGGGAGCGCGTCGTGTGGCTCCCCCTCCGAGATCCCAAACTGAGAGGGGCCGCTCGCATGTCAGAAGAGCGGCCCCGGCCAAGGCAATAGGCCAGAAATTTGTCTTGGGGGCCACGGGGGGGAGGGAGCCAGGTTGTTGAAGAGACGCAGTTGGCGGCAGGTGGGGGGGGGGCAGCAGATTTCATTAGCGGCTGGGAGGGATGGTGGGGTGTCTGGCCTCGGGGTGCAGGCCCAATTTGTAGGAGTTGTGGGGGCAGGGGGGCAGACAGGCCTGGGGGGGGTCTGGGGGGCCCTGGTGGGGTGGAAGGGGAGACAGACAGAGTGGATTCTCCTTTGCTCATAGAGTCGGACAGGAGCGAATGTGATTGGGCGGGTTTGTGCATTTTTCCATCTTGGGCAGAGGGTTTTCTGGGGCCCCTGGGAGGGTGCAGCAGGACGGGTTTCGCTTGGGAGTACGACCAGAGGTTTTAGGAAGGGGGGTTGAAGACTGTTCGGCGCCGTGGGTGGTTGGCGACCTAGGGGAGGAGGGTGCGGGCCGAGTTTCTGGGGGGGGTCTGGGGCAGGGGGTTTGGAGTGGAGTGACGGGGATGGGGCGGTGGGGGACGCGGAGAAGGTAGTAGACTTGAGCACGGTAGGGCTGGCATGGGTTGTGAGCACTTTGGGGGCCGCAAGTAAGAGGGGTTGGGATGGGAGGGAGAAGAGAGGTAGGCCCAGCACACGAGACCATCCTTTTTTGTTGCAGGCGGTGGAGCGACGACAAGAGCATCGCGGGGTGCCAGACTTGGTAGGGCTGGGAGCGGCCCATTGGCACCAAGGAGAAGGGAGGATGGAGCCTCGGGCGGCGTACCCAGTACCGGCGGGGGCTCCCGGCGTGGCTGGCATAAGTAGGCCCGGGACGGGCTCGCCGGCCCCAACACCCACGGGTACGCAACGGCCCGGGGAACAACGCGGATGACGGAAGTCAGAAGGAAAGATGTTCTCGGTCTCCATGGCCCTGTCGTGGGCTGAGCGCATACAACCTGGTCGACGGGCGCTATGATGGAAAAACCTTGTACAGACCACCTTCTTCAGGACCTTCTTGTATCTAACAAAATTTGTCTAATCGTAGGGGTACCTATGGTATTTAAATAAGAAATTTGAATAGCCTTTATCTAACTTGATTGCTAAAATAGATTGAACCCGCCACCAATATAAAAAAGACTAAACATGATTCCAGTTCTGGACCGAAGAGAACTGAAAAAAAGAGAAAAGAAGAAAAAGAAACGAGAGTAGAGAGAGATGAATGATCAAACCTCTTTTGTTAAATACATAGTGCAAATTAATTCACGAGTGCACTGAGTCATAAGGATAGAAATACAGCCAAAGAGTCACTGGTGGAATTTCTAATGATTCAGCCGATGGTACCAATTGTCATGCTCTAAATCCAAAACATGCAAGAAAGTGCCAGCATGCTAGTGTGTAGTCCTCAATTTCTTAAGGAGTGCTTTAACATAGAGACTGTACATGCTGGTGATGACTGTATCACAGCAGATATATCTCCAACGTCTAGAAAAAACCTTTATAAGGGACGTGGCTGGCTTAACAATCTTTCACTTGGGTTCACCAGCTCCTGTGTATTTCCTTCTAATGTCGCTTAGACTCAATAATGCCCAAGGTAGGCTCTAATTAAAAAGGAAAGGCAATTTGAAATACTTTTCTACTTCCCATAGAGTGTATTGTATGTCCTAGTATCAGTGTTAAGCACGGTCAATTATATTTTTACCTTGCTGGAGAAAGATTTATCTTCTTACAATAGTGGTTTTCTACAGTTATGGGAACAAACGTCCGATGCTGCAACACTTAAGGCACCTGTCTTTCTGATTAAGTATGGGCACCTGTAGGAAATTAACATGGGGTGTTTCAGTTACTAAAAGATTAATAACCTTGTTTATATCATGTCCTATTACTACAGTCGCCAAAAGTTAAATGCACTTAGGCCAATAGCCCCACCTTTTTGCCTTAGTGTACGTTAAATTCAAAGCGTCATGTCAGAGGGGTGAGTGGTGCGATCAATGTGGACATTTTTGGTGAATCCCTCTGCGGTACTTGCAACGGAGGGCCAAGCTTCACTTTTTGTCGTGCTACTACTAGGAAATATGAAGATGAAGTAAGTATACCTTAGCGTGCATCAAGTATTCACATGGCAAATGTAGGTGATGTCAAAAATAGGTTACGAGGTGAAAGAGTATAATATTTGCGTCATACATCATGATACATGCTCTCAGCTTACTTATGAGCAGGGTATCTGGAATATCTAAAAATCTACTCAGTTCAGTGGAGCGGCCCCGATAACATAGGTGGCGGTGAGACAGCGGGGCAGCGTGTGGAATGGGGTGCTTTAGGGAGGCGGGCGGGGGGATAACGGCATGGCAGGCAAAAATGTGGATCAGACTCGGGATCGGAGGGGGAGCGCGTCATTTGGCTCCCCCTCCGAGATCCCAAACTGAGAGTGGCCGCTCCCATGTCAGAAGTGCGGCCCCGGCCAAGGCAATAGGCCAGAAATTTGTCTTGGGGGCCACGGGGGGGAGGGAGCCAGGTTGTTGAAGAGACGCAGTTGGCGGCAGGTGGGGGGGGGGGACAGCAGGTTTCGTTAGCGGCTGGGAGGGATGGTGGGGTGTCTGGCCTGGGGGTGCAGGCCCAATTTGTAGGAGTTGTGGGGGCAGGGGGGCTGACAGGCCTGGGGGGGGGGTCTGGGGGCCCCTGGTAGGGTGGAAGGGGAGACAGACGGAGGGGATTCTCCTTTGCTCAGAGATTCGGACGGGAGCGAATGTGATTGGGCGGGTTTGTGCATTTTTCCATCTTGGGCAGAGGGTTTTCTGGGGCCCCTGGAAGGTTGCAGCAGGACGGGTTTCGCTTGGGAGTACAACCAGAGGTTTTAGGAAGGGGGGTTGAAGACTGTTCGGCGCCGTGGGTGGTTGGCGACCTCGGGCAGGAGGGTGCGGGCGAGTTTCTGGGGGGGGTATGGGGCAGGGGGTTTGGAGTGGAGTGATGGGAAGGGGGCGTGGGGGACGCAGAGGAGGTAGTAGACTTGAGCATGGAGCACTTTGGGGGCCGCAAGTAAGAGGGGTTGGGATGGGAGGGAGAAGAGAGGTAGGCCCAGCACACGAGACCATCCTTTTTTGTTGCAGGCGGTGGAGTGACGACCAGAGCATCGCGGGGTGCCAGACTTGGTAGGGCTGGGAGTGGCCCATTGACACCAAGGAGAAGGGAGGGTGGAGCCTCAGGCGGCATACCCAGTACCGGCGGGGGATCCCGGCGTGGCTGGCATAAGTAGGCCCGGGACGGGCTCGCCGGCCCCAACACCCACGGGTACGCAACGGCCCGGGGAACAACGCGGATGACGGAGCGACGCTGAGGGCGAGTTTTGTCTTTCTCGCAGGGTGCATTCTGCCCCACCAGTGGAGAGAGCTGGGGACAATAGGCAGGAGGAGCTAGATTATGAGGAGGATAGTATGGAAGAGGGAGAGGTACGAGATGCTGATGTGGAGGGAGAGAGGGGCCGAGTAATGTTGTGTCTAGTATGTTACAGGTGTCACGATGCCAGGCGCAGCCCACGGGTCGGACATCGCAATGGGAGGACAGCTCGACCTCTCGGCCAGGACGCAGGGTGGAACGGCGGACGGAGTCCTTGGCGCCAGGTAAACGGTCATTGCGTGGGCGTCCTGTGATGGTGTCGGTGGGCGTGGGTAGGACTGACAGGGAGGAGGGGGCAGGGAGTAGGTTGAACAAGGGCGCTTATGTGGTGGATGTGGGGGTAGGAACTGAGGAATCAGGTAAGAGTACGGTCGGGTAAGATGGCCACAGACATTGGGAGCATGACGGACAAGAAGGTGACGGTAGAGATTCAGACGGGGGAGATCAAGTTGGAAAGTAAGGAGGTGAAAATAAAACGGTTGCCATACATGGGTGTTACTAAGCCTTTGGGTGCTCATCTAATGTTGTCCACCAAGGAACGGATTTGGAAAGGGGAATATGTTGAGATGCTTAAACTCCTCCATAGGGAGGTGAGGGCAAAAGAGGGTTCGAAAGAGGAGGAATTCGAGTTGGCTAAAAGGCAAAGGTGCCGTTAACGATTGAGAATTGGACGGCAGCGTTTCTCATTTACGCTAGCGTGTATTGCGAGAAGTTCCCGGAAAGGTCGGTAACCATGTTTAAATACATGGACGTGATCAGGAAGGCTCGGATTACGGGGGGCGGCTATGCCTGGGCGCAGTACGATGAAGAGTTTCAGGCATGCATGGCGTGGGACCCGGAGGTGAAATGGGGAGAGCTTGATACGGATTTGTGGCAGCATACGATGGGGCTAGCTGGGTCTGGGAAAACTATTTTTGTGTATCAGCCCTTTCGAGGAGGCCCCACCCGTGGGGCGGTGGGGGGAGCAGGCAGGGGACAGCCGGGGCCGAAAGGGGCTTGCCGGGATTATAACAAAGGGTTGTGCACCCGGGAGTACTGCCGTTTCCAGCACGATTGCTCCGGGTGTGGAGGAAGACACGTGCTGGTCAATTGTTGGGGTGGACAAGGGCAGTTGCAGATCTCACAGCAGTGGAAGACGGGAGGTTTTAAGGCAGGGGGTCAGCAGCAGTAGCAGCTGGGAGGGGGGCGAGGTGCTAAGGGGCCTGGGCCCAAGGGCTCGTACTCCGGTTAACGTTAACAATTTGTTGGCAGCCTTGCAGGGGTACCCGGAGAGGGAGGCTGCTGAGCAGTTGCAACTGGGTTTTCTGGAGGGTTTCAGACTGGGGTACGAGGGACCAAGGGTGAGGAGGTGGGCGGACAATCTGAAATCAGCAAGAGAGCACTCTCAGGTAGTGCAAGACAAGCTCGATAAGGAAGTACGTGAGGGCCACATGGCAGGTCCCTTTCAAGACTGGCCGTTGCCAAATTTGATTGTGTCACCCATTGGAGTGGTGCCTAAAAAAGAGCAGGGTCAATTTCGTCTCATTCAACATTTGTCGTGGCCTGAAGGAGGTTCGGTGAATGATTTCATCGACGAAAGGGAGGCCACAGTATCCTATTCATCTGTTGACGTAGCTATGTCACTGGTAGTGACGGCGGGCGCAACAGCAATGATGGCAAAGTGCGACATAAAGTCGGCTTTCTGGCTGCTTCCAGTTCTCCCTGATGACTGGGATCTTTTGGGCATCCAATTTGGTGGTCACTGGTACGTGGACAAAGCTTTGCCGATGGGCTGCTCTATGTCATGCGCGCTTTTTGAGTGTTTCAGCACGTTACTACAATGGTTGTTTACGGAACGGACGGGTCACCAAGGAGTTACGCACTACCTGGATGACTTCTTTTTTGTGGGCACCTCAGGCTCCATGGACTGACAGAGGGCTCTGGACAGTTTCAATGAGATCATGAGGGAACTGGGCATGCCGTTGGCACCTGAGAAGACTATGAGACCCTCCTTTTTAGGAATTGAATTGGATTCACGGTTGATGGAGGCACGCCTTCCTGCAGACAAAAAGCAGCAAATGTTGGGGCTGCTGGAAATCATGTTGTCAAAACAGAAGGTCACGGTTAAAGACATTCAAGTACTCCTGGGTCGCCTCAATTTCGCCTGTCGGGTGTTCAGAGTGGGGAGGACTTTTTGTAGGCGACTGTGCAGGGCACTTGTGGGGCAGAGGCCTCCACATCATCATGTATGTCTGTCAGCTGGGGTGCGGGAGGACTTGAGGATGTGGCAGTTTTTCTTGCAACATTTCAACGGCATACCTTTGATGAGGGAGGCGGACATGTTGTGGGATGTCCAAATATTTTCAGACGTGGCAGGGAGTACTGGTTTTGGTCTGTACTGGCAAGGGAGGTGGTGTGCCAAGCATTGGCCTGAGGAGTGGTTGGAAGGGGGCAGGAGCATTGCCTTCTTGGAGTTTTTCCCTCTGGTGGTGGCAATCACACTTTGGGGGGAACTCTTGGCGCACAAGAAAGTCACCTTCCGAATTGATAATGTGGCGGTGGTGCACATTGTAAATCTCCAGTCTGCCCGAGATGAACATGTCCTGAAGTTGTTGAGGGTTTTCGTGTTGGGGTGTTTGAAGCATAATATTGCTTTTCGCATGGTGCATGTGCCAGGTGTGGACAAAGACATTGCGGATGCTTTGTCTCATTCACAGTGGGGGAGATTCCGTGAGCTCGCCAAGGACGCGGACAGGACCCCGACCAGAATGCCGCACCAGCTGTGGTACGTAGGCAACACAGGATGTTGCAACTGGTTCTAGGTTCTCTAGCCAACTCCACGAAAGCAGCGTATCGGGCAGCATGGGAGGAATTTTTGCACTCTGGTGCACGGCGGCGGGCCTCTTTGGTGGCTAGACAGGAGGATGTTATTCAGTTTATCTTGGACTTGGTGGAGAAGGGTCTTACGAAGGTCACGATAGCGGGCAAACTGGCGGGGATTGCTTTCGTCGGGAAATTATTGTGGGGCTATGCCCCCTCCGTGGGGGAACTTGGGGCACGCATTTTGGAGGGTTGGGCGTGAGAATGCGGACACGCAACCCGGGTGGGGAATCTTTTGTCATGGGAGCTGTTGGAGGGGGGTGATTGGAGTGTCGCCTGGGTTGTGTTTTGACGTTGGGGAAGTGGTACTTTTCTCCACACTGATGTCCTGGATGTTTTTCAGGGCCTTTCGGGTCTCGGAATTGTTGGGAACCAAAGCGGAGCAGGGGCTGTCTTGGAGGGAGGTTTCTTTTAGTGCCGATAGGGTTCACATATGGCTGAAGAAGGCAAAGACGGATCAGAGGGGCAGGGGCAAATGGGTTTCTTTGCAAAAGGGGCTGGCTTCGCAGGCTTATCAGTGGGGTCTGAGGTGGAGATCTTTTTCTGGGGCTTTGGGGGGTTTGGTCTTTGGGCATGGGGACGGTCGGTGTGTGTAAAGGCTTCACAGCATTTAGCGGTACTGCGGAAAGCGCTGGGTAGGCTGGGGATCGATAGGAAGTATTTTGGGACGCATTCGTTTTGGATTGGTGCAGCTTCAGAAGCTCACTCTAGAGGCTGGGAGCGAGGGGACATTATGAGGTTGGGCAGGTGGTCTTTGGACTGCTATCAGTGTTATGTGCGCAGCGTACCTGGGGGGTTATAGCACGTTTATTCCTTTTTTCCTGTTGTTTATTCATGTTTCTTGTTACAGGTTCGGTGATGTGTCCCCTCGCCAGGGAGATGTCCATTTGGATTGTCGGCCATTCTTTTGTGAAACGGGCGCAATTCCAGGCCCGCTCCAGTTATTTAGGGGAAAGTTTGGGGTTTAATAAAGACCTATTTTCTGTGGGCTGGCGTGGCAGGGGTGGTATGCGGTGGAACGAGCTGTTACAGGTTCTCAACGGGATTTTGGTGGCTGGTAGGTGCCCGGATGTGCTGGTACTTCACTTAGGGGAAAACGACATGGTCAGGGAGACGGGCTTGGCAATTATGCGTTGCCTGAAGCGGGACTTGGCTTTGATTAAAGCTCAGTGGGCTGGTTGTTCCATTGTCTGGACAGAGTTTGTTCCTCGCAGGGTTTGGAGAGGGGCGGTTAACTCGGGTGCGGTGGACAAGGCCAGGCGTAAGTTGAACACGGAAATTGTGAGATTTTGTCGGCAGTCGGGGATTTGCAGGATTGCGCATAAAGATAGTAGGTATGACACACCAGATTTTTTCAGAGGTGACGGGGCCCATCTATCCCGGTAGGGTGTGGACTTGTACTTGTTGGAATTGAGGGAAGTGTTGGCCAGATTACTAGGAGTTCATAGGCGTTGAAAGGGAGGTGGGGGGTTTGCTTGGCCGGTGGGGGGGCAGAAAAAGGGGGGAGGCGGTATCTTTGCATACACTCCCGCCTTTTTCTGGGTGGCGGGGTGGTTGACAGTTGGCCGGGATTGGCTGTAGTTTTTTGTTATATGTTGGTAGTTTGTGAGTAGGAGCAGGGAAAGGGTAACGAGGTAGGATAAGTTTAGATTAGAGGTTGGTTAGTTACAGTAGCACAAAAGCAGGTAGGGATTAGGGTCAGAGGAGGTTAGGATTTGGAAATGCTAGATTGTGTAGGATTGGGTAATGTTATGGTTATGGAATGTTATTTTGTATTTTGGGGGTGGGGGATCTGATGTGGGGATTGTAGGGGTGGGGGGAGGAACATGGGGTCAGGAAATTCATGTATAGTGAAGTTTTTAGTTTTGGAAGGCAGTTGCCAAGGGATGAAATTGTGATATGCATCTGTTTCAATAAAGCGGCCTTTTTCACACACAGAAAGTTGGTCTCGTGTCAGCTTGCTCCCCCCCTTATCTCCCAAAACTTCTTATCGAACGCAGACCTCCGAAGCCGCAAGGTTGCCACATGGGAGTGAAACTAACTAAGCTGGGCATTTTGTAACTTCTATGATGCTGGCGCAGGCGTGGGCAGGGTCCCAGCAACTATGGGCGGAGTAACGCGATTCTATGCGTCCTGGTTACTCTCACTAGTGCAGATGCCATATTGGTGTATCGCTCTTGCTGATGAAGCATGACACCCATTCAGGTGGCTTCTTTTCTGAAGGGAGCGGACCCCTTTCCGCACCCCTAGAATCTGTCCGACCTCTTTTTCTTTTTCCTTGGAAGGAACTGCATACTCTTGTTAGATTTAATCTCATAGCAGCATGCATGCTGAACCTATAAGAGCTCCTGGTCCCCCCGTTTTCTTGTGAAATAGTGTGTGTGTCAAAGCCTTGTACATAATACGTTGTCGAACTGTTACTAATGCAGTTTCTTCCATAGCTGAGATACCGACTTATGCTTGGGTAGTTTATAGAGTACGCAGACTGTTATGTTCTGAACTACTGGTAAACACTGAACAAGATATTCAGGAAGATCCAAGTACAGAACATTGGTATAGTCCAGCCTAGAGAGAAACAATGCCCTGACCACAGTGACATGCGCATCATGGGCGCGAAATTGAGAAATGTTCTCAGCAAGCGACAAATCCAAAAGTAAGCTTTCACAACTGCTGACACCTGGGCACTGAAAGATAGTTGGGAGTGAAATATAACACCTAGATTCCTGGCCACTGCTGTTGGAGGAGGGGTTAGGGGTGGTGTTTGGCCGTGCTCTGGTCCATACTGGTAGGGGATTCAGCCCAAACAATATGATCTCAGTTTTGTCTGAGTTGCACTGCAATTTATTGGCTCTGAGTCATTTAAGTGACGCCTTTATGCAGAGTGCAAATGGATCTTTTGCACTTGCAGAGTCCTCATCTGAGCAGGAGGTGCCTATGTTGCATTGTTTTTGGCTGAGTGAGTTCCAGATTTTGGCCTGGAGAGGGGAGTTCATGGACTTGGTTTTTGAGACACAACAATCAAGAGGACACTGAAGGAAATATGGGGACAAACACAGGGGTGCACGGGGGATGTAATATTCCAGGGAGACCCAGATAAGACACAATCAGATGGCGCTTGACATATATATCTTCTTGACGTGGAATGAGTGCGGCAAGGCCACACACATGAAACATTATATAATACATGCATACTTAAAGTGTACAAGTGCATTTTGCTTGGTCTCTGGAGAATTGCAGACAATAGCCAAAAAGTGGAGGGGCAGAATATATGGCACTTCTTATTTGGGATTTGCCAGACGGGTACTAGGCTGGATAGCACCCATTGTGCCATTTGCCACACGACACACAATAGTAGACCTGAAGGGGCGGTTGTGGTAGAGGGCAGCTTAGATGGGGTGCCACGCACCTTAGTGGCCCTAAAAGCCAACAATGGAGCCGATTCATCAAGGCATTTAAGTGTAAGTGAAGCAGCACTTCTGTAGTACCCTTTAACTCACTCTTACATGCTTTTGTGAATTGCCCCCAAAATATCTAATATGGGAGTAAAATTGCAATATTCGTGGAATATTCATCTACATTTAGTAGAAATCGAAAGGACTGTACCCTCTTTGAACTTTGGCTAATATGAAGTTTGACGTTTTGGAGCAGATTCACATGCAACGGTATGTAAAAGATAACTCCTGCAGTACCACTTCCCTTAGTTATGCCTTTGTGAATCAACCCTTATGTTGATTGTATGTGTATACAGCACCTATTATAACAATATTGTTTGACATTAAAGGTTTTCTTTTTCACAGAAGTGATCATGATTAAAAGCAAACTTTCAAACGCATTGAAAGATGCTGAATCACACATTAGGGTGCAAAAATAACTATCATTGAACTGAAAGACATTATGAGTGGAATCAATTTTCAGACCAGAATACCTACACTTCATGCACATTTACAAATCCTAAGTATGCTTTTCTACCCCAGTTTGAAGTTTTCATTGTAGTTAGAGGACTCTCTCAACTTTACACGAAAGCCTAATATTGTCAAAGGTAATAAATAGGTTTGGCTGTTGCTGCTGAGCAATTGTCTTATACATAAGCCATGTAAAACATTTTTAAACAGAAGAATCCACACAAGAAATCTTTGAAATAGCCAGATTTATTAAGTATCCAAACAAAATTGCTATGCAGCGGTCAAAACTGCAGAACCAAAAGAAGAAGATACCACTATCCCCCCCCCCCCCTTTGTAATTCGTAGGGCAAAATGAAAGTATTTGGGGAAGCTCAAGTTGCTGCAGCACAGTTCAAATGCTGCCAATGAAGACGAGATGCTCCTGGTTGAACGACCCTGAGTCAAGGAAGAAATAGGAATATTAGCCTTCTGATAAGCCAAAGAGACAGAGATGGTAATTCTGACCTGTCTACTACTTAGAGTAGAAGCAGAAGGACACTAACCCTTATTTGTTAATCCAAATATCACAAACAGAAAATCTATTGTTCAAACTGAAGCAGTTCTCTGATGATAAATGGAAAGTACTCTATGAACATACAATAGATGCCAAAGATTGCTAGGAGAAGGAAAAAACACAGTTAAGATCAAATCTTGGGGCAATTGAAAGAAGAACAAACCTTGAGAATAAAGGACAGGTTTGGCCTGATAACTACTTTGTCAAAAGAAATTGGAGAAATGGCTCAATAGCTAAGAGGACCCCATTTCACCCAGCATACGCCCTGAGGAGATGGCCCTAATAAAGACCTCCTTAAGGGCCAGGAGGTTTAAACACACTGACTCTAATAGTCCGAAAGGAAGATGCTGGAGATCTGAAAGAACCAAAGGCAGATCCCAATAAGGAGTAGGAGTATGGACCTTTGGTGTTTATAGAAAAAAACTCCTCAAAAGTCAAGGGCATCCAAGGTAAAACCCCTAATGACTCTAATTGCTCCCCATTTATTGAGTAGTGTGGATATTGATAAGCCCATCAGAAATCCATCCTTCAAAAAATACAACGTTAGAGAGCGCCGACCAGAGAAGGCAACATAACCCTTAGGAACACACCAAGAATTAAAGTGTTGTCAGTGTTTCTTGTATAGTTTCGCTGTACTTGGTCTCCTGGAGTTCTGGATAGAGAGGGCCACATCAGGACAGCAAGGAGTAGCTTTTAGCCTTTACCTTCTAATGCCAAATTGAAGGCAGAATAGAATTGGGAGTCCTCTCTGAAACTACTGGGAACTTGAGTGAAGGTGGAGCTATTGGAAGAATTCAAGGTGGTTTCCCCACCAATTGGGACAAAAACGGAAAACAAGGGTGGTGGCACCAATGAGGAACCACTAGAAGAACCTCCACTCATGCCTCCCTGATTTTGATTATGACCTTGTTAAGTAAATGAAATAGAGGGAAGGCAAACAGAAGTCTCCTAAGCCACCTGAAACTCACAGCATCCACCCCCAGGCTTGGAATGTGGAAGAAGAGAGCAAAATCTTAAGAAAAGAGAGTTATGAGGGGAAGCAAACAGGTCCAACCACGGCCTTCCCATCTTGTTCTAGACTTTTAGAAAAACCTGGGGACACAGAGTCATGGAAACTGAAGACTGGAGTGGGCAGCTCAATTTGTCTGCTTGAACATTCTCCCTTCCAGGCAGATAAATTGCTGAAAGAGCGATCAACATTTCTTCCACCCAGATGCCAATGAGTTCTGCCAGATGGGCTAGCTGAGGAGCTTTTGTGCTTCCCAGTTGATTCACATAAGCTCACATGACCTGATTGTTTATCTGGATTCTCACTACCTGATCCCTGAGAAAAGGAGCAAATGCTAAAATATCCTCATACACTGCTTACAGTTGAAACAATGGTTCTGCCTTCCTTTGACCATATCCTCAGAACTCAGTGATTCTGCATTGTTGCCCCCCTCCCCCCATCCTAGGCTGCTAGCATCCGCGATGACTGCTATGAGAAGAGGAGGAGCTAAAGAGACCTCCTTGTTCAGGTTGGAAGGAATCAACCACCATTGTACTTTGTTCCCTATTTACAGAGAAATGGGAATCATGAGATTGCAGATCCTTGACAAAGGGTTCCATTGACCCAGAAGACAATTCACTAGATGATAAAGGTGAAGGCAAGCCCAACGAACTAGGAATAGACAGGCAGCCACAGTCTCGCCAGAGCTTCCCTGCGATTGAGGAGATGAGTCAACCGGTTCATCAGTTTCTCTTGTTTCGTAGGAGGAAGGAACTCTTCTCCCACATCTTTCATGAACAGAGCTCTGATAAGCTGCAGTCTTTGCAGAGGTTAAAGATGAGACTTGGCTTCATTTAGAAGAAACCTGTGGGACATTAGAATCTTGTAGACCACTTGAACTGCCTCCTGACCACTTGAAAAATAAGAGGATGAAGTTAGCCAGTCATCAAGGTAGGGAACGGGCTAAGGAGCTTGAGTATTTAAGTTACCCACCAGTGACATCAGAGCCGTTGTGAATACACTTGGGCCAAATCCAGTCCAGATGGTAGGATACAGAATTGATAGTGATCTCCAAAAATACTGAACTTTAGAAATGTCTGAGAATTGGGATGTATTGCTATGTGTGGATAAGTGTCTTGAAGGGCCAGGGAAGCCAGAAGCACTATGGGTGATATTGATGGTAGGATGGACTGCAATGTTACCATCTTTAAATGTTGTTAAGGAGTTAAATTGTTGACTCTTTCAAGTCCAGGACAAGACAGAAGTCTCCTGATGTTTTCTGGACTGAAAACATGACGGAGTAACATCCCAGATCCCTCTTATGCTCTGCCAGTGGGATTATGACTCCCTTGTTGAGAAAACCCAGAATTCCCTTCTTCAAGCCCTGCAGTTTCAGTGTGTATCAAGGTGACGGTGTAGAGAGGAAGAAATTGTCTGGTTCTGACAAAAATACAATTTGGCAACCTTTTTGGATGACCTGAAGGACCCAGGCATCTGACATGTCTGTCTATCATGTTTTAAGAAATTCTGAATTCTTCCACCTTTCTTGTTCATATAATCATGCCTTTGGAGTCCCTGGGGGTGTGATTGAAGCAACTGCAGGCTTTTGCCAGTCTTTATCAGTGGAGGGACCACCCCAGCTTTATCCCCTACCATGAAAGGGCTGAACGAATCCCTTCTTCCTCTTCCTTGAGGGTGTACTGGACACAGATGTTTACAGTCCTCTGCAGCACTATTAAAGAGCTTCTCTAATTGTGGTCCAAACAATATGCTGTTGTTAAATGGGAGATGACTTAAGACTCACTGTTCACTATTATCAGCCCTCCAGAATCTCATCTAGGTATGCCTTCTGGGTGCTACTGCTGTCACGGAAACCAAAGCAGATGCACACAGAGTGTGGAAGAAAATATTGGACAGTAACTTAACCTGTAGCTCCATCAATTTCAACCATGCTGTGGCTTCTCCTAATTGTTGGAGCTCCTCTGCTGGGGCATGAGTATCCTGAGGGAGAGACTGGATAGTGTAAGTTGCATAGGTTCCAGCTATAGGGCAAATTTGGAGACAGAATAGGCTTTCTTAATGGCTA
The DNA here is from genome assembly GCF_964204655.1 of Triturus cristatus. NCBI lineage: Eukaryota > Metazoa > Chordata > Amphibia > Caudata > Salamandridae > Triturus > Triturus cristatus. The sequence continues at coordinate 890,560,441 of NC_140585.1, read as the reverse complement.
CCTCGACCTTCACATCGGTTGGATCAACCGGAGTCACTTCCTCAGAAATGATGGTTCCATTATAGGCAAGCCTTGCGATCAGAGTGTCCACTTTAACATTAGAAGGAAACTCGTCATGGAATTTTTCAAGAGGGCATCGCTTGGAAAGGAATTGAGGAAAATGTGACTTCTCAACATCTACTCCCTCCCTAGACAAGAGTTTTCTTATTGCTTTATGAATATGAAGCTTATCTGGATTTTTGCGAGGATACTGATAGCAAAAATAGTCTTCCTCACCATAAGAGGTCTAGGGCAAGGAGAGGTTCTCCCTCAAATCTTCCAAAACCTCATTTAATTCTCTGACATGTACATATATCCACTTTTGCTCTCTCTCCTCCTCTGACACTTCACTGTCCACAGTAAACTTAGCTCTGTGGAGGAGTGGACTTTTGTGTACTGAAGCCCCGCAGACGCTGCTGGGCGACCGTCACCGAGCCGTTGCTTGCACAGCGTCCTGTGGACACTGCCTCACTTTACTCTGTCGGATGTCACTAACACCCTCCCTGCCCGACCCGAACATTGACCGGCTCCGTCTCCTGCACCGCAGCCTGGCAGCACCGTATCGAGCACCGCCTCACCCCACACCATACTCTTTGGTCTCACCGATGCCATCTGGATGATCATCACCAAGCTGCTGCCTGCACCGCATCGTGATGGCACACCACCCTGCACTGCTTCCAACTTTGCAACGCAACCATAATGATTGCCACGATCGGCCCATACCAAACGTGTCAGCCACAACGAGAAAGGTTCTGTCTACGAGTCTGTCAACGCTTTAGCTGGCCCGTACCCATGCGGTCAGCTGGAACTGAAAGACTCTGTCGTTTTTAGCATCACAGTAGCCCTGGACGGAGCTACCAACTCAGAAGAATTGTGTTTTGCAGGTATTTTGGCATTTTAAAGGTTATGTTGCAAAGTAACTACTTTTACAGTATTGTATGTTGGTATCTTTGTCGTATTTGGTCTGGTTGGTTTATATAAAGTTTTGATTATTTTTCTAAACTGGTGTGGTGTCTATTTGTAGTTTTTTCACTGTGTTACTATATGTGTTCACAAATGCTTTACACACTGCCTCTGAGATAAGCCTGGCCGCTCGTGCCAAGCGACCAAGGTGGGTAGCAGGGGTTATTTTAGAAGTGTATCCCCCTTACCCTGACTAGGAAGAGTGATACCTACTTGGGCAAAGGTGCAAACCCTTGCCAACTAGAGACAACCATTTCTAACAACCGGCAAGATGCATGGTGCCAGAAACTGACTGGGTAGCTGAGTAGCTTATTAAAGTAATAATTACAAGCCCAGGGAGATAGTAGTGAGGAAGCTTGGGAGAGGAAACTCTGAAGTTTTTCTCCAGCCAAACTATTGCCAAGTTGATAACCTCCCTAAATTTAACTAAGGCAGCAGGACCAGCAGTTTGCTAGCAATTGTAATTAAGTCAAACCCATTGTGGTGGGCAGGATTCTTCTCAAAAGTTTTTTTAGCCATACCCAAGACTGGTATAATTCCTCCAAGCTGGAAGGGCGTAATAATTAAACCCATACACAAAAAAGGCGTGATGAATGTTCCAGGCAATTATCGTCCGATAAGTCTGTTGGATGTAGGCACAAAATTGTATTCTAAGGTTATACTAAGGCTTTAAAGAATATGATTGAGGGCAACAGAATTATCCCTATGGAGCAGAGGGGCTTTAAAGCTGGGCACTCAACAATAGACCATTGTTTCAGCTTATGGGCCTTGGGGGCGGAAGGCGAAGGAAATAACCAGGAGTTTATTCTGCAGTTTTGATGATTTTAGTTCAGCTTCTGATTTCGTAGACAGTAGTATACTCTGGGCTAAATTAAGACAACAGGTTATTCCAAAATGCTTAATAGCAACCGTGCAGGATTTGCCTACTGGAAAATGGACCCTAGTGGAGCTTGATTTAGATGGGGCATTTCAGGGAGAATCTCTTTGTCAAATGGGTTAAGACAGGGCTGTGTCCTGGCCCCTAAATTGATCTCCTTGTTCCTTGCTGACCTTCCGGGAGAGCTGAAAGTGATTCATTCCTTTTCCCCGAAAATAGGGGTTAGACATGTGTCGTGCCTACTATATGTAGATGATTTGGCAATTTTGGATGTGACCCAAGTAGGCCTCCAGAGGAAGTTGTATAACAAAGCGAGACCTACCCCGGAAAAAGAAATAATAATTAAAATTTATTTGTGCTCTAGGTACCCAATACTTGTAGTGCCTATCTCACTCACACCCTCTAGTGTTTCTACCACTGAAATGGAAAAACTACTGTTGTACACAGCTCGTATCTGTTTTTACAGGCTGTGACAACGACAAGCTCCTAGGTGTCAATATGTTTCCCTACACTATTGTGCTGTAAAAACCTGCTAGTGGTAAAGGCAAAAGTACATACCCAAAACCAAAAAAGGTGTGATAGGCCGGCAGTGCCTCACGGAAGCAGCCCCAACGAGGTTTGTGTAGACAGGTACTCGCCTACTACCTCCTGTTATCATCATCGGCTACTGCCGCCCAAACAGAAACAGAGAAAAACAATAAGGAGTGCTGGAACCCTCATGCTAATCCTAATAACTAGTGTCTAAAAGGAAAACTATATAGTGACATGTGTCTAGAAATCTAAAGAAAAAGAGGAAATGTCGACCCAACAGCGGGGGGACTGAGTCTGATCAGGACCCAAGTCACTCCAGTTAAAACCGAGCAGCACTACACTGGCTGTGTAAAACTTTATTCTATGCTGTGTCGCTGCTCATTAAAACCAACATGTTTCGTTGCCCAATTAAATTTAGCGGCAACTTCTTCAGGGCTAGGGTCGACTGGTCTCTCTGCGTCGCTAGTGTAGACCAGCGATTACTTTGTCAGCACCTGGGGGAAACACAATTAAAAACACATACTCAGTATCTCACCCATCCGGTCAAAACCAGTACATACGAGCATCTGCTCGTCCTCCAAGATGCCTGCTTCACACCTGACGTTCATATTTACCATCATAGATGATGTCTTTCAGCATACCTGAACCTTCGGTATGTGTGAATATCTGTGGTGTCTTAAAAAACCTGGACTGCTTGTTCAGAGGCTGCGGAACCGCGTTTCTGAAAGAGCACAAAGATGTAACCGTTATTAAAGTGCCCCTGTGTATGCTGTTCAGTCCCCTCTGCTCATGTATCGTGTGTCAACTCATTATCGATAACCTACGATGTCATATGTGCAGAGCCCAGCAATGATGACTGTATTAGAAAATAACCCTTGATTACATTGTTGCTTCAATCTATTTTCATTATAGACAAATACCCGTTAAATAAATATTCAATCACTGCGCTCCGTAACGCTAGTACCGCGACTGCCTTCTGTTGGAAAAACATAGGCTGCCCTGGTGTTAAGCGGTCGTTCAATGGGCGCTTGTCATATGCTGACTCTAGAATGTGGATACTCCCCTCGTTAGCGTATGCGAGTGGGGCCCGCTACTCAGCTCGCCCAAGAAGGTCTTACCTCGTCAGCCTGCTCGTCAGGTATTAACTCATGGATAGGATTGTCGCGATGTAGGACGTAACCGGTCTCAAATTGACCTACGTAAATACAAGCTAGACTTGGAGCAAATGTAGCCCCCATGGATGTCCCGGACACTTGCAGATATAGCTGGTCTTTGTAAGCAAAAAATGTTTTTGTAAGAGCCAGTTCAACACATTGGAGCACAAAGGATTGTGGAACATCGTAGAACCATTCACAGGAACCCAGGGCGCGTGCTGCTGCCACCAGCGTGGCTTCCTGGGGGATGCTCGTGTATAACGATTCTATATCGATTGTCACCAGGAATTGATGTTGCGGTGCACGCCATATTATGCCCCAGACATAACTAGGGAGACACCAGGTACAGTGTAATCAACAGCGGCGGCTTACACAACATGGCCGCCAGTCCCTTCAGTAAACAACTGCACATGCGCGGTTCGCCGCGCGCATGACGCATTTAAACAGGAAGCAGGCTTCTCCCTAGCGATGGAGGATGAGTTAATACCTGACGAGCAGGCTGACGAGGTAAGACCTTCTTGGGCGAGCTGAGTAGCGGGCCCCACTCGCATACGCTAACGAGGGGAGTATCCACATTCTAGAGTCAGCATATGACAAGCGCTCATTGAACGACCGCTTAACACCAGGGCAGCCTATGTTTTTCCAACAGAAGGCAGTCGCGGTACTAGCGTTACGGAGCGCAGTGATTGAATATTTATTTAACGGGCATTTGTCTATAATGAAAATAGATTGAAGCAACAATGTAATCAAGGGTTATTTTCTAATACAGTCATCATTGCTGGGCTCTGCACATATGACATCGTAGGTTATCGATAATGAGTTGACACACGATACATGAGCAGAGGGGACTGAACAGCATACACAGGGGCACTTTAATAACGGTTACATCTTTGTGCTCTTTCAGAAACGCGGTTCCGCAGCCTCTGAACAAGCAGTCCAGGTTTTTTAAGACACCACAGATATTCACACATACCGAAGGTTCAGGTATGCTGAAAGACATCATCTATGATGGTAAATATGAACGTCAGGTGTGAAGCAGGCATCTTGGAGGACGAGCAGATGCTCGTATGTACTGGTTTTGACCGGATGGGTGAGATACTGAGTATGTGTTTTTAATTGTGTTTCCCCCAGGTGCTGACAAAGTAATCGCTGGTCTACACTAGCGACGCAGAGAGACCAGTCGACCCTAGCCCTGAAGAAGTTGCCGCTAAATTTAATTGGGCAACAAAACATGTTGGTTTTAATGAGCAGCGACACAGCATAGAATAAAGTTTTACACAGCCAGTGTAGTGCTGCTCGGTTTTAACTGGAGTGACTAGGGTCCTGATCAGACTCAGTCCCCCCGCTGTTGGGTCGACATTTCCTCTTTTTCTTTAGATTTCTAGACACATGTCACTATATAGTTTGCCTTTTAGACACTAGTTATTAGGATTAGCATGAGGGTTCCAGCACTCCTTATTGTTTTTCTCTGTTTCTGTTTGGGCGGCAGTAGCCGATGATGATAACAGGAGGTAGTAGGCGAGTACCTGTCTACACAAACCTCGTTGGGGCTGCTTCCGTGAGGCACTGCCGGCCTATCACACCTTTTTTGGTTTTGGGTATGTACTTTTGCCTTTACCACTAGCAGGTTTTTACAGCACAATAGTGTAGGGAAACATATTGACACCTAGGAGCTTGTCGTTGTCACAGCCTGTAAAAACAGATACGAGCTGTGTACAACAGTAGTGTTTCCATTTCAGTGGTAGAAACACTAGAGGGTGTGAGTGAGATAGGCACTACAAGTATTAGGTACCTAGAGCACAAATAAATTTTAATTATTATTTCTTTTTCCGGGGTAGGTCTCGCTTTGTTATATGGTCCTGAGAGGGGGGCTACCTATCCTTTGACCCCCTAGGCTCCCTTTTTTGATACTCCAGAGGAAGTTGACCAGATTCAATAATTATTTAGAGGCAAATAAATTGAAGGTGAATCTGGAAAAAACAAAAAGAATCTTTTGGGGGAAAAAAGGGAAACTGTTTAAGTGGCTGTTAGGTAATAACTAGGCGCGGGCGGAGAACTCCCCTCCGCCAGCGAAGTCTGCGGTGATTTCCCTACTCCGCGCTCAGCTGAGAACGCGAGTAGGAAAAAAAACTCCGACTCCGCAGAGGATTGGAGTTAGCCAGCTCCCCCGCTTAATTGGGCCCCGCCTCCACCTCACATAAATTAAAATAAGGTACAACATCATTTTAAAAGAATAAAAGTAACTTACCTTATCGCGGCGTCCCCGGGCTGCCCTCCTCCTCCTCGCGTACATCTTGCACAAACTGCGCATGCGCATTTCTTTGTGAGAAATGTGCGCGCATGTGCAGTTTGTGCAAGATGTATGCGAGGAGGATGAAGGTAGCCCAGAGACGCTGCAATAAGGTAAGGTACTTTTATTATTTATTAAATTATGTTGTATCTTATTTTAATGTATGCAGGGTGGAGGCAGGTGGCGGAGTGGAGTTTTCTCCCAACTCTGTGGAACTCCGCGTAGCTGCACTCCAAAAGCTCCACCTGGGGTTAGTAATAACAGGTTTTGGGTAGCGTTGTCATATAAGTACTTGGGTATGACATTTACAAGTCAGTTGAGATGGGTCTTGCATAGAGAGTTGGTGGAGATGACTTTTGTTGGCCCTTCCTGGTACCCCATTTCGTCATCTTACAATGAAATGGTCCCTACTCAATGTGTCTATTGGTCCGAGTTACTGTCCCTAAGTATGGGATGGAAGCTGGCAGAGATATGAGAGTAAGTGTTTAAAAAAGTTGTTGACTCTCCCAAAAGGTGCAATGACCCAGACAATAAGATTGGAAGGAAACCGGCAGGCTTGGAATTTTTTTGCCTATAAAGCAACCTTGCGATTTTGGGTCTCAGAGTTACAGAAGGTATCAGCCTTATGTGCTGCTGAAATAGGAGAGAACAAATGAAAGTGGGTGGTGAAGGTCAGGAAAAGGCTAGAAGCCATCGTAGGAGCCTTGAAAATGGATTTAAAATAAATGAGGCCTCACATTTTTCTAAAGTAGAATTAAAAATGGCTGTAGAATCCAAGTTGTCTGATATGGTGTATGTAAGGAACAGACCCTCTGCAAAGTACATGGTAGATTCTTGGGAAAATAGGAAAACATTTCCTGCTTATCAGTACTTCCTGACGCCCCGTTACGCTTAGCACTATTAAAATTTCAAGTAGCATTAAATGTGCGATATATAAGAGCTGAAAAAATTTACGTTTTCTTAGATGCAGGGAATAACTGTACATGTGGACTACGCTTTCAAAATTTTAATGTCCATTTAATAATTGACTGCCGTCATTTTAATAGGCTTCTTCTTTTGATTTTAAAACCGCTTTTTAAAAGATATGACATAAATTGGCGTAAGGATGCACTTGTACTTTTCTTAAATATGGAATTTTTTGATGTGGCATGCACAAGGGCAAAAGATTTGAAAATATGTTTGGACTAGCGATTGAATAGGTTCAGTTAAATATTTAGTGCTGGGATGCTAGCGAAATGGAGATTTTATATTTTTAATGGCGGTGTATTGGGTTGTAGCCTGGTTTATAAGCAGGGGAGAGAGGTGGGGGTTCTTTCTTCTTTTTTTCTTGTTTTCCTTTTTTAAAAACAAGATTTTATCTGGTTTTAAAATGTATAATTTAAAGACAAGTGTCTAAACATTAATAAAGTGACTTGACTTGCAAAACAAATATTGTATATCACTCTACAGGTACTTATAAGTAAATATGTCAATTGGGTACAAGCCAATTTAACCATGTTTTGGGGAAAGAGCACAAGCACTTAAGCACTGGTTAGCAGTGGTAAAATTCACAGATTCCTAAGGCCAACAAAAAGAAATTCAGCAAAGAGTGGAGGGGAAAAGGCAAAACGTTTGGGGTGGCCCTACAGAGCGGGCTAGATCCAACAAGGGGCCCTAGCAGTAGTTTTAGATTCTGGGTAAGATCAGTGTAAGTGGAGCAGCAGGTCAATGCATGAGGACTGTGATGAGGAAGACGGGCAAGGAAGGTAATGTAGCAGCCACTGTCTTATTCACCAGCTCATGGCGTTATGATAATTGATTCCTTTTGAGCAGTGCTTAACTTAGCTGGTGGTTGCCGGTAAGGGTCACCGGCACTCATTTTTGGGGACCGGCACTTATTTGTCTGATGAGACATTTTCTGAAAGCTAGAGAGAGAAAAATAAACAAAGACAGAGGAAGAGAAAGATAGAAAAACTGTCACAAATGGAGAAAGCAGCAACCCGGAAGAGTGAAATGAAGGGGAAAGGTGTCTCTGGTGGAGGCCTGATGTGGGTTGAGGACTATCGGGCCTTGGTATTCGGTGTGTTGATGTTTAATAGCGCTGGCCGAGAGCTTCTGTCCAGCACTTTGGGCACCAACACTCACTCTTTTACAAATTAACCACTGCTCTTCTTGAGCATTAGAGGCACCATCAGGCTCCTCTGGGAGTTTGCTCTTTGGGACACACTATCTCCCCTCCATTTTGGTGATCTGTAGTTTCAAAGTGACCCGCTACATCTGGGTCAATAAATACTGTGTAATATAAAACATTCTCCATATGACAGGAGAACATGCGGTTTAAAAGAGCAACATGGTCTGTGCACCAACTGCCAGGAATGCATTCACATTGCATGAGTCTTTGTCAGACTGAGGCCATTGATGGCACAGCTCAGCATTCCGCATAATGGCGGGGCCACACCCGATGCTAAATCAAACAAAACTGGGCCCTAGGGAACCATGATGGGATAGGTAAACCAACAGCAAAAACGGGTTAGCATCAGTTTTAATAAAAGTTGCATTTCTCTTAAGATTGTAGTTAAATGCTTACCAGTTGTACCTGCAGGTGTCTTCTTGGGCTGACACAGGAAAAACCAGTAAGTATCAGGTCTGTCGCAGGCACTGAAGGAGGAAGATATGTGTTTACAACTTTAAACATAAAAAAGTGTTAAACAAAGTAACAGGGTTGCCTGTCTCTTGCGGGATATGCTCCCTCACTTCATAAGGGCTGTGACGAGCATGACACAGTTAGGCGGCAATGAGGATATGGACGATCTACTGGGCCCCTGTTCTCTCCTGTGAGTTGTTGATTTCTTCTTATTCTTGGTCCCTTCAATCCTGTTGTCTGCTCTCTCACCTCTTTCATTGCTGTCCATCTCTCGAATGATATTTCCTTTTCCGGCCTCGCCTGCCACTCAGTCTGTCTCCTCTCTTGTGCTTCCCCTAATTTTCTGTATTTCTCCACTCCGACTGTGTCTCCTTTACATTCCACGCTGATTCCAGTGAGACATTTCTCATGATCCCGTGCAGGATTGTGTGAGGAATTGTGGTGTATTATCAGGTGTGGTGGTGCGACCTCACCATGGAATACACCCACAAAACCAAGTGGGATCCAGTCAGGCCCATTTGCTAAACCGTAGCTTAACCACGGGTAGCTGTGTCTTTGAGCAGTTAGGATTAAACAAAGGAACAAGTGTAAAGCAGTTAGAAGTACCAAAACGACAGAATAGACAGTCACGCAACACAAAAGAAATCCAACAACCATTTATAAAATGTAAATTATATTTTTATGAATTTTAGACACCAAAATGAACAAAATCCTTCATAGAATTCTGGCGATATAGATTTTTAAGGCAAACATAAATATCAGCTTTTTACTTCAAAATGTAAGCAAGCATTGGTAGGTGCAAAGTTTGGAACTATGTAAAACTTTTAAAGAGTTGTGTGTGCCTACTCCAGCTCATATCGGGCGGCCTGTTCTAGCAGGAATAAGGTCAGGGAGGCTAGTGAAGAGTAGGAGGGCAGTAACCTTGACATCAAAGCAGTCTCAAGTCCAGTTCCAGGCTCTACACAGGACCTGCCATAGACTTCAATGAAGTGGTCCTGATGCAAGGGATACAGGATACTGAAGGTGCTGTAAGATGCAGAGGATGAAGTGCACTTGACTGGGGCCTACTTCTTGGTCCACAGTCCAGGTTGCCCCAGGGGTCGGTGTCCCTCGAAATACTCTTTGGTCCAGCAAATGTCCAGCTGCCACTAGGCTACTGGTCTCTGGTCACAGCAAAAACAACAGTTCTTTGGTGAAGGCTAGTGTCCATCAATATGCCCAGAAAATGCCCTTGTAAAGTGATGGTCACTAGTCAATGGGCTCCTAGACACTTTACCTCCTGATGACGACTTTCTGCGAAGTGTGGCATCTAGCTATCCCAGAATGTGCTATTCTGCCCACATCCCAGATGGCAGAACCCCTCCGTGGTATGTGGAACTTGGCAGCCCACCCAAGAGGTGTTGCTACCTGAGGGCTACATGCCTACGGAAAAAGTGGATTAACAACTGAGCTCCCCTCTCTGTCCCTGGCACCAACCCCTCTCGCTCAACAAAAGAGCAGCCCCACTTGCGAATTTCTGCCATTTGCCCTTCAAAGGTGTCTTCCCCTTTAAAGCTCGCCTTTTGGGCTCACACCCTATGTGGCCTCCTGCCAGGGCGAGGTGCCACTTAATCCAATGACAGGCCTCTATTGTTCTTACTCCTGGGAGTTGTTTACACTTCTCCCCAGGACGGCAGAAGACTGTCTTGTGGTCAGTATCTGTGTGTGGCTCTGGAAACCTTGAACAATAGAGTGGAAACATTCTAAATGTTGCCCTTACTTAAAAGCAGGCCAAACTATGCGGTATCATTGAGTAAATTATGCAGCAAGTGAAGCCAAATTATGCAGCATAATGCGGCACATTTTGTATAGTATTACTAAATTATTTTGACATTTTTACACCTGTGTACACTGTCTGAGCATTGGCTATACCTAATTAGTACCAGTTTAACATCCAAAAATAGCAGTAAACAACAGACAGGGGACCAGCCAAACTTTGCAAACATGCAACAACATGTGTGTCGCAAGGTGAAAATATTATGTTGTATGTCAGGGGTGCCTTACCATGTAATACTAGCAAAATACACAAAGATGGACCCCGGGTACTCTCTCTTAACCTACTCTCAGTCCTGGAAGAGTGGTAAAGAGCAGAAAGACTACTTAGAGGAACATGTGTTAAGCATTTCACATCACAAACTAGGACGATAAGTAATTGAAACGACACAAGAGAAATCTGACAACAATTGTTTTAAATAACTCTGATTTTTATATATTTTTAGACACCAGAATAAAATTGATACATACAGGATAACCGGAGTTATCAAATTTCAAGCATTTAATAAATCAGTACTTGCAGTCAATGGGAGAAACACATATATTCAATTGGTTACTAAGAGAGCGAATTCAACTGAACCAACTTGGAGTTAAGGGACCGTGAGTCACTAGACCAGTTCACAACAGCTAGCACAATTTTACCTGGCTAAAGGGAGTGGGGTGCAGAGGTGCACTTTGGCTGTCAATCAGGTTCGCAGTCTTTAAATGGTTGCCTTAAAAAAAGGTACTTGTTGAGCGTGTTGAGCAAAAACATTTGGAACACAAGCAAGGAGCTGGCCCTGGACCAGGAGTCTCCAGGCAGATCGACACTACCTGACTCAGGTGGCTATCCATGGTGCTGAACGGATCCGTGACCAGCAGGGCTGACAGGCGTAGAAACAAATGCAAGATCTTTACGATGAAGCCACAAAGGTGGCTGGTCGTTCATGCAGTTGGATGTCTCCTCTTGAAGCGTCAAGTAAAGCAGGTAGTGGTCGGACTGACCACCAGCAAGCCTTGGTACCTGCAAGCAGGTGGTTGAGGAAATCTTCTTCCAGAGGGACCAGGAGAACAGTGTAGAAAGCTGAGCCTCATTGAGGGTCCGGACTACAGTTCCCAGAAACCACAGCCCAATGACTTCGAGTGGCCACGCTGGACGGCTCGGTGGACAGTACTTCAAGGTTGTGGATTTAGCAGTTTGTGCCTGCCGACTACAGGGGACTAGTTCCTCTAGCCCAAGGGAGTTCTTGTGAGGTCTAGGTTTGCAGAGGGGTTCACCTTCCTTTTGGAACTGGTCTCTTGCCTTGGTCGAGTAGCAATCTAGCGGATGCATGGTGGCAGCCACAAGTGCAGAACTTAGTGCCTCTCTTCGTGGAGTCCTGCCTTGTCGAGTAAACAGGTCTCTTCTTGTTATCATGTGGAATCTGACATTCTGGTATCTAGGGTGCCCCTTAAAGTCTGGATTTAGGGGGCGTTAGTCGATGTGAGGACTAGTAGCCATTGGGCACTTAGTCCTGTGGCTATTCTGCCCCAGTAGTGACCATATCCAGTGGGGTATGTTACTAAAACTAGTCAGAACCTGCTTTTTAGGCTAAATTCAAGATGGCCAGAACCATCCTCGACTGTACACCTCGGCTCTGATACCCTAGAGGTGTGGTCAGCCTTGTGGAGGTGAACACCTCCTGCATAACTAATTTCCCACCTGCCCATGAAAAACAGTGCCTGGAGCAGGTGAAGGCTTTGTCCTCGAGTGGGGGACAAGTTCCTTTGTCCCATGTGACTGGTGAAGCCTTTGAGATTCACTGACGTGATGGGTCTTTCACTATCCCTCCTGTGTGGGTAGGGGTGTCACCTCCTACACACACAGGTCTTTGTCTCTGGCCTCTGGGAGTGATACACACTCCCTAGCATGATGTCAGATCTCTATCTTGGCGGCAAACCCTTGAAAAAGCCTGCGAAAGCACAAGAACACTGGTTTAACTTGGTGGGCACTTTCTAAAGTGCCACCTAGGTACATGCTGGCTAAACTTTGACAATACCACCATGTCAGGGATTAAAAAGCACAGTATTTCGCACCAAACATGAAGGAACTCAACCGTTACACAATGGAGCTGGACATCTGCAGATGTCCAGTGTCCAGCCCATGTTATCCTATGGAAGGTTGGTCACTCGCGACAGAATTACATTTACAATGCTACCACAGGGCAATATATGCTTGCAAATATATTTCCACACATATAATACAATGCACCCCTGTCTCCTGGGCCGTAGGAGGCCTACTTTAGGGGTGACTGACACATATTAAATGTTGTGAGGTGAGGTGACCCTGTCACACATGGTATGTGCAGGGTCAAACTCGAGCAGGCAAGCTGCTCGTGTTGGACCTGGCTAGCAGGACCCAGCACACTTTCAGAAAAATTACAGCAGCATATAGCAGCAAAACGTGAGGGTGATCATTCAGAAAGGGCACTTTACAAAAATTTGTTTTTGTGTTTTTTAGTAACCGTTTGAGCTGGAAAAAGTTTTCTTTGTTAAAATCTGCAGATTATGCATCAGATGATGGATTACGTAATAAATGTGGCATATCTATAACTATGCGAAATATGCTGCAGCCACGCAATTGCAAAATTCCAATGGCCCTGCTTAAAAGTCACATTAAATTTGATTTGAGCATCAAGTCAGGATTAATGTGATAAAAAATCGATATCTTGAAGTACCAACTTTTAGTAGTTCTATTCAGGAGTTAGCACCGCTGAGTTGCCAGCATGTAACCCTGCACTCCAATTGGGCTACTAGCCTTTCCAAAATAAAAACTACAATTTGGTGTTTTTACTGTTAGGACATATAAAAATACATGTCCTGTTTTTTAACAAATAGCTCCCTGCCCTAGGACTTGATAGACCTGCTGTAGGGGTGACATAAATGCATATATGTATATCTATATTCACTGAAAAAACCATAGGTTTCACACATGTTATAGTTAGCTGGACATTTCACTCGTAAAAAAACATTGAAATTCCCCCGTTATAGTTAGTTCAGCTAACTATAACTCGCGCGCCCGCAATCCACTGCTGATGATGTCACATATTACATCACTCATGACATGGTCAGTGACATCACTCATGACATCACTGATGACATCTCAAATGACATCACTGATGACATCACTGATGACATCATCCATTGAGTATGTGTTTCTGAACAATTTTAATATGTTTAATATATATAGGGAAAGGCCTGTTGAAGAATAAGTGGGTGTACAAGTGTGTAAATGGATGATTTTCTGTGGTGCGTAACTGACTCTATAAGTGAGTCATTAAATGTATCTTACTCCAGACTAGTGACTAAACTGTGTAAATGTTTGTATGTGTCTGTATGTTGGTGTATAAGTGGCTGCATGGTTTTGTAAATAGCTATATGAGTGTCTACATGAGTTATTGATTGTTTGTCTCAGTATCTGTATGGGTTCCTGAGTGTTTGTGTGGGTAGGGTGTGTGTGACTCTATGCATAGATGTGTGAGTGGGTGATTCTATGGGTGCATGGTTTTAAGAGTGCACCTGTGATGGACTGTATGGTTGAGTGAGTGTATGTATGGGTGTGTTAGGGATTGAATGTATATCTCAGTTGTACATTTGTGACTAACTACATATGTGAAAGGCAGTATATATGCGTGTAAGGGTATATAAGTGGGTAGATGTGAGAGTGTGTGATTGTGAGAGTGACTGTATGGATGAGTGTGTGCTTGTATCAATGATTCTATAAGAGCGTAAGAATGTGGTACTATTTTTATGAGTAAGTGAACTTGAGTGTGTATAACCACATAGGTGAGTAAATGGGAGTGTGATTATTTGCATGACTGACTAGGTGTGAGAGTACCTCTATGGATGATTGGTGGTGTGTGAGTGTCTATATAGGTGTATAAATGCATATGATAGTCTTGTATGGAGTGACTGTAAGTATGAGTGCAGGTGAATGAGTGGAAGTGTATGTAGACCTAAGAGTTAATAAGTGGGTATGTAGTTATTGGTATTGGAGTATGTATGGTTTTGAGAATGGAACTCTGAAATTTTGAGTCGGTGTATCAAAGGTTATATTAGGGTGTGAGAAGATGTGGTAATTTATCACATGGATGATATCATCAGTGATGTCATCAGTGATGTCATTTGAGATGTCATCAGTGATGTCATGAGTGATGTCACTGACCATGTCATGAGTGATGTAATATGTGACGTCATCAGCAGTGGATTGCGGGCGCGCAAGTTATAGTTAGCTGAACTAACTATAACAGGGGAATTTCAATGGTTTTTTACGAGTGAAATGTCCGGCTAACTATAACATGTGTGAAACCCATGGTTTTTTCAGTGAATTTGCAAGGTTTTTTAAATGCTAATTCCTAACTATACCGTGTGTGAAACCTATGGTTTTTTCAGTGAATTTGCAAGGTTTTTAAATGCTAATTCCTAACTATAAGGTGTGTGAAACCTATGTTTTTTTCAGTGAATTTGCAAGGTTTTTTAAATGCTAATTACTAACTATAACGTGTGTGAAACCTATGGTTTTTTAAGTGAATTTGCAAGGTTTTTTAAATGCTAATTTATGAATGTATTATTATATTTTTTGAATATTTATTTTACAATAAGCTACCTATGTATATAGTTATAGATTGACTTTATCCTGTAATATGGAATGGATCAGTTCTTTTTTTTTTATCTGGATAAAGTTGAACAGCATAGTTAATATCTTCTATAAACTTTTTTTTTTTTAAGGGTTTTTGACCGTGCACACACCGTGCGTGCACGATGCATGCATGCGTACGTGCTCCGTGTGCGCATGCGTACGTGCTCCACGTGCGCATGCGTACGTGCTCCACATGCGCATGCGTACGTCGTGCGTGCACCGTACGCGCATGCGCGCGTGCTCCGTACGCGCATGCATGTGTGCTCCGTGCGCGCACCGTGCCCGCACGGTGCGCGCACAGCAAGTCATGTGATTTAGAAACAACACTTTTCATTGGTTTATAGCAGTTTCAGGTCATGTGATTAGGAAACAACACTTTTCATTGGTTTATAGTAGTTTCAGTTCCAGAAACTTCCAACACCACACCCACTCCCCTCATTATTTCTTCTGATTCCCTGGGAGAAGGAGCTGAGCAGCTTTTCTAGTACTCCAGTACTTGAGAATGGCAGAGCAGCAGTCATCTTCTGGGAGTGAGCAGGAGACCCTTGTGAGACAGAGGAAACAGAAAGACTCTTTTATCTGGCAATTTTTTAGATTTCCAGAGGGGCAGAAGAAGGTGAATGCTCCAAAAGTCACTATTTGTGGTGTTGTCTTATCAAGAGGAGATCCTAAAAATAAATACTCTTTTAGTATTTTCACTATGATCAGGCACGTTAAAGGAGTACATCCTGTGGCTGTGGCTTTTGCTCGAGCTGCTAGAGACAACCCTTCAGCAGCTCAGCCGAGCACATCCGCAGCAGCTCAGCCGAGCACATCATCGGCAGCTCAGCCGAGCACTCCATCTGCGGCGGCAGCTTCACCTGCTTCTGTTCCTCTGGATATACACCCTCTGTTCAAGAGGGTGCATATACGGTGCAATGCGTGAAATGCTCTTCTCTCTTATGGGGACACCAGCATTCCCCTAATAGAGAGCAAGATACAGCAGCATACATGCGGCACCCTTTAATTTTTTTCATTATTTTGATCCTCTGTTCCTCAATTAACACAACGGCTCTTTTTAGAGCCACCTAACATCTAAATACTTAAATTTGATTTTTAATTCTATTTTTTTCATGATTTTTTTTCCGCCGTGCAAAAAATAAAATGTTTTTTTCACCCTTCAGGGTCCTTCAGGGACCCCCTGACAAAAGCTAGGGGGTCAGGAACTCTGTACCCTGCCCCCTTTTCACGTTCTCCACCTTTCTTTTTCACTGTCACACACAAACTGGCGGACAACACTTCCTGATTTCGACCGATTCGAATGTTGACTGACATGTAACCACCAATCACAATTACGCTCGCGCACGTTAAGGTGCGCGCACCGTGCGCGCATGGTGCGCGCATATAGATATTTATGTACTTTTAATGGCAATTTTCTCAGGAACTACTGAACAGATTGACACCATATATGCAAAAGGCACATCCCTGACCTGAGGACTACCTCTTTGCCAAATTTCAAGTAATTCTGTTCAGCCGTTCGGGCTGTACCTTCGACTAAAGGTCCTATGGGAAAATGCATGGGGAAAACGTGTTTTGGGACCCCCTTTTTTCTCAGCCCCCGCTTGCCGAATCACCCCGAGACTTCCAGGGTAGGAGCTAGCGGAGCGTCCCATTAGTTTTGAAAATTTCGCGAGGATCCGTCAACCGGCGCCAAAGTTATTCAAAATAGAATTTTCAGATTTCCTATGGAAACACGGTCCTAACTATAACTATCTACTGGCGACCGCCAGTAGATAATATCTATATGCCTATATAGAGATAGATAGATAGATAGATAGATAGATAGATAGATAGATAGATAGATAGATAGATAGATAGATAGATAGATAGATAGATAGATAGATAGATAGATAGATAGATAGATAGATAGATAGATAGATAGACACATATATATTTATATATTTTCAAAACAGCCAGAGTCAAGAGATAAGGGATCCTGAAAGACTCGTACACCATAGTTTCCAAACAGCTTGTGATCAGTATCTGATTAGATATGTATGCTCTGACTCACACAATAATTTGTCGCATTAGCATTTTACCTCCTTTTACTTCCTTGCAAATGCATGTCAATTTGGAACACAAAAATATGTAATACATACTATTTTTCTTTTTAATTTTTCAAATGTGGCAAATGATGGTGTGTGGCAGAGCATCCATAATGTCTAATCAGATACTGACACAGATCACCACCTCCCGAGGGTTATGATTTTAAAAAGTGAGGGACTGCTTGGAACCCCCTCCTACATCTTAACAGACCTGAGGACCGCCACCTCCCCGGGGCACAAAAGAAGTGAAAAAAGGGAGGGGGGCTAAGCAGCCCCCCTGCTGGGCCATATTTGGCCCCAGGGACCACCACCTCCCCGGGGCATGGCCAAATGCAAAGTGGGAGAGGGGTCACCACAGGACATAGCTGTTTGCTCTTGCTTGGCTGGAGCTTTGACAGCTCCCGCCAGACAAGAGCAAACAGTAACTCCACTCTCAGTGGGTGGGAGCAGGAAAACTGTTCCCGCCCGCCAGGAGCGGAGTTTTCATCTGTTTTTCTGCCTGCTGTCAACTGCAGGAAAACAGATGTAAAGGATTGCTGCCACACACAGGGAGCAGCATTTGTTGCTGTTTCATACATGTAGGAGCAATGCCAGCTCCCACTGGAGGCGGGGAGCCAGCAGGGACCGCAGGCAGGAGCATTAAGGCTTCCCTCGTGTTCCCCACGTAGACTGGGTGTCCTGTGCGGGCTCCAGGGCACCCAGCATGAAAAGGCCGGCCCTGCAGGATGGAGTCCTGTGGCCAAAATCAGCCCGGGGAAGGTGGTCCACAGGTCTGACATCGTCACAGAGCTGCAGGGACCCCCCTCCTACTTCTACATTGACCCGGGGACTGCCACCTACCCGAGGCATAAACGAACCAAAAAAGTGGGCAATTTTGGGCTTTGCCATTAGTTTAAATGAACAAGTCAAGTTAACAATCTAAAACTGCCCTGGTACTAGTAGAACCAAAAGGAAATACATGACCTACTTATAGACTTTTAGTTTAACCACTACATCTAACACCCTGCACATTCTGACCCAGATATGTGTCACATGAATATAGTAACCATTCACTAAATGTAAATTTTGAAACGTTCCATCATTGCCTCAGTGAAAAACCTTTTTAAGCATTTAATCCTTTTTCTTTTCAGAAACCTCTCCACAGATGGTAGTTCTATGTTAAATCCATGCACTAGAAGCTCAAACAGTACGTGGCTTGAAAAAGAACGTAACTGCTCACCATGGTTCTCCTGGATAGCTACTGTGAGACTTAAAAGGGAGAGTTGGTTAGACAAGGTTTGGTGAGTGGCTTTGAGAGTGCTCCAGAGCACAGAAATTTGGTCTAACAAGCATCTTCCTAGTGTTGATTTGAATACAAGCATGTTCCTAACCACAGGATAAATAATCCTGGATGCTACTTACTGTTGTGTAGTGTTGATACACAGAGTCAGCCAAAAGTTAAGGACATCGGCTTTGGAGTTGGGAAAAAAGGCTCAAATGGCAATTGTCACAGGATTTCAGTGTGCATGTGTTCCCAAAGGGTTCCATCAGCAAGAACATGATTGGTTGAAGACTGATCCCCAGCAGATAAAGCACACTTGTTGCAGATGTACCTGCCCATACATCTAAAGTTCTGTAAAGGAACAAACCATCCAGCCCTTCAGGTGAGGTAGGTCATACAAGTGCACCATTAATAACTATAGACAGAGTTTTTGTTGACAATCCTTGCAAGTTGGCTTGCGTAGCACTTTTTCCGTACACGGTATTGAGCCTTAAAAGAGCATTGTTGGTACTATGAGCACATGCAATCTGGACTTTCATGTGACTATTTCACTTCAAGTATGTTATGTTACTAGTAATTTATAGAGCACATGTTCACCATAAGGTCTCTTGGCACTGAGGTAGTCGAAGCTGTGACAGCAGCAAGGTTAGCCATAAGCTTGTCTTAACAGCCAGGCTTTTAAGAGCTTTCTACAACCCACATAATTGGCTGATGATCCAATGCCAGGGGGAAGGGTATACCAGAAAACCTGACCCCTCTTACCTTCTTCCTTTTACTTCTTGGGACAGCTAGTAAATCCAGAAGTTTTGATCTAAAATGGTGATTTGGGATGTAGCGCTGAATTCTTGAAGATGCAAAGGCAGGGTGTTTGCTGTGACGAGCTTTAAAAACAATGCAGGCTGATTTAAAAACATACCTCTGAGCAACAGGAAGCCAGAGTAGCTTTTTCATCAATGGCTTAGAGTGGCAGTGTATCGGCTGGCTCAAAACCAAAGGGGCTGCCGAATTTTGAACCAGTTGCAGCCTGTGGTTTAGGCCAATAGCGAGTCCCAGATAAAGAGCATTGACATAGTCAATCCGGGATATCACCAAGGTAATGATCATTTTAGATGACAGCATCTACTGTGAAGCATCTCCTGATTTTCCTTATTCTCCGGAGTTTGAGAAAACAAGAGGACGAGACAGCCCTTATTGAATGTTTCAGGGACAGATCCTCATCGATTAAGATCCCAAGACTTTTCACTGCTTTTTTGGGTTTAGCGGGGGATTCCATCTCAAGGGGCCAAAAGGAAGGATTCCGTTGATGTAGTTTATTCTTTGTGACCACAATTTCAGTTTTGTCGAAGTTTAACTTCAACTGGTGACTATTCATCCAGTCCCGAATATATAACATAGGGTTTCGGAAAAATACCTGAGATCCAGTAGTGTTGTCAGTGGTGAAAATCAACTGAATATCATCAGCGTAGTTGTATATTTTTACCTTTTGCTTCTGTAAGGAATGTCTCAGTGAGCGAATATAAAGATTAAACAAGTGAGGGGAAAGGGAGGATCACTGGGGTACTCGGCAGTTTAGCTGGACCTTAGCTGAACGAAATGGGGGAAGATAGACCGATTCAACCTGGTCTTTACGAAAGGAGGCCAACCAATCAAGTGCAGTGCCCTGCAAACCTGCTGTGCTGACACAGATCAGAGTAGCATGGCTGACCGTGTCAAAGGCTGATGAGAACTAATAGGACCAGTGCCTGTGTGGTGCTATTAGCCACTTCTTTCCTAATATCATCCATTACAGAGAGGATGACTGTCTCTGTTGAATGGGCAGGGCGAAAGCCACCCTAAAGACTGTCAAGAAAGTCAGACTCTTCCAAAAAGGAGCCTAGGTGTTAAGCAACATGGGTCTCTGGTAGTTTTGCTAGACATGGAAGCAGTGATATCAATCTGTAGTTTGCAGTATGGCCGGGTCCTCCCTGGGTTTTTTAAAGAGAGGGAGCACAACAGCCTTCTTAAAGTGGTGAGGTACCCTGCCCTAATTAATGGATTGGTTAAGATGGGAGATGGCTATATCAGCAGACGGGAAAAAACTTTAACGTGTAGAGGCAGAGATCATGCTTTTATCTATTTTCTTTGAAATCATATAGATTGGTCAAAGAAAGACATCGTGTTGAACCTGAATATCCACACAAGAATACAATTCAGATTATCACAGTAACATCTCAATTAAGGAGCATAAGTTGAGTGGATAGTATAAGAGACAAAAGAGCATTTTCAATAAGAACAATGCAAATACAGAATTTCATACGAACCTAGAAAACTATAGCACAGCGTGTTAATAGCTGAAAATGCTAACCCTTTGGCCAAGAGGGAAAGCTGGGGCTATCCTCATAAAGTATGAGGAGTAAAGTTAAGGAGTCAGTTTACAGACAGCATCAGTCAAGTACATTTCAAAGGAACAGCTCACACAAACGTCTCAGATACATCCAACAGCAACACCCTCTTCTCTCTCTCTACCTACCTGGCGGAATCTATCACTAATAATTATACCCTAATGTTTATCGCTTCTGGCTTATTCTTGTAACAAAATCCAGGAAAATCCTTCTCTGAGTGGCTGACAGTCATAAGGTGTTAAGTCACACCACTTCCGTCGCTCTTCCCTTTCAAACATCCATTGTTATAGTTTCATGCTGTCATCATCGTCCTTCAGCAGAGGAAATTAAGTTTTCTCCTTCCTCGACACGCGCATATTCAGATGCATTTGGAAACATTTAGCACTACAGTTTATCACCAGAGCACATTTTTACTGCGAACGTAGGAAGCATTGTAGATACACTAGACACGTAGCAGCCATCCAAGAACAAAGAACAGAATAGACAGCTTTGAAGAATAAAACTAATTTCTGT
Source organism: Triturus cristatus (assembly GCF_964204655.1). Classification (NCBI taxonomy): domain Eukaryota; kingdom Metazoa; phylum Chordata; class Amphibia; order Caudata; family Salamandridae; genus Triturus; species Triturus cristatus. The sequence continues at coordinate 890,539,256 of NC_140585.1, read as the reverse complement.
ATTTCTACATTCTAAAGCAAAATTAACCCTATTGGCAATGCTGAGGCCTTCTTGTAAAACGTGCAATTTTCTCTAGGAGAAACACACAGGTTTTATTATTTGCTTAAAACCAAAAGCTCCATTTCATAATTTCATTTCAATCTTTCATTAGTATAATAAAACATAATTATTTAGATTATTATTCTGTAATTAATATTTGCTTAGATATGTTGATAAACAATACACATTCTTTTTTCGTATTTTTACTCATGGTACAGAAATTGTTTGTGACCTACTTAAACACAGTGTCATTTTTTTGCACCTTTCTTATTTCGTTTCGTTTGACTGCATGTTAATTATTTTCTATTAATTTCAAACGTTGTTAATAACTTCACACCATGGTAGGTTTAATCCGAGCAGGTTTTACTTATGGAAAACCCTGCTCCATCAATCGCATCCTGTAGTCTTGTATTTACAGGTCCTCTTATACATGATAATAAAGAACAAGCATTTACAATGCAATAGATCTCGCATTTTCAAACCTTTGACCTATTGGTATTGTCAATGACAATATCTTTTATTATTGCAGGTATTTTAAACATCAATAAAAGGCATTGTCATTTACAATGGCAATAGCTCAAAATCTTGCAAATGCGAGACCTATTGCATTGCAAATGCTTGTTCTCCTTTTGTCACGGATTTCTCAATTTTCTCTTCCTTCTCCTTTCCACCTTTCGCTGTGTTACAATGGTTCAAAGTTTGCTGATAGAAAAACATAAATCCTGGTGGCTAGAATATGGGTGCTGATGTCTGCCAACTTTAAATACCAGCATAAATGAAGCGCTGCTTCCTGTATAAGAAACTGCACGGTTCTAAAAGTTGTTTGTGGAGGAGTATGCGGCACAGTGCTGTTATATTCTTAGAGTGAAGGTTGCGTTCTAGTTTTTTATTTTTATAAAGTTTTATAAAAAATGTACATATTATTAAAGTTTTATCATTATATTATGAGCTGGCTGGTAAAAGAATACACCCATTCAACATCACCCTCTGTAGCTCACTCGACTCCTGCAACATGGCCTCAGGCCTGCAGCTGAGGGTAAGAACACCTGAGAGGGTGGCATGGCGGCCCACACCAATGGCTCTGGTGCTCTTTTGAACGGAAGGTTGCCAACCTGGGAAAGAGTCCAAAGCGGTTTTCACCCGACAGGAATAGCAGGCTTTTGTATAATGCGTGCCCAGCACAAACATCATTTAATCACGAGTAGGCTGTACAAGATGCCAACCCAGCCCCCACTGCAGAGCATAAGAACATTTTGAATAAAAAAGAATGCGTTGCTGCAGAGTACATTTTGGGCAGGCCCTATATACCTGCAGCTTACATGGTGTGCATAGTTTGCAAGTCCTACCTTAACTCGTGTATTTCTGCATTAAGGTTACTGTAATGTAGGCCCCAAAGTGAACTTTCGTTGTTATGAAGAGTCTCATCTGTGTTTATTCTAACAGTGAGCTCGACGTCATACATTTCTGCAGCAGTGTCAGAGCTGAGACACTTTATAGTGACCACTGTTCAGAGCCAGGCACCATTACCTCAAATTATTCAGAGCACTTGTCAGAAATGCATCAAAGGCCTCCCCATGCACACAGCCAACAGAAAGCAAGATAAGAACAGCAATGCCACAGGTAAACCAATTGCAAGCGTAAAAACAAATTACACAGAGTTTCAGCCAACATACAGATTACTTTATGTCTCGCTGAGACAGCGCATGCGCTGCCAAGGCGAGACCTAAAAAGGAGGGAAATTGAAGTAAAACAATTGCCCAGGATCACGCAATTTGGTCAAGTAGGGAAGCCGGGATTCATCCCATTCTCTGGTTCCACATTGTGCAATTCGGTTCAGCAACTAGCTGTACATGCTTCCCATTCACTCACTTTATGTCCACCCCCTCCCGACCACTACCCTGCTGGCACCAGTGCGGCCCTCCATCACACCTAAGACCAAACTTTCACCCATGTGAAAATGTTTGCGAGTGCCCATGTAATTAAGGTAATGGTTAAATCAAATGCAAAAGAAAACATTAAGGTTAACTATGGTTAGAACGGAGGACCAAACCTGATCTAAAGTATAACCTTTGATGTGAGTAGAGAGTATGGGTTAAGGAGGATGACAAGTCAGCAATAGCTACCTACTGTCCCTTTCTTTTTTCTCTTTGAACAGTTCAGCCCATCCCGTTTTTGTTTCACAAATAGATTTAGCTCATTCAAAATACACTTGGGGGCGTGGCCTAATGCGAGGGAAAATGGCCGTCTGAGTGACAGCTCCAACTCCATGGCACCTCAACCTCAGCCACATGATCCCAATTCAGTAGTTGTGCTTCTGGCAGAGGGGGGAGGCTCTAGAACCTTTGGGGAATGCCTTAGCGCCACCAAGTCCCTTCTCGCCTAAGCACTACCCGGGGGAGCTGCGCCATCACAACAGACTGCACGACGACTAAATACATGGGCAATCCCGACAATGCAATGTGGCTAGGATGCATTTAACGATCCGGTGCAATCGCATCGGTCGCCGGAATATTTTCATATGCAACACTGACCGCCTCACTCCCCACATCCAGGAATTAAGTGAGTGACTTTTTCTTTTCTGCTGAGGCATATCTGTCCTCTTTGGGAGCCCCGATGGCCTAATCTCACGGCGACTTCAACATATGACCTACTGCCCGCGGCTTCCTGAAAGGTAAGACCTATACCAGCGCCATCATCAGAGCATAACTATCTAAATGGGCTGCAAACTTCTCTCAGAAATGGAATGTTGTTAATGTTGTGATTTCTCCCGCATTCATTACCTCTAGCACACAAGACTTTTTATGGCCATGAACACAGGGTGGCCTCACCCTTTTGAACAGAGTGAAGTGGAACAGAGTGCTCCTACTACCGTCCTGCACCCGCTCCTAATAATCACATGTGAGACATCTCCTGGCAAAGACAGGACGACTGGAAAGGCATTTGTGGCTCTAACCGATTACTTGGCCCTATTGCCTCCGTGTGAGTAGACAAGGCTCATAATCATTCCCTCACCTGCACATAATTGGCTCTTATTCAGCTGAAGCGGTCATTTTCACCTCCTCTACCCGCTCCTCTAAATTATGTGAGGCGCCTCCCACAACTGCAGGGTGGTGAGAGTGGTGATTTGAAGTTCTAACCAGTTTATTCAACCTGGCGCCCCCACCGAGCACTTCTCAGGTTGAATGTTACTACTTCTTGACCCTCGCTCTTCTCACTGCGGTAATCTCCCCATACCGTACCTCAGAGCAAAGGAGCCTAAGGCTGAGATGCATCTAACAACAACATTCCCCATTATTTCTGACCGATACCGAGGGAAACAGAATGCTTTAAGCACTTGCCACTAACTGAGTTTTCTGGTGCAATGGCTCCCTGAACCACTGAATGCTACAGCGACCATACTCCTACTGGTGACACCATATCTACAAGATTACTACTGTGGTGACACTTCATATATACCTGCCTAATCACCTCGTACAAGCAACCTCACCTTACTGCCTACAATCCTGAAAAGAAACAGCTGATCCTCCTTCCCTTCATGCTACAACCTTTCTTGCTTTGAGACTCGCAAAACTATAAGATGGCTGAAAAAGACTCCAAGCCAGGTACGAAAAGGACCACACCAGAGCCTCCTGTCCCAGGGTCTCCTATCAGAGGCAAGGCCGAAAGAAACAATAGACAGCATTTTTGAAAAGCTATCTGACATCCTACAACTGGCTCAAACAACACAAATCAGCATGGACATTATGCAGCAAGATGTAGCTGGTATGAGGTCTGACATAAAACAAATAATGGACAAACTGTCTGTGGCAGAACAGCACATCAGTGACCTTGAAGATAAGTCTCTCTCTACAAAAAAAGACCACAGCTCGCTTCACAAACTATTACCATCCAGGTAACGTGACATTACTGAACTTGAGGACTGAAACAGGAGGGGCAACATTAGATTTTCTTTGGCTTCCCTGGTGGCAGCAAAGGAGAATATGGCTTATACATTGCCTTTTTGGAGGACTGTCTCCCTCACAACACTAACATCTCCTTTGACAAACATTTCAAACTACGGGGTGGGTGGGGGTGGTTTGCAGAGTCTGTGGGCTCTAATCTTATGTGTTTCCTTGGTTTTCTTTCCTTTCTCCTATCTTTTTTTCTGGTTGCCTTCCCCCATGTAATGCTAAGATTGGATTTGACTCGTAATACCATTTGCCACATGACACTCTAATCACATGCAACATGTTGTGATGGGTACGACCAACATGTCCTCCAGTAATTTCCTCGCATCCCTGATGCTGAAGACAGATTCCCTGTAGTTCCTATCACTTAACAAGAAAGGGTTGAACCATACGGTAAAGATGAGGAACATTCTTGAATACACATACAAATTCAGAGGTGGCAAACGCCTATTAGAAGAATCTAAACTTTCTGTCAATGGCATCCCCTGCTTTAAAGCACCCTGGATTTCAGAGGTCATAGGTTCACCTGCACAAAAGAAGATGAATGGAGTACTCACTGTCATAACAAAAAAAGCGAAAATTACAGTGCTAGATAAGCTTGCTGATGTGAATGAGAGATGGCTACTCAATAAACCATTGAAATCAGGGGAAAAAACTATGTACTAAATAGTTATGCTTCCAATATAAACAATACGAATTTCTGGAAACACATTGGCAAATGTATTGCTGGATTCCCCACTGCTTACCTCCTGATCATTGGAGGTGACTTTCATCTTTCACTTGATCCCACCATATGTCGTAGCATCTGCATCCAACAAGTTACCCCACAAGATTTGCTCTAGATACTCCCTGGTAGACTCTTGGCATATTCAACACCCATATAACAGAGACTATACTTTCTACTCCTCTCCCCATCAATCGTTCGCCAGAATTGCCAGTATTAAGGTCAGAATGATTTCTGATTGCACCATTGAACCCAGATTGACCTCACGTCAATCAGTCGTTTCGGCCTATCGGATCTGGGACACAATTACCCCAGCTTAAAAACTTGGGGACTCAACCCTGACATTCTACAAGACCTGTCCCATATTGAGACGATCAGGTCAGCCATTTAAAAACTTCTTCCAAGATAATCCCCCTGACGTTTGCTCTCCCCAAATGTGTTGGGACACCTGCAAACCCATCATTAGGTGGATGATCAAAAGCATCAACTCCAACATCAATAAGTCTGCACACTGACAGATGAAAAATTTAGAAACTGAAATCAAAGGATTGGATATTAGGCACCACTCCGAGAAGGGTACCCTGCGATTGTAAACCCTAAACCTAAAAAATACAAAAATATAATAAAATCCTGAGCACAAGGGTAGCCAATGGGTACCCAAACTCAAATCAATAAAACTTTCTGCTGGCAAAACTGCTGTAAAAGTCCTAGCCTGCTACTTAAAATATAAACAAAACCGTTCCCAAACGACCCTTGTCAGGACTACTATATCTAAACCCTCATAGGGGGCCTCATGTAGGAAGCCCAATACCGGTCGGTAACGGACGATTTTCGGTAAACATACCGTTACCGACCGGTATTTGGGCTTTTGAGATGTAGGGGGCTCATTTCATGAATCGGTATTTACCGAATCGGTAAAATTACCGATTCGGTAAAATTACCGAATCGGTAATTTTACCGAATTGGTAAATACCGAATCATGAAATGAGATGTAGGGGGAGTGTGTCGTGGGTGTGGGGATTCGTTATTTACCACCAACTAAAGGTTGGTGGTAAATGACGAATAGGTGAAAAAAAGCATTTTTGTGCACGTTTAAGTGTGCAATGTGGCAGACATACATGCCCTCAGGGCATGTATGTGTGCCACATGTGCACACATGCAGGAATCAGGGGTGCAACAGGGTGTCAATTGGACACCCTGCCACCCTTGACTGTGCTCCCCCCATTACCGAATCTGTATTTACCGATTCGGTAATGAGGCATACCTTCCCATTGAGGAATCAATGGGAAGGTATGCCTCATTACCAAATCGGTAAATACCGATTCGGTAATTACCGAATTTTTCCGATTCGGTAATATTTATCGACTTTTTACCTACATTGCATTTACCACTTCATAAATACCGAATCGGTATGATTCGGTATTTATGAAGTGGTAAATGTAATTTACCTACATGAGGCCCAGGATGTTTTGGGCCATATGTAGGTGGCCTAACATTTACCACTTCATAAATACCGAATTTTACCGATTCGGTATTTATGAAGTGGTAAATGCTATGTAGGTAATCCATCGGTAATATTTACCGATTCGGAATGGGTCGGTATTTTAGAATCGGTATTTACCGATTCGGTAATGGTAACTGGCTTCCCATTGATTCCTATGGGCCAGGAGGCCCATAGGAATCAATGGGAAGCCAGTTACCATTACCGAATCAGTAAATACCGATTCGGTAATGGGGGGAGCACAATCAAGGGTGGCAGGGTGTCACAGTGACACCCTGTTGCACCCCTGATTCCTGCATGTGTGCACATGTGGCACACATACATGCCCTAAGGGCATGTATGTCTGCCACATTGCACACTTCTAAGTGCAAAAAAATGCTTTTTCAAAGCCATTCGTCATTTACCACCAACTTTTAGTTGGTGGTAAATAACAAATCCACACAACACCCACACACTCCCCCTACATCTCATTTCAGGATTCGGTATTTACCGAATCGGTAAAATTACCGATTCGGTAATTTTACCGATTCGGTAAATTACCGAATCCTGAAATGTGCCCCCTACATACCAAAAGCCTGAATACCGGTCGGTAACGTGATTTTTACCGAAAATCGGCCGTTACCGACCGGTATTGGGCTTCCTACATATGGCCCATGGTGAGGTAAAATTAAATCCATAAAAATGGTAATTACTCTGATTGTTAATTAAATACTAAGGGGCATATTATCAAGAATCAAGAAAATTATCGCCACTTTAGCGGCAGAAAACTGCCGCTAAAGCGGCGATAATGGGCTTGATAATATGCCCGTGAGAATTCCCATAGAAGCCCGTGTTCTGGTGTCAACGGGCTTCTATGGGAATTCTCTGCGGCATATTATCAAGCCCATTATCGCCGCTTTAGCGGCAGTTTTCGGCCGCTAAAGCGGCGATAATATTAACGCCGTGCTTGATAATATGCCCCTTGATGTGTCCCCAGTCTTCTGCTCAGTGAGTTTTTAAGTAGCATAGACCATCTACTTAACAAATTCATTTGGGAATTCTAAAAAAAGTGCATCTCCTTGAAACAATACGTCTACCCAAGCACCTTTGTGGTGCCAACCTAGCAGACTGGAAAAAATACTAATTTGCTTTAATGGCTGCCCAAGTTGCAAAGTGGCTTGATTGTGCGCTTGACTGTATGCCCCCATGGCTTTCCCTTGAAAAGTCACTTTTCGATAATCTTTCTCTGCTGTCTCCTTTAACTATATTAAAGGACCACCACATCCCTATAACCCTATTCTAGATCATTCTAGAAATAATCTGCTATACCTCGACCTTCGCTTTTCTTAGGTGAAAGTTAGCTCTCCCTAAGGGCGTCTATCTGGCTTAACAAAGATATCAAACTTGATTCTAACCTCCCCATAGGAGGCCCGTGACGAGCTAAGAGGATTTCTGCTGTCAGTGACCTTGACTCTAAACAGTACCACCTGTCGTTCTCCAACTCCAAACATATATATAACATTGCACCCACCAACTTTTACTACTTCCATAGATTAAAAGCCACCATTTCCAAATACTAAGCTTTCAATTTTCAGGAAGCCTCGCTACCGATCCTTCTGTCACTAATTAAGAAAGGCGGGCATGTGGCCTCCATAATATATGCTAAGCTCAGGCTTTTGACCACCTCATTATGTAACTCTGCTCAACAGAGGTGGTGTTCTGACTGGTCCTAGGACGAGCTACTTGATCCATTAGCCATCATCAACCGACTAAGAATACAGGCTTACACATTCAATAAAAAGATAACACCCAATCTTGCCTAGACTAAATTACACTTTCTTCACAGAACCTTCTGGATCCCTCACCACTTGGCCACCCTGGGTCTTATGGACAAAAGTATCTCTTGGAGTTGCAAATCAGAGAATGCAGACCTACGCCATATATTATATGAATGCCCTTCGCTGTACAATTTCTAGACAAATATCAGTCAGTCAGAAAGCTTTATTTCGATAAAAGGTTATATCATAAAAGCATATACATACAAACATAAAAGAAACATACAATTCATCAAAAGAGCAATATTTGCAAAGAATCACAGTGTTTGTAAAAATGCTCTCAATCTGATAGCTTAATGGCTGATTTGAAAAGTCCCAAAATCAAAAAGGTTAAAAAGTTTAAAATAGGATTAAAAAAGACAGTAAAAGTGCATTGTGCAGGATCATGTAATAGAGCTGGAGTTTACTTCTGATGATCCAAGACCACCCAAGAAATTTGGCCACAGCACAGACTAGCACCAAGCTTGTGTCTGTTCGTAATATGCGTAGTGCCACACAATAGTTTGATATGCCCAGGAGACGGCAAGCAGGGCCTAACCATCTTCTTCTCGGGTTTTTATACGCTGGGCATTCAAACATAATGTGGGCTGTGCTTTCAACCTTCTCCACGCAGTTCAAACAAATGTCAGGGGTCTGATGGGGAGGCTTCCATTTGCTAGTAAACTCTCGAGTTGGGAGAATCTCGAGTCTGAACTGGAGGTACAATGATCTGTCCCTTGGCTTTTGCACAAATTCAAAGTAAGGCTCGAAGCTAACAGACTGTTTGTGAATGTAAAAATCTTCAGTTAACCTGCCTGTTTTGGGATTACTGAGGTCCTGATTGTCAATCCAAGCCCAGTAGGCTCTTTTGAGATCCGCCTTGCTCACGGGAGCTCCATGCTCCCAGGCATCATTTAAGCCAAGCTGATTAAGGGATTTTTTGATGTTGCGGAGCCAGTTTATTTTGTGGGAGCCTATAGTATTCATGATTTCTCTCAGGCCCTCAGTATATTTAGCTAGCTCCGGGGTGCGCCATAGGCGAGCCCAGAATAGCAAAGGGCGTAGCCTTGCGATATCCTTGATCGAGCGCCTACCCAAATCACTAAAGAGTGGTTTCAATGGGGTACCCCTTGGTAATGAGACTAGATCTCTCAAAAATGTGTTCTCGGGCAAGGTGATTTCTTCAAGATTATCATAACCCCATAATTCGGCTCCATATAGGGCCGAACCGACTGCTTTGGCCTGGTAGATCACTAATGCGGGAGTGATTGGCTTGCTCCTCGAGGAGCGATGTTCTTTGGCAATAACTCCCGTTGCTCGTTTGTAATTAAGCAGCATCTTGTTAATATGGGGTCTCCAGCTTAGGCTATCGGAGATTCTGATTCCGAGATAGTCAAATAGTTTGACATATTCTAGGGGGGTTCCATCAAACATGATGGGGACGCTAGCTGATATGTGCGATTTAAAGGAAAGAAGCTTGGTCTTTGTTGTGTTGATAGCCAGACCTCTCAGTGTACAGAACACATGAAATCTATCTAGGAGCTTCTGTAACCCTGCTGGTGTCTTAGAAATCAGGAGGGTGTCGTCCGCAAAGAGGAGAGTGGGGACTTTTTCACCCGCCAGGGCAGGGGCGTCAGCTGGTACATCTTGCAAAAATGTCACCACTCCGTTCACAAATAGGGAAAAGAGGGTGGGCGCCAATACACAGCCCTCTATTAACTGGGATCTTTTCAGTTCTCTGGGCCTGGGTTCCCCACCTCACCCTTGCAAAATTGCCCTCATGAAGCCGGACCAGAAGGTCGAGGACTGGAGATGGAACACCCATTTCCTGGAGAACAGACCAAAGACGATCACGAGGGACCAGGTCGAAGGCGGACTTCAGATCTATGAAGGCTAGATGGAGGCTGCCCCTACCGATCAAGACAACCTTCCAGTGTAAAAATAGCAGCCTAAAGACCTGGTCAATCGTGCTCGTGTTCGGTCTGAACCCAGCCTGATAATGCGACAAGACACTATTCTCATTGGCCCAAGATAGAATACGCTCCAACAGAACCCTGCCAACCACCTTCTGGCTAACATCAATGAGACTTATTGGTCGGTTGTTGGCCGGGTCCTCCCTGGAGCCCTTCTTAAATATTGGTATTACCTCCGCTCCTTTCCATGACTCAGGGATAGGTAACCCCTTGAGGAGGGCGTTAAGTAAAATGGTAAAATACACTGCCCAGTGTTTAGGGTCGGAACGGAACAGATCACCAGGGAGGCCATCAGGGCCTGGGGCTTTGGCTGGGACCAATTTGTTAATAGCAGTCAAGGCTTCCGCCTCCGTAAAAAGATCGTAATTCTCCAGAATGGGGACTATCAGAGTAGTGGAGGGAGAGACCCTAAAACTTTGGGTGTCCTCGCCTGAATAGAGATTCGAAAAGTGAACAAACCATTCCTGGTTTGTGATATGGTTCAGGATTGCGTCGGGGTCAGAGCCTCTCGAGTATCTACAAAGGTTCCAAAATGTAGTTCCATCTCTGGCTAGACTAGCGGTTTTCGGAGCCAACCAGTGAGATTCCTCCCAGGTGCACTTGGCTTTAGTCACGGCCTTCCTATAAACCGACCTGGCAGATTTAATTAGGCAGCAATCCTTGGTTTTGATGGCAGTTGCAAGCTTTTTCCTGCTAGATCTACACTCAGAATTGAACCAGGAACCAGGCGATTTGTGTTAATTAGATTTACTAATGGAAGAGGATACCATAAAAAGTGACCCAATCGACTCAACTGTAGCTGCATGTATGGTCCCGGCCCTTGAACTCCCATCGGATTCCTCACATACTTGCCTAAGTTCTGCGGTTTTAGATAGCAGTATTTCTTTTATAGAAGTAAGTTTTTGCTCATCTAGTGCAATTTTAGGCCATTTAAGATATCTTTTGCAGTTCGATGGGATAATATCTTTAGTAGACAATGTGGGACAAGGGTCAGAGATTGGTTGGTTGAGGGGCCATGGATTCTTCAGTGTTAAACACAGGGGATTATGGTCGCTATCGGTGGTAGGGGCTATAACCAAATCCACTGCATAACGCCAGAGTCTACGATCGATCAAAATATAATCGATTCGAGATGGGCTGGAAATTCTGTTGAAAGTAAATGCTGCGTGAAGATCGGAAGGAAGTCGACCATTGGCAGCTCTCAGCCCAAATTCTAGAGTCAAGGCATTCAGTTGGATTATCACCGGCGTCCATCTCTTCACTGGAGGAACTGTCAGAGAGGGTATCCCCCACCTGGCATCTTCCTCTTCAACCTCTAGAATGTCTTCGGAGGCGAGGGGTTCATAAGTGCAATTCAGGTCTCCAGCGACCAGAATGAGTGAATTGGAGGGACAAGAGGAAAGCTCCTCTTCCAAAGTGGTAACAATAGGTGACTTAGTTCCTCCTTGAGTGCCTCTGATATATACATTAAAGAGCTCGATGGTAGGCCCCCCTTTCAGCCCACTCAGGGTTATATGCAACACATCTGGAAAGGGACTTTGTACATGACAAACTCTACAGGAAAGGGCAATATTTGTCCATATCATAAGGCCTCCAGAGGGACGTCCTCGGCCAGTAGATACTGCAGGGACACAGTGGCAGGTATAACCGGATTTATACAAGGGTGTTAGACTCCAGGTCTCTTGAAATATACAAATATCGAAAGTGGCAATAAAATTATTCCAGTCCGGCAATATAAGTTTGGCTTTCAAGCCAGCAATATTCCATGAAATAATTTTAAAATCAGTTTTTGGAGCTAAAAGTAGAAAAGTATCAGAATCCATGGTAGGTGAAATGGAAACTACAGGTTGAGTCCTACCTTCCCCCCTGACCCCACTAGAAGTGGCAGAAGAGGGTATAGGAAGGGGCAATCTGCTGTTGGTATTAGGGGCAGCATAGGGCACTTTACAAAGATTTGGTGATGTGATTATCACCGGGGTTAGTCAGTCAATATATTCCAAGGTGGATGCCTCCTCAGCCCCATAATTTGACAACCCACCCCTCCTCCCCGCAGAATCGTGGCTTGGTGTGGGAAAGCGTCTAAATTGAATAGAAGACGAGTCCGGGGAGGATGATCTATATTCAAGAGCTATAAGGCCATCAGCTAGAAGGTGGTTAGCTAGGGTCAACTCAATTGTATCCGTGGGGTTGTCATTAGATCTAAGTCTGCGGGCCCTTATTAGGTCATCTCTTATGAGGGATCGGCAACCTCTGACATGACGGATCCAGTGGGTGACCTTATTTTTTAGGGATTCTTCGCCCTCATACCCAGCGGTCATGGGAACACCCACCATGTAAACAATAGGCTGTATAATGGCCGTGGGTCTTTGCACTTTGGGAGATGGGAAAGACAAGTCGTGAGCTGAAGTTTTTTGGGAGGGATAGGGCTGACTGATCATGGTGTGTGGATTCGTAGTTGGGCGAGACTTGATGTTGGAATTAGCGGGATTAATCCCAGCTCTAGTAATGGGTAAAGACTTTGGTCTAGCTTGCGGGAATGATGATAGCGGTTGAGTCAGAGTGGATGTGCGAGGATCATTATTTAGTAAGGGAAATACTGATAGATTTGGATGACAAGCAGTAGCAGGTAAAGTGATTAGAGGTTGCGATGGTTGCATAAAAGGTTTTTTGGCAGTTGACAGCAGTTCCAATACTAGTGCTTTTAAATCGCTAATTTCTTGCTTCAGAGCCTTGATGGTTTCCATAATTAGTCCCGAGTCTGAAGCAGCCCCTCCTAACTGATCTCGGTGTGGCCCATCCCCTTCTGGCACAGTCCCGGATCCAGAGCCCAGAGCTATACATGGATTAGATGTTACAGGTACATCGGGACTAACAATGCTACCAATGGACTCAACATTATCAATATCAATATCAGCTAATGCCTCGAAACGATTTGTACAAACGATGGCAATGGAGTCAAGAGGGGCCAAATTAACGACAGGGGCAATAGGACTTTCTTCCTCAATGTTTAGCATAGAATTGGCACTATGGTTCTGCAAAGCGTCCCTTTCCGCTGTTTGGTTTGAGATGGCTTTTTTGCTAAACATTTGGGGGATGGTAACAGAGCCTGGGCGATGATTGTTTGAAGGCAATTGGAGTGGGGGCGTGGCAATTAAGTCCGAGTCTCGGATGGAAGTACAATCATCAACCAAATATTCTATGCGATCTAAGGCGGTAGCGGGCGTAGATTTTTTACAAGGCTTTCTGGCCTTATTCCTTTTTGCCACGCTGCCAGTGAGGCTAGCAGCGCCCCCGTTCACATCCGACATTTATCTTTTGCCCATCGTGGGCCACACTCAACCGCACGGTTGATGGCTAGCTGATATACAGATACCAAAAGTCAAGAGTATGACAGAGGTCCCCACAGTAGCAACACAGCACCTTATGTTAGGGTCAGCAAGAGTGTTGGAAGATGCCGTCTCCGCCGTGGGTCACAGGCGTAAGGGAGGTGGCCCGACCCGGCCTCCTCTGGCCCCTGACGGCCACAGATGGCCCGCCCTCTGCCCGGGCTCAGCCCGGCGCCGCCCGCGCGCTTCCCGCGACGCAGAGAGAGCCTGGCCTTTTGAAGCGCCTCCGGGCGCGCTGGTGGGCGGAAGTGGGCAGGATTCGCAAAGCCTCACGGGAGCTGTAGTCTCCCCCGACTGCGGCCGATGCTGTAGTTTGGCGGCAGGGGAGACTGACAGCGTTGCCACCCCGTCTCTGATGCGCTGCGTTGGGCCCAGGAGCTGCTCGTGAGGTCAAGCCCCGTCCGCTGTGCTGCTGGTAGGTAAGAAGGCGTCCCCCGCTCCAACGAGGGAGCCTGGCCTTTTGAAGCGCCTCCGGGTGCGCTGGTGGGCGGAAGTGGGCAGGATTCGCAAAGCCTCACGGGAGCTGTAATCTCCCCCGACTGCGGCCGATGCTGTAGTTTGGCGGCAGGGGAGACTGACAGCGTTGCCACCCCGTCTCTGATGCGCTGCGTTGGGCCCAGGAACTGCTCGTGAGGTCAAGCCCCGTCCGCTGTACTGCTGGTAGGTAAGAAGGCATCCCCCGCTCCACCGAGGGAGCCTGGCCTTTTGAAGCGCCTCCGGGCGCGCTGGTGGGCGGAAGTGGGCAGGATTCGCAAAGCCTCACGGGAGCTGTAGTCTCCCCCGACTGCGGCCGATGCTGTAGTTTGGCGGCAGGGGAGACTGACAGCGTTGCCACCCCGTCTCTGATGCGCTGCGTTGGGTCCAGGAACTGCTCGTGAGGTCAAGCCCCGTCCGCTGTGCTGCTGGTAGGTAAGAAGGCGTCAAATATCTAAAACACCATTACAGCATCTTTGACACTAAACTCCCTAGGACTTTTTCGTTTTCCTTTTGTGGTCCTTTCAGCTCTTCATACACAGCTGGACTTCACAGAGATGAGTTACTACTTATAGAAATAATATTTACTTAGGCCCGCAAAACTATCTTGTCTTCTGTGGAATCTCCCTTTAACTTTCGAAAATCGAATTCATTGGCGGATGATTATCACTTTCCTTATCAATCCAGTATAGTTTCCTGATGCATGTTAAATTATGTGATTGCTGGGGTGCAGTTTAACAGATCTTTCCTCCCTTGCAAAAGGCTGATCTCATCTTTACCACTCTCGTCATCAACTAAACATAGAGGAGGAAATCTCTAAAACCATGTTCTTATCAAATAATCTCAGCCTCTCGTGCAGTGTTGAGGGCCATTCTTCACCACATCCTGACTCCCGAGCAATGCCAAACTTCTAACTTGCAGGGGCTGTGCCACTCAGTGTACATTCATCTACCCACCATCATGCAAGTGGCATGTTTATACTTTGTTATTTATGTTTAAAGTATTAATGTTGGGACGAAAATGTCCCCTGCATGTCGTACAGCTGTATTCCCCTGCCTTGAGTGCCCCATTGCATGTGTCTCGTATCTTAGTTTGTTATTTTGGCCATACTCTCTTGACAAGAGTGAGATCATGGACCTACACTGTGACCTGTAGGGGTGCACCAAGCACATCCTCATTGTACAGGCAGTTGACTACTGTCAGTGTCCCAGATTTGGTACATAGGGCTGCAGAGGCAGCATACCATGTTTTGTGCATGCGTTGCCTGCTGGAACGCTTATCTAAAGTTCCATTCCTATGAGCTGATCCAGATCCTAGCACTTGCATTCTAGGTGTATATTGGGCATGTCTGTATGTGTAGAATGCGTGGTACATTCATAGTGTGTGTGTATGTGTGTGAACCACCTGGGAGATGCCTTAGCCTGGCCTTTTGCACAAGATGGAGGGGAGGTTGTTTTCCCAAACAGTCAGAGTGTATTGCTGAGTTGACATTCCTGAAGCTGGGGGAGGGAGACCTAGACACTGAAGAGAGGGGAAGGAAGACAAGGCTCCTTTACAAATTTGGTTAGCCTTTTGCTGAGCAAGGAGCTGCTAAACAGATCTTCTGAATCATTACTATTTGGTAGATGGTACTGAAGCCTCCGTAGTGCAAGAAGAAGGGATCCACTTGAGAGAGACCCAGACTTTTTTATTTCCCTGGAGTCTCCCTTAGTTTAGCTGAGACATTGAAAGTTCACACCTCTTTGTGGTTACTCCAAACATTCTCTACACAAAGGCTGTGTCTAGAGAGCAGCCTGAAAATGACACTTGCAAAGAGAATACTTCAAATCAGTTCTGAAAGAGCAGACAGCGCCTCAAGGGAGTAGCCAGAAAATTAACAATAGCCCTCATTTCGAACCAAACTGCTCATGGCACCAAGCAAATAAAACAAGTCATCACAACCCTCTTCAAAAGAGCCCTCTTGTCTCTTTCATCCATTCATCCTTTTATCCTTCCATCCACCTGCTGATATCTATCATGTCACCATTACATTCTGTCCCCCATTCATTCTTTCATCCATCATTCAGTCTTACACTATTCTGTCCATCCATTCATCTAGCTATCCTCCCTTTCACTCATCCATCTATCCCCCTTTCACTAAGAAATCGATCCTTTCATTAATCCATCCACCATTCCACCATCCATCTGCTGTCTATCCATCCATTTACCTATTCACTCATCCATCCATCCTTTCACTTACTCATCCATACACACTTTTACTTATCTGTTCATCTATCCACCCTTCCTTTCACTTATCCATCCATTCTTTCACTCATCCTAACTTCAATCCTTTCATCCATCCATCCACCCTCCCTTTCACTCATCCACCATGCTTTCACTCATCCGTCCTTACATCCATCCTTTCACCATTCATCTATGCACCCTTTAACTCACCCATCTATCCACGCTTTTGCTCACACACTCATCCTCACTGCTCAAGAGAAGTGAGGTGCTGCTTGATCCCTTTGCAGTGGGCCTGTAGAAGAGGATGACTGCAGACAGCAAACTGCCTGCCCCCGCCCGGTGTCTGCAGGCCCCAGACTCTCCACTATCATTCCTGGCAGGTAAGACCTACAATATCATGAAGCTGCAGCGTGGCCTGAGCTGCTGTGTCCGAATCATGAAGTTGCAGTGTGATGAGAATTACTGCACAACTTGAAACCTCGATGTCGCCCGAGCCTGCGGTACCCATCCCGTCAATAGGGCTTGTGTGCGGACTTACACCCTGCTTGAGCCTGGCCGGTGCATTGCCGATGCGACCTTAAAGGAGGCCGAGAGGAACTGCCAGCTCTTATTCAGCCCTGAAGAGGAAGGGTGGATGAGGAGAGGAACAGCAGGGTGGCCGCTTGAGAGCATTGATCGGTCACTGACTGATGGACTCCATAGGTGAGAAATAGTGACTTGCAACTGAGTCTCATCGTAGCATGGACTTACTCAGGAAGGGAACTGCCCAGACCATAATGGGGGATCATGGTCAATAGCGAGAAGAGAAACAGACATACTAAGGGATTGATTTAGAGTTTGGTGCACAGGATAATCTGTTTCAATGGGGATGTACTTTCTTTTTCTCAAACTATCAGTCTGCCTGCACTATTTAGAGTCGGGCAGACTGCCAGGTGTACACTGATGGAGTAAAATGTATTCTATATTTATAAACAAAGGAGTATGGTACATTGGAGGTAAGGCATCACTACCCTATTTAGCGGCTGTTGGATGGCTTTTTTATATTTTCCATCAGCGCTAGGAATATCTTGGCGGTGCGGGGCAGTAAAAATTAAAAACTGAACCCCATACAATGAGTGAAACTTCACATGATATTTGACCCATTTGTTTTTTCTTTTCCAACAACAAAATCCTGCCTTGGGTATTTGTTTTTGGAAAAGAAAAACTTTGAACAGTTTGTTGTAAGTGTCTGCCACTAATGACAGACACACAACAAACTTTTAAGTTTCTTTGCATGAAACGCTGTGGATGCATTTTATACAAACCAATAACATGTAACGACACACCTGGGCACGGTGAATTACATTTGAAGTAGGCATATCAATTCTAAAGAGCCAACATAATGGCATTGTTGCAAAAATATAACAAAATTCTGCCGTGATACTTTTTTTGAAAAATTCAATAAAAATACATATTTGTCTCAATTTGATAAATGGTTGTCAAAATTCATTAGCAGTTGTCATATTTCATGTCATTATTACAATATATCTAAATCACAGTAAGGAGTCCATTCCTCTATTGGGCAGATGCACTCAAGGTTGCTAACTGACTAGTGTTGAAGTCGCTGGGAGATCTGAATTTCAGATCGTAATGCCCTCACACACCTGTTAGGGTGTCATGCTTCATCATAGGGTGCTCCTTGTCAGACCGGCACTGCAATGTCTGACGGGCCTGGTGGCTTCTTTGGCGGAGTTCTTTTGATCTGAGGACGCCGTGTGTGAAGGGTGCATGTGGGCTAAAAAGAAGTGACCAATAGTGTGTGCAAATTGACTGGGTGATTTTAAAATAGGCACCGGACCCACGAACGTTTTAATTAAAAACATGGGACCAGGACTAAGTAAAAACTGTGGGGCTACCAGGAGGTCCTAAGGTACCAGGGTAGCTTTTATGTGTATGTGGTCACCATGTTTCGTGCCTTCCGAGCCCAAAAGTCGAGCGGCACTTCTTTAGGACCAAAAATAAGCAAATAGGGTCCACAGAAGATGAGGACCAGGGGGGACTCCCCGTAAGGTGGGGATGTCTAAATGAGGTATGTCTGATCCCGTATAAGGAACCAGAGGTGCGTCTCCACCTAAAATGAGGGAAGGGGGACAAAAGGTGGGAGAAAAATGGTGACATGAAACTTCTTTGAAGAAAATGCTGTCAATGCAGTACATTGGCACATTAAACAGCCTCAACCCCACACTAGTGGGAGAGGTATAGGTCCTGGGACAGGTTAGCATACCTGACCCAGATTTGCAGATAATATATTGCTGTCTCAAATGTCTAGATTAATCAGAAACAAAGTGAGGATTTAAAAACCAGGCTCACATGTAAAATGATCCCATAGCTGGGACGGCCTACAGAGAAAAGACAAGTACTTCCTCCCCTACCCCGAGGGAGGGGAGAGATGCATAGCAGATCTTACCTCAATTGAGGAGGGTTGTTACTTCATAGATGTAGGGGAGGGACCCGACCACTGAAGGGACCACCTTGGGGCAAACATGTAAGAAGTAAAAACAGTCATGGTTGGCCAACAAAAACACAGCAATGACTGCACGCATCCAGGATAGCAGTAAACTATGGCCAAATGCTCAGATGCGCTAGTAGATAGGCACGGGGACGGGCCCCACTTGCTGGAAACGGATGGCATGTTATCACGGGGAGTGTGTCCCTCGAACCGATGTGATATTCATAGTTCCCCATTTAAATGTATCTACAGTTAAACACATAGAGTTGTCAATGTCTTAGCATGGAGAATGGGGGGCATACATGCTAGAACCCAAATGAAACAGGGCAGTTTAACGAAAAGACCTCCGCTCCGGTCTAGGGCAGAGGGCAACTAGCGGGGAAAATAACCAGCCCGGGCTGCGGGTATCAGCTCAAGAAGCCTACAACTTCGTACCGTGTGCATGGGTATAAACCTTCTAATTAAGAAGCCTCGCCTTAGGGAGTGCACGCCCGAGCGGCTGAGCGGCATGGGTTATGCCCCCGTACTGGTGTGGTGTTCCACAGGGTTCCCTGTTGGTTCTTTAGGTAAGGTTTGGGTGGGTGTGGACCAGCAGATCACGTAAGTTGCTGGTGCGTTTCATTGCAAAACTGGGCATCGGAATGGAGAGATTGCCTGAGGAGAGGATCTTCCAATTCTAAAAGCTTCCCTGGTACCTTAGGACCTCCTGGTAGCCCCACTGTTTTTACTTAGTCCTGGTCCCATTTTTTTTATTAAAACGTTTGTGGGTCCGGTGCCTATTTTAAAGTCACCCAGTCACTTTGCACACACTATTGGTCACTTCTTTTTAGCCCACATGCACCCTTAACATACAGTGTCCTCAGATCAAAAGAACTCCGCCAAAGAAGCCACCAGGCCCATCAGACATTGCAGCGCCGGTCTGACGAGGAGCAACCTATGATGAAGCATGACACCCTAACAGGTGTGTGAGGGCATTACGATCTGAAATTCAGATATCCCAGCGACTTGAACACTAGTCAGTTAGCAACTTTGAGTGCATCTGCCCAATAGAGGAACTGACTCCTTACTGTGATTTAGATGTGTACTTGGAGGAGCACAGGAGTAGGACCTCTCTAAATAACTAGCTCTTCTGTCCCCCTTTTTGATTTAACAATTATTACAATATAAACATTTCTACAATTTCAGTATATTATCTCCAGATATTCAATATTTTAGAGCCAAAAATCAAGTTGGTGATGGGCAGAGACTGGCGGCATGTTCACAAACTACGCGTGTTTTTATCGGCTAGGCCTTCATCAGGACTTCGTCACAGTGATTACTGACTGAAATAGACAACAATAATATCTAGAATTAATATGCCTACTTAGATAAATGCGATATTTAACTAAGGTAACAGGTAACACGTTATATATCATGCATTTTAAAACCATTTTGTGTCAAGTTGAGGCAGTGCCCAGAAAGATGACAAAAAAGCCCTGAAAAACCACCAGGTTTTGTGAAATATATCAACGTAATGATACTTGGTAATTTAAGAGCCATTACATGCATATCTCAGAGATGAAAAAAGAGATGATGGCATCCTAGAGATAGAATGAATAGAATTCCGCATCTCTTACAGCACTACTGAAGGCCAACCTAGTTGGACCTTTATTTTAAGTACAACATTTGTAAATACCATACCTATTAAATAGTCAATGTTCAAGTTGGACCCAAAGAATCTCTAGCGGATGAAGATTCCGGCACTGTTGTATATTGTCTATGTAGATGTAAAAAAGAAGAACCTAGAGATATGTGCTGATTATATTTAGTGACCCGCTAACTGAATGATCAAATGGCCACTTTAACTTGAAAATTACCTTGCAGTTCTAAGTCTGCTTTTGGAGTGGATGGACCCCTGTATTTTCTCTCGTCTAACAACAATGTACACTAATGAGTGTAGATTTGTGGTCCACTGGTTAGGAATTAATGCATATAAAGTGGAGAAAAGGAGAAAAAAGGGATTTTGTTTATATCGTTTCATAAAATCAGCTTACCCTAGTCAGGCTTAGTGCCTTATATAAGGTCAAGATATTAAATGGTGTGGTCTTTACGGGGCTTGTGGTGGCCCAGACGCACAGCGAAAAATAGTAATGGTATGAAGCACTTAGTCTGGTCTTATCATGGGTATCAGCAGTCTAGAAGTAAATAAAAAATAAGCATGAGGATGAGCCCCCTTATAGATCGATTTACCTACTAAAATATTCAAATTGTATCTTAGTACCAACCATAGGGTAAAATATCTTTTCCCCCCCCCTTGTGGTTTGGGCCATCCATTAATGTACGATTGGCATGGAATGATTATGGTTCTAAAAGTCTCTCAATATAATCCGACTTCACCACCTAACTGAAATAAATAAACAGGTGCCAGAGTAGTAAATTAATAATAAATATACCAAGGACTTCCTGGTACCCAATCTTATCTTTAATGCCCTATTTCTTTAAAATGAAACATTTCAACTTTCTCGATAAATAATTATCTACTCTCAACCTCTAGTGGAACTCACATGTATACAATTTATCGTCTGCTCGATAACTAGTTCATCCTAGATTCAGAGGCCCCCTTCTTTCCAAAACATTTTATACAAACCAATACAGTTCACTACAGGGCCGGCGGTTTACTCTAAATTTGATGGGTGGAGTAAAGGCAGGGTGGGTTAAGTAAAGTGCTCGGCCACTCTGACAGCCTTTAGTAAGTCCGCCAACCTCTAAATCAGGCCCTAAATTGCATTGTGTATATTTCACATGTGTAGTATTTAGTTGTAGAGTGCATTAAAGCACTTTTCTTCTTGAAAGTGAAGCACTGGGTGGAGAAGCATTTATTATAATAATGTGTGTTTGTTTAGTGTTTACCTTGAGCACCTCCATACTACTTCCCTGAGAAGACTGTAACTGCTCATCATTGCTACAGTTGAGAGAGAAGTGCAGAAGGGCTCGGTTTGACGAGCCCCAGGGAATCAGTGGCAAACAACTGCACTTCCCATGATTGAGGCCCAGTAGCCCCTGCTTGCCCCAAGGTCCTTCGTGAATTGGGTCTGAGAAATATATTCCTGCAGCATGCATGTTCATTTTCCCTGTTCCAAGATGCCCGCCATGGAAGATTAATGGTTGTGTGCAACCTCACAAATTGTCTCCTGGACAAATAAGGCAGGGAAGAGGTTTATTGACTGGGCCATCCAAACTTAAAAATAAAACATGCAAAGATTTGTTCTTCCTCTTTTTCTCCTGACCCTCCCTGCACCCAGGAAAAATTGAAACAGAAGAAAAAGAAAGGTGTCCCTAAAGGAAGGCCATTCCACTCCACCTCCCCCTGCACATCGCCTATATTGTTTCTGCTTGTCCGCCTCATTCTCCGAAGTCCCGAACTCCATCGTTACACTCAATTCCACAATTACTTCTTTAAAGTTATCTTTGTTCCAAGTAAAAAGCACACTAGTCCTATTCATTTCCTGTGCTCAGTACTGGCTCTACGCTAATGGAGGTGCAAAATAATAATACCTGCCACTGGTTCTGACTTTCCAGAATCAATATTCAATTTATAGCAGGAGTTATCTTGCAAATCCATTATCTCTCCTTTCCCTGGTTGTCTTTAAAGTGCAACTAATGTGGATTGGATTGCCTCTATAGACCTCCGCTTTAAGGTGTAACAGAAATGTATACGTTTCAACTGCTCATTTCTCATTTTACATTCTTATTGGAAAGATGGAAACATGGATGCCCTTAGTCTCTAAGTAAGTTACAATTCACATTTAGAACCCCTTATACAAAAATATCCCACGTTCTTTGAATAATCTTTACTAAGCGGACCACGTTCTTTGAATAATCTTTACTAAGTGGATGTTAAACGTTACACTCTTGGTTCCCTTCTACTTTATACATTTATTGAACATTGGTCACCTGGTTGAACTTGAGTTTTGCAAACATTTGCAAAACATTCATAACAGGCAATGACAATGATGAGATAATTGAGTGTATTTCAAGCAAAAAAGACAATTTATTTATGCAAGTTTTAAGTAGGGGACGTGCACTAAAAAGAAGGAAGACACTGGTGCATTGAGTTAGTGGCATAATGAAAGAGCTGTACATTCATTTCATACAATAGTGAGTGCAAGAATTGTGGTTATGAGTTGTGCAGGAGTTGGAAGTCCTGTGCAAGTAATATGTCCACAATGGTCGCCTTACTGGAAACCAGGTGCCCCATTGCAGGACTTGACTCTCTCAGGGTAGCGAAGCAGAGCAGTCCAAGTTTTCTTTTTTCTTTTTAAGTTCAGTTCATACTTTATTAATGTTTAGACACAGTCTTTAAAACATGCATTCTTTAAAATCAATAAAATTTTATATAGAATTACACTATATAAATTCCAGTTAATCATACTTCAACTAAAATCAGCAGACCCCTACCACCTAAACACATTAGGACACTAATCCAAACATATTTTAAGAAATTTACCCAATGCACAAGTCACATCAAAGAATTCCATTCTTACCAAAAGTGCTTGTGCGTTATTTCGACAATTTATATTATGTTTTTAAAAAATAGGTTTTAAAATCAAGCAAAGCCTATAAAAATGACAACAATCAATTACAACATGAACATTGAAGTTTTGAGAAGACACTCCGCATGTGCAGTTTATTCTCTTGATCTAGAAAATCTTCACATTTCTCAGCTCTTACATAACACACATTTAATGCAACCCAGAGGGTCTATTCCTTACATACTTCAAGTCCGTCAACCTAGATTCCTTTTTATAGGCTATTTTTAATTGTGCTTTAGAGAGTGAGGCCTCAGCTATTTTTAATTCTAATTTTAAAGTTCCTGTGATTGCTTCCAATCATTTATTTACCTTCTTTGCCCACTCTAATTCACTTCTTCTAGTCCAAGGCCTACTCAGAGCAGGTGGTGTGTGCTAGTAGCCTCCATCAGTTGGCATACAACAACACCCAATAAACCATTGTCCCATCAGTGCTTTTACTTTCCCTGCTCCTGGCCCTCCTTTGCTGCTGGAGGGGGCATCTTGACCAACACCTCTAATCCTAGCCAGAACAGCACTTTTCTGCCCACACTCTCAATCCACAGAGCATTCTGACTCTCTTGCAAGGCACTTAGGGACTTGGAGTGGTAGTGGAGTCCAGATCTTTTCGCAAATGGCCCTCAGGGAGCCAATGCCACTGGCCATGGAGAGGCCTATCTAGTGCTGGGTGTCCGCTGCAGGCAAAGTCCTTAGTCTATCAGGGCATCACAGGGCTTCTCCTTCCAGATGTCCATGATGCTGCTGTGGCTGCCTTCCAGGGTCTTGCTCACTGTCTCACCTTTGTACAGGGATTTGTAAGTGCAGGTCAATCAAACCAATCAATCAGGGTTCTTGTAAAGAGCGACTACTCACCCGTTAGGGTCTTAAGGCGTTGAGGGGGGTTCTGCGGTTCAGTAGAAGAGGTGAAAAGTTCTACATGCCATGCAGCCCTGTCTAATCTTAGGATGCCACATCATCCCTCCATCCCTGTCCCAACCTGATGCCCTGAAAATGTCTAATGCTACAATTGGGTACTGGGTTCCCAGTAAGGAGACAAATGTGGACCTATTACTTTTGCAGGACTCACATCCTGCACAACTAATAACTCAATTTCTTACAATGGTGATCAAGAACTTTTGTTTCAGCAGCACCACATAGCTAGAATTTAGAAATTAAAAATTCCTAAATTGTACTGAAATCCAAGATTGATGTTTAATTGGCATCAGGTCTTTGATTGGGTATTTTTTTGATTTTTCCAAATTAATTTCGATTCCAATTTGTGGACCTTTTAAAAGTCTAAGGGAACACTCCCGGACCTGTGAAGACAGAAGAAGGAGTGCACTGCTTTTGAGACATGGGAAGAGAAATCTGTGAATCTGTAAAGAGAACCTTAAGGGCATAAGGGCTGGACCTGTTCCCACGAAAAAGTGAACACCAAGGCTGACCTCCTGCTAAGCTACAGGGACACAAAAGCTACAGCAAGTCCAGTTGCCTAAAGGAGCCCAGTTGACTAGTTTCAACTGGACCTGCACTGGGCGTTGCTGGTGGCTTCTACTGGAGTGAGTCCTGGTCCACAAGTACTGTTCCTGAGGTCCTTGCTGGCTAATGTCAGAATGGACTCCTCCTGCATAACCCTAAAAGCCTTTTTGGCAACTTCTCCTACAATGAACCATCATGGGACCGTGACCAACCTGTCAGCCAATCGACTGATGGTGCATCGCCAGTTGGCCTGAGTTTGCCACAGCTCCCCCTATTTTCTTCCCTCGACATTGGAATCTGTTGACACTGAGGCCGCTTCAACTCCATGCCGCAACTCCCTCGACGCTACTGTCGTTAAAGACCCAATGGACTCCGAAAACCTCCAAGCTGCAGAAACCCTTCATCGATGACTGCATTGAGACCCTTCCTCTGGCAACTTGATGTTCCCATCGACAACCCATTGATGTCTAGTACTGTTTCTAATAAGGTAACTCCTGACTGGGACGAACCGAGTCCCTCTATCCAACCGGCAATCGACCCCAGTTGGCATTAACTTGTGACTTTGTCCTGGTCTACCTCAACCAGTTGCCCGTGGTTGGCACTGTCCTCGTCTCTTTGACACAATTTTTCTTTAAAAATGCCTATCTGTGGTCCCCATTATTGGATTCTTGTCATTTTGTTTATTGAAATATTCTCTATTTTTATAAATTAGAGTGAAATGTATAATGTGCTGAACTTTTGACTTTTTAACTGTTTTGATGCTTATATATACTTTACACATTTTCTTAAATTAATCCTGCCTCCTCTGTGCCATAGCTACCAGGGGCTAAACTCTGGTTTAAATTACCACCTTTACTGGACCTAACAGGTACAGTGACGTTATTACTTGGGGTGGATTATGATCTACCCCAATTAATAATTAACTTTCTCACAGCAAGCCTTTGTAGGAGCCATCAGTATAAATGGCAGAACATCACAATGTTTTGTGTAGCCCCAGTGGCCTGATGGATAAGGTACTAGTCTCCTTAACCAAATATGATTTCAGGATAGTGAATGACAGGTGTCTACTTTTTACCCCACTGCAATGTCCCTCTGTCGTTCTCATTGATTTTTCAAGCTTTGTCCATGATTTGTAGTACAATTTGAAATCTTCTTGTGTGCTACTAAGCACTCATTTATTTACATTTTGAGTGTTTTCAAGAAGTTTAGCGAATTTTCAGAATTCCAATGATAAACCAGAGAATAAAATGTAAATTCCTGTACCTTGGGATTGCAAATTCTCCAGGAATCCAACAGTGACCTCTTTGCTATAATACTACTAAATAGTTTATGCATTTTATTCAGAATAAACTTGGATTTCAACATCTTACTTAGCAAGGGGTCAAGCAGTAAATTATAAGCACCTACAACAATTAAATTATCAACATCAGAGTGTAATAACTTTTGATTAATGGATGACTGAAATTATAAATTAGCTATATTATGACCATGTATATCAACAAAATGGATAAGGGGATGTATTGATTTTATCATAAGTGAAATACCATCTTCCTTCTGAATCTTTCTCATGAGAAAGCACAAATACCTAAAGAGATCTATGAAAAAGTATTGCATTCCCATTTTTTAACTAAAAGCTGGATAATTAATAAACACCATTTTGCACCCATGCATGTTTTAATTTTTGGTATTAAAAATCTGTTAAATGAGTTTCATTGCAATAATTCAATGTATGCATGCAATCAATAAAGGTGAGATAAAAAATGTTGACATTTTACCGGATTATGGAGACATTTGACAATCCATGAGTGTAAGAAATTGGATTGTTATTTGGGGTGGTAGACTAACCACCACAAGAAATAATTACAACCCTTGTCAGGGTAAGCCCTCACAGTTATTAAATTAACCTGAACTCAACCCCTTGGCAGCTATGGCACAGAGCAGACAGGCTTAATTTAGGGCAATCTGTAATTTATATATGCAGTCCCAAAACAGTGATAAAGTCAAGAAGTAAAACAATAAACATCCCAAACTGAATTGGAAAAATAGAGTAGAATATAGTAAATACAATAGCACCTAAATGACAAAAATTCAATGAGGGGAACTGGAGATATACATTTTTTCGAGACGTTTTAAGAAGAAATAACACCAAAAAGCACAAAGCGTCAATGATAGTCGATGGTCGAGGTAGACAGTGACATACACGCAATTTGACGCTGACCATGATGGAGCTCAGGTTAGATACACCAACCAGGTTTGTCCTGGTCAAAGATTTTACCTTTGGATTTAGTCTTTTAAGTCACAATCTACCACAGGAGTGCACTTCCAATGCTTCTAAATTCATCAGGGGAGTGACTTAAGGACTCACAGGATGTCAGGCAGAAACCAACAGAAGTGTACAGTCCATATCCAGTTGTCTCTGGTCAGCTGAGTAATTCCCCGAAAGGCCTCTTGCAGCTTGTTGCCTCCTGTAGCCACACAAGAGGTCAGTCAACAGACCCTTGTAGTCCACTTCTTTGTCCTGGGTACTGAGGGAGCAGGGCAGTCATTCAGAGATCCTCTCAGGTCGCAGACAGTAAGTCCAATCCTCTTCTGATCTTCCTTCCCCGGGTCAATAAAGTGTTCTGAAATGGGTGCCTGGAGGTGCCACATTTATACCTGCCACTAGCTAGTGAATGGGAATAATTCCTTGACATGCCCTGACCATTCAAAGTTCCCAAGGCTAATCTTACACACTTTGGGCATTTCTAAGATGGTGAAATTCTTCCGCCACCCTAAACTTAGGGTCTGAGGGGTGAGGTCATGAGCGAATAGTTGACTCATAATATCCTCTCACATCTAACATTGAAACCCAGTTTGAGGCAGCCACTTTACCCACAACTCCTCCAGAGACAGAAGTCTGGAATGACAAAAGCACAGTCCTTCAGAAACCAGAGAGTGGATCCACAAGAACTGTATTAGTATCCTGTTTGTTCCCCTTTCAAGTGTACACCAAGTGTTATAAGTGAACCCAGCAGACCGGTCAAGCATCATTTGACACTCAAGCAAATTTGACACTATATTGTAAAAAAGGATGTTCATTGCCCCAACCCTGCATTAACTGTGGAGTTTGGAGCAGTCATCTCTGCCTAATCAAATCATCCTTCTAGTTGCTCCTGGGAGGCATTTCACACATATACAAGGCTAATTACTGGCTGGGAAAAGCTGAGAGCCAATTATAATTAGCTTCCAGGCCCTTCAGGCAAAGAAAAGAGAACTTTCTAAAAGTTACTTTTCTTTAATATTTCTTATATCCTATTTCACCATTGAACTGGATTTTAAATAGCAATTAAAAAAGGTGTCTCAATATTTTGCTAGCTGGTCTAATCCCAAGATGCAGTATCAGTACTTAACATCACTTCCCAGTGTTCTGTATGGGACAGCCAGCCTCTCTTCAGTGAAAATAGTTTTTGAGTGCTGGTCACTTTAAGGATACTTTAACATTAGGTTTCTACATGTCCTTCTTTTAAATATCATGCACCCTGCCTTGTGGGCTACAAAGCCTAAATAGAGTCCATTACTTTACGTTTTAAAAGGGGGATTTTGACCAGTCAAAAGGTTTTTTGACAACTTAAAATGCAGTTTTACACTGCTACAGTCAAGGCTGAAGCCACGTTTGTACTATCACTGAAGTGGATGGCTCAACAGGTGCTGAGGTCGTTGTACCGTATACTAGGGACTAATAGGTAAATTTAATATGCCTATTCGGATTATGCCAATTCGGCCATGTTTAAAGGGGGAACACAGGCACTTCACTTTCTGGTTAGCAGGGCTAAAGTGCACAGAGTTCTAAAGCCAGCAACAATAAATGGTTCAGCGAAAGGCAAAAATATCTGACGTGACCACATAGTAACGGTGGATTTCCTACAATCAGATTATAAAAACCATTTCAATACAAACAGAGACCATCATTACATTGCTTTAACCCCTTCAGTGCCCATGACGAGCTGGACTCGTCATGGGCTGCGGTGGCGCTGTGCCCATGACGAGTCCAGCTCGTCATGAACTCCGCCCGCTAATGGAAGGCGCGGCACTGGGCGGGGAAAGGGGCGGGCATGCAAGGGGTTAAAATATGAACAAATTCACATTAAAAAACACCAGAAAAAAATAAATAAAAGAAAACAGGAAAGTAAGAGAGAACAGAAAAAAAGACTAAATGAACTTAAATATCCGAAGATAAAGACAACAGAGGTAACCATAATAGCGCAAACAATTTCCATGGTGTGTGGTGAAGACCACATGAAGACAGAAACCGCTCAACAAACCACCACAACAGATAAGTACTGTCAAAAGACTCTGTAACAACAGACAACATAATACATCACAAGAGTGAGTCCAACTTATTAATAAGAACAGAAAACATGCGGATTATACAATTTGCGTAACATAAAATTGAACTTTAAATCTAACCATTAAATTTAAAGCATTGTAATAATCATAACATAAACCTGAAAAATTAGCTCAAATAAATGCTAGGCTAATCATACCCCATTTTCTTCCTGTGATGAGCGCAGACCTCTTTACAGTGAACTCTTTCTGAATCAAAGTGCATCCTTTGAAGTGTACTGAAGAGCCTGGCTCTATGTCCTCCAGTGTGTGTCCCACCGAGCTCACAGGAATGCAGCAATCCACAAATCTGTTTGTGGGGATTGCTCCAATTCCACATGCTCCTCTAGTCAGCCATAGGTCTCCCAAAATGAAACCCAGGGTCTTCCATTTAGAGTACCATTCACAGGCACGTATACATCTAGCACATGCATACAACACACATACTGCACAGCACTGCATGCTAATTTGATGTAGGCAAGGGTGAGTTAAGCACACAGCAGTGGGCCTTTACATGAGTGAGCCTCTAGACCTCAACCAGTGATACAGGTAAAAGGGCCTGTTCACTTCTACTGATCTGTACACGGTATGCTGCTGTCAGTGCGCAAACCTGTATCTCACTTACTTTTTAACTGCGCCAGCTGCTTGGACCGGGAGCTGTGTAGTCCTTATATGGACTTTGGTGTGCCTTGATGGACCCAGCTCTCTGCATTCTAATCAGTCCTTTTGAATAAAGCTGTAAGAGTCTCAATAAGAAATGACAGACAAGGGCAAAAGTTTAAAAGGTTTACTTAAAGAAAATAAGTATACAAATACATGAGCTGGACAATCATCATTTACGCATATTAGCATATAATTATCACTACACGAGAAACTCGATAAAGTTTTGTAGGAAATCCAGCCTAGATTTGACTCCTAAGAAAGGGGAAACATGGGCCCCTCGACAGAGGAAAAGCATATCCTTTTATAAGACTTTAGATAAAGATTTGTTTTACATTCACTACACACATACATAGTTCACAGGGTATGCACCATTGGAGAATAAGCAAGAAGAAACATTTTACTACTACAGAATACATTTGAGAATTCTCTCACAGTTCTATTACATTAGACTAAAGTATTCCCAGGGTCTATTCAGATGGCATGACTTGTTACTTAGTATGTTGCATAGTTTGTGACAGTTAGGTTGTCCTTGAGTAGGTACATCACTTTCAATATGACTGGGAAAATCTTGGCTTCTCAGTATAAGCCCGCAATTCTTTATTGCAGTGAAATATAACAACAGCAAGAGTGATCACGCAATAGGTTATGATGTCACATCGAATGTGGAAGAAAGCACAAAATATACTTAAGTTAGAGTGCACTTGATTTCTCATATGTTATACACTACAAATCAGAAAAATCTAAATCATAATATCTACACATTCATTACAATACAGTTGTCATCATTTTAGGATTTCTCTCTGTGGATCCTTCCAATTCCTTCATGGTATCATACAGTTTGCTCTGCATCTCTTTGACTTTACCATCGACTCTCTTTCCTTTTCTTCCTCTCGTTGGTGACAACTCCTTGATCATACATTTTAACTCACTGTTTGATGAAATTCCTTGGCAAAGTTTTAGGAAGAAGAGCACACATGCAATTACGATTAGTATGACCAAAAGAGGGGTCAAAAGCAATTTTAGTATTCCTTCCCCTGTGCTCCCTAACCATTCACCTATCTTAGGGAATCCCTTTCCCGTAGACCCAAATACAGGGTCTATGGGAAAGGCACCTGTCTCTTCCAATTCAGTTAGTTCATCTGTAATATTAGTGATGTTGGCTATGTAACTGTTAAGCTGGTTATCTGTCTTAGAAATGTAAGTGCAGGCTTCTCTAGCATGAATTATGCTGAAGACTCCACCTTCCTTGGTGAGAAGCATGTCTAAAGCAAGACGATTTTGGATTATCATCACCCTCACGGCAAGCAGTTCTTTATTAATAATGATTAGAGCACCTGTCGTGTTAGCATCAAGCCTGTCCACTAACGTTGACAACTTTCTAATCTTAACATCATTCAGCACTACCCCGACTGAGGGTATTAGTGCCCCAAATATATCGCTCAGTGTCTGCTTAAATCTATGCTTGCTTATAAAAATTGAGTTGTAAATCGATATCATTTGTGTGACATAGCCTTGGAAAGACTAAAGCTGCATAACAACTACCTAACTACCTACCCAATTGTACGCCAACTTGAAGTAATCTGACTTACCACACACATATTATATACCCTTAATACTTACTTTTAGTTCAGCAAAAACTCTTCCTCTTCCTAAATAGCGATGCTCACATTTGCTCCAACTCACTATCTCAACAGTCTCATTCCCCTCTTGTCTTCTTATCATGCATAAGGTTCCCTTCTTGGCAACATTGATGCTCAACCTTAGGGGAATATACTCTAGATTTTCTTTCTTTCTTCTTTGTCCTAATGTGTGCCCTGTTAACTCGCTTGCTTCCCTTCTCTATCTTGCCTTATTCTTTCATTTAGTTCATCTACAAAAATGCACTCATCCTTGCTAATTTAGCAAGTTAGGTCATGCATGCATTGATTAGTAGCACTCATTTCATTTCATTTCATAAGGCTTTATTCGAACATAAAACAAGTTCATAAAAGCACCACATTAATAAACAACAATATAAAAACATTCAGAGGTGGAAAATTCATTAGCTTGGAATTGTTAAAATAGCATACTTTTCCTAGCATTAATAGATTTAAGGAGAAAAGCAGCCATGTAAAAACACACATCGGGATGATGTAAGTTAAAAAGTTAGTAGCACTCACGTTAGTGATGTATAGATTTAATCATATACTCACATTGATCCCTATGTTTAAAAGCCTTAGATAAATGATAAGCATGTTTAGTAGACCACAAATAATCGATCCCTTCACAAATGGTTAATTTTCTAAAGATTATCATAATCCATATAAAACAGTGTAATAGAGTGCTATTGATAGAACAGGTTAAGAAAGGAACCGCATCAGAATGGATAGGACAAAGGCAAAATATGCAGCGTCCTCGGCTGTAGAGGCTGTAAGATAAGTGCAGGCAAAACAGTCCTGTACCTCCATGATTTTAACATACTCGCTTACATTTGAAAGTAAACATTATAACTATAAACACCTTCGGAATAAGGAGCATTTGAGATTCTACCTTCCTGCATTTTCTTGCTAACAGAAGGTTTATTCATTTGAATCATTGGAGCGTGGCAAACATCTCCCTCCAGCAGATGGACATCTAACATCTATCGACAACAGAAATGACAACTACCAAAATCACAAGCACAATTTTGCATAATTGCTGCACCATGTTAGTATAAATCAGATCAAATGAATAAAATTGTTAATTTCCAAAAGGAGTGATTAGTCCTTCCACAACTACCCTAAAGTCGCTACCCTACCATGAAATATATAGGGATTTTTATTCTGCATCTACTGGATGCCTAAGGCTTTATAAGCCTCTGAGCCTTACCCCAACTACCTATTCTTCCTTTTTGAGTTTGTCAATGGTTTGAGTAAGTTGAGCCCTTTTAGTTGTCTTAGACTCAAAGAG
The DNA here is from genome assembly GCF_964204655.1 of Triturus cristatus. Lineage (NCBI taxonomy): Eukaryota > Metazoa > Chordata > Amphibia > Caudata > Salamandridae > Triturus > Triturus cristatus. The sequence goes on along the minus strand of NC_140585.1, from coordinate 890,506,729 downwards.
GCTCATCAATGTCAGTCAGACATTTGTCAGATTCAATGCCAGTCCTGGCAAAGTACGTCGGGTCAGGGCCTGAATAGTTGTGATTTATTGTATGCTCCCTTCTTGGCCTTTTAGGGATTGTCAATGCTAGACAGTCATCACCAGAATGTTGGTGTTCCAGATATTCTAGGTCCTCTATTTTGCTAACTCCTATTATTATCTCTGGTCTCTAAGTAGTTGTCAACTGTCTCTTTCATCTAGCCCCGGTTTTTTAACAACCTTCTTCCTTCAAGGCTTGATTCTTAGAAGTGCTTGGGATTTCTGGTTCAGATGAATCTGATTTGCATTCACAGGCAAAACTCTCATCACTCTCTGGAAAACTGTTAAATGCAAATTAGATTCTGCTCTCCACAAGTTCTCAGTGTCCCTGTGAATGTATAGTTTAAATCCAGAGTCTGGAGCGTCAATTGTGGCTGGAGTAGTAGTGCTGTCATTCTGCCCTCTCTGCTGTTGATGTTCTGCTAAGAATTTTCCGACTGGTCTTCCTCTCCTTCTTTGGATGCTTTTGAAATCTTAAACATAGACGGACTTGAGAAGTTAGTGGATGTGGGCCCTGCTTCTTCTCACTTCTCATCTCACCCTCTTGGTATGGGAGGTATGCATCCAATTCGGCAGTCAGGCACACTTCACAGCAGTGTTGGTGACCAGGATCGCCTGATTTAGGCCTTTCCAATGTTCCTCAAACCACAACTTGCAAAAATGCTTCTTCACATTGACCTAGTCGCCGGAGATCAGGTCATTAAATGGAGTCTCTCTCACAGCTGGAGTATCGGCGTCAACCTGATGAGAGATAAAATGTACCATATTTGCCAATCTCTTGCAGCATTCAAGAACCAGATCATCTGTGATATTCACAAGAACAGCAGCTGGAACAAAGGGAATGCTCTGAACTCTCCCCATCAACACCTCATGAAGAGATAGTCCTGTTCGCTTGCACATTGTGCTTTGAATGGTTATCAACACCAGAGGAAGTAAGTCGGGCCATTTGAGAGCTATTGAAGCACACGTTTTGGCCAAGTTTCCCTTAATAGTCCTGTTAGGTCTTTCAATCAAACAATCAGTTGATTACAATAGCACAGCGAATAACCCTGGAGGGTTTTCCAGGCGCTTGCGGGCCCAAGGGGCTCAGTCGAACAGTCAGGTCTTAAGTGCCCTTTGGAATTTGAAAAGAGAGGTGGCATTTCGTAGCTGCAGGGGGAGGTTATTCCATGTCTTCGCAGTGAGATAGGTGAATGAGTGCCCGTTTTTTCTGCTTTGGTGGATGCGGGAGGTGTTGGCGAGTGAGAGGGACATGTAGAGTAGCTGTCTGGAAGGTTGGCGGAAGCTCAAGCGGTGGTTGATGTAGACGGGTCCTTGGTTGTGTAGTGCTTTGCACGTGTGAATCATCAGCTTGAATGAGCATCTCATCTGTATGGGGAGCCAGTGGAGTTTTCCGAGGTAGGGGTGATGTGGGTTAGTCGAGGGAGGATGAGGATGAGTTTGGCTGTGGCGTTCTGTATGGTCTGGAGTCTGTGTAGGAGGTGAGTGGTGATCCCTGCGTAGAGAGCATTGCCATAGTCCATTCGACCGGTGATTAGGGCCTGTATAAAGGAGCGTCTTGATTCACTGTGTAAAAAAGCAGGCAGAGGAGAGTACATTGATCTGGGACTTCATGGTCAGCTTGCTGTCCAGGATGTTGCAGATGTTTCTGGCATGGTCAGTCAGTGTTGGTGATGGTCTTAGTTCTGAGGGCCATCAAGAGTCGTTTCAGTGAGTGGTGTTGCCGAAGATCTGTACTTCCATTTTGTCTATGTGGAGCTTCAGACATTTGTTCTTCATCCAATTTGCCACATTCATCGTGCACCTGTGAAAGTTGGTTCTGGGGTTGGTAGGGTCTTCGGAGAGAGAGAGGATGAGTTGGGTGCTATCTGCATAGGATATTTAGTCCTTGGGATCTGACGAGGTTGGCCAAGGGGGTCCTATAGGTGTTGAAGAGGCTGGGTCTGAGGATGAGCCTTGAGGGATGCCGCAGATGATGTCCTTGAGTTTGGAGGTGAATGATGGTAGGCGGACCTTCTGTGTTCTTCCCGTAAGGAAGGAGGTAATCCATCTGAGTGCATCCCCTTGCATTCCGATGTGGTTCAGTCTTGCAGTCAGAGTCTGGTGGGAAATGGTGTCATAAGCAGCAGAGAGGTCGAAGAGGATCAGTGTTGCCATCTCTCTCCAGTCCAGGAGGCCTCGAATGTCTTTGACAGCAGCAATCAGGGTGGACTCTGTGTTGTGGTTGCTGCGGAATCCAGACTGAGAGGTGTCAAGAAGGCGGTTCTCTTCCAGATATTTCATGAGTTGCTTGTTGATGGCCTTCTACAGGACCTTGGCAGGGAAGGGGAGTAGGGAGATATGGCGATCGTTTTTGAGTTTGCTGGAGTCTCCGATAGCTTCTTGAGTAGCAGTTTGATCTCAGCGTGTTTCCAGTCTTTTGGGAAGGAGGCCATTTTTAGTGAGGTGTTGAACAGGCTGGTGAGTTTGTGGCTCATCCTGTGACTCCTGAAGTTGAACATTTGGTGTGCGCAAGGGTATGTGAGAGCTCCTGAGTGAACCGAATTCATTATGGTAGTGGCGTCTCGGGGTGAGCTAGTTCCATGTGGTCAGACGGTGGTCAGTGCTGGTCGCGGTGAGGGAGTATAGGTTGAGGAAGTCTGTAGATCTGGGCTCAAAGTTTTTGTAGATGGTAGTGATCTTGTTGTGGAAGAAGCTGGCTAGTTCTTGTGAGGGTGTGACGCTGTCTCTGTGTCTTCAAGGTTCAAGAACTCTTTGACGATGATGAATAATTCTTTGCTGAGGTTGGAGCTAGATTTGATGCGTGCTGCTAGGGCACACTTCTTTTTCTCCCTCCACTGTGGTGGTAGAAGTTGAGGGAGATCTCGAAGGTGGCACTGTCAGAGGTGTCTTTGCTTGCACGCCATCTTCTTTCCAGATGCTTGCAGCCACATTTTGCTGTTCTAAGTTCTTCAGTGCACCATCTGGCCTGTTTGGTGACTCTCCTGTGTCTGTTGGTTTTGATAAGGGTGATGCTGTAGGCGCAGTTGGTGATCCATGCGTTGAAGTTCTTGACTTCCTGATCCAGGTTTGTGGCCGCATCTGGACTGTTTGTGTTGAGGATGTTGGTTCATTGGTTCTCTGACACTTTTCTCCAGCTGCAGTGGGGGAGTGCTGGGTGACATGGGGGTAGCAGTATGAGGGCAAGAGATGTTAAAGTGGATGATGGAGTGGTCGGTCCAGGTGAGTTTGGTGGTGTGGCTGTACTTGACTCAGTTGCTGGAGGTGAGGATGGGTTCAGCGTGTGTCCAGCAGTATGAGTGGGGTCGTTGACAAGTTGGGTCAGTCTTTCAACAATGTCTGAAGCTACTGGTCTTCAGCTACAATGTAATCTTTGCTCTATCCCTAACATCGTACATAGCAATTGCATTACTTTGTTCTTGAAGTGGCTTCCTTGATCTGATTCAAAGTGAACTAGCATCCAAAAAATTGGGATCAACTCCTGCAGTAGTAGTTTGGCAACTGTCAGAATGTCACATCTCCTGGTAGGGTATGCCTTCATCCAATGAGAGAACAGGCACACAATCACTAAATATACCATAGCTGATTATATTGATGCATCTCCACGAAGTCAATATGGAGGTGGTTGAAGGGACCATCAGACTTCCTTATATGACTCTGGGTCACCACAACTCTTTTATCCACTCTTTGCCTTTGGCAAATCACACAGCACTGGCACAGGTTCTCGAATCTCTACCATTACACAAAAGTGTTTGATTATGCCAATAATGTTAGAACGCCATCTCCATTCCATCTTGTCTGACATGTGTTGGTCCATGCATGTATCTCACCATAGCAGGTAACATGGAGTGTGGAAGCATCGGCTTCTCATCACTGGATACCCAGATGCCACTAGCATCCTTCACACTTCCCATTCTTTCCCATTTTGCCTTTTTAATCTCTGGGTGATATGCTGCAATTTCCTTAGCTCATCAATAGTTTGGACAGTGTTCAGTAACATTATTTGAAACTGTCGCTCCTTCATCACTGTATGGCTCATCCATGTGAAAGGTGCTGGACTCAAGAGCGCAATACAGAGCAATCTCATCCACATAGTGGCTGCTTCATGTGACAAAGTTATTGCCACCCTTGTGGGCAGCATTCTTCACTGCGGCAAATTCCTTTGGTAATTGAAGGGCGTCTAATAGATGCTAGACATACAACCTATTCCTGATGGGGTACCTAGCAGAAGTCATAAATCCTCTCTGTGAGCACAACTGACCAAAGTCATTCACAAAGCCAAATCAGTACTGGCTCTAGGTATTGATGGTAACGCGTGAGCCTTCTGAAGTGCAGCAGGCTCTAGTAAGGGCAATGAATCCCGCTACTTGCGTGGAGGTTACATAGCACCGGCAAAAATGCTTCAATTACCTTGCTTAGTGTACATACAGTGTATGAAGCTCTCAAGATGCTGCATGTGGATCGCACACAAGAGTCATTAACAAATATGGTGTGGTTGGAATCAAGAAGGGGGACATCCAGTATAGCTGGTCTCAGCTTTGTACATAAGTTAATGATATTTTAGCAGTCATGGTCAAACTTCCTTTCTTCGTCTTTTTCTGGGGTGGGCAGCAAAGAAGCAGAATTTAAAGTGTTACACCTTCTTAAGGAAACATTGCCTGCAGCCAAAATAGTTCTCTCATAGTGGATGAAGCAGCTATTGGTTAAATATTGTGTGCGGGTTCAAGTCATGAAAATTTCACTGAAATGTGGCACCATGACAATGAGCGGGTGACCCATCATTAGGCCTGGGCTAAAATTCTGTTCCGGTCGCGGAAATTGCGATAATTTGACATTTTCGCGTTCCGCGGAGAGCGCGAAAATGTCAAAATTTCCGCAATCCGCATTTTACCGGAAATTTTTTGCTTGCTTGCGCTGTTAAATTAATACATTCTCGCGTGCGCACGATCGCCTTACCTGAATCCCCACGTTCGCAGACAAGTTTTCCCGATCCGGTCGCGTTCTCCATGAGATGTTGGATTGTTGGTAGCCATTTGCGCTGTCTCGCGACAGTTCGCACCCGCAGTGACGTCATTCGTCGCGCGATCACGTCTTTCTTCTCGCGATCATGCACCGCGAGACAAGTGAAAACCAGATGGCCGCGCCCGCGAGCAACCACATGGGTAAGTTGGTGAGCCGCGACCATGCAGAAAATACCGCGAACGGGCGGGAAAAAAACTTCCGCATCTTCGCGATATATCCGCGTGTTTGTGGAAGTTTTTAACATTTTCGCGATAATTTGCAAAAGTGAATTTCGTAAATTCCGCCCACCCCTACCCATCATGATCTCCTCAGTTTGCTGAATGCTTAGACTAACCTGATTGAAATATGACGTGTTCTCTGTATACTACTGAGGAGCGCAACACTACACAAGAGTTTTCTTTTGGAATCTAAAAGCGAAGAGAAACTGACTCTCTCTGTGGAGGGAAACATAAAAGAATGCCTGACATTGGTCAAGGACCAGGAACCTTTCTGCTTCTGGGGGAATCTGGAATTGGGTTACGGCTGGGTTCGGTACTACGGGATAGCATAAAACGACTGATTGTTTTATTTTCTTAAATCTTGAACTATCCTCCACTTTTTTTTTTTTTTTGAAACCTTTATTACAAAATTCAAGAAATATACAAATATGGGCCTACAACCTTCAGGCCGGCCGCTAGCAGACAGTGAGACCATAAAACACATTTATAAAACACAAGCGGCAAGCGGTAAAAGTCCCACAAATCAAAAGTAGCATTTTCGGCTACATTGCCCAAACATCCCAAATGGCGGTTCCATTTTAAATGAAAAACGAAAGACAAACCCACAAGGCTGCAAAAGTCTAGGCAACATTATGTGCTCCCCTCGGGAGGACACTACCAACCTACAGGAATAGGAGGGGGGACGGGCAGGGGCAGAGACAAAGTGGTCACGATAACACAGAATCAAGGGAATGTGCAGACTAGGGAGACTGGGCCACCGCCAAGTCAGGCGTCAGTGGCGGGGTACAAATCCCGCCACGATAGGAGTTCCAGGGGCCCCACACTTTTGCCCATTTCCCAGGCTTACCTCTCGCCACATACACTACCTTTTCTCGAAACATACACCAATCCATATTTTCCTTCCATACCGAAATCGTTGGTGACCTCTGGGAGCCCCACAATTGTGCTATGTCACGCTTGGCCACCATATATCCCAGTGTCACCCACCACGCTTGCGTCACCGTGTAATCAGTCGGCTCCCACACATTCAACAAACATCTCCTAGCCTCGGGGAATAGCGTCACATGCGTGACCGCTTGCAACACCGCATGTACACCACGCCAGAATCGAGCCACCTCCGGACATTCCCACAAAATGTGGAAGAAGGTCCCTAACAAACCACACCCACGCTTACACATCCCATCCACCGCATATCCCATACGCATCAGACCCGGTCCCGTAACGTAGACCCTGTGGAGTATTTTGAGCTGGACGAAACGAAGGCGGGCCGGTATGGCCACCTCTTTCGGGGAGGCCACCGCAGATACCCAATCCTCGTCATCCAGCTCCAATCCGTCGGCAACCCATGCCTCACGAAGGCCGGCCAGCAATCCCGATCGATCGTTGATGAGCTTTTTATAAATCAATGAGATAGTGCCATCCGGTACATGCCCGTCTAGCACTCTATCTTCCAAAGGGGAGCACTCCGGGATGGACACGACCTCCGGGAATACGGAAAACAACGCGTGACGAACCTGCACATACCGGAAGTACTCCCTGTCCTGCAACTGGTATTCCGTTTGCAGCACATCAAACGTTTTAAATCCCCCCTTCGTCCAAAGATCGCCCACCCTGCTGATGCCAATCGTGTCCCACTTCTCGAAGCCTTTCGTAGTCCACAAGCAACCCAGTCGCTCAGATGCATACAATGGCGTCGCCCGGGTCAACCGATCCTTCCACCCCATCGCCGAATTTGCCGCAGGCCACACCCGTACCGCGACCCGTGTCGGACCCGTCAAACATGCGTCGAGCGATCTAGAGTAGAGCGCACGATTGTAGTCGCCACCCGGCAACAACAATTTGTTCATTTCAAAAGCCGGATTAAGGGCGGGCCCATAAAGCCCGTGGTTTATCGCAGCCAGCTGGCATCCTCCACTTTTTATTTACTTTTTGCAAGGCCATAATCAGGAAGTTTCATGGACTCCCAATGACCTCCTTCAAAATGCTCTGTTCTAATGACAGGGGTTATTCCCACACTGGATTTTGAGGTCAATTTGTAAGGGCATGTCTGAGGGAACATTGCGTCAGACTGCAGGGTTATCTTTAGAGGTTTAGCACCCTGGATCAATCCAATCTCTTTTCCTGTGAATTTTCACACCTCTTCTCTGACTGATTCCTTTAAATCTGAATATACATCTTCCTTAGTAAGAACTGGGTATAATCTGACTACAGATTCTGGTGCCTGCAGCTTGAACTCAGAGAAGGTTGCTTGAGTTTCCAGCCTTACTCTGTTGGGTATACAATATATAACACAGTTAAGCTTACAGAGGAGGTCTTGTCTCAACAAATGTATCGGACTCGAATCATATATAAGAAAATGGTGATGCTCTTTGATGTCCCTGGTCTTCACTGGGACTTGTGCAGTAAACTGATTTGTGCACTGTTGATTTGTGATGCCAATGACTTGGACCTCTTTTCGCAGGAGGGGTAGATTCGGGACCTCAACTGTTCTAACAGTTGAACGAGTGGCTCCTGTGTCTATCAGGAAGGACATGGGAGGTCCAATGACCTTCCCATCCACAAATGGGCTGCTCTGATCCACTTTCAGGACTGATCAAAGCTTGAAGCCCTCCTCACATCTCAGGCACCGTCACTCGGCATATTCAAATTCTGTGGTGCTCCCGAACCTTATGGGAACTGCGGCAGTCTGGCATGTGAATGGGCTGTCCTGAACTTGGTTGTTAGGTTGGAAATGGGGAATTCCCTCCGTGCATCTGTATGGGCGCAAGGGGATTTGGTGGTAAACCCGGTTTTAGGATTTTTTAGACTGTCATAAGGGCTCTGGGTACAGGGGAATGTGCTTCCTGCCTTGTGAAATTTGAAGCTTGAGCATCAATCATCACTCAATCAGGATTATACCGGCATTCCCTCTTCCAGTGACCAACCTTGTTGCAAATTTGACATGAGGTAACCTTCATCAAGGTATTTATACTGTTTCCTGACATACCTCACTGGGATCTCTGACATATTATCGACAGACACATTATCGAACTACACAAATATCGCATCAAATATATCGACATCAAAAATATCGACATTGTATACTTATTTAAAAAACTACACTAATATCGACACTACAATATCGTAATACAATTATATCGATCACACAAATATCGCACACATTAATATCGTAATACTAAATATCGACATAAGTTAATAAATATGACACATGTCACAAATATCGATAACCAAAATATAGACATCAATAATATCGTTTTTTTAAATATATCGACAATTCTAATACTAATAAAACCAATACTTTCAACAACATAAAGACAATATTTTACCAAAACATACATTTTCAAATGAGATTCTACTTAAACATAAACATAACATTTATAGCGATCTCAATATTTAACAACATAATAAAAAAACACTAAAATAATTATCACATTCGCATTTCGAACACATTTAAATAAAATTACTACACATTATAAACAATCTTTTTATATATAATGATTTAAAACTCTCCTCCTTTAAAACGAAATATACTCTTACTTAGCATTTTCCATAAAAGGAAACCAATTAACTAAAATAATTCAAACCATCCAATAGAAAGGCCACATACAGAAAACAACCAATAACATTCAAGAAACAATTTGAAACCACTATATAAACCAATTAAAAAAAGTCGTCTACGGTGCCTTAAACCAAAGCATTGAACGAAGAAGAAGCTCTACTAAACAGAAGAAACCTACATCCTACTACTATTCTAAAAACGTAAGTAAATATTCTTTTCTAACTAAACTGCCAAACTAAACTAAAACACTAATTTATCTTTACTCAAATAAATAACTAACTTATATATTCCATCTCTTTATGTTTCCACTACAGATATTACTCCAAACAGCTAAAGAAAATATTGAAGATTGCCAGAAAAGACTCACTAAAAAGTAAGTATACTATCAAAATACTTTATAAAATATTAATTAAATCCTACTCAAACCCCAAAACATCCTAAACCCCTAAACAAATCCATGTTCTCTTTTTTAAATTTTTAAAAACCTGTATAAATTAACACCTATAGTCTATACCACTGGGCATGAGGGTAGGCTCTGTTTGCTTAATGAGAGGTTAGGCTACTGCATCTTATTTATTAGGCAGGAGGGGCACATAGTAAGAGGGGTAGGGGACGGGGGTACATTGACATGTGGTGGGGGAGGGGGGGTAGAGAACTGGGTGGAAAGGTTGTTCATTCTCCTGAATAATTGGTCTTGATGATAAATGTGTGGTACTTCCTGGACAGGTGAAGGTGGGGGAATGTTTTTTGAGTTGTTAATTTGTAAAACAATAAAATACGTTTCTACAATAAAAATATAGTCTATACCAAACAGCAATACCACCCCACTTAAAAAACTAAACCAACCACAACAATAAATGTTCTTTAACTTTCAGAGACTAAATCCACTAAACAACATTTTGGCGACAAACAACATCTTCATTCAAATACAACCAAAATGACTTGGTAAGTATATATAAAAAAAGGCTTTTTTGCTATTTTCATATAAATATATAAAGTACTATTGCATATATTTTCATATACATTTTTTCCAGAATTGTAACACATCACGATGACAGAAGAAGCCCAATTTATAACTTCGCAGAAAGGAAAATTCCTATTGTGTTACATGGGTTACACATACACCCAAGAAAAGCAGACGGACCGAAAAGTGAACTGGAAGTGTACTAAATATTATTCTAACAAATGCTACGGACGAGCAACAACAAGAGAAACAACTGTACTATATACAAGAGAGCATAACCATCCACCCAATCTCTCTGAAATAGAAGTCAGATCAACTCTTGAAAATATCAAAGAATTAAGCACAGGTTCACAAACTGCTACAAGTGTAATCCTAAAAGAACTATTACCTAGAGTGCCCAAAGAAGCAAGAGGCCAATTACCATCAATTGCTTCTATAAAAAGAACTATTGCTAGGACCAAAAAAGCAACCACGACAACTATACCATCCCCTAAAACTTTTCAAGAGATCATCATTCCACCAGAATTAAGTATCACCCACAATAATGAACCTTTTATTTTTTTTGATAACAAAAGCCAAGAAAAAAGAATCATAATGTTTGCTACTGCAAACAATATAACTAAACTGCAACAATGCCAAACATGGATGATGGATGGCACCTTTACAATATGCCCAAAACCATTCTACCAGCTTTACACAATACACGGTCAATATCACAACACTTTCATACCTTTAATTTATGCACTATTACCTAACAAACAAAACACAACATATAATGAAATGCTAGGAAAAGTAAAACAAGAATCAAATGATTTTTACCCTCAAACAATTATCATAGACTTTGAGCAAGCCATGATAAATTCCATTCTAAAACTGTACCCCCATACAGCTATCCAAGGATGTTACTTCCATCTAAACCAATGTATATGGAGACATTTACAAAAATCTTCACTAAGGTGCCGATCACGATCCGGCAAAAACCGGGTACGAACCGTCGGACGGAGCATAATCTCTGCCCGACGCGTACCCGGTCGTCAATTTTTACAAACAAGGAATTACGATTCGCACGGGTACACCATTACCGTACGAATCGTAAAAAAGCCCGACCGAACAAAAAAACACCTACCAATGCGATCCGGGAAAGCGCCGACCTGACGTCGGGACGCTCGCAGCCAGCCATTCACGACCCAGGAATCACGATTCGCACCGACGTCAGCCCGCACGGTGAATATTTTGCGGCAGCCAAAAACTGCCGGGAAATCAGGACGACGCGAACAAGGACCACCAGTACGCGACGGACAGACGACGACGCGAACAAGGAGGACCAGTACGTGACGGACACACAGGACGACGCGACCAAGGAGGACCCGTACGCGACAGGACGACGCGATCAAGGAGGACCCGTACGCGACAGGACGACGCGATCAAGGAGTACCAGTACGCGACGGACAGACATGGACCCGAACCTACGAGTCATCCCTGCCCTCATAGCAGTACACCTCCTCTACAGGTTACGACGCAGACGCCGCAGAAGGTCAGAATAACTAAGGGAGGGGGGAAAGTGGGGTGGGGTGGGGGTGGCACGACCAGGGCAGGCCACAAAACAACCACATAAGTCACACACCACACATGGCCTGGACATACCTGACTCCCATGCCCTGGTCACCACGAGGGGGTGGGGGCGTGTCCTGATAAGCCAGCGACCGCCACAACGGAAGTCCGTCACCACGCGAACCGGCAACACAACCAGACAGGTACGTCCCGTACCCACGCCTGAAGAGCGTGGGTACGAGTCGTACCACGCCCACACACACGTCACCCCAACAATGGCGGGACGGATCGTACCCACGTGGCAAAGGCCTGGGTACGGCCCGCACAAGCATCACATAGCGTGGGGACGGATATGTACGGACCCTACCCCCACCCCGTATGCATGGAGCGTACCCCCACCCCAACAGTGTAAGTACGACCCGTACCCCCACCCGCGTATGCAAGGAGCGTACCCCCCACCCCAACAGTGTAAGTACGACCCGTACCCCCACCCGTGTATGCAAGGAGCGTACCCCCCACCCCAACAGTGTAAGTACGACCCGTACCCCCACCCGCGGACTCACGGACCGTACCCCCACCCCAACAGTGTAAGTACGACCCGTACCCTCACCCGCGTATGCAAGGAGCGTACCCCCCACCCCAACAGTGTAAGTACGACCCGTACCCCCACCCGCGTATGCAAGGAGCGTACCCCCCACCCCAACAGTGTAAGTACGACCCGTACCCCCACCCGCGTATGCAAGGAGCGTACCCCCCACCCCAACAGTGTAAGTACGACCCGTACCCTCACCCGCGGACTCACGGACCGTACCCCCACCCCAACAGTGTAAGTACGACCCGTACCCTCACCCGCGTATGCAAGGAGCGTACCCCCCACCCCAACAGTGTAAGTACAACCCGTACCCCCACCCACGGACTCACGGACCATACCCCCACCCCAACAGTGTAAGTACGACCCGTACCCTCACCCGCGTATGCAAGGAGCGTACCCCCCACCCCAACAGTGTAAGTACGACCCGTACCCCCACCCGCGGACTCACGGACCGTACCCCCACCCCAACAGTGTAAGTACGACCCGTACCCTCACCCGCGTATGCAAGGAGCGTACCCCCCCACCCCAACAGTGTAAGTACGACCCGTACCCTCACCCGCGTATGCAAGGAGCGTACCCCCCACCCCAACAGTGTAAGTGCGACCCGTACCCCCAACCGCGGACTCACGGACCGTACCCCCACCACACCAGTGTAACTAGACCCGTACCCTCACCTCGAATGCATGGAGCGCACCCACACCGTGTATGTTCCAAGCGTACATATCCAGAAATAGGAGGTGTGTGTGCAGAGTCCACCCAGCAGTGCCCTGAGACAGGAGTGGTGGGGCCTATCACTCCCAGCAGTGCCCTGAGACAGGAGGGGTGTGTGCAGAGTCCTCCCAGCAGTGCCCTGAGACAGGAGGGGTGGGGGCCTATCACTCCCAGCAGTGCCCTGAGACAGGAGGGGTGGGGGCCTATCACTCCCAGCAGTGCCCTGAGACAGGAGGGGTGTGTGCAGAGTCCTCCCAGCAGTGCCCAGAGACAGGAGGGGTGTGTGCAGAGTCCTCCCAGCAGTGCCCAGAGACAGGAGGGGTGGGGCCCTATCACTCACAGCAGTGCCCTGAGACAGGAGGGGTGGGGGCCTATCACTAACAGCAGTGCCCTGAGACAGGAGGGGTGGGTGTGGAGTCCTCCCAGCAGTGCCCTGAGACAGGAGGGGTGGGGCCCTATCACTCACAGTAGTGCCCTGAGACAGGAGGGGTGGGGGCCTATCACTCCCAGCAGTGGCCTGAGACAGGAGGGGTGTGTGCAGAGTCCTCCCAGCAGTGCCCTGAGACAGGAGGGGTGGGTGCCTATCACTCCCAGCAGTGCCCAGACACAGGAGGGTTGTGTGCAGAGTCCACCCAGCAGTGCCCAGAGACAGGAGGTGTGTGTGCAGAGTCCACCCAGCAGTGCCCAGAGACAGGAGGTGTGTGTGCAGAGTCCACCCAGCAGTGCCCTGAGACAGGAGGGGTGGGTGCAGAGTCCTCCCAGCAGTGCCCAGAGACAGGAGGGGTGGGTGCAGAGTCCTCCCCAGCAGTGCCCAGAGACAGGAGGGGTGGGTGCAGAGTACTCCCAGCAGTGCCCAGACACAGGAGGGGTGGGTGCAGAGTCCTCCCCAGCAGTGCCCAGAGACAGGAGGGGTGTAACACATGTGTGTGAGGCCGGAATTACCCACATCCATACTGCCTACAAGGGAACATGTCCCCATGAACTCATGTCAACAGACTCCACACACAAGTACAGTGACCACCAAGGATGCCACGATTGTTGCAGGTGGAGACATGGCCATGCATGCATGGCCAAAGTAGAAGGGCTCCGTCACACACACAGCTCATGTAGACACTGCTCTGCGCTAAACATTGGGAACACCCTGCAGGGAAGAAATCTGGGTACACAGAGGAAGGAATACACCCTGGGACAATTGCACCATGCAGTAACTGCTGACATGACCTAAGGAAGTTAGCCAACACCTTGTGATGGCACACAGATCCCAGGGTCCCCCCAATGAGCAGAACACTACTACAAATCCCACACACCCAAAGCCTTAAACACCACCCAAAACCATGTAGCAGCCCCACCAACACCAATACCACCATAGCAGTAGTGTGAAAATGAAAACAAAATTAAGCTTTATTCAGCATGAGCACAATGTCCGTGGATCGCAGGCAGTTCAATTTTAACAAAGCCCATAGGGCAGTCAATGATTCCCAGCTGGATGGGGGACACAGTGGGATGTGTGTCCCCTACCTTGCCTGCACAGTCAAATGGCATCGTCTTCCATACTGGTGAGGGCATCAGGGGGGGGGAAGCAACAGACACCGCAGGGACATCAGGGCAAAGGGGCGGCGTTGTGGGTGCAGGGATGGAGGACTCAACCACAGGGGGTGTGTCATGGCCAAAGGCGGAGGCCAGGATGGCACTACACACCTTAGCAAGGTCCTCCAGGGACTCCCCTGCACCCGAAGTGACCTCAGGCCCCAAGGAGGGGGTGGTCAGAGGGATGGGTTGCAGCGCCACCGGGGGAGGGTGGAGACAGGGGGGAGACTCAACCACCCTGACCGAGGACTTCCTTGACCGCTTGCGTGGTGGTGGAACTGTGGGGCTCAGGGACAGAGCGGCCATGAAGGAGTCCTTGGGGGAGATGTGGCCAGGAGAGCTGAGGGGAGGGGATTTGGAGGGAGTGTATTGTGTGGAATGCGGACTCCCACTCTGGCTGCGTGTCACACGTTTGCCCCCCGACCCAGTGGGTGTGCCTACCTCACCCTGTGTGTGCGTGTCAGGAGGAGTGCGGTGGACCTTCCCTGCTGGTGTGGTGCCTGTGTCTGTTGTGGTGGGTGCATGCCGACGTCTGGGTGTACGTGGGACAGGCATGGAAGTGGGAAGTGTGGATGGGGCAGGGGTAGGTGGGGGGAGGTCGCGCTGCAGGAGACCCACTGCTGCAGTCAGTGTGGAGTCTATGGACCTCAGCAAGTTGCGTTGGTCAGCCTGCGAAGAATGAATGCCCTCCAAGAATGCCTCGATGTTGGTGAGGGTTTTCCCGTGGGCATGGAGGACATTAAGGATCGCAGCCTGACCAACCTGCAGTTGCCGCTGGATGTCCACAGACTCAGCATTGGCGGCAGCAGTGGAGACAGGGGCAGGGGGTGCGGTGCCTGGCCGGAAGGAGACATGCGGTGACCGGGCACGCTGGGAAGGGACACGAGCAAGTGGGAGGCGGCTGATGGGAACTGAGGGGGCGGTGCAAGGTGTTGTTCCGCTGTCAGCTGCTGGTGCAGCCACCGCCCACTCGGAGAACTCCTCCTCGGACCTGTCAGCTTCGTATTCTGACGTGCCAGTCGACAGGTCCTCGGCAGCACTATCCTCCACCTCTGTCCCACTCGATGTACCAGCCCCGATGTCACGGCTGGCACTGGTGCTCGGTCCCTCCGCCTTGCCTGTGTCCATGTCTCCCTCTGTGTCCCCCGACGATGCTGTGGGCAGGGTGGAGAGACATAAATTAATCAGACAGCTGTACACATCAGTCACATGAGTCCAATCGACATAGGTAACATTGCATAGCCTGAAAAGGAAGATCCCTAACATCTTCAAAACAAGGTACCGATGTAGGGCATGAAACACACAGTTGGTTGAGCCACCATGCCACTGAAATACCATGGAGAGCATGAGACAATAGCTAAAGACGGGAAACGGAGTCTGACATAGCACCCAGGCCCTGGGGACAATCCAGCACTGCATCTGCACCACACAGCGTTGGCGAAAATACCGATGATCAGGGACCATATCCATGAACTTGAGTCACATGCTGCATAGGTAATGCTGCAAACATGCCCAACATGACTCGGTCACTGCACCTTGCGTGTGTGTCCAGAAACATCACACACTGCCCAGACCCAGCAAGTAGAAATCCGGATTTGACACATAGGCATTGCCCGCCCCAACAAACCCCTACACGAGGCAAATTGTTGAGACACAGGTGGCACCAACATCTCATAGTCTGGGTGATAAACACAGGGGCAGGCAAAAAGCAAGATTGGACGCCAAACAGCCAAGGTGCGCCTGTACAAATAATGAGGTACCAGTGCCCATCCTCAGATGAGTATAACAAGACACACAGGCACTGGCAACTGTGAGTATGAAGAAGGACAATCAGGTCAGGCTGCACAGTGGACACCTGTACATAATAGCACGTCTATATACATGGTGACAGGGGACAATGGCACAGAGCACAACCTACGCTGTAGACAGTGAGAGTGTCCACGTTTATGATGACACATACAACACTGAGGAAAAGGTGCCCCAGGGGACAGTAGTGGGCACGCAACTACATGCTACTGAATGGTAATGACTGCAACACACGTCACCATCCCTGCACTATGCGTATCGCACACTCATGCACATCATGTCACAGGCCACTACATAGGACATGCGCGCTGTAAGGCATGACACATGAGAGACCAACTCCCATGTCTGGAGTCAGCATCAGTGCCAACTGACATGGAACCCACATGCAGTGAACTTGACAGTGCACAGGCAAGGTCCCACAACCTGTTACACACCACCCCCAGACATGATGCTACAGTCATTGTTCTCGTGGACAAAGCGCCAGCCTACATTACCTTGTGAAGGAGTGACTACACACAGACCAGGGAACACATTGCAAGGAGGGGAAGGGTGGCAGGGGCGCAGCGCTATACTGGGGCAAACAGGATCTGCACAGCACCTTTAAACCCTGCCAGTGAATTCATGCTACTGTGCCCTTCCAAATGCCGGTGACACACAACAAACACACATGTACCTACCCCCTTCCGGCTGCTGCTTCGCCTGTAGGCGCCTCTCCAGGTCTGGAAAGACCACCGGCAGCACACGCCTGTGGAGGTGGTTCAGACGGCGGCGGCCGCGGTTCTTGTGGCTCTCAGGTGAGTCCCCCAGCAGGAGCCGTGCAATCCTCCGCGTCCAGCACCGGATATCCTGCCAGCGTTTCCTCACCTGGGACAGGCTCCGCCTCCGACCATCCACACCCCTCACGGCACTGACGGCGGTCAGCCAGATCTGCTCCTTGGCAGTGGCGCCTACCTGTGAGGAAGAACAAGTGACACCACATCAATACACCAGCCACATGTCACAGAGAGACATATGAGTACAAATTAGCTGGATACAACAAGGCATGTCATGCAGTCAACGCATTGCACCTTTGTCATAGGGACATCATGCCCTGGTGAGGGAAAAAGCAGTACGTGCCATAGTGGGTACACAGGTGGAATGATGGCAATGTCACAATCAATGATCAAGGCTCACACTGTGCATCACACCCACCCCTCCTGTCTCAGGGCACTGCTGGAAGGACTCCACACCCACCCCTCCTGTCTCAGGGCACTGCTGTTAGTGATAGGCCCCCACCCCTCCTGTCTCAGGGCACTGCTGTTAGTGATAGGGCCCCACCCCTCCTGTCTCAGGGCACTGCTGGGAGGACTCCACACCCACCCCTCCTGTCTCAGGGCACTGCTGTCAGTGATAGGCCCCCACCCCTCCTATCTCAGGGCACTGCTGTGAGTGATAGGGCCCCACCCCTCCTGTCTCAGGGCACTGCTGGGAGGACTCCACACCCACCCCTCCTGTCTCAGGGCACTGCTGTTAGTGATAGGCCCCCACCCCTCCTGTCTCAGGGCACTGCTGTTAGTGATAGGGCCCCACCCCTCCTGTCTCAGGGCACTGCTGGGAGGACTCCACACCCACCCCTCCTGTCTCAGGGCACTGCTGTTAGTGATAGGCCCCCACCCCTCCTGTCTCAGGGCACTGCTGGGAGGACTCCACACCCACCCCTCCTGTCTCAGGGCACTGCTGTTAGTGATAGGGCCCCACCCCTCCTGTCTCAGGGCACTGCTGGGAGGACTCCACACCCACCCCTCCTGTCTCAGGGCACTGCTGTTAGTGATAGGCCCCCACCCCTCCTGTCTCAGGGCACTGCTGGGAGGACTCCACACCCACCCCTCCTGTCTCAGGGCACTGCTGTCAATGCAAAGATGTGCAGGCAAGTACTCCCTCATGGGACCTGGCTGCCTTATATGTGCCCTTCTGCCCAGTCTCATGCACAGGAGTACAGAGTGATTGGTCACTCACATTTGCATCCTATGTTTCCACCAATCCCTTCAAACCTAGCAGTCTGTGGGTTCTCTATCGGTTTCATTCTCCTGCATGATGTCAGCCCCACAAACACATTGCAAGAAAGTAGAAGAATTCCAACTGACTTCTGCTGTGCACCTTCCAGAACAATTTCGAAATTTGAACTTGGTCTCCATGACAACCAGCATGCATGTAGGCCTTAATACTTGTCCCCTATGTAATTTGGAGCATCGCACACAGGTACGGTGCGTTTCGGGGCCCTAGGGCACCCCAAATGCATGGCAACGGCCCGTACATGCATGCCTACGTTCACAATCACTATGGGTCTGCACGCGTATGCGTACTCGTAGTGGTACGGGCCGTACACTCGCATGTACGCTCACTATCACTATGGGTCTGCACGCGTATGCGTACTCGTAGTGGTACGGGCCGTACACTCGCATGTACGCTCACTATCACTACGAGTACGCATACGCGTGCAGACCCATAGTGATAGTGAGCGTAGATGCGTGTGTACGGTCCGTACCACTACGGGTACGCATACGCGTGCAGACCCATAGTGATAGTGAGCGTACAGGCATTTGTACGGTCCGTACCACTACGGGTACGCATACGCGTGCAGACCCATAGTGATAGTGAGCGTACAGGCATTTGTACGGTCCGTACCACTACGGGTACGCATACGCGTGCAGACCCATAGTGATAGTGAGCGTACAGGCATTTGTACGGTCCGTACCACTACGGGTACGCATACGCATGCAGACCCATAGTGATAGTGAGCGTACAGGCATTTGTACGGTCCGTACCACTACGGGTACGCATACGCGTGCAGACCCATAGTGATAGGGCCGTACACACGCATCTACGCTCACTATCACTATGGGTCTGCACGCGTATGCGTACCCGTAGTGGTACGGACCGTACAAATGCCTGTACGCTCGCCATCACGATGGGTACACATACGGCAGCACTCCCACAGTGATTTGGGAACATACACAGGCCCTCTTAGCAGCAGTACGGCGGTTTTTACACATCACAGTGGTGATAGGCGACACACAGGTAGGAATAGGGCGGACATACTTGTCCATGGATGGACATACTTGTCCATGGATGGACATACTTGTCCAGGAATGGACATCAAGGTATCGTCTGTGCATTACTACATGTGTGGGGCACAGGTGTGACAGGCTGTGATGTGGAACATGACTCCTGAGTGGAGAAGGCACCAGATGTATGATGACATGTGTATAGGTGTACTGTGTGACGGTGCAATGTGTGCCAGGCATGCCCTTGACTCCTTTGACATGTGTGCATGTCGTACTGCGCACTTGGGGTGAGCGTCACTGGCATGGCACGCACACCAACACACGGAAGTGTCCCATGATGCCCGGTACAGGGGTCATGACACATGACTTGTCACTACCCACAGTGCACAATGTGACTATGTCATTTATGTGTCCGGGATTTTCATCAGGTTGATGTTGTAGCACCCTCAAAAGCTGCAGCCGTTGCAGCAACCAACATGTGTCTGTGTGTAGATTGTCATTGCACACTGTTCCGCACACCATGCCACATGTGTTATCGGATGTGAGGTGCACATGTATGCATGGGACACGGAGTAGCGTGACAAGGCCATGTCAGCATCCTCACAAGGAATGTGTGGTGAGTCATGACATGTGCACCTTCATGGCAAGGTGTGTGGGCTGGACTAGTGTTATGTCATGTGACCTGTGGCTCCAGTGTTCCGCTACCAGTCTCTGCAATCGGCATCCTACTGCTGCTGATGTGTGGGCGTATGTCACTCCTGTCTTGCGTCTGGCTGTTCAATTGCACTGGGACACAGCTATTCCCATGGCGTGGCATGGGGAGGTTCTCAATCTCCGTGTGTAGCTGGGTCTTGGTAGGAGGGTCACCTGGCAGCCATACGTGTCCTGGGCATGTAGCACATACCTGACTCCCTATGTGGCATGTGTGTTTTGCCAGATTTACATGTGCTCAGTAGACATGAGTTGTTGTCGTAGTGCACTCACTCTTCCTTGTCACTTCCAAATTACTGCAGAGCGCCGCCTCTTGCCCGAATAATTCCAGACTTGGCTGCCATGCAGGAGAATGACAGGATCCGGCTCTACCGCTTCACCCAACCGTTGATTCTGGAGCTGACGGCGAGACTGGCACCACACCTGCAACCGCAGCACAGGTATCCTACGGCACTGACACCACAGCTGAAGGTAATGGCTGCCCTACATTTTCTTGCCACGGGTACCTTCCAAAATACCATAGCTCATGTTGGTGGCATGTCCCAGAGCATGTTCAGTGGTGTGCTGCATGATTTCTTGGAGGCCATGTTGATTCACCTGGATGACTTCATTAAGTTCCCAACCCCTGAACAGATGACTGAGGTCAAGCATGGATTCTATGCCCTGGGAGGGATGCCCCATGTCATTGGGTCCATAGATGGGACACATGTAGGTTTGGTACCACCACACGCACGGGAGGTGGCGTACCGCAATCGGAAGCACTACCACTCCATCAATGCCCTTGTGGTGTGTCTGTCCAACATGGTGATTTCACATGTCTGTGCTCGTTTCCCAGGATCAGCACACGATGCCTACATCATGAGGCGTAGCGGGATGCCTGATATGATGATGCAGCTGCGCAACGAACGGGCATGTGTTGTTGGTGGGTACAGTCTGTCTGTCCTGTATTCTGTATAGCCGACCAACACGACCGCTTCGCCAGTTCTAACGATATCCATGTGCTTTCCATGTAGGGGACGCTGGCTATCCCAACATGCCTTGGCTGCTCACACCTCTCCGCAACCCCATCACGCCGGCCCAGCTCCGCTACAACACCGCCCATGGCCGGACAAGGCGAGTGATAGAGAGGACGTTTGGCATGCTGAAGAGCCGATTCCGGTGCCTCCACAAGACCGGCGGCGCACTCCCATATGCCCCGGCGAAGGTTTGCAAGATCTTCATGGTCTGCTGCATGCTGCACAACATGGCAGTTGAAAGAGCTGTGCCACTCATCCTGAATCAACATGACGAGGACCATCCACCCGTGGAGGACGAAGGGCTTGGCAATGGGGCTAGTGATGTGGAGGATGTGGAGCCGCAAGAGGACATCCGGACTCGGCTCATACGCGACTTCTTTGCTTAGTGGTGAGTACCAGTGTCTGAGTGTGCACGCCTTGGTCCCCGTGTGGCATGTGTTGTGATGTGTGTCTCCACCTGCATGTATGGCACGTGAGTCAGAGGTGTGTGTGGGTGTGTCACTGGAGTGATGGTGGCAGTGATGGTAGTATTTCCCCAGTCATAATTGTGACCTAGCATGTTGTCATCCATACATGTGTCGAGTAAATGCACATGCAAGTGGCTGTGCTTTTTGTGGCTGACTTCTTGTGTGTCTCTCTTCCCCAGGTACCTGCGCATGCCTTCTGCTGGTTGCATTGTTGTGGCACTGCTATTCCTCATGGACATGGCATCGTGGGCTGACTCAGCGTTACAGGCACGGACACGTTTGGAAGTCTCCATGGGGTAAGGGATGCATCTGGGGTGTATTGGGTGTGGCAGTTGTTCACGATGTGTGCACACTGCCCCTGTCGGGGTTTGGTTCCTCTGCAGACATGTCGCATCCCCATGGGACACGACATGCAGCTGGGTACACCTGAATAGATGGTCTGCCTGGTTGACAGTCATCAGTGATGGGATAGTGGATTGTGATGATGGCATCAATGTGTGTGACACTGCCCTCGGACACATACGGTTAGCATTGGCTTGACATGGCGTGGGACTTCCACATCAGCGGATCTATGGTGTATGGTAGGCTCTCCGTGTGCAGCTGTGGGTATTTAGCTGTTAGCCGACGCTTGTGTGCCAGTACCATGGCTATCACGCATTTGTGCTGCAGAAGGGGGGTGCCAGTGTTGGACCCACATGTCACTCCACATGATGTGTTCATCTGTACTTCGAGTTGGCTCTGCAAACCCGAATACATGACTAATAAAGGTGTCCCTATGCCTCCAAGGTGCCTCTTCTCAGTCAATGCTGGTGTGTTGGCACGGTGCATCCTGCATGTCTGGTATGGTATTCCCTGATTGTGGCTATGTGTCAATGTGTCGAGTGGCAAGATGCACGCTGTGTGTGTGGCCTGAGACTGTGTATTGGGCATGATGTCCATGACTGCGTGGGTATTGTGACATGTGCCATCCCCATGCATCCAACGTTGGCCAGGCCCCCATTCTCTGCATCCACCGGACTCAAGCTTGCAGGACATGGTTCTGCCACCTGTCTGGACATACCTGGGTGCCCCCCAGGACACTGGACTGGATCCCTGACCTGTGCCCATGACTGTTGGTGTACTCAATGTGTGTGTCAGCACGGTTGTTCGGCCACCCCCTCAGCTGGTTGTGCCCATCACGGGTGTGTATGGTGCTCCATGTCTGTCTTGCCTAATAAACTGTGACCCATGTGTCCTGTGCCAGACTCAGGCCCCAGGGTGTGGATGGTTGAAGAGAAAAGATGACTCAGGCATGTTTAGACTTTACAACACACATGTTAGGTAATAATGCTACCAGCAGGCATCTACTCTTAATAGTGTGATTTATTATTGGGGGGGGGGGGGGACAAAGTGAGGGGCTTTCCGGGATTAGGGAATCCAAAGTTCAGTAGGGGAGTTGGTGTCCTTGCCATTGGAAATCCTCAGAGTCCATGCCACAGTCTTTGTCAACATTGGTCAGCCAGTGACCAGCAGGGCCTTGTGGCAGAGAATGTCTCTTCATGCTGTGATGCTGTTGCTCCAGTGGGCCAGGTGCCAGGCCAGGTGTCCTGGGAGATGGTGATGTAGCACCGACCCTCACGGTCCTTTCCGTGGACGACCCGGCCTCCTGCGGGGAACCTCAGCAGCAGCCCGTGACGACGTCTGGGATGCTCCGTCGGATGTTTCCTCCTCCTCCTCCTGGACCCTCCCTGTGGGTGGTGATGTTCTCCGCCTTCTGGCACAGGGAGGGTCGGCCATGATGTCGGCCATCCGACGGAGTGTAGCGTGAATCCCCTCGAATGCCGTCACTTGCTCAGCCTGTCTGTCCTCCATCCTCCGTTGGTGTTCCAGTAGACAGGCATGTTGCTGGGCCTGCTGTGCCTTGATCCCCTCGAGGACGGACACAACCTGGGCCATGCCCGTGGTGTCCTCCCGGTATGTTTCCAGGATGTTATGGATATGGGACAATGCCGGATCCCCAGCCAACTGGTCAGGCTCGCGCCTCCGCCGTCCTCCACTCCCACCACCCCTGCCCACTTGCGCCTGGCCTGCCCTTGTGGGCACATGGGGTCTCCGGGACCCCTGAGGGGTGGCATTGGCGTTGTCGCCTGCCTCCTCCTGGGTGCCCGGGACACCGTGTCCCTCCTGGCGAGCCTGGCTGCATTGTGGTTTTGGGGCAGGGATCCTGGGTGTCTCCTGGGATGTGGCAGGAGTGGGGGTGGTGGTTGGCACAGTTGTACCTGACGCAGGTGCTGCAGGTGGTTGGACACCAGAGGGGCCAGGTCGGTCGGGGTCGTCCGCAGAGTGGTGAGAGTGGTCGCTACCGGTGGGATCGGGCTCCTGCAGATCCAGGTCCTGTGAGTGTTCCCCCCCAGTGTTGGGGGGTGCACCACGACGTTGACCTGTGTGTGAGAGAGACAATGTTAATTTTGGTCCATGCAACATCCATGTTTCATCATTTTCAAAGTTGACACATTTCCTCTTGGAATTAGGATCTGTCTTGCATTCCACTCACAGTGCACTTGTGCATGGGTGTGTCCCTTGGCCACCACTTTGGCCCCTTTAACTATGTGTGGCACAGTCTTACTTGCTGCGTCAAGTGTGACTGCAGTCAGCAGTGGAGTGTGCAGGTGTGGCGAGCCATGCATTTGCGCCTTCCTTGTAGCACTGTACATGTGCACATGGAGTGGATCCACACACTTATATGATCCAGGTAGCTGTCCTTGTGCTCGTGTACAGGTTGTGACATGGCCCTGCGTTTTGGCATGGTGAAGAGGGGGAGTTCTGGCACTGGCCACCCTTGTCTACATGCACGCAGTCTACCTGCTGACGAGCAGCCATTCGCACACGCCACACGGCTGATTTGCTCTCCCTGTGTCTCGCTCCATCTCTGTCCCCCTCTCCCTCCCTCTCAGTCCCCCTCTCCCTCCCTCTGTGTCCCCCTCTCCCTCCCTCCGTGTGTCAGCCTCCTCCCTCTGTCCGTCTCCCTCCATCTCTGTCCCCCTCTCCCTCCATATCTGTCCCCCTCTCCCTCCCTCTCTGTCCCCCTCTCCCTCCCTCTGTGTCCCCCTCTCCCTCCCTCCGTGTGTCAGCCTCCTCCCTCTGTCCGTCTCCCTCCATCTCTGTCCCCCTCTCCCTCCATATCTGTCCCCCTCTCCCTCCCTCTCTGTCCCCCTCTCCCTCCCTCTGTGTCCCCCTCTCCCTCCCTCCGTGTGTCAGCCTCCTCCCTCTGTCCGTCTCCCTCCATCTCTGTCCCCCTCTCCCTCCATATCTGTCCCCCTCTCCCTCCCTCTCTGTCCCCCTCACCCTCCCTCTGTGTCCCCCTCTCCCTCCCTCCGTGTGTCAGCCTCCTCCCTCTGTCCGTCTCCCTCCATCTCTGTCCCCCTCTCCCTCCATATCTGTCCCCCTCTCCCTCCCTCTCTGTCCCCCTCTCCCTCCCTCTGTGTCCCCCTTTCCCTCCCTCCGTGTGTCACCCTCTGTCACCTCGGCCCAGCTTCCTGGGCACACACTGTTAGCAGATCTTTGAGTGGCCCTTGGCTTGTTGATGTGAGTTTGTTTCTGATCTCCAGGCACCCATTTGGTGTGATGTGTGTCTGTGCGCTGCTGCTGTGGTGGTGTGTGCTGCCACTCTTTCACAATGTTGGCTGTTCATTAGCTGCCGTCATGTGCAAACCAGTGCCTTCACCCCCATGTGTTGATGCAAGGCGTCCGGCATTTGCTGGCAAGTCATTCCTGTGTTGGGACACACTGTTTGTCTGGCTGTGACCTAGGCCATATGGGCAGAGGGCATTGTTGTCTGCTTTGGAGTCGCACTATGTGATTTTTGGTGCCCAGCCTCCCGCCATCCGGGTTACCGTGTCATGTGTTGTTGTCTTCTGTGGCCTGTGACTTGACATTGTCCAGCTGGGTGCATGGGGCATGGTGGCAGCAGTGGCATGTGCCTGCTCATGGAGTGTGGTTGAGTCATGCGATGGCTTGTGGTGGTTGCGTGCCTGTTAGTGATTTTGGTTGTGGTTGCAGTTCCCCCCATTTGAGGTGCGTTGTTTGTGTACTCACCCGGGTCTCGGAGTCCTTCTAATCCTTCGACTGCCTCCACCGGCAGTATGGCCATCACCCTCTCCTCCCAGGGATGGTACTGTACGGGTCTGCGGGAGGGCCCTCCTCCGGTGGCGTTGGCCTGGTCGTGTTCCTCCTGCCTCTTGGCTCTGACCCTCCTCCGCAGATCGTACCACCTGTTCTGGCATTCCTGCTTGGTCCTCCTGGTGTCCGCAACAGCATTCACAGCATCGACGATGGTCTGCCACATGGCTGTTTTGGCTGCCAGGCTGGTGCTTCTGACCAATGTTCCAAAGATCTGTGGCTCGACTCTGAGGATTTGATCAACAAGGACCTCCAACTCTCGGTGACTGAACTTTGGATTCTTGGTAGTGGGCATGGTGAGGGGTGTGGGTGGGGATGGTGTGGGTTTGGGGGGTGTGTGGATGTTGGGGGGGGTGTGGATGGTTGTGTGTGTGTGTGAATGTGATGAGAGGGTGTTTGTGAGGGTGGTCGTGTGAAGGTGTGCCAGTGGAAGGTGTGGTGTAGCTTGTAGTCTGGTTCTGTGGTGTCTGGCAGCAGTGAGTCTGTTGCAAAGGCTCATGGTTTGTGTGTGTGGGCCCTTTTTATTGGTCCATGGGTGGGTGTGGCAGTGTTTGAAGTTTGGGTGGGTGTGTTATAAGGAGTGGTGGTGTATTGGGCCTCTGTTTGTTTTTGGCAGTTGCAGGTCAGTGATTGTGTTATTTTAGTGGTTGTTGGCCATGTTTAGTGGCTTTGTGCCTTTCGAATGGTGTATTCTTGTGTTGTTTTGTTTTGTCCTGGTTGTGTACGTGCGTTTTGAGCGTGTGTACGGTGTGTACATGGGCCATTTGGTTGTACGGTGATGTCCTTGTGTGTGGCTTTGTACGACTCGTACATGCGGTTGTGATGTTGGGGCATGGGGTGCGCTCCGTACTTAGGAGGTTGTGTTGGGGGTGCGCCAGGAACTACTGGGGTGTACATAGACGGTGGTACGACACGTACAGGGGTGGGGGGGTGTACATTGACGGTGGTACGACACGTACAGGGGCGGGGGGGGGTACATGGACGGTGGTGCGACACATACGGGGGTGGGGGTACGACTCGAACGTACAGGGGTGTACATTGACGGTGGTACGACACGTACAGGGGTGGGGGGGTGTACATTGACGGTGGTACGACACGTACAGGGGTGGGGGGGGTACATGGACGGTGGTGCGACACGTACGGGGGTGGGGGTACGACTCGAACGTACAGGGGTGGGGGTAGGACTCGAACGTACTGGGGTGTAGGTACACGGGGGTATGACACGTACAGGGGTGGGGGTACGACTGGAACGTACTGGGTACACGGTGGTGCGACACGTACAGGGGTGGGGGTAGGACTCGAACGTACAGGGGTGTACATTGACGGTGGTACGACACGTACAGGGGTGGGGGGTGTACATTGACGGTGGTACGACACGTACAGGGGTGGGGGGGGTAACATGGACGGTGGTGCGACACGTACGGGGGTGGGGGTACGACTCGAACGTACAGGGGTGGGGGTAGGACTCGAACGTACTGGGGTGTAGGTACACGGGGGTATGACACGTACAGGGGTGGGGGTACGACTGGAACGTACTGGGTACACGGTGGTGCGACACGTACAGGGGTGGGGGTAGGACTCGAACGTACAGGGGTGTACATTGACGGTGGTACGACACGTACAGGGGTGGGGGGGGTACATAGACGGTGGTACGACACGTACAGGGGTGGGGGGGTGTACATTGACGGTGGTATGACACGTACAGGGGTGGGGGGGTACATAGACGGTGGTACGACACGTACAGGGGTGGGGGGGTGTACATTGACGGTGGTACGACACGTACAGGGGTGGGGGGGTGTACATAGACGGTGGTACGACATGTACAGGGGTGGGGGGGTGTACATTGACGGTGGTAGTACAGGGGTGGGGGGGGTACATGGACGGTGGTGCGACACGTACGGGGGTGGGGGTACGACTCGAACGTACAGGGGTGGGGGTAGGACTCGAACGTACTGGGGTGTAGGTACACGGGGGTATGACACGTACAGGGGTGGGGGTACGACTGGAACGTACTGGGTACACGGTGGTGCGACACGTACAGGGGTGGGGGTAGGACTCGAACGTACAGGGGTGTACATTGACGGTGGTACGACACGTACAGGGGTGGGGGGGTACATAGACGGTGGTACGACACGTACAGGGGTGGGGGGGTGTACATTGACGGTGGTACGACACGTACAGGGGTGGGGGGGGTACATAGACGGTGGTACGACACGTACAGGGGTGGGGGGGTGTACATTGACGGTGGTACGACACGTACAGGGGTGGGGGGGTGTACATAGACGGTGGTACGACACGTACAGGGGTGGGGGGGTGTACATTGACGGTGGTACGACACGTACAGGGGTGGGGGGGGTACATGGACGGTGGTGCGACACGTACGGGGGTGGGGGTACGACTCGAACGTACAGGGGTGGGGGTAGGACTCGAACGTACTGGGGTGTAGGTACACGGGGGTATGACACGTACAGGGGTGGGGGTACGACTGGAACGTACTGGGTACACGGTGGTGCGACACGTACAGGGGTGGGGGTAGGACTCGAACGTACAGGGGTGTACATTGACGGTGGTACGACACGTACAGGGGTGGGGGGGGGTACATAGACGGTGGTACGACACGTACAGGGGTGGGGGGGTGTACATTGACGGTGGTACGACACGTACAGGGGTGGGGGGGTACATAGACGGTGGTACGACACGTACAGGGGTGGGGGGGTGTACATTGACGGTGGTACGACACGTACAGGGGTGGGGGGGGTACATAGACGGTGGTACGACACGTACAGGGGTGGGGGGTGTACATTGACGGTGGTACGACACGTACAGGGGTGGGGGGTGTACATAGACGGTGGTACGACACGTACAGGGGTGGGGGGGTGTACATTGACGGTGGTACGACACGTACAGGGGTGGGGGGGTACATGGACAGTGGTACGACACGTACAGGGGTGGGGGTACGACTCGAACGTACAGGGGTGTACATTGACGGTGGTACGACACGTACAGGGGTGGGGGGGTGTACATTGACGGTGGTACGACACGTACTGGGGTGGGGGTACGACTCGAACGTACTGGGGTGTACATAGACGGGTGGGGGTGTACATACACGGGGTATACGTGTCGGACGTACGGGGGCTGGGGGGAGTGTTGGGCGCGTATGCGGGCACATGTCTCCATGGTTGCTATAGGTGTTCGGTGCGGACGGTGTTTTTTCCATACGGTTGTAACCTCGGACGCACGGGATGGATCGTGATTCCTCGGTCGGACTTGACTTTTCACGTTTGTACGGTAAATCGTCCGAGGACGTGTCGGACACATTTTCCGACCCGAGGACGTGTGGGGAATGATTCCCAATGCGGTTCGTATGGACTTTTTACCATGCGAATCGTGATTGCCAGTTCGTACGGCACTTGTACGATTCGTACGGTAAAAAGACCGGATACGAGTCGCACGGGGTAATTTTTTACCGGATCGTGATCGGCACCTTAGTGTAGAATACGCCACTAACATAAGTTTTGCACATCAAATAAAACTTCTAACAGCCCTAGCTTATGTACCAACCACAGATGTTGCAGAACATTACAATCTTTTATTAGAAAGTCCATTCTACAAACAAAATGAAGTAAAGTTATCTCCCCTGTTAGATTATTTTGAGGATACCTGGGTGGGGAGACTGCACAGATCAGGCCATAGACGTCAGCCCAAGTTCCAAATACCTTGGTGGAATGTATATGTAAGTACACTCAACCAACAAGCCAAAACTAACAACGCCGTCGAGGGCTGGCATAATGCATTCCTAACTTCTACTGGGAGAACAACTCCAACACTACAAAAACTACTAATTGCCATACAAAAGGAACAAAGTTTCCAAGAATTAAGAATGCAACAATCTGTCCTACAATTAAAACCAAAACAGTCTAGACAAACTACTCAAATGTATAATTACCTACAACAACAGGTACAGCTATACCCATCCACAAGAGGACTTTAGTACTTAAATATAATAGCTCAAACTCTCTTCTAAACCCTTTTCTAAATATTAACCCACAATTCTACTAAAACAACTATCACAACATAAATAATCCTCTTTATTATATCACATATTTAATTATGTGGTCTAAAATATATACATCAATTATATGGACATATATTTAGACAACATAATTAAACAAACCAAGTACACAACAACAATATTAAATATATAAGGTTTGGCCACCAACAATAAAAATATTTAACCCCTTCCATGCTCATGACGGAACGATTCCGTCATGAGCATCGGTTGAGCTGTGCTCATGACGGAACCGTTCTGTCATGGCCCCGCCCGCGCTCGAACCCTTCAGCACCGCGGGGGAATCCGCGCAGCGCTGAAGGGGTTAAATGAACTTACCTGTGTAGTTTCTCCAATGGGATAATAACATTCCTTCCAAATAAATCCAGGGAGTTCAAAATCCATAGGTATCCAAAAAAAAATCCCAATAAAATTTAAAAATACAACTGTTTATCGAAAACAACGTCTACGCCAAAAAACGACTATCCATTAACCATAAAAATCCCGAAAAATATTAAAAAGTTAAATAACCGCTCCTGGAAACCCGAACAATAAAGGAAGTGTTAAATAAACATTAGTAAACACAACTAATACACACTTCCTTTAAAAAAAATAAGGTGTTTGAAACCGACGAAAATATCTTCTCCGTAAAACCTACAAAACAGAAACAAACATTCCCACCCACCCACAAACACACAAAACGCACGTACAAACATCACTACAAACGTTATTCAAACACTATAAAACTTTAACACACCGAAATAACAAAACACTAACAAAGCCACAAACACGGAACACAACGTTAATTATAAAACCGTATACAAACTATTACTAACACCCTAACTTCTAAAACATCAATAAATACACACTTATTACAACATAACTACTTCCACAAAACACTTAAAACTATTTAATAATAAAGCAAATAACTCTTACCTTCTCAAACGCGAAACAGCTCCGAACCGCGACCTGGATTCGACCAAAATAACCCAAAACAACAGCGAGCGGTTACAAAATAAAAGAACCAAACAAACATAGGAAGTTTGGAAATTAAAGCAGCAGGGTTTTACGTGCATGCTCAGCCTGGACTTTTCACTTTATCAGTAACGATAATATTGCCCATCTCAAATGGTCAGCTGCTCAAATGACCACCAAGACAACAATTATCCACAAGTATGAGAGGCAACATATTGGAAGAAATGTAAATTAATGTCAAAATAAACAATTGTGTTTCGAATCCACACAGTAGTTGAGTATTTGCTTGAATTCCTTTATTCCAAGATTTAGTGAGACCAGATCCGCAGCCAATGCATTTCGCCCAAACATGGGATTTTCAAGGCGAGTTTCAACAATAAGAAATATTTACACGTCAAAACGGGGGGTAGTATGACGAAAGCGGCAGGACCCAGAGTTCAATCTAGGTAATAGGTCGCTAGCTTTAGACCGTTCGTATGGTATATATCAGACATGTCTATTTCAATGATTTAATTATTAGAATATGCGTAATAATAAACAAAATTTTCTCTCGAATGAATACACATTCCAACAACTATAAAATAAATATTATTTTCCTTTCTACTATTTAATTTAAAAATAATTTGGAATTTGCATTCTGATATAACTTCTATCTTTTATCCAACCCAAACTAAAATCTACAGATCTTTTGTCAATTAAATCCAATTAATTTAACTATTCCTATTCAACTCTATAATTAATTCTAATATTTGCTATTTACCAAACTTAATTAACATACTACTCCCACTACATACTGAACTTAATTAATTTACTATTCTCAGTCCAATCTATATTTAATTAGGGTAGATGCTGGACACTGAACTTAAATAATTTACTATTCCCACTGTAGTCTATATTTAATTAAAATAAGTGCTGGACACTTAACATAATTAATTTACTATTCTCACTCCAACCTATATTATATTAAATTAGAGTAGGTGCTGGATACTGAACTTAATTAATGTACTATACCCACTCCACTCTATATTTAATAAACAAAACTGCTGGACACTGAACTTAATTAATTTACTATTCTCACTCCAACCTATATTAAATTAAGGTAGGTGCTGGACACTGAACTAAATTAATTTACTATTCCCACTCCAGTCTATATTAAATTAAAATAAGTGCTGGACACTGAACTTAATTAATTTACTATTCTCACTCCAACCTATATTTAATTAGAGTATGTGCTGGACACTGAACTGAATTAATTTACTATTCCCACTCCAATCTATATTTAATTAACATAAGTGCTGGACACTGAACTAAATTAATTTACTATTCCCACTCCAATCTATATTTAATTAAGATAAGTGCTGGACACTGAACTTAATTAATTTACTATTCTCACTCCAAACTATATTAAATTACAGTAGGTGCTGGACAATGAACTTAATTAATTTACTATTCCCACTCCACTCTATATTTAATAAAGATAACTGCTGGACACTGAACTTAATTAATTTACTATTCTCACTCCAACCTATATTAAATTCGGGTAGGTGCTGGACACTGAAATAAATTAATTTACTATTCCCACTCCAGTCTATATTAAATTAAAATAAGTGCTGGACACTGAACTTAATTAATTTACTATTCTCACTCCAACCTATATTTAATTAGAGTATGTGCTGGACACTGAACTGAATTCATTTACTATTCCCACTCCAATCTATATTTAATTAAGATAAGTGCTGGACACTGAACTTAATTAATTTATGTTAGACCTGGCACCTTGGCGTGAGTTTCCCTTCCACTTTTTGATGGTGTGCCTCGATTGTTTTGCTGGTGTTGTCCGCTCAGGGCACTGCGCCACGGCTAACCCGTGCCGCAGTGCAAGTGCTCCCTAGGTAAAGTGTACCTGTAATTGATGTTCACGATTGGCTTATTGGATTCACTGTCAGTCCCCAGTAAAGTGCACCAGGGGTGCCAGGGCTTGTGGATGCCAATGCTGCTGGTGGGCTTGCAGCGCTGGTTGCGCCACCCACAGAAAGCGGCCGTGTAAAATGTGTCTAGGGTCTGCCACCGCAGACCCTGTGCGCGGTCCGGGACCGTCGCGCTGACTGCGCAAGTGTCCCCACTTGCCAGTCCCTAAACCTTCCCTTACCTACATATTAGCCACCCCTCTGGTAGTCCCAAGGGCAGGGTGCATTGTAGGCATAAGGTAGGACATGCCCTGATGTGTGTGGCATATCTTAGTAGTGAATTGCAGCCATTTTCGTTTTTCACTATTGAAGGCTACCTGCTCTCCATAGGCCAGAATGGGCTGCTGGAGTCACTACACGCTGTGACCCCAGTGGACTCAGAGAGCATGGTAGAATGTTAAGTTTAGTATGCCTGAACTCAGAATAATAAAATACTTCTTGTAGTCAAGTTTATTTTAATATCCTGGGTTTGTAAATACTACTTTTAGAAAGTTAGTATTTACTGACCTGACCATCTCAGTCCGCCTCTGCTGTGTGTGTGTGTTCTGCCTAGCAACAGTAAGGAGCAGGGTTGGGGAATCCCCAGAGACAGGTTGGCTGCCAGGTGGTGGGTAGAGAGGTGACACCTGGATGGGTGGGAGGAGTACACCTTGACTCTTGAATAGACCTGTGCTCTGCCACCACAAAGCCGGCGCTGCCCCCTGTGGGGCGGCTGATGTCTCTGCCCTGCTGCTGAAAGGAAAGAGCAGAGTCACCATAACAAAGTGCTCCAGAACTGGACTGGGCCAGGCCTAGGCCCCCTGGCGCTAAAGAACAAAAGAATCATGGTATAAAAGTAGGAGCCTGGCTCCTAAGAAATCAGAATCCTGTTTTACCACAAAGAACCTCTGCCCGACTAGAAGGAGAAGAAGACGCTGGAGGAGCTGGCCTGCTGCTTGCCTTGCTGAGAAAGGAGAGGAAGAGACGTACTGAAAAGACTTTGCTACTTTGTGCTTGAACATTCTCCAAGGGCTTGATCTGAGCTTGCCCCCTGAACTGAACCCCAGGACCAGTGGGTTCTCTGTGCTTTTGCTTGTCCTCCAAATCGAGCCGTGTGTGCATCCCGCTGGAAAGAGACTGCGCCCCTCATCGCCCCTCCTAGGGCCGTGACACTCAGAAGCTTGCCTGCCTCAAACCCGTGAGAGCCCCGCTCCGTCCAGAGCCGCTCTCTGTCCCCGGGCCAGGTCGCCTGCATCCCTGTCACCGCCTGCTACTGGAGCGCGCTGACCGCGCTATCACCCCTCCCGCCGGAAACCGTCCGACGACTGTGATCTACGCCGGGTCATCCAGCTGCACTGACTGTGCCCTGTGACCCCGCTTCGCTATCCCCGGACATCTCAGGCCGCGCCGCCCCCGCTGTGGAGACCCTCCGGCACCGCCGTGCTAAAGGGTCGCTGGCCGCGCCTGCCTACTTGCCCACACCTGCTGATTGAGGACCCAAGAACACTTCCCAAGCTGAGAGTCGCACCGACCTGTGCCGACTCTCCACATCACGAAAGAAGTTCCAGTATCGGGCTCGGGGCCCGCAACGCCTTATTTCCCCATTCGCAGGAGCCGATCTCTGTGAGTACTGGAACCACAAGTAACATTTGCAAGAGACTACAAGGTCTCCATTTGAAACTACGAACAAAGAACATTTGCCTGCTTTACAACCTGGTGGCATAGCGAAAACGTTATTGGTCTTGTGATAA
Organism: Triturus cristatus; assembly: GCF_964204655.1. Taxonomy (NCBI): domain Eukaryota; kingdom Metazoa; phylum Chordata; class Amphibia; order Caudata; family Salamandridae; genus Triturus; species Triturus cristatus. The sequence goes on along the minus strand of NC_140585.1, from coordinate 890,472,525 downwards.
GTCTGCTGAGATATATATACCTATTTTTACATAAAGAAGCGTATTTTTATACATATCCAAGTCTGGTGTCCGTTTCTGGGGGGATTGATGTATTTACTGTGTGTATGATTGTAAGTGCTTAACCAACAACGCCTGAGGAATCGCCTTGGCTGCTCACGCCACGCACCTAGAGGGTGAGCAAGGGTCATTCACGAGGGGTTATCCTGCGCCCTGACATAGAGGAGAGGGTTCCTGCTTGACACAAGGGCAACCTTGCACCAACCAGAGATCCCCCGAGTCTAACATTGTTGGCAGCGGCTGGGATTTCGGATTTGCACTTGCAATTTACATACAGTGAATTATTAATCACCAGATAGTGAGAGCAGACCAAATAACGCAGCCACAGGTTTTTATTTGTTGAGACATCTGCCATTACTGCAACCATGCCTAGCTCACTCTCCGCTGGAAGAGCACTCTCTGTGATTTCTGGAATGGATGAGGTGGATTGGGAGAGACTGGAAGGCTACACGGTAGAGCAATTGAAAGGCTACAGTGTAAAATTCCGAGTTCCCCATGCTGGATTCAAGAGGAGGGTCCAGTACGCCAAGGCGTTGAGAGCCTGGAAGGAGTCACGAGACCCACGGAATGCGGGGGACATCGTTCCACCCGACAACCTTGAGGAGCCCAGCAGAGTCCGGTCGCCAGAGGAGCTGGCAGACAGGGCAGCAGACAGGGCGCATGCAATGGAGATGGCAAAGTTGGCAGGACAAATGGAAATGGAAAAGCAGAAGTTGGCCCTGGAGGCACAACAACGCCAAATGGATCATGATATAAGATTGAAGGAGTTGGAGCTGAAGGCGAAAAGTTTGGACACCGCTCCTTCTGGTGGCAGCACTCCACCGGTGCAGGTAGAGTCCAAGGTGTACATCCCCAAAGATGTAGTAAAGGAGTATTTTAGAAAGGATGACATAGGGCAGTGGTTTAGAGCCTACGAGGTGGCCATGTCTTCACACCGGGTCCCTGAGAAAGACTGGGGAGCGGGGTTGTGGGGAAGGTTCCTTGCGGAAGGGCGTGACACACTGTTAGATTTACCCTTAGATCTCCAAGCCTCATACCCCCATATGAAGGAAGCTTTAATGACCAGGTATGGGTTAACTCCTGAGCTATATAGACAGCGGTTCAGGGAGACTAAGAAGATCCCTGAGAGTACGTATGTGGAGTATGTAACCTTTTTCTGCAGAGCACTGGATGGTTGGGTGAAGGGTAGCAAAGTGAATGATTATCAAGGGCTGCTTGATTTAATTGCATGGGAGCACTTGTCCAGTCAATGTTTTCCTGAGCTACGCCAGCACCTGATTGATAGCAAGCTGTCCAACCCGAGGAAGCTTGCTGAGGAGGCGGACCGCTGGCTCAGCACCAGGGTCCACAAGGGTCAAGTGGGAGACTCCGCCAAAGGTGGGCAGGGTCCGCAGCAGAAGAGTGGGGGGGACAGGGGTAAACAGAAAGGGTTCCAAAAAGGCCCCCAAAGTAATCCCCAAGGGAACCAGCAGAAGGGTTCTCAGCCTCCCCCACCCCCGCAGCAGAACAGGGCCCCGACAGGTAGACCTGTTCCAAAGGGGCCCTTCAATTGTTATAGGTGTGGTGACCCGGGTCACATTGACCCTGATCCTAAGTGTCGCCTGTTTGGTAAGACCGCACCCACTGGTGCTCCACCCCGGCAAGTAGCTAGTGTTATCTTTGGGGAGGAGGTAGCAGTCCAGGAGGGTGGGGGTCCCGGGCAGATGACCCTAGTCTCGCTAGGAGACAGTGAGATGGTCCCCGAAACTTACTTGCCCTCTAACACTAAGAAATATGGGCAAGTAGTGACCATCAATGGAAGGAAGGTTGAGGCTCTTAGAGATACAGGAGCCAGCGTGACCTCGGTGAGGCAACACCTGGTGTCTCAAGAGCAGATTGTACCCAATGCCTACTGTAGGGTTGTCAATGCTGACAACATAGAGAGTCGTTGTCCAATGGCTCAAGTTCCCTCTGAGTGGGGGGAGGTCTCTGGTACTCTACAAGTCGCTGTGAGAACTGACATGCCTGTAGACTGTCTGCTAGGGAACGACCTGGAGAGCTCCCCTTGGGAAAAGGTGGAGAAGACCACGCATCTGAGGATGGTGGGTCTACCCGACTGGGCGTGCGTGACCACCCGGTCCATGGCCGCCAGTAGGGGTGTTGAGAGGGTCCTGGAGCCTAAGGGAGAGGTCCAGGAACCGGCCTTAGGGAGAAGGCGCAGGAGGCGCGGGAAACCGGCCCCCGAAGTTCCCACGGCCCAGGAGGAAGTAGACCCTGAGGGGGATGCTCTGGAGCCTACCGGGGAACAGATTGCCGAGCTGGGAGACCTGCCTGAGCTGACCCATTGGCAGCAAGAAGGAGGTCCCTCCAGGGAGGAATTCTGCAGGGAGCAGAAAGAATGCCCTTCTCTCGTGGGTATGCGGCAACAGGCTGCAGACCAGGCCAATGGTGTTCAGGCCAAAACACATTACGTGTACTGGGAGAGTGACCTCCTGTATTCCGAGCCTAAGGCTGCTGAACCTGGGTCAGCCCGTGTGCTGGTGGTACCCCAGAAGTTCAGAACCTTCCTACTGGGGCTGGCTCATGATGTGCCGTTAGCAGGACATTTGGGGATGGACAAGACCTATGACAGGCTTGTCACCCACTTTTACTGGCCCCAAATGCACAAGAATTCAGATTCCTACTGCAGAACCTGTCAGACTTGCCAGGCAAGTGGTAAGAGCGGAGGGAAGCACAAGGCTCCTCTGCAACCTTTCCCTGTGGTCGGTACGCCATTCCAGCGAGTGGGTATTGATATTGTGGGGCCTCTGGACCCCAAGACAGCCCTGGGCAACAGGTTCATCCTGGTCTTGGTGGACCATGCCACCCGGTACCCTGAAGCCATCCCTCTGAGGACAGTGACGGCCCCCGTGGTGGGACGAGCACTGATGGGAATTTTCTCCCGAGTGGGATTCCCTCTAGAGGTTGTGAGCGACAGGGGGACCAATTTCATATCCACATATATGAAATCCCTGTGGAAGGAGTGTGGGGTAACTTACAAGTTCACCACTCCTTACCACCCCCAAGGAAATGGGTTGGTTGAGAGATTCAACCGAACCCTCAAAGGCATGATCATGGGCCTGGACGGTCCGATGAGGCGTAAGTGGGACGTCCTCTTGCCATGCCTGCTCTTCGCTTACCGAGAGGTGCCACAGAAGTCTCTAGGATTCAGCCCCTTTGAGCTTCTGTATGGTCACCCGGTAAGAGGACCTCTGAGTTTGGTAAAGGAAGGCTGGGAGCAATCTCCCAGGATACCTCCCCAGAATGTATATAGTTACATGCTGGCCTTCCGAAACCAGACTCGGCGTTTCAGGCAACTTGCTGAGGCAAATCTGGAAGCCAGCCAGGAGGAGATGAAGCGGTGGTACGACCGGAATGCCACTCTGGTAGAGCTTCAACCTGGACAAAAGGTGTGGGTCTTGGCCCCAGTGGAGCCTTGTGCACTTCAGGATAAGTGGACAGGTCCATTTGAGGTTGTGGAGCGCAAAAGTCCTATCACCTACTTGGTGGACATGCAGTCTCCCAGGAACCCTTTGAGGGTCCTACATGTTAACCGCCTTAAGCCCCACTTAGAGAGGACCGAAGTGGGCATGCTGCTGGCCACTGATGATGGAATAGAAGAGGAGACCGAGCCTCTTCCTGACCTCTTAGTGGCCTCTGAGAAAGATGGGTCAGTGGATGGAGTTAACCTCTCACCCACCCTGACGCCCGAACAACAGGAAGATTGCCGCCACTTGCTGGGGCAGTTCTCCGATAGATTCTCCCTGGTTCCTGGTGTCACAGATTGGTGCGTCCATGATGTGGACACAGGAGACAGCTTACCTGTGAAGCACAAGGCTTACAGGGTAACTGACAGGGTCAGAGCTTGCATCAAGGAGGAGGTCTCCAAAATGCTTGCGCTAGGGGTGGTTGAGTCCTCCAGCAGTCCTTGGTCCAGCCCCGTGGTCTTGGTCCCAAAGGCTGCTGCGCCGGGAGCCACAGCTGAACTCCGGTTCTGTGTGGACTACAGAGGACTCAATTCAGTGACGAAGACTGACGCGCACCCCATCCCCAGAGCTGACGAGCTCATTGATCGGCTGGGGGCTGCCCGGTTCCTCAGCACGTTTGATTTAACGTCTGGGTACTGGCAGATCGCCTTGACCGATGGGGCCAAAGAGAGGTCAGCATTCTCTACTCCAGATGGGCACTTCCAGTTCCGAGTCATGCCATTTGGAATGAAGAATGCCCCTGCCACCTTTCAGAGGTTGGTCAACCAGGTACTGGTTGGGCTGGATGCGTTCAGTGCCGCCTACCTGGATGACATCGCAGTGTTCAGTGCCACCTGGCCCGAACACCTGCGCCACCTCTGGGAAGTGTTGATGGCTCTGCGCCGAGCAGGCCTCACGATCAAGGCAAGCAAGTGCCAGATCGGGCAGGGTTCCGTGGTGTACTTGGGACACCAAGTGGGGAGTGGCAAGGTGGCACCCTTGCAACCCAAAATTGAGACCATCCTGGCTTGGGAACCCCCCAAGACGCAGACCGCAGTGAGGGCCTTCCTGGGGCTCACTGGGTACTACAGGAGGTTTGTCAAGGGCTATGGAACGATTGCTGCCCCCTTGACAGAGCTGACTTCCAAGAAGCAGCCCAGGAACGTGATTTGGACTGACACCTGTCAGAAAGCTTTCGACACCCTGAAGACTGCCATGTGCACGGCGCCCGTGCTCTTGGCCCCTGACTTCTCCAAGGAATTCCTAGTGCAGACAGACGCTTCAGAGCATGGTGTAGGGGCTGTTCTCTCACAGATGACTGAGGAGGGCTGAGACCAACCCGTAGCCTTCATCAGTAGGAGGTTACTTCCACGGGAAAGTAGGTGGAGTGCAATTGAGCGAGAAGCATTTGCTGTGGTCTGGGCGCTGAAGAAGCTAAGACCCTACTTATTTGGGTCTCACTTCCGGGTTCAGACGGACCACAGGCCCCTCAGATGGTTGATGCAAATGAGGGGTGAAAACCCGAAGCTGTTGAGGTGGTCCATCTCCCTACAGGGTATGGACTTTACGGTGGAACACCGTCCTGGTACAGATCACGCCAACGCTGACGGTCTGTCCAGGTATTTCCGCCTTAGTGACGAGGAACCCCCTGGGCAAGGGTAGTTCTCCCCACATTTCAGCTGGAGGGGACACGTGTTAGACCTGGCACCTTTGCGTGAGTTTCCCTTCCACTTTTTGATGGTGTGCCTCGATTGTTTTGCTGGTGTTGTCCGCTCAGGGCACTGCGCAACGGCTAACCCGTGCCGCAGTGCAAGTGCTCCCTAGGTAAAGTGTACCTGTAATTGATGTTCACGATTGGCTTATTGGATTCACTGTCAGTCCCCAGTAAAGTGCACCAGGGGTGCCAGGGCTTGTGGATGCCAATGCTGCTGGTGGGCTTGCAGCACTGGTTGCGCCACCCACAGAAAGCGGCCGTGTAAAATGTGTCTAGGGTCTGCCACCGCAGACCCTGTGCGCGGTCCGGGACCGTCGCGCTGACTGCGCAAGAGTCCCCACTTGCCAGTCCCTAAACCTTCCCTTACCTACATATTAGCCACCCCTCTGGTAGGCCCAAGGGCAGGGTGCATTGTAGGCATAAGGTAGGACATGCCCTGATGTGTGTGGCATGTCTTAGTAGTGAATTGCAGCCATTTTCGTTTTTCACTATTGAAGGCTACCTGCTCTCCATAGGCCAGAATGGGCTGCTGGAGTCACTACACGCTGTGACCCCAGTGGACTCAGAGAGCATGGTAGAATGTTAAGTTTAGTATGCCTGAACTCAGAATAATAAAATACTTCTTGTAGTCAAGTTTATTTTAATATCCTGGGTTTGTAAATATTACTTTTAGAAAGTTAGTATTTACTGACCTGACCATCTCAGTCCGCCTCTGCTGTGTGTGTGTGTTCTGCCTAGCAACAGTAAGGAGCAGGGTTGGGGAATCCCCAGAGACAGGTTGGCTGCCAGGTGATGGGTAGAGAGGTGACACCTGGATGGGTGGGAGGAGTACACCTTGACTCTTGAATAGACCTGTGCTCTGCCACCACAAAGCCGGCGCCGCCCCCTGTGGGGCGGCTGATGTCTCTGCCCTGCTGCTGAAAGGAAAGAGCAGAGTCACCATAACAAAGTGCTCCAGAACTGGACTGGGCCAGGCCTAGGCCCCCTGGCGCTAAAGAACAAAAGAATCATGGTATAAAAGTAGGAGCCTGGCTCCTAAGAAATCAGAATCCTGTTTTACCACAAACAACCTCTGCCCGACTAGAAGGAGAAGAAGACGCTGGAGGAGCTGGCCTGCTGCTTGCCTTGCTGAGAAAGGAGAGGAAGAGACTTACTGAAAAGACTTTGCTACTTTGTGCTTGAACATTCTCCAAGGGCTTGATCTGAGCTTGCCCCCTGAACTGAACCCCAGGACCAGTGGGTTCTCTGTGCTTTTGCTTGTCCTCCAAATCGAGCCGTGTGTGCATCCCGCTGGAAAGAGACTGCGCCCCTCATCGCCCCTCCTAGGGCCGTGACACTCAGAAGCTTGCCTGCCTCAAACCCGTCAGAGCCCCGCTCCGTCCAGAGCCGCTCTCTGTCCCCGGGCCAGGTCGCCTGCATCCCTGTCACCGCCTGCTACTGGAGCGCGCTGACCGCGCTATCACCCCTCCCGCCGGAAACCGTCCGACGACTGTGATCTACGCCGGGTCATCCAGCTGCACTGACTGTGCCCTGTGACCCCGCTTCGCTATCCCCGGACATCTCAGGCCGCGCCGCCCCCGCTGTGGAGACCCTCCGGCACCGCCGTGCTAAAGTGTCGCTGGCCGCGCTTGCCTACTTGCCCACACCTGCTGATTGAGGACCCAAGAACACTTCCCAAGCTGAGAGTCGCACCGACCTGTGCCGACTCTCCACATCACGAAAGAAGTTCCAGTATCGGGCTCGGGGCCCGCAACGCCTTATTTCCCCGTTCGCAGGAGCCGATCTCTGTGAGTACTGGAACCACAAGTAACATTTGCAAGAGACTACAAGGTCTCCATTTGAAACTACGAACAAAGTACATTTGCCTGCTTTACAACCTGGTGGCATAGCGAAAACGTTATTGGTCTTGTGATAAGTCTGCTGAGATATATATACCTATTTTTACATAAAGAAGCGTATTTTTATACATATCCAAGTCTGGTGTCCGTTTCTGGGGGGATTGATGTATTTACTGTGTGTATGATTGTAAGTGCTTAACCAACAACGCCTGAGGAATCGCCTTGGCTGCTCACGCCATGCACCTAGAGGGTGAGCAAGGGTCATTCACGAGGGGTTATCCTGCGCCCTGACATAGAGGAGAGGGTTCCTGCTTGACACAAGGGCAACCTTGCACCAACCAGAGATCCCCCGAGTCTAACAATTTACTATTCTCACTCCAAACTATATTAAATTACAGTAGGTGCTGGACAATGAACTTAATTAATTTACTATTCCCACTCCACTCTATATTTAATTAAGATAAGTGCTGGACACTGAACTTAATTAATTTACTATTCTCACTCCAACCTATATTAAATTAGGGTAGGTGCTGGAAACTGAACTAAATTAATTTACTATTCCCACTCCACTCTATATTTAATTAAGATAAGTGCTGGACACTGAACTTAATTAATTTACTATTCTCACTCCAAACTATATTAAATTACAGTAGGTGCTGGACAATGAACTTAATTAATTTACTATTCCCACTCCACTCTATATTTAATTAAGATAAGTGCTGGACACTGAAATTAATTAATTTACTATTCTCACTCCAACCTATATTAAATTCGGGTAGGTGCTGGACACTGAAATAAATTAATTTACTATTCCCACTCCAGTCTATATTAAATTAAAATAAGTGCTGGACACTGAACTTAATTAATTTACTATTCTCACTCCAACCTATATTTAATTAGAGTATGTGCTGGACACTGAACTGAATTAATTTACTATTCCCACTCCAATCTATATTTAATTAAGATAAGTGCTGGACACTGAACTTAATTAATTTACTATTCTCACTCCAAACTATATTAAATTACAGTAGGTGCTGGACAATGAACTTAATTAATTTACTATTCCCACTCCACTCTATATTTAATTAAGATAAGTGCTGGACACTGAACTTAATTAATTTACTATTCTCACTCCAACCTATATTAAATTAGGGTAGGTGCTGGACACTGAACTAAATTAATTTACTATTCCCACTCCACTCTATATTTAATTAAGATAAGTGCTGGACACTGAACTTAATTAATTTACTATTCTCACTCCAACCTATATTAAATTAGGGTAGGTGCTGGACACTGAACTAAATTGATTTACTATTCCCACTCCAGTCTATATTAAATTAAAATAAGTGCTGGACACTGAACTTAATTAATTTACTATTCTCACTCCAACCTATATTTAATTAGAGTATGTGCTGGACACTGAACTGAATTCATTTACTATTCCCACTCCAATCTATATTTAATTAAGATAAGTGCTGGACACTGAACCTAATTATTTTACTATTCTCACTCCAAACTATATTAAATTACAGTAGGTGCTGGACAATGAACTTAATTAATTTACTATTCCCACTCCACTCTATATTTAATTAAGATAAGTGCTGGACACTGAACTTAATTAATTTACTATTCCCACTCCACTCTATATTAAATTAAAATAAGTGCTGGACACTGAACTTAATTAATTTACTATTCTCACTCCAACCTATATTTAATTAGAGTATGTGCTGGAGACTGAACTGAATTAATTTACTATTCCCACTCCAATCTATATTTTATTAAGATAAGTGCTGGACACTGAACTTAATTAATTTACTATTCTCACTCCAAACTATATTAAATTACAGTAGGTGCTGGACAATGAACTTAATTAATTTACTATTCCCACTCCACTCTATATTTAATTAAGATAAGTGCTGGACACTGAACTTAATTAATTTAATATTCTGACTGAAATCTATATTTAATTATGGGATTAGTTAAAATCTAAAATATATTTAAATTTTCTAAATATTATTATTTTTTAAACGAACAATATATAAACATTTTAAATTAACTTCCCACCCTTATCCCCTATAACCCAACATTCCGCTCCTAAAATTATTTGTAACATTCTTTAAAAAATTTACAATTTCTAAATTAATTTGTTAAATTAACAAATATATAAACATTTTTACAACACTTCCCACCCTTATCCCCTATCAACCAACATCCCGCTCCGAAATATATTTGTAAAAATCGAAAATTGATTTCCTATTTATAAATATTTTTAATAAAAAATTAACAAATATATAAAAAAAATTAAAAAACTTCCCACCCTTATCCCCTATAAACCAACATCCCGCTCCTAACAATTTTTCTCAAAATCTAAATTTAATTTACAATTTCTAAATAAATTTTAAAAAATTTGAAACAATAAATAAACATTTTTAAAACACTTCCCACCCTTATCCCCTATAAACCAACATCCCGCTCCTAAAATTTTATTTAAAATTCAAATTTTAATTTACAATTTCTAAATTAATTTTTTTTTTTAAATTAAACAATATATAAACATTTTTAAAACACTTCCCACCCTTATCCCCTATAAACCAACATCCCGCTCCTAAAATTATTTCTAAAATTCTAAATTTAATTTACAATTTCTAAATAAATTTTAAAAAAATTCTAACAATATATAAAACATTTTTTTTTTTTTAAAAAACCTTTATTGTAGACCAGTGACACAGCTATTCAGCCGACAACCCGGAGGTACGGCAGCTTTGGAGATGCAATACATGCTTGCGTCCACATATCAATGATAGGAGAGCCAAAGGTTCTATTTTGCATAAACATAAATACAACCCTAAACACAAGCAAGGCGAAAGGTACTGTAAACACCAAGAGAGGTTCCCATCAGGGGGGACGAGCCCCATCACGTCCAACAGGCACAGGTCTGTAGTAAGGGAAAGGAGGGAAAGGCAGAGACTCTAGAAACAATCACATATCAGCGGGAAAGCCAAAGCCGGAAAAAGACTAAGGGGAAAGTTGCTCCTCAGGTGTATCCGGGTCGGGGGGGAGGCATATGTCCCCTCTGTACTGGTTCCATGGCCCCCATACAGCGTGCCATTTCCGAGGGCGCCCTCGAGCACAATACACTGTCTTCTCCCTAAACATGCTCCAGTCCATGTTTTCCATCCACGCTGTCAATGTGGGCGGCCTATTGGAGCCCCACAGCCGAGCGATGTCGTGCTTGGCTACCATATTCCCCAGGGTCACCCACTGAGTCTGTGCCGCGTTGTGGTCAGTAGGACTCCAGACATTTAGGAGACAACATCGCGCCTCAGGCTGCATAACAATTCCTGTCACCTCCCCCATCACCTCGTGGACTTGCCTCCAGAACTCCATAATCGCACCACATTCCCAAATAATATGGAGGAAGGTACCCACCATACCACAGCCTCTCTTACATAAGCCCTCCTCAGAGAAACCCATGTGGACCAACCTGGGCCCCGTCACATAGACCCTATGGAGTATTTTAAGCTGCACCAGCCGCAGGCGCGCAGGGATAGCGACCTCTTTGGGAGAAGAAACCGCGTACTGCCAATCCTCATCATCTAGTTCAAGGCCGTCCCTGGTCCATTGAGCGCGCAACCCTAGGAGAAGATCCGCCCGAACATTTATAAGTTTCTTATAGATGAGCGAAATCGTGCTCTCTGGCATGTGGCCATCCAGGATCCGATCCTCCAACGGAGAGGACTCGGGCACCTTCTCCCCCTCCACAAGGACTGACCGCAAGGCGTGGCGCACTTGAGCATAACGGAAGAACTCGGTGCTCCCCAGCTCGTATTCCTTCTGCAGCTCCTCGAACGACTTTATCTTACCCTTAACCAAAAGGTCTCCAACCCTGGATATGCCGATCAAATCCCATTTCTCGAACCCTTTTGTGCGCCAGAGCTTCCCCAGAATCTCGGAGTCAAACAGAGGGGTGGCCAGGGTAAGCTTACCCCTCCAGCCCAGCGAGTCCGTCGCCACCTTCCACACATGGACGGCCACTCTGGTGGGCCCCGTGAGGGTGAGGTCCGACGATTTCGAATACAACGCTCTGTAGTAATTACCCCCACGGAGCAACCGCGGTCCATGGCGAAGCCAGGGCTCAGCGCAGGACCATAGACACCATGGTTAATCGCGCTCAACTGGGTGGCCCAGTAATAACGTCGAATATCTGGAAGCGCGATACCACCGTCGTACCACGGAAGCGTCAACTTAGCGACTGCGATACGCGGACGCCCGTCCCATAAGAGCGCGCGCTGGTGGCTTTCGATCTCATGGAAGTAGCTGGCCGGGACCAGGTCAAGAGTGTTCTGCAGGGCGTAGAGGAAATGGGGAAGGGACATCATTTTAAACAGTGCAGCGCGGCCAAGGAGGGAGAGCGGCAATCGCCGCCAGCCCGCCACATCCCGCCGCAGGCGCGCCAAGGGAGGGAGCAAGTTCCTCTCGTAGCGCAAGATGGGGTCGGTGGAAATATAGATCCCCAAATACAAAAAGCCCTGCTGGGCTATCTGGATCGAACAGTTACGCGGGACAGGCGGGACATCCCCACACAGGACATACAAGTGTGACTTCCCCCAATTAATGACTAGGCCCGAGTTTCTACCGAAAGATGTCAAGACGTCACAAACCACTATCAGAGATTTCTTAGGCGAGGCAAGATATAACAGAATGTCGTCGGCGTAGAGTGAAATACGGTCTTCGTGGTCAGGCGACCAGCGAATCCCACGTATATCCGGGTGCCACCGTATCCACGCCGCCAACGGCTCGAGAGCAAGGGCAAACAGCAACGGCGACAGGGGGCAACCCTGCCGGGTGCCTCTCCCGAGCTCGAACAGTGCCGATGCCCGCCCGTTCACCACGACGCTTGCAAGAGGCCGCTCATAGAGCAGCCTCGCCCATCCCACGAACCCAGGCCCGAAGCCAAATTTGGCCAGAACCGCCCACAAGTATGCCCACTCTACCGTGTCAAAGGCCATCGTGGCGTCGAGGGACGCCACAATAGCCGGCTCTCGCATCGTACCCGTCCTGGCAATCACTCCATGGAGGCGTCTAAGGTTTAGTGCAGTGATCCGGGTGGATCAAGTCGCCAAGTACCCGGACCAGGCGGTTCGCGAGAATCTTGGCAAGGATTTTCGGCTCGGCGTTGAGGAGCGAGATCGGCCGATAGGAACCACACCTATCCCGGGGCTTTCCGTCTTTATGTATTACCACAATCGTCGCCAGCCGTTGATCGAGCGGAAGAAACCCATTCTCCCGCGCCTCCACGAACATGGCGGTCAAGTGAGGAGCCAACTTATCCGGACAAAGCTTGTATAGCTCTATCGGCAGACCATTTGGGCCCGAAGCCTTGCCGGAGCGCAACGCATGGATAGCACCTGCCACCTCGTCTACAGTGATATCACCATCGAGGTCTTCCCTATCTATGGCGGAAAGGCAGGGCAGAGCAATGTCACGCATAAGATCACACGAGTCCTCAGTCGGTCTATCTGAGACCGAGGCGTATACCGTACGAAAGTAGTCTGAGAAACACCGGACTATACCGTCGGGATCCGTGACAACCTCTCCCCCATCCGTCAACAACTCCGGCACCACACGATTAACACGCTCCTTTTTGTCCAGCCATGCCAGCAACTTCCCGGCCTTATCACCAACATCATACAACCGCCCCTGCTGCTCCCTGTGGAGGGTCTTGGCGGCACTAGTCACCAGGTCCCTATACTCCAATTGCTTCAGGCTCAAATTGTGCAGCGTGGACGTATCAATATCCCCTTCCAAGGCCAACTCTAAAGCCGCTATCTCGTCCTCCACTTGTATCACCTCGGCGTCTCTCCGCCGCTTGGCGGCCACTACCAAGGACAAGGCTTCTCCTCTCAGTACAGCCTTAGAAGCTTCCCACAAGGACACCGCGGAGTCAACTGAGCCCTGATTTTCGCGAAAATAGTGGTCAACTGTCTTCAGCAACGCGCTGCGCAGCTTGGGGTCCCGAAAGTACCAGGGGTTAATGGGAGCCACCCTGCCCCCCGCCACCCGGCCTATGTCCAGACGTGCCCACACCGGTGAATGATCTGATATGCCCCGTGCCATGTGCCTAGCCTCAGTTACCAAAGAGGCGTGTGCCGCCAGTGTGAGCAGATAATCAATCCGGGAGAGACTCCCGTGGGCCCCGGAATGGAAGGTGTATTGCCGCTGAGTGGGGTGCCGCAGCCTCCAACAATCTGTCAGGCCAAAAGTATCAATAAAGTCGGGAAGCCACTTCTGAGCCCCACCGGTGTCTCTGGGCGGGTACCTATCTAGCATTCCAGAACCAACCGCATTGAAGTCTCCTCCCACCACTAGCATCCCTTCGGGGAGTTCCAACAAGGCCTTGCCCAGATCAGCAAACGTGGAGGCCTGCAAGGCAGGAGGGACATAAACAGAAACCAAAACCAACGTTCTGCCCTCCCCGACACGGCCACAAAGCGCCCCCTATCATCAGCAATGGTGGAGTCGACCTCAAATGGTAGGGAAGCTCTGACGAGTATGCCCGCACCCCTGGATCCCGAGGAAAACCCCGAGTGAGCAATGAATTTGTAGCCCTTTCTGTTAAGTGCATAACACATATTCCCTATAAGGTGGGTCTCCTGCAAGAGGACCACATCCGGCAAGGTCCGTTTCAAAAATTGCAGGACTATACCCCGTTTTATACGGTCCCCTAAGCCATTAACATTCCAGCTGAGTACGTTTAAGCCCCTATCCCCCATCCCTGAACACAAAGAGACCTCCCCCCCCCCAGAGAACCACAATCGGACAATTCTGACAGTCATTACTACGCCTTGCAAGAAAAAACAACAAACCCAAACTACAACCCCAACATCCTGAAACCCCCCCCCCACCCTGCACCCCTGCGTCAGCTTACAAAACCCCCCAACTTGCAGTGTGCCTGTCGCCCTACCAGAAACAAATCTACAAAAAGCACCCCAAGGGAGGAAAGAGCCCCTATCTTCCCCCCGCCGCCCTCCCATTACTGCAATAAGGTGCGAGTCACTGTCCAGGGCTGAATCGAAGCTGGCCAGCACCGAAGGTATCACTTCTGTCCATCCCGGCCACCTTCCACCCCAGCCACGCCGTCCCGGCCGGGCTGCCGCCGAGGGAGTGCATCCAACCAGTCCCCTGCCATGTCCGGCGATTCGAAGAAGAAAGTCCGATCCTCATATACCACACGCAGCTTAGCGGGGAAAAGCATGGCATACTTCAGGTCCATATCCCTAAGCCGCCGCTTCACCCCCAGGAAACTTTGCCTCTGTTTCTGCACCATCTGGGTGAAATCAGGGTAAAAGCTCACAGAGGCATTTTGAAAAGGCATCGGGCCTGTCACCCTCGATGCTTGCAGGATAGCGTCCCGATCTCGAAAGTAGAAGATCCGGGCGACAATCGGCCGCGGGGGGGCTCCCACCTTAGGCCGTCCGCCAGGCACTCGGTGAGCCCGCTCCACCGCGAAAAACTTGCCGAGGCCCTTTGGTGCAAGATGATTCACCACCAAATCCTCAACGAGAAGGTCCACGGAGAGCTCCTCCGAAGTCTCCGGGACCCCAATAATGCGCACATTATTGCGCCGGGCCCGACCTTCAAAGTCCTCGAGCCGGCGGGCGGAGAGGTCATTCGCGGTTCGTTGCTTGCGGACCTCAGCCTGGAGTTCCGAGACATCGTCCGCGAGGCCAGTAGTCTTGAGGTCCAGGGACTTGACCCGCTCATTGGCTTTCCCCAGGTCCGCGCGAATCAAGTTGACATCGACCAAAATCATGTCCTCCTTGTGCGCCAGGGTCTCGAACTGTCGCCCAATCGAAGATTGCATCCCATCTATCGCCCCCTTGATATCCTGCAAGGATAACTCCGAGGCTGGGGATGAATCGGCCTTCTGTGCTTCCAGCAACTGTCCCGATCCACCAGGCGACCCCTTCTGCTGGGCATAACGATCCATATTGTTGGATTGGATATAGGCTCCCCGCCTGGTAGTCTTAGACTTCGACCTGTCTGCCTCCGATTTGGTCGACATCCCGGACAGCAGGACAGTCAATCGCAAGAGGACGTCCCTCACTCGGGTAGAGGAGATAGGGATGACTAGTTCTTCAACAGCCAGTCAGGACCGGGTGGAGGTCTTCCAGTCAACAGAGGATCTGTATGACGCACTCCCAACCCGGAGCAAACAAAGGGCGAGAAAGCGAAAGTGAAAGTGCAGCGACCTCCGTCCGTCAGTTCACACCTCCCAGGGCCGCTGTTGTTCAATTAGTGGCCGGGCATCCTGCCAACGCAAGCCCCTGGCATCCCTCGGAGGTAGGCCGCAATCTTCCGCCGTGTACAACTTCGGTCCCCGGTGGGCGATCTCGGCCCGGACAACGTCAATCGCCCCAGCTGTGACTCATCTGCAGGATTCCGTGCATGAAAATCAGGATTTAGGACAGGATGATTGCCGGAGGGCGCGAGGGTAGCGGGAGCTCAAGGCTCACGCGGCCATCTTGGTCAAGCGCTAGGCTCCTCCATAAACATTTTTAATACACTTCCCACCCTTATCCCCTATAAACCAACATCCCGCTCCTAAAATTTTTTTTTTAATTCTAAATTTAATTTACAATTTCTAGAAGATTATTTTTTAAAATGTACTAATATATAAAAAATTTAAAAACACTTCCCACCCTTATACCCTATAAACCAACATCCCGCTCCTAAAATTATTTTTAAAATTCTAAATTTTATTTACAATTTCGAAATAATTTTTTAAAAAATTCAAACAATATATAAACATTTTTAATACACTTCCCACCCTTATCCCCTATAAACCAACATCCCGCTCCTAAAATTAAATATACATTTCACATTTTAAATTAAATTTAATAATTAAATTTTACAATATATTAAAAAAATAAATTTACTTTTTTAAAACACTCCCCACCCTTATCCCCTATAACCCAACATCCCGCCCCTAAAACAATATCAATATTTCTCATATTATATACATTTTAACTATTTATACAAACAACTTCAAAATATTTACTAAACACACAATAACGATATTTTCACATGTCGATATTATTACTAACGATATTACTTACATCGACATATAAGTAAAAAAAAAAAAACGAGATTTTTCACATCGATATTAGCTATTTCGATATTTTGGACATTCGATATTTTTGACTCGATATTTATGTCCCTCGATATTAAAAAGTCGATATATAGACTGCTCACCACCTCACTGATTCCTTCCCATTCCTTTGGTATTTCCTTCATTCGACATGGAGAATCCCTGCATGTTTTATCCTGCACTGGGATCAGAGTCTAGCGCTGGACTACGTAGCTTCATTCCCTGTACACCTCCATTTTGCACTAATTGGGTTTGTGCCACCATGAATTTTTCCTTTCGCCCTCTTCATTTGGCTTCTAGCATATCGCTGCAATATTTTATATACTTCAGAATTCCATGTACAGGCTTGCTTTGCCAGCAGAGAACACGTTGTATGATCCGATTGCTGATCTCGGGTCCCTGTCATTGTACAAAGAATGAGAGAAATCCTCCCATGTTGTCTACAAGTATGTCATTCAGACGATTTTGTTCCCTATATACCTGCATTAATCTCTCAAAATATGCAAATACTGATTCTTTGAGCTCTTGGGATGTGTGGAAAATCATGGGCCAATTCATCTCCTTATGGGGAACCTCAGTCTTAAGGTGAGCAATGACTGTGTCATACTTGGTTTTAACCAATGGTGAAGGTGCATTTGTGTTTGCTACTCTAGGGGGTTCCTGTGTTGGCCAATTCATATCTCTCTTACATCCTGCCCATAGGTCTTTTGGTACCGCCACTTCAAACGGCACATGCAAATCTTCCCACAGGGCTTTTAGAAATGGTCACTATCTACTCTATCTGAGTATACCATTTATCAGGATTCTCCCTCAGTCTGGGAAGGGAATTTGTGAAATGGAAGAGGTTCTCCTTGACCAGGTGACATGTACATATGCTCCATTCTCGACCTCCCTCAAGGCGTATTCCTTCACTACTCCTTCGGTGCCTTCTCAATCATTGTTCCCTGCACATTCTTTCTTCCATTTCACCGTTGACCTTTCTTTCTTACACCACAGCACCCTAAGTTTCTCCAGGTCACTCCATTCCCTGACACTCTCAATCAGTTCCATCACATGCGTCTTCAGTCCTCACAGTTTAAATAATCTCAACTCCTTGTCGCCCATCATTTTCCTTAAATTCTTTCACAGTTCATTTGCATTTGATCAAATCCTCATTCACCTGCCACTTGCGCAGCTTCCTTACTCATGTAAAAGCAATTCATTCTCATTGCAATGCCCTAAGAAATCTAACCCTACATTACTCTTCACAATCTATTTAAACTCAGGTTTGAATTGGGCTATATTAAGTCTCTGAGGGATCTGTTCTTTGGTTTGCAGGATAATTTTTGGAGTTGCAATAATTATAGTGCCTCCTGCAACGGGAGTTCCTAAGTCTTCTGTAGTGGGCTTGAATCTAAGATACTGGATATATCTGCTGATTTCAGAGAGACACTCGGAAAGAAATAACTCTTTGGCATGCCAGCAATTGCTGTAATGGAGGAGATACTTGGGTTGTGATGGTGACTTATCCAATCCAACACAACGTCTAGACAGGGGGTGAGACAGTAGTCTTGGTGTAACTTGGAGGTGCGCTAGCTTCCAGAGGGGTTGCAGTGCCTGCTCTGTTCCTGGCAACTGCCTGTGCTGTAGCCCCCTGCATTATATGATGGTGGTCTTATTCTTAGGAGTTTATCAATGAAGGTGTCCTCCTCCTTGCTTTCTGCCTCAGTCTCATCCTGACATTTCATTTTATTCATTAGCTTTTCCTTTTCTGTCCTACTTCTCTATCAATGGGTAAGCTCCTTCCTTTTCAATCACTTCCTCACTCATTCTCTTCTACCTGTCATCATCCTGTGCACTTATCCCCCAACAAGTCTTATTGGGGACTTTTAATAGAAATGTATTTTCTCTTTTTGTTTGCAATTTGCTCCTGAAGATTCACTGCTTCAAATTGTGTGGGTCTAGGCTGGGGTCTTAGATCGTAAATTCTCCTTCTCAGGGTTTCTATTCTCGGTATGTGCAAAATGCCACTTAATGAGATTCGTAATTGCCCATCTTTTGTGGTATATTCATGTTATTGACTAAGCCAAATTCTTTAGCTATTGTGCCTTCGGCTGGAACTTCTCTTCCATATTTGCATGCTTTTGCTTTTAAAAAAATGAATTTCCCATTCTGCCAATATCCTCAATCACTCCTTGTTCCAGTCTCACATACTTTCCACTCAGCAGAGTTCACATTTCGTCCACCAATACCAGTATGTTTCAGTCAAAGGTCAACCAATTGCAGCACAGCTCCAGCATTGACAGTCAATATCCTGGCAGGCACCATATAACATAAGCACATGTATACTGCCGGCTCCTCCCAAACTCTTCCTGCCTTTATCTCACTGTTAAAGTCCGTATGCTTCTTGTAAACAGAATTTTTTATAATACAGAGAACACTATCTACTTTCACACAGTAGTAAACCTTCAATCTGTGAAAGTCTACCATAACCCGCACACTCATTGCCGTGCACCAAGGAATGAACAACCACTGAGCTTGTTTAGTACAATCATTCAACAGAAATGTTACATCCCTGTTCCAGTGATAATGTGTCACAGTACACCTCACTTTAGCACAGAATTTTCAACAATTTAATAAATCTGAGCGAGGTACCTCTCTATAATGTTGTACTGTACATGTCTTTCAGCTGAAACAATTCAGACGCTGCCATCTTCAAAAGTCAAAAAACATAGTCAAGAACACAATTTCTGTTGTTCCCGTAAGTCCAAGAACTAATCCAATCTAGTAGTTGAATTCAAAATCCGTCTACTGCATTTCACCACAACTTTCTAAACTTGAGTTACAAAATGCACTGTTTTAAGCCCCACTAATCATTCACTCTTTGCACGTGTATAAAACCCTATTGATACTCAATTTGTTTTCTCTGGGTTACCACAACAGCCACCTCGTTCAGTATCAGGATCAGGATGTGGCTGGGGCAACTTAAATCTCTGGACAAAACAGCCTGAACCACGCAGTTGCAGCTATCGGTTTCATAGTCAATTTACCTCATCCAAGCAGGTCCACTCAGTGGTGGACAGATCCATTCAGAACCATCCTTTGCTTCCAGATCTGACATCACGCAAACCTTTATCTCATTTACTTTCTAAGTGTGCCAACTGCGCGTATCAGAAGCGGTGTAGTCCTATACAGACTTTGATGGTCTTAGATGGACCCGTCTCTCTGTGTTCTTATCAATCCATTTGAATTTAGCTGTGAACAGTCTCAATAAGAAATGCTAGACAAGGGCTAACGTTGAAAAGGTTTACTCGAAGGATATGAATTTTAAAATACATGAGCTGGACAATCATCAATTAGGCATATAAGCATATAATCGTCAGTACATGGAGAACTCTGTAATGCTCTGTCGAAAATCCAGCATAGATTTGCCTTCTAAGAAAGGATAAAGGTGGCCCTCCAATAGTGGAAGTATTTTTATAAGACTTTAGATAAAGGATTTTATACATTCACAACACAAATACATGGTTCACAAGGTATGCACCAATATGATACAAGGAAGAAGAAATATTTTACTACAGAATACATTCAGGGATTCTCTCACAAATCTATTACATTAGACTCAGGCATTCCCAGGGTCTGTTCAGATGGCATGATTTGTAACTTGACTTGTTACACGGTCTGCAGTAGTTAGGTCATTCTTAAGTAGGTACATCACATTCAGTGTGACTGGTAAAATCTTGGCTTCTCAATGTAAGCCTGAAATTCTTTATTGCAGCGAAACAAAAACCACCACAGTAATAGATTAAAATGCCACTTCTAGAATGGAAGAAAGCAAAAAATTGACTTATTAGGGTCAGCTTGATTTCTCGTATGTTAAACTCTACAAATGAGAAAGCAGATCCCATCCTGCTACCACCTCACTTGTGCTACTTAAATCTTGGCAAAGGCAGTAGCCTTTCACCGGTATGAGGTTAGTGCTTTGGGTGCCTTTCCTGAGTCCAACAAAACTGCAATCCATTGGACAGGCCTATGTCATGGCACACCCGCATGATGAGTGTTCACCCATGACAACAAAAATCATCATCAGGAATCCGGACATTGTTGCAGCTGGGGCTCTTAGGGCAGGGGTGCATGTCCATCACTGTGCAAGGGACTTTTCAGTCCCACTAAATATTCTCAGCAATATAAACATCTACAGACTTCAGATGACGAGTTGGGCAAATGTGCCAGGGGGAGCCAGTGATATTTGTTGGTGGCAATGAGCTTAAGATAATCCGCTTTGGTAATGGGAGTAATAATAGCCAAGTTTAGTCCAATGGAATGAATTAGCCCTGATCAGATGGTGGGGAGGGTTATAGAAGAGATTGATTATATAAGTTGTTGATTAGGTATGGGGATGTGCTGTAGAGTTCTTCTCTGATAGAACAAATGTTATTATAAAAACAGGATGAGTGTTGATAAAGAAGATCCTGTAATGGAATCAGAATTTAGTTAGTGGCGCAATGGTCATACTGATATTCAACAATTCAATAAAGTGTGCAAAAGTGTTATTGAGGGCCGACAGAATTTTTGGGGTGTAAGAATTCCTTTTTGCTTTCCTTATTAATTGATTGTATTTACGTATTTGTCTCTGAAAGTACATTTTGTCTGTGTCGGTGTAAGATTTTCTCCAATATGTCTCTAACCACTTTAACATGTTTGTTTCCTAATTAAGGTCCTAATAAAACCACGGTTGCAGGCTGTATTCACATTGCCCAGGTTTTTTTTTCAGAATGGGAGTTTATCTGGGGTGTGAATTAGTTTCCTGCTGAATAGTGTTATTAGGTTTTCGGCCAACTGAATGTCAATAGTTTGTGCAGATAACTGGAATAATTGCCGAATTTGCCCAGCATGATGTGTTTCCAGTTTCTGCAGGAAATGTTAACACTATCTAAATGGGCTTTCCTGATTTGGTATTGATTATTTCAAATTTAATAAGGTGGTGGTCAGACCAGACCAAGGTGTATATTTATAAGAGCCATGTGTTATGTTTGTATCATGCTAAGTGGTACATGCGTGACACAAGGCTCTGAGTCAGATTTATAAAGCCACACAAAACCGCATTGCATGGCTTTGAGTGACCTCATAAATCTGGAGTAAGGCAATGCAGCTTAAATCACTGCTCCACCTTGCTCTGCACAAGGGAGGTGTTCCATGGGTATTGCAGTCGGTGTTCCCATGCAACTCCCATGGATTTTGACACATTCCCAGATTTTCCAGGACTTGTAAACCTGGGAATGCATCACAATCTTACGTCTCCCCAAGGCAGGGGTAAGGAGGAGAAATATCTCTATTTCTCCTCTTTTTTTCCTCTACCTATGTGTGCTGCATTCTGAGGAAAACATCTCTATGGATTGTTTCTGTGCAGGAAGGTGTCCTTTTCTGCACTTAAACAATCCTGCCGACAACACAGGCACCCTTGCACCATTGTGCAAGGGTGCCTGCATTGGTCCTAGTCTGCCGAAAAGACACCAGCGCAGGCGGAAAGGACAGGATTGCACCATATTGGATAAATACGGTGCATTCCTGACCTTTCACTTTGGCATAGAACAATGCTGCAATGTGACTGTGTAATGTTGCCCTAAGCCCAATCCGCATAAATAAGGGCTCAAGTCTTTAACAGTTTCAAGCTTGATTTGGTCAGAGACAAAGTGAAATTACTTCAAGAAAAATGCTCCTGGCATATATTATTAACTCTTTCAACCAATGTAATAAACTTAAAGGTATAGGAGGGGGACTGAAAAAGGAGAATGCAAATTATTTTATTTTTTTACTTATGTGCATTGAGAGAAATAGCACCTCTGTGCCTTTAAAAGATTCACAGGGGAGAACTCACATCTTTAGATTAATATTTCTAGACTCCCTTTAAATGTCACAATTATCGAATAATATATTCTTGTACGACATTATATTCATTGTGTGGATTGATTTCTTTAACATGTATGATGCATCTAGATGAATTCATGGAAAGTAATCATCGTAGAGATTTGGGGCGCACATGCAAGTGCACAATTGTTCAACTGAACCATATAATTGTGTTTCTTTATTTACGTTTTGCATTTATTCTTAAAATTATATGTGTGTATGTATAATCATATATTCAAAGTTCGTGTTGGCTACTGAGTTAATTTAGCCTGACTACAGGCCTCAATTAAAATGTGTTTAGCCTTGCCAGTATGTTATTTATTTTCTCTTAAAGGTGTGTTATTATGTTTCTCGTTAGCTTGAGTAAGGCTTAAAATATGTGTATTTGTAAAGCACATGTTCACAACAAAGGGTATCTTGGAAGGGGTGGGCGGAATTTGCGTAATCGCGTTATGCAAATCTTCACGAAAACGTTAAAAATCTCTGTGAACACGCGGAAATATCGCGAAGACGCAGACGTTTTTGTCCCACCTGTTCGTGATGTTTTTTGCGTGATCGCATTGGAAATGTGTCGCCAACTTGCCCATGTGGTCGCTAATGGGCACGGCCATCTTGTTTTCACTTGTGCGCCCGCTCGCGATGCTATTTCCTGTTCCGGGTAGCGCAATGCATGCTCACACCCGTTCGCGATAGGTATTCCCTGTTCGGGAACGCGTATTACGTGTTTGCGACGCTTTTTGCGTGCTCGGGGGGAAAATATTTAGCGAACTTGCCCATGCGGTCGCAATGGGCACGGCCATCTTGTTTTTCACTCTATTGCTATGGTTCTGGGGCCTGCTTTTCAATCCTCCCTCTATCTTTTCAATCCTTTGTTTCTGGAAACTTTTTTTTGATCTTTTTTATTTATTATCTCTCTCTCTATTTTCCTGATTCTATATTTTTTTGTTTTTGTCTACTTTGTGTGTGTGTTTTAACTACTTTTTCACTCTTTTCTATTACCTGCTTTTTTCATTTCTTTTACTTACTTTTTTAATTTTTACCTTTTCTTTTCCGCCCCCGCCTACCCCAGAACCATGGCAAAGGGCCACAGGGTGCATCGAAGCCAGAGCCGCGACCGCCTTCCTTGCGGAAGGCGGCGCCCACAAGGGGTGCAGGCACGGACGGGCCTTATTTGCGGAGGTGGAGTTGGCCGCACTGGTTTTTTTTGTGCAGCACCACCTCCCCTTAACCCTGGCAGCAGGCAGCAGGCAGCAGGCCTAAGTCCGGGTATGGGCTCCGGGAGCATCGGCAGCGGTAGGGAAAGGTGCGCCGGGCAGTGTTTTGCTGCTCTGGTGTCCGGCGCAGCCAGAACCAGTTGATGAACCGGTGGTCCGATATCCTGGACCGGGAGCAGGACCTGCTGGACCTGCTAGGAGTGGAGGTCCCGGGTCTTGGTGAGTAGCTATTTAATTATTTCTACTTTGTGTCTGTTCTTCTGTTCTGTGTTAAAAATTGCGAATATATATTTTTTCCGACCAACTAGAATGCTGCTGCTTACATTACAGGTAATTTACGTTTAAAAGTCTTCTGTGATTGTTATGACACAGGTGCTCTGCACTACTAATCTTGTTATTTGCAACTTTGCATTTGCGCTCGTTTTGCGTGATTATGTAAGAGTTTATTTTAGAAAACTTAAGTTAGGTAATGCTAGAGTGACTCTAGTCCTTCCTTTGTCCTGTCACTAAGAGATAGGGGTGGATTGATACTTAGGTTTAGTTACTTATTATGAGTTTGTAATCTTTTAGTGGTCTGCGACGCGTGACACCCCCTCTGTTACGTCACGTGCTGCTGAGTGCTGCTAGTGCTTACCCCAGTCCTTAGTAGAACCTTTTGTAGATTGTTCAGTGAGTGGTAATAGGCTTAGCACTAGCAGAACATCAGCATCAACCAACCAACAATTTGGTGTATGCAAAAATGTAGGCATGTGTCCTCCATTTATGCATTTTTGAGGACGAAAAGATGTGGAAATGCTTACTTAATGTACAATTGGCACGCCTGGAATCGGTGGGCTAGGTCAGGTGGTACGTACTACTTAGGCTTAGTTAGTATTCTGGATTTAGAATGGAACACTGGATTAGTGTAGATAAATAATAACTAGTCGGTACATGAATCCCCCGATACTACTTGTCGACCAGATTAGATAGGTCAATTTTATTGCAATTGTTGTTTACACAAATGTTTTTTTGACAGTCTTTTAAAAATATTTTATTTGTTTCACACCAATCAATGTTTGTCTCTTTCTTTCTTATATCTTTCATGATCAGCACCCAGGGGCAAGAAGACAGGGCAGAGTCGGCGGGAGCAGTTCCACAACACCAAGGACAGGAGGACCAGAACGAGGGTTCTTCTGCTGGCCCAGTAAGTCTTCCTGCTTTTAATATGAATCATTCTTATCCACTAACTTTTACTGCACCGTATTTCTTCCGAACTATTGTTTCCGTTTCCTAATGCTATTTTTTACCAACAATTATCCTTCAATCTAGACTATCTGTTTCTAAATTCTTGGTATCCATGCCTCTAACTGCCTCTGCTACGACTCTCTGTACTACTTCTATTCGTCTGTCTGTAGCTAAGCATGCCCAGTTGGTCACTCTTTATCTAAAAGGTTTTAAATAAAACTCAGATTCACCAGTAGCTCTAGCCATTGAGTCCAGTCCTTTGGGTTGTCCTCTTGTACTCCTTCTATTCTTCTTAATCTTTGAGGCTTTATTAATCTTGATGTTTTTCGACAATTCCCACCAACAAAATGCCCTACCAGATTTGACTATTTTGATAGGATAGGCCATACTACTACTGTTGTAGGGATTTTCCACATACAGAACTTTGCACAAGAAAATAGGATGTTGGTGATGGGAGATTGGACCTTCCTCACACCTCAATCAGAACAGAACCCACCACAATCCCCTGCCCGACTGGTTATACTAGTGTTTCATTACTATTAGCTCTCCGAACCCCCCCCAAGATACCCAATGAGTAGACAACCCAGAACATAACACTCCGGACCTCTCAGTCGTGGAAGCAATGCACATGCACACCCTTTCTTTCGCTCGCTCACTCGTGTAAGTCCAGCCACACCAAATACCACCCAGTCTATGTAAGTTCAAAAGTTTTATTTGCAACTAACAAGCTCTGTACCTTGTTCTATAATGCAGCACCAACAGCAAAATGCATAAGATTAAAACTATAAACATTGTTCCACTTAGTATACTTACAAAAACTACAAGTCCATAGAACGAAGAAAACAAAATACGAAATCATGATAACTGAACAGTGGTGGAAGCACCACCAACCCCTTTGTAGGACTATAGTTTATATAAAATTATAAATGAAGATCTCTGAGCGAATTCTGTGGACCCCTCACCTTAGAAGAACCTAGTACTGGTTACATCATAAGCTCTGCAAAGCTCTGGTTTGTAGAAGGGAATCTTCCGTCTGTTAGGAGAAAAATGGTGCGTGTAAGTATATTGCAAGCATTTCTCTGTTGTGCCAAAAAGTGTAGCATTTTGGATAAGCAATATGGACTAAAACCAGAACTCCATAACAAAGTGGCTTGTTTTGTTTGACCTTGTACATAGCGCTTAGACAGTAGCAGTATGAGCTCATGTGGGCTCAAAGGCGTCACTCTTTATACAACAAGCCGCGAGGTAACGACGCGTGTGCAAAAATAAAAGACACAAAGGTAAAATGGTTGCATAACTCGGGCTAACTAAGCAAAGAATAGAATGACCCTAGGGACGATATAATTACTAGTGCCTACTCTACTACTATCTGATTTGTACTAGTGATGTATGTTGTATATGTATGTATTACAATTAACTAATTTTTCAATCTTGCTAGTGAAAAATAGGGGGAGGTGAATATGACACCTAAAAAATGTGTAATGTTTTTTCAAAGGCGCACTACCAACCACCAGTGCCGGGGTCAGCGGTGAAGGCGACGCGGCTGCTGACGGAGGAGAGGATGCAGCAGTTGCAGGAAGAGCTGCAGGGGGTGAGTCAGCAGCAGTGGTGGGCGGTGGTAAGTTAGATTCCTAATCCTTACTTATTGACATTACACTCACTGCAAGGGTGTACTGTATAATACTGTACAGTTGAGACTTACTAAATAAGAAGTTGTTGTGAACGGTTGAAGACACCCTTTACTTAGCATTCGTTAAAGCATTATCGGTGGGAGTGTTGAGTAACCAATGGCCTCTTCTATCTGATTTCAACTCGGCTGTGAAAGTTTTATGGAGAACACTAAAAGTCAGATCAGATGACCTTGATCGATGGGTTGAACAAAAAGGGAAAGAAGAGTGGAAGGAAGAAGGACGGGCGAGATTTAATATTTATGACTGGCAGAGAAGGATACGTGGGATGCATGCATGCATAGGTGGCTGATAGGAATCAGATGCATGGTTGGTTGAATGACTGAAACTCCCACAAATGTCAAAGTCCAAGAAAGTGGGAGGATAGATACATACCACAAATGTTATGTACTGTGCTTGCTAGTGATACGGTGACACTATGGGGTCGATTCTGATCCTGTATTTTTTTTTTTTCCGTATGACCTGTATCCGTAAATTTTTCCGTACGAATCGTACAAGTCCCGGCCGACCCATGAAGTACGATTCCTATTGGAAAAATACATACGGATCTGCCCCATCCGTACGAATCAGATCGGGAAAAGTTGTACGAGACGGACCCGGACACTTTTCCGTACGACACCAAAAAATACAGTCCGACCGTACAAGTACGATCCGGACCGCGTTTCCGATTTACGAATTGTACAGAAAACGTCCCGTACACGGGGAATGACTTTACCTGCTACGAAGCGAACTTAGTACGACTCTTATCCCGGGAAAAGTTGTTCCCGGGGTGCGAGTCGTACAGGGGTACGAGTTGTACAGCCCTCCCCCCCATGTATATATACGCACCTTACAACAACATCGCGTATGTACGCACCGTACATACGCAATGTCGGTGTACGCACCGTACATACGCAATGTTGTTGTACGCACCGTACATACGCAATGTTGGTGTACGCACTGTACATACGCAATGTCGGCTTATGCACCGTACATACGCAATGTTGTTGTACGCACCAATGTTGTTGTACGCACCGTACATATGCAATGTTGTTGTACACACCAATATTGTTGTACGCACCGTACATACGCAATGTCGGTGTATGCACTGTACATACGCAATGTCGGTGTATGCACCGTACATACGCAATGTTGTTGTACGCACCAATGTTGTTGTACGCACCGTACATACGCAATGTTGTTGTACGCACCAATGTTGTTGTACGCACGGTACATATGCAATGTCGGTGTACGCACTGTACATACGCAATGTCGGTGTACGCACCATACATACGCAATGTTGTTGTACGCACCAATGTTGTTGTACACACTGTACATACGCAATGTCGGTGTACGCACCGTACATACACAACACATGGGGGTGTGTGCCTGTTTGACTCGTACCCCTGTACCGTACAGAACCACAGACACTGTAAAACAGCACAAGGAGGGTCAATTCGACTCGCACAACACCACAAAACACGTCTACAGTGCACAAAAAATGGAAATGACTGACCTGGCCACATCCAAACAGGCAAACAGAGGGGCAAACTTACAACCACCCCTTATAACACACCCACCAAAAATTCTAACTGAGGCCCACCCACAAATGGACCAATAAAAAGGGCCCATGCACACAAACCATGAGCCTTTGCAACAGACTTACTGCAGCTAGAGAGCACACACCAACAACTGCACCCATCCACCTTAACATATACACCTTCACACAACCTCCTTCACACATACCCCCTCTTCACATTCATACCCACACCTTCACATTCAGACCCACACACCCACAACCATCCACACCCTCACCCCACACCATGCCCACAGACAAGAATCCAAAGTTCACAAGGGAGGAGCTGGAGATCCTTTGCAATGAAGTCATCAGAGTCGAGCCACAGCTGTTTGGAACATTGGTCAGACAGACCAGCATAGCCGAAAAATCACGCCTGTGGCAGAGGATCGTCGATAGGGTGAATGCTGTTGCACCCATCAGAAGGACCAGGACTGAATGCCAAGCCAGGTGGTACGATCTGCGGAGGTCGGTCAAGCAAAAAATGAATGACGACCGCGCCCAGAGCAACATCACTGGAGGTGGTGGGCCCCGCAGACCAGTACATTTCCATCCCTGGGAGGAGAAGGTGATGGCCCTGCTTCCGCCGGTGGGAGTACATGGACTTCAAGGAGTACCAGAGCCTGGTGAGTACACAAACAACTTATGTAACATGGGGGTAATGGCATCCACACCCCAACTACACAAAATGCACGCAACTACCCCCAAGCCCTCACCGGCCAGAACCACAGTCAAAAACAACGCTAATGCCAATAACATGTGTATGGCCCGTTGAGAAAGCAAGGCCATGCTATGTCCCATGCTACACGAAGCACCAACCCAAGAATGGATGTCCGGTATGCTGGGAGGGTGGGTGTCACAAAACACATTGTTGAACTCCAAATCAGACACAGTTGCCCTCATCCCATATGGCCCAGGTACATACCCATGCACCATGCGCAATGCACAGGGATTGGGAAAGTACTGACAAGATAGCTCACACTTGGCCCGGGTGTAGGCAGCACAAGGCCCTCCTGTGACCAGTGCAAACACCAAGACAACAAGGTCAGATATCTAGGACAGGAACTTACACTCACTGTCATGGCAGCATGCTCCATGGGGGGACAGCTACATCACCTGGGAGCACCAGTGCCAAATCACACTACACACACCAGCAGGCCCTGCCACACACACCCCTTACACAAGCAGACACCCCGGGACAGGCAATGGATTTACCCACTGTCACAATGGACATGTAACACAACAAGACCAATACATAGCTGAAGAAGTATCCAAGCCAAAAATCTACATGTCAAAGACTCAGGAGAACATATCAATCTGTCCCCCGCAACATACCCATCCACAAGTGAACATTGAGGAGAATGCTAGGCACATACAACTACCTGGAGGAACAGTGCCAACTTGAATGTGTATGAAACATGGATTAACATTGTCTGTCTCTCACACACAGGGCAACGTGATGAATCTCCCCCCAACAATGGGGGGAAGAATCACAGTCCCAGGCTCGGGAGGAACCTGATCCCACCGGCAGCGACGCCTCTCAACACTCCGCAGATGACCCCGACCGACCTGGACCCTCTGGTGTCCAAGCCCCTGCAGCACCTGGTTCAGGAACATCTGTGCCAACCACCACCCCCATTCCTGTCA
Organism: Triturus cristatus; assembly: GCF_964204655.1. Taxonomy (NCBI): domain Eukaryota; kingdom Metazoa; phylum Chordata; class Amphibia; order Caudata; family Salamandridae; genus Triturus; species Triturus cristatus. Next base: position 890,443,066 of record NC_140585.1, on the reverse strand, counting down.
CATCCCAGGCGACACCGAGGAGCCCTGCCCGCAGTGAACAACTGAGCCAGTCTGACCAGGAGGGACAAGGTGCGGCGGGCACCCAGGAGGAGGCAGACAACACCGCCACTGCCATCCCTCAGGGGTCCCGTAGACCCGATGTGCCCACAACGGCAGGCCAGGCTCATGTGGGCAGGGGTGGTGGGAGTGGAGGCAGGCGGAGGCGAGAACCTGACCAGCCAGCTGAAGGGACCGGTATGTCACACATAGACAAAATCATGGACGCATACCGGCGTGACACCAGGGAGTTCAGCCAGGTAGTGGTGACCCTCACCGAGATGAAGAACCAGCAGGCCGAGCAACACGCCAGTCAACAAGAACACCAAGGATGGATGGAGGCAAGACTGGTTGAGCTCCTGGCGGTGCAAAGGGACATAAGCCATTCACTCCGTCGGACCGCCGACAACATGGGCAACCCTCCCTGTGCCACCAGGCGAAGACCACCACCAGCCACAGTGAGGGAGGAGGAGGAGGATTCGTCCGACAGAGCGTCCCAAGCATTGTCAAGGCCTGCATCTGAGGGTCTCCCAAGGAAGGTGGGACGTCCACGTAAAAGACTGTGAGAGGCAGCGGCACATCCACATCTCCCAGGTCACCTGGCCTGGCACCTGGCCTTCATGTGCGACAGCATCACCTCATTGACTGACATCATCTGCCACATGGACTTGCTGGTCACAGTCTGACCAATGATGCCAAACACTGTGGTCTGGACTCTGATGACTTCAAATGCCAAGGAACCCATCTCCCCCGTGAACTTTGGATTCTATGGTCCCTGTATTGCACCTTTTTCTGTGCACAAATCACGCCCCAGACCTATAATAAAAAAATTAATAATTCAAATTTTATGTTGCAGTCATTTAGCATGAGTCCACAACATACATGTGGGGATATGTCAAAGTATGCCTGAGTGTGGAACTAACTCCAGCCATCCATGCACTTGGATCGGAGTCCGGTCGAGGACACACATGGGTCACAATGTCTCACCAAATACAGACATGGAGCCCAATGCTCACCTGTGATGGCCTCAAGCTGCTGAGGGGGAGCTTGCAATACTGCTCAGACAGAACAATTTGGAAGAGTATCATGAAGGTGTAGAGGTCATGGGTCATGTTGAGGTGCCCGGGGAGGGAGTCCCAGGTCTGTTTGGCAAGGTGGGAGAACTATCTCCTGCATGCAGTTGTTTTGTGGATGTGATGAATGGTGGCCAGGGCAAGGTGGGCTGCACAGAGTTGGGCCAACGGGGTTTTGGATGACAGACGTCCAAGGTCGGTTTTGGGTCTGGGGTTGTGGACTACATCCTGAGTGTGGGTGAGGAGTCTGAAGGTGATCCTGCAGCAGTGAGCCATTGTAGCTATCTCAGGTGGACGGTGATGTGGCTGGGGCGGGGGATGTTGAAGATGAGGTGTGCGGATGCCCCCTGGATGTGGACAAGTTCTCCTGCAGTTTTGCTGTTGTCCTCCGTAGAGGGCGGTGCGGTAGTTGAGCCGGCTGGTGTCGTGGACTTGGGGGACGGTCTGTCTTGCCTTGGAGTGGATCTATCTGTGGATCATTTGCAGCATGCGGAGGGTGTTGCAGCATGAGGTACAGATAGTGGTGAGTTGCATGGTAATTGTGAGCGATGAGTCCATGATGAACACCAGCTTGCGTGCGTGGCCACTGGGTGCTGGTGCGGTGCCCAGGCCGGTGGGACACAAGGAGTTCACCCAGCCGTAAGGGGACAATCCTCAGATGATGACCTCATTCCTGTCCAAGTCCAGCCTCAGGTGGCTGATGACAGCCATTCGTCAATGGATCTCATACCTTCTTGAAGGTTGGATCTGGCAATGGCTGGGTCTTTGGTGAGGTTGAGGAGCAGCTGGGTGTCAATGGCATACGAGATGATGATGAGGTCGTGTGCGCATGTGATGGTGGAGAGGGGGGTCATGGAGACATTTAAGATCGTCACGCTGAGAGATGAGCCCTGGGGCATGGGCCAGATGACCCCAGTGTACTACATGCTGCAGGGTGGAGGCCAACTCCCTGGGCCTTGCTGGTGAGCTACTTGTTGATTTAATCCTGGGCCCTCCTCTGGATACCAGTGTTGGTGATGTGTGAGCTGACAGTGTGGTAGCACATGGTGTAGAATGCCGTTGAGAGGTCAAGGGGGGTGGTCTCACCATTGTTGAGCAGGGCAAAGTTGTCGTTGGTGGTGGCAATGATGACGGTTGCAGTGGTGTGATTACTGTGGAAGATGGTCTGGTGCCGGTTGCCTGGAGCTGTTTGCGTGGAGGAAGTTTGTCAGTTGCTCGTTGAGTGTCTTCCTGATGACATTTGCTGGGTAGGGAAGCAGGGTGATGTTCCAGGAGATCCTGCGGTACTGCCGTCCGTTGTTTAAGAAGGGCCTGGGTCTCTGCATGCCTCCAGCTCCCATGGAATGTGGCATACTCAAAGGAGACATTCATGACGCGCTGGACGTGGGCCTCAAGGATGGGGAATGATGTGGTTGAGATGTTGTGTGGGAAGGGGCCTGATGGAGAGCCAGAGTGGATGGTGCACATGAGGCAGGTGGTGTATTTGCTGCTGACGGGAGTCCAGAACCTGAGGGGGGTTTGTCCTGCGGGTAATAGTGCTGTCTGCCTCTGTGTGCCAAGGCTGTCGTGTATGGCCATGAGCTTGCAGTGGTAGAAAGTTGCAAGGGATGTGATCTGCCTTGCAAGGGTGGGGTGTCTTTTGGATGGAGATCTGCTGTCAGTTCACTCACCATGCTGATGAGCTCCTTGATGTTGTGTGTTTTGGTGCCTTGGCCCTATCTGAAGGATCTCCACTTGTCCTTGCTGATGATATGGTGATGGCTCTGTGTGGCGTTTTCCAGGGCTGTAAGGTAAATGATGGTTATTGGTGTTGCAAGGTTTGCACAAGAGTCCGGCTCGATCTGTATGAGTCCAGTAGGTCTGCCTTGTCCCAGGTGGCTTAACTGTTGTTGTGCTTCACAGGAAAGTCTGTCAATGTGGCAAGATTGTTGGATCAGTTGCTGATCCAGTGTGTGAGTTTGCAGGGTGTGGCGGTGGTGTTGTTTTGAGTGTCCCACACAGCTTGTCTGTGGTGACTCACATCAAGCATCTTTGGGGGATCGGTAGCGGGGTGTGGCCTGTGGGAGGCGTGGATGCAAATGTTGATGACCAATGATGAATGGTGGTGTGGTTCTCCTCCAGCAAAAAGTTACTGGCCCCCTGCCACATGTAGCCTGTGGAGGTGAGGGCGTGCGTGCAGATGTACGTGTTGATGGCTTAGCAGAATTGTGGATGTAGGCCTGGAGATCTGTAGATGAGTGTTACTCTGAGGGTTGCCAGGGGGTTGGTGCGAAACCGGATTTGTGTCTCTGAGGGTGTACTTGGGAAAAAATTGCAATTCATCCTCCGTGATTGTTGGTGCCGTCCCTGCGGGTGATCTTGTATCCGTCTGAGATGGCAATGAAGAAGTTGTGTGCTGAGGATGCTTTTGTCCAGGTTACTGTCATGAAGGTGATGTGTGAGGCTATTGTGTTGAGGAGGTAACAGAGTCCAATGGTGTGCTGGTGGACGGAGCGGGTGTGGAGTAGGAGGCACATGACCTGGTTGTTCTGATAGGGTCTGGTAGGCGGGGCAGCACTGTGTAGGCAGTTGGATTTGCACACTCACCATGCAAGGGTGTCGTGTGTGCGCTTAGGGGTTGCCTGATAGCAGGCGGTTGATTGTCTTGAGGACATTGCTTGGAGGGTGGCTGCAGCATGAGCCTGTTGTGTGACGTGGGTCATGCAAAGACCAGAGGGTCATGCACTGTGCACGTTGCAGGCGCAGGCGGTCCTGCCTTTGGCACGGCATTGGCGCAACAGTGGCACAGACAAGCTGCTGGCTGCATTTTGAATGGGTGGAGGGGGAAGGGAGGAGCATTTTGGAGGCGTGTGGTTGTAAGAATCAGGGCACTCTGTGGGGCGGTGCCACAGGTGAGGCAGCAGCAGGTGGAAGGGGTGAGAAACTAGGCAAAAAGTAGCACACAAAGACAAGGAGGTCAGAAAGACACAGTGCAACAGGTGTATGTAAAGGAAGGAGTGTCAGATTACTCATGGGTCACTCCGAGAAAATGTATGAACAATCACCAAAAATGACGGCCACAGGATCAGGCAAGAAAATGCAAAACTGCGCACAGGAGACACACCATCAGCAGGCTTTCACGTCCCGTTGTGGGGTGCAACCTGCACAAATACATACACAACCAGGTACTTCATGCACAATAGATATTATTAGCCATGAAGAACTGCATGGATGTTGCCGAAGTAACTTACACCCATATGCTCAATCTTTGTCAATTATGCCATAGATTACGCATGCAAACTGGCAAGAGATCTGCAGTGACAGAGATGAGGCACTTTGGATTGTGCAGAACACCTTTATTCCACAAACTCACACAAAGGGAAATGCATCTATATGAACAGACTCACAGGTCAGTTGACATAAAATGTGGGACATACGCTGGACCCCCCCCCTTCACAACATGGATGATGTAAATCCCAATGAACTGGCACACAAGTTAAGGGGATGAGCCAAACACATCCTGCTGCACACGGAGAGGCTGCAATTCCCCATAGAGCCTGTTGTTGTGATGTCCCACACTATGTCCACCCGTACCATCCACAATGATTCAGAGGCAAGGTTTACACACGGTGATGCCTTCATCAGACTCCACACTCCACGACAGATGACTGACAAGAAGGGTGACTATCATGTCATGGGAGTGATGCTACATGTGATATGCTCCATGGTGAGAAGACATGTATGCATGGTACCACAACATGCACAGAAGCAGTCTCCACACATTCCCAACCCGTACCACCACCAAAAAGCCTTGCAGCAATCCTTACCCAAACTGACATTTACACATGTCCATGCATGGAACTCTGATTCTGCACACATTGCAATCCTCATGAGGAATAGCAGGAGGACAACGATGACACGAGCAGACAACAGGTGCGAAAACCTGGGAATGACAGACACACAAGAAGTCACCCCGCACACATGGTCATTTACGAAACATGAACAATGTTGGACACATGCAAATGTCAAAACAAAACTCTCCCCAAAACTGTGTGGCATGACATCATCACTCGAGTGACACATCAGTACACACATCAAAGTCACTTTGCATTCAGTCAGCTGGACACACACATTACAACACATGCCACTCAATGCTACAAGCTTGCACACTCATACCCAGTGACTCACCACTATGAGAAGAAGTTGCGTATGAGCTGACTCCGGATATCATCCTCCTCCTCCTCATCACTAGCCTCGTGACCAAGCTCTTGATCCTCCACGGGTAGATGTTCCTGCTCATCCGGATCCAGGATGAGTGGCACTGCCTTCTCAACTGCCATGTTGTGCAGCATGCAGAACACGAGGAAGATTTGGCAGACCTTCTCCGGTGCATATGGGAGGGACCCGCCTGTCTTGTCAAGGCACCGGAATCGGCTCTTCAGGAGTCCAAACGTCCTCTCAATCACTCGCCTGGTCTGCCCGTGTGCATTGTTGTACCGGTGATCTGCAGCTGTTCTTGGGTTGCGGAGAGGTGTCATCAGCCATGGCATGTTGGGATACATGGAAACATACTGTAAATAAGTGGGTCAGGAGATGCCGTAAGAGCCAAAGATACGGCAACACACAAGACAAACAGAGTATACCCACCAACAAGACATGCTCGTTCGTTGTGCAGCCACAGCATAATTTGTGGCACCCTGCTATGCCTCAGGATGTAGGCATCGTGTGCTGATCCTGGAAAACGTGCACAGACATGGGAAATCAGCATGTTAGCAAGATACACCACAAGGGCATTTATTGAGTGGTAATGTTTTCTATTGCGATAGGCTTGCTCCTGTGCCTGTGGTGGTACCAAAGCCACATGTGTCCCATCAATGGACCCAATGACATGGGGCATCCCTCCCAGGGCATAGAAATCACCCTTGACATCTGTCAACTCCTCAGGAGTAGGAAATTTTATGAATTCATCAAGGTGCTCCAACATGGCTGCCAAAACTTCACGCAGGACATGGCTGAACATTGTCTGTGACATCCCACCAACATCAGCTATGGTCAATTGAAACGTACCTGTGGCAAAAAAATGTAGGGCTGCCATCACCTTCATCTTGGGGGTCAGCGCAGTAGGATACCTGTGTCGCGGTTGGAGGTGTGGTGCCAGCTTGTTTGTCAAGTCCTCAATCAATTGACGAGTGAATCTGTAACGGTGGATGCAGGCACGTTCCCTCATGGCAGCCAAGTCATGCATTGTTCTTGGGACAGGCGGTGCCCTGCAAGACATTGTTTGGAAGAATGAAGATTGAGAGTCGGCCCACATCAATGTCAATGAACATAGCACATGCTAAACTGCTACTACACATCAGGTAACTATGGAGTCGGGTGTGTGCAATACATCCAGAACACAGATGCCAGCTTGCTGGCACTCCTACGAAAAGCCAGATACACCTGTTGATTGTCAAGTCTACATGACATGCCCTGAAATGAGCTGGGGTAGAGTCTGAGTGAACAGCCAAAGATATCACCGGAGTGACACACATCCACATAGCTGCATTGGAAGGATGTCATCTCATCCAGACAGCTGATTGCAAGGCACACGCACAGGTCACATGGAATGTCAAATGTACATATCAAACACATTGCGATGAAGGGGTACACGTGACAACAGAAAAACACAGCCATTGAGACAAGGCAGACATGTATGCCCCTGGGAAAATATGATGTCCGATGCACACAGACCCTACAGCCGTGGGAATCCACATGTGGCATGATGTGCGTAGATGTGTGCCATGCCCATCTCCACACAGACCCATGTTGGATGCACCAACAGCAGATGTAGTTGACGGAACACTGACAGCAAGCTCATGGGAACACATGACACATACCTGACATAGTCACAAAGGGGCACGCTGATCGTGACATGTCAGTTGGTAGAGTGTCCCTGTCCCTGGCATCAGGAGACAGGTGCGGGTGTTGATGACTGTGCCATCCCACTGCTGCTGTGCATGACACAGTTGGACTACAGACACACATGTGGCAAGTGGCAAGGTGATGTGTGCCACATAGTGCCCCATCACACATGACATGTGTCCACAGGTCATCCCACATCAATTGTGCAACTAGATGAGATGACCTGTGCAATATCACTGGCTGCTGCACCTAGGGCCTGCACATGAAAGTATGCAATGACAAGTACTTGATGGACATCCTTGTGCGACTCGTAGCCCTCCATTCCTAGCATGTGTATGCCTGTATTACCATTGTAAGCGTGTGAAATGCACTGTACAACTAGTGGGTACCTGTACGTGTGAAACGCACCATACAACTAGTGCCGTAGGGGTATGTGTGAAACGCACTGTACAACTAGTGCCGTAGGGGTACGTGTGAAACGCACCGTACAACTAGTGCGTACCTGTACGTGTGAAACGCACCGTATAACTAATGCCGTGGGGGTACGTGTGAAACGCACCATACAACTATTGCATACCTGTACGTGTGAAACGCACCGTACAACTAGTGCCATAGGGGTACGTGTGCAACGCACTGTACAACTAGTGCGTACCTGTACGTGTGAAACACACCGTACACCCGCAATCATTGCGTGTGTATGCTTTGTTTCACCATTGTACTGGTGCCGTAGGGGTACGTGTGAAACACACCGTACACCCGCAATCATTGCATGTGTACGCTTCGTTTCACCATTGTACTGGTGCCGTAGGGGTACGTGTGAAACGCACCGTACACCCGCAATCATTGCGTGTGTACGCTTCGTTTCACCATTGTGCTGGTGCCGTAGGGGTACGTGTGAAACACACCGTACACCCGCAATCATTGCATGTGTACGCTTCGTTTCACCATTGTACTGGTGCCGTAGGGGTACGTGTGAAACGCACCGTACACCCGCAATCATTGCGTGTGTACGCTTCGTTTCACCATTGTACTGGTGCCGTAGGGGTACGTGTGAAACGCACCGTACACCCGCAATCATTGCGTGTGTACGCTTTGTTTCACCATTGTACTGGTGCCGTAGGGGTAGTGTGAAACGCACCGTACCTGTGTGTGGATTTCAAAATTACATAGGGGACACATAAGGGACAAGTATTAGGCCCTAAATGCATGCTGGTTGTCATGGATACAGAGTTTTCAGTTGAAATGTGGCCATCAGGTGTCCTGGAACAGTCAGTTGGCCACAAAATACAATGTTGCAAAGTGGTTGTTGACTTGACATGAAGCTCAAAATTTGAACGATGCAAATGCGTGTCATTTGTGTATGTTTAAAGGGATTGGAGTAAACGTACGATGCTAATGAGTCTGACCAATCACTATGCACTCCTCTAAATGAATGCCCCTCAGCAAGACAGATATAAGGCAGCCAGAACCCATGAGAGGGCACTTGCCTGCACAACTTTCTAGTCGACCACACTGCTGCTGTCTCTGCTTCCTCTGGACCATGTCACGTACTGTGGAGAGGGCCCAGCCATTCAGCATGGAGGAGAATGAGGCTTTGCTGGCCTGCCTCCTCCCACAGTACACCAAGCTTTATGGGAGACCAGGGGAGCAGGTGAGTGATGACTCCACTACCTTTGCCTATGCACCTGTTGTGTGACTGTCAATATTTTGTCCAGGTGGGACAGACATGCAATGTTGTTTACAGTGGGTCCCAGCGGGGGGGACATGCTGATGTCTCTCATGCAGAGCATGATGTAGTTCCTGTGTGCACTCCTCACTTGCATTATGCTTACTGTGACATTCACTGCATAGTGCATGACACATTCAGCCTGGCAAATCCTTGGTGGCTTCTTTTCCTATCGTCCTGAGGTGATTCAGTGGTCCCCCCGGTGTGACAGGTGACTGTACCCACAGATGTGTATGAGTTGAGTGGAGCTGTGGTGAGAGTGTCCAAATGATGTGTACGGTGTACGACCTCATGGGCATTGATGTGTGTGAATGTTCCTTGACATGTGGGTGAGTTTCTATGTGAAGTGTTGCACCACAGCTGCATGGAGGAGGCAACAGATCTACCCATCTGATGTGACAAGTAAGCCGTGCTGTGTGTCTGACTTGCAGAGCTAGCACGACACCTGTGACACCCCACTGGCAAGTGGCACATGTTCAGAGTGAGGGTTGTATCCACTGTTGTCAATGACAGGCGAGTGATCTGTGCTTGGGTGTGTCTGTCTAGTCTGCTGAGGGTGCGTCAGTGGAGTGGGACATGTGACTACTTGGCACGTGCTGGCCATCAGCCTGCTGTTGCATGTGCTGCACAGTGTGTGGCATGATCAGTGAGTGTGTTGCACCCCTCATGCCACCTGTTGACTTTCAATGCCATGTAGTGCATTGGGGCTTGCACACAGGCCAATTTCTTAGTGTGAATGATGCAATTCCTGTCTGCATCCTATGCCCTGTTCAACATTTCAAAGATGTTCAAATGTGTGTCTCTGGGACATGGAGCAGGTGTATTGATGTTGTGTCACTTTGTCAACCTGACAGGTAACTGCCTACGAGAAGGGAGAGATATGGCGGGACATCGTCAGGGCCGTGAGATCTGCGGGGGAGCGTAGTCGGCAGCTGCCACAGGTCCGCAAGAGGTGGCAGGACATCCGGTGCTGGACCCGGCGGATCGCCCGGGTCCAGCTGGAGCTCGACAGTCCTCGCCCCCACGGCGGGCGCCGACGCCTGACCCCCCACATGAGCCGTGTCCTGGCGGTGGTCTTCCCTGACCTCGATAGGCAGTTACAGGAGAGACTGCAGCAAGGAGTGGGTAGGTACATGGCTGTTTGTTGTGTTATGTGTCACCAGCTTTTGGAAGTGCTCTGTAGCCTGGATACACTCCAAGAGTTTATATGTGAAGTGCATTTTCTGTTCCCCAATGTCACCTGGTGCTCTTTTTCATCCCTTCCCCTCCTTGACATGTGTCCCCTGGTCTGTGTGTAATTACATTTGCACATGGTCATCTAGGGTGCCAGAAAATCTAAGTGCACATTGCTTTCTGCATCATGTGGTAGGGTGGTCTGTGACTTAGGTTGGTACCTTGCCTGTGCCATGACCTGTTCACTATGTTGGGAGTCCATATTTGTTGGCACTGATGATGATTCTCAACATAGGAGTGTGAGGTTTCAACTGAACACCCTTGCACCATGCATGACCAATGTTGTGGCCTCAGACATGATGTGCATGAGTGGGAGATATGCATAGTGCCATGACGGTTGATCATGGTACAGTCAGCTCATTCCAGGAACATGGAGCAGTGTGCCCACTACAGTCTCCTGAGACACCCTGGTCTCCAAATCATGTGTGTCATCCAACACTGTGCACATTCTCTGTGGGTTCAGCATAGGTCTGCCTCTGTGGCATTGTTCCCTGGCCTAGTTTGTATTTTTCAAATGTGTGCTACATGTGTCCACTGGACAGGGATACACCATTTTGCTTGTGCATGCTCACACTGGGCAGTGCCTGTGTGGCTATTCACAACAATCTGTTGATGGTTGTTTGTCACAAATATGTGTTGCCAGCCCCACGAGGTGATGTTGTGTAAATGTAGCAATTTTTTGCTGCACAGTTCTTGTAACCCTGAATAAGAGGTGTCACTTCTTGATCTGTATCAATCACATTGACTCAGGTATGGGTGGTTGTGCGGGAGAGGCCAACATGGGCAACCCTGATTTTTCCTTGCCAGGTCTGACCTGTGTGTGAGAATTGGCTGTACAAATAATCAGCGTGCAGTGCCCCTGTGATGCTGGCCAAAGCTTAATGTTCGTGCTTTGCAGCCTGTGTCAGTTTTTCAAAAACATGATTCCTGATCATACATTTTTGGCACCTGTGTGTGGTTCAGATGCAACGCAGTTTGGACTTTGTGTGCTGACATCTGTGTGTACATTCTGGCTTGCCATGAGGGTGTCTCCACAGTACAGCTATGCTTTTTTACAACCCAATTGCAGGCCCATTAGCTTATGCATTGTCCTGGGTGTGGACATGTGTGCCACTCCAGATGACAGGCAGTAGGTCATATGTGTAGCCAACTGTGTAATCAGGTGATGGATGGCCATGTTACAACTGACATAATTCAAGTTGTTATTCTAAACAAATTGTACCTTGGCACTCACAGCGATTGTCAACAGTTCTTCATGTTTTAAATGTGGTAATTTGATGATTTGTGTTAAGCACACTGATGTGCCTACATGAAAGATGTCTCCCAAGGAAGTGCACACCAAACAGCATTTCCACTTTCATGGAACACGCTGGCACCTTTTCAAAGAAGCCACTGTTCAAATTAAATGGTGTTGCAGATTCTCCATATACATGTTCCCACAGTGGTCTTGATTTTGTGAGACTCCTTTGTTGTTGGTGATACAAACTAACGAGTCTCAAGACATCAATACCTCCGTGGGCCCATGTATATGTACTTTCGGCAACACCATTTAATTCTAACAGTGGCTTCTTAGAAAAGGTGCCAGCCTCTTCAATGACAGTGTAAATGTAGTTTTGTGAGACATATTTCACGCAGGCACATAAGTGTTCTTTTCAAGAAATGGTGAATTGGCACATTCAAAACATGTTGATTGTGTAAAGTATTGTGAGTCCCAAGGTACCAAATGTTTTTCGTTTTGTGTTCCAAAGTACTTACAGATCTCTGAGTGTGGTGACACCTTGAGTATTGGGGTGTGTTAGTTTACCTTGGGTGCACCACTACTGTTTCTTTCAGGGTAAACAAGAGCTTGCATGACTTCATTGTATTGGTGTGCTCACCGGTTCACAGACACTAGCTTCTCAGTGTATTTCTCATTCAAGTTGTGGCCTGGTGTGTTATTTTTTTCATGGTGTCCAAGTGGCATAGTGGGTCTACCAACTGGGCAGTACAGGACTTACACATGTGAGGAGTAATCTAGCTGTTACTCATGATGCATTGCCTGATATGCACTGTGACCATTTGTTTTTGTGCTCATGTGTCAGATGTATACAGGTGACTGATGCATTTCGGTTTCTTCTCCTTGCCCACAGCATCATCATCCGCAACAGAGGGAGACACCTGCACGGACCTGGAGGAGGGACCCAGCAACAGTGCCACCAGTGCTGTAGAGTCAAAAGGAGCCAGTGGCACGGAGGGCGAGGGGAGTCAGTCTGAGGACCTGTCTGGAGGCAATACCAGCTACGATGCCGACGGGTCCGACGCTGACCTCCTCGAGGAGGCGGAGGCTGCAACACCACCTGCCAGCATCCCCACATCTGTCCCCGCCTCCTCCGTTACCATCCCCGCCCTCCCAGTTGCTCCCGTCACTTCTGTCTGTGCAGAGGTACACCATGTCTCCTTCGGCCCAGGCACCGCACCCCCTGCCCCTGTCACCCCTGCTGCCCTCAGTGAAGAGTCTGTGGACATACTGCGGCAGTTGCAGGTTGGGCAGGCATCGGTGCTGAATGTCCTCCATGGACACACTAAACTGATCACACAGATGGTGTCGTTCATGGAGGGCATGTCAGCAACGATGTCTGACCAACGCAGGTTTCTGCGGTCCATGGACTCTTCCCTGACGGCAGCAGTTACTCTCCTGCAGCGCTCCGTCCCCCCCCTACCCCGGACCCATCCACACTTCCCTCTCCCATACCTGTCCAATGCACACCCAGACAGTCACGATCGCGCACCCCACCAGACACAGCCAGCACACCCCCAAGTAAGGCGAAGCACACACCTCCTGGCACGCACACTCAGGGGGATGTAGGCACACCCACAGGGTCTGGGGACAGACGACATATACGCAGCTACAGTCGCAGTCCGCAGTCCTCACAACCCTGTCCCTCCAAAACCACTCCCCTTGGCTCCCCTGCCGAACGCTCACCCAAGCAGCTCTTTCTGGGTGAGCAGGACCTCACCCCCGCTGAGACACCACCCCACAAGCGGGCGAGGAAGTCCCCGGGCACGGGAGTTGAGTCCCACACCATGGTGACCCCCTCCCCCACGAGCTCTGCACCCCATCCCTCATCCACCACACCCTCCCTTGACCCTGCTGAATCCTCAGGTGCAGGGGCTAGTATGGACATACTGGCAGCGGTGTGCAGTGCCGAGCTCGCCTCCACCTTCGGCGCTGCACCCCCTGTGTTGGAGACGTCCACCCCTGCACCCACCACACCTACCCTTCCCCCTCCTGACCCTGCGGTGCCTGGGACTGCCACAGATGATGCCCCCCCCCCGGTCAAAAACCCTTGAGGTTCCTTTGTGCAGGCAAGCTAGGGGGAGACGCGGTCCCCTACGTCCCCCCTTGGACTTGAAATTTAGACTGGACATTGGCCTTTGTACATAGTCTCTTTTTTTTTTTCTTTTTTGGTGCTGAATAAAGCCTTTTGTTTTACTTTCAACACTATTGCATTTCAGGTACTTGATGTCGGTGATGAGGCTCCTGGAGTTGGTGTTCTGGTGATGTGTTAGGGTTCTGAGAAATGTTTTTGTATGAGGGTCATGAGGTGGACCATGGTATCTGTGTGCTATCACAATGTGTCTGCAAAGAATCATTGGTGGTGTGTGTTCATTTTGTTTTGAGACATTGTCCCAAGGAGTGTTCCTTGCTCTGTGGCACCTGACATCTTCCCTGCAAACAGTTGCACTATTGTTGTGCTGACCTGTGTTAACATTTTGTTTGTTGGTGATGGATCCCTTCAACAATGGCCATGCCTGCTCACCGATGTCTCCTGCTGAATCGTCTGTGCCATCCTTGCTAGTCACTGTACTTGTGTTTTGAGTAGGTAGGAATGCCTTCAGGGACAAATTCCCCCTTTTCAGCACTATGCATGTGTGTAATCACGGCCTACCACACAAATGGTACTTGTTATGCAGGGTATTTGGGCACCTGACTCACAATTGTGGGCATGGTATCTAGGGGAATTCCACCCTATACCTTCCATGAGAGACAACATCTTGGTGGCTGCACCAGCACCTGGACATTCCTATCACTCCTGGGATGTGCGTGACAGTGTGTGTTCCCTTAGGCTATCTTAGTTTTTTAGGCAGTTACATGATTATACAGTCTTGTGGCATGATACCAGGGTGTGTATTGTGCTGCATCCGCCATGGGTGGGTATGCATGTGTTATATGTCCTCACACCCACATGTGGTGTGTCATGCAGTGTGTGAAAGACATCCATCCTCCTGGGAGTGGGACACTGCTGTCAGTGATGTGTTGTTATAGCACTATCATCATACTCCAAAGTTAGGTATGCGTCCATACCACCATGTAAGTGTGGTCATCTGATAATGATGTACACACCCCCATATCTCTGTTCACTGCTGGTAGTCCTCTGCACCCACCCCCATATCTCTGTCCACTGCTGGGAGTCATATGCACCCACCCCTCATATTGCAGGCCACAGCTGGTAGTCCTCTGCACCCACCCCCATATCTCTGTCCACTGCTGGTACTCATATGCACCCACCCCTCATATTGCAGGCCACTGCTGGTAGTCCTCTGCACCCACCCCCATATCTCTGTCCACTGCTGGTAGTCATATGCACCCACCCCTATATGTGTGGTCACTGCTGGTATTGATCTGCAACCACCCCCATATGGCTGGCCACTGCTGGGAGTCCTCTGCACCCACCCGTCTTATGGCAGGCCACTGCTGGTAGTCCTCTGCACCCACCCCCATATCTCTGTCCACTGCTGGGAGTCAAATGCACCCACCCCTATATGTATGGTCACTGCTGGTATTGATCTGCAGCCACCCCATATGGCTGGCCACTGCTGAGAGTCCTCTGCACCCACCTGTCATATTGCAGGCCACTGCTGGTAGTCCTCTGCACCCACCCCCATATCTCTGTCCACTGCTGGGAGTCATATGCACCCACCCCTCATATTGCAGGCCACTGCTGGTAGTCATATGCACCCACCCCCATATCTCTGTCCACTGCTGGTAGTCATATGCACCCACCCCTCATATTGCAGGCCACTGCTGGTAGTCCTCTGCACCCACCCCCATATCTCTGTCCACTGCTGGTAGTCATATTCACCCAGCCCTATATGTGTGGTCACTGCTGGTATTGATCTGCAGCCACCCCCATATGGCTGGCCACTGCTGGGAGTCCTCTGCACCCACCCCTCATATTGCAGGCCACTGCTGGTAGTCCTCTGCACCCACCCCCATATCCCTGTCCACTGCTGGGAGTCATATGCACCCACCCCTCATATTGCAGGCCACTGCTGGTAGTCCTCTGCACCCACCCCCATATCCCTGTCCACTGCTGGTAGTCATATGCACCCACCCCTCATATTGCAGGCCACTGCTGGTAGTCCTCTGCACCCACCCCATATCTCTGTCCACTGCTGGTAGTCATATGCACCCATCCCTATATGTGTGGTCACTGCTGGTATTGATCTGCAGCCACCCCCATATGGCTGGCCACTGCTGGGAATCCTCTCCACCCACCCACCCACCCCCTTGGAGCAGTACATTGCTGGCCTGGACCTACACACACACCAATATGAAGGTAACATGCAGGGCCAGTCTGTAAGCCCACATTCCTGGCGTATGTACGCCTCGTAGCCCAAATGTACTGGTGCCGTAACAGGGTACATGTGCAACGCACCGTACCCACGCATTCATTGCGTGGGTACGGTCCGTATCACTGTTCTACTGGTGCCGTAGGAGTACGTGTGCAACGCACCATACCCACGCATTCATTGCGTGTGTATGGTCCGTATCACTGTTCTACTGGTGCCGTAGGAGTACGTGTGCAACGCACCGTACCCACGCATTCATTGCGTGTGTACGGTCCGTATCACTGTTCTACTGGTGCCGTAGGAGTACGTGTGCAACGCACCGTACACGTCCACTTCCGTTGTTGCGGTACGCAGGGGTTGCTGGACACGCCCCCCAAGTGACCACACCCTGGTGGTAATGTATGGGCTCCATATTATAGGTTTGGCTTTGGGTATGGGGTATGTTTCCTGCTCCTCACCCCCACCCTGGCCCCTGGGTGTTGTTCTCACCTTCTGCGGCGTGTGCGTCGGGTCCGGTGCATCAGGTCGTAGGCTAAGAGGATCGGGAAGACACATACGATGGGGTTCATGGCGTGAACGTCGCGTACCGGGGCTCCGTTGCGTAGCGGTTCGCATAGGACTCTGCTTTTCCGGCTGTGTTTGGCTCCCGTAAGAAAAGAGCCGTACGGAGTGCCGTAGGGGGTGATTGGCAACAAACCAGAGATCACCTATAGAAAAGGGACCTGTCTTAGAAATCTCCTCAGCCCCAGCTACCCAACACCCGCTACCAGTAAGAACTGGCTTTCCATGTACATGGTGGGTTTCCACAGATGTGGACACTGCTCAGCCTGTAAATGGGCTCTGAGCAAGAAATTGGACTTCATGGGTCCTAACGAGAGACGCTACAAGATTCATACGAACATCAACTGCAACACAAATTTTGTTGTGTATATTATTGAGTGCAGATGTAACAGAAAATATGTAGGTAGCACGATACGACCCCTACGTGTCAGAATAGGGGAACACATGAGGGCGGTCAAACATGGCGATCTAAGATACCCCATTGCGACACACATTCTAGAATGCCCCTCGCAGGGTATACATAAGGACTTCCTATTCTATGGTATAGAGCAGACGATGAGAAACCCCAGAGGGGGTAATAGAGAACTCTTGCTTCGTAGAAATGAAGCATCCTGGATCCTGAAATTACGTATGACTGATATAGGGATGAATATTGATGATGAGATGCACTATTTTCTTGGCAAATGAAAGTTAGGCATCATATACAACCATACTGATGTATCATCCCCTGTCATGCTGTTATTGTATTGAATGGTTCATTTGTTTTTACCTTGCAAAATATCCAAAATTGGATCTCATTAGATCGAAAGAGAACTATGTGAATCATGTAAATATTTTGTTTAAAGATGTCATTCACTTACGCACTATAGTCACAAATATCCACTTCTGATAAACCATTATATACCCTTAACACTTCACGGTATGTTCAGTCTCTTGTGCTTATAAGATTTTTTAGGTTAGCCAATAGGTTAGCCAATACCGGTACATACGAATACCGGCACGCTCAGGCCTCTATACATGTTAAGTTTCTCAACATCATCAAACTTTATCAGATATCCACAAGTGCCACCCCATTTGGGGTGATCCTGATATCTACTGAGCCACTGGATAGGCAGTGCACTCGAGTAGTCTTGAGGGCCATTCCGCTCTTATATCCTAACTAACACTAATATTCAGGGGCTCATATGCACCTTACGCATATCTACGTCTGACGTATAACAAGACACTTCTAATCTCAATAGTCATGGTGGTTGTTCATCTTGGGGCTTTAATAAAGTTTCCTCCTTCTTACTGCCGTGGGTTTATCCTGACCCAAGATGGCTGCCACTCTTCTCCTATACACCATGCTGATTACATTTCTATAACAAGAATTTACTTATGACCAGGCACCTCAAGCCTTTTTTCACCATATACGACGTATGCGTCTATAAATAGGATTCTGGAACTAATTTACCGACCCATTCGTGAACCCGATTACGCTACGTTCTTTCCCGTTTTTTTCACCAGAGATATAATTTCTGGCATTCATGGGCCTTTTCCCCATTTAACACACATACACGAGAGTGGTATTTATTGTATTAGGAATGCTGGACTCAGTCTATTTTACTAGTCCCAACAATATTTGAATATGGCGCCTTTGATAACGATTCCGAATATACACGCATATGACCAACTTCCGGTCACGTGACATCCGAGCCGCAGATAAACCTGCCGAGTAACCTGTTACCGGCAACTCGAATTTGGAGCCAGACGCGGTTGGGGGCAGCTACGGATTGCGGTGATATTTTCTTCTACCCGGAGGTAAGGGAAGAGCCTTTTACGGGGCGCACGTCTACATGTAGCTGACCACGTGTCTCTTCTTTTCTTCGCTTTTTTGAAAGCGAGTGTACTTACAGATAGATTACTAGTCTCTGACGCGGAGAACATATTCTTTTCTTGGTTTTGTAGACGGGGTGTCTAATTACAGAGCTCAGCTGATTTTGAAAGCATAATCCATGCTAAATACCAGCCCCCCACGTCGCTAGATTGTATGACCTGGAATTATCGTCATACCTTATGTATGTATACCCTTCTTGACATTTATTCCTCATTAAGTTTCACCACTCCACAAAGTTGTCCTTAGACGTGGACATTAATAGCTATGTATTCTTTCTCTTCTTGATCCCTTTTTTTTTACAGACTTTGCTTACTAAACAGTGTACAGGTCAGTTTTTTGGAATAACTTTCAAACTTTTCAATATAGCACGTGAGACTTATATACTCATAGCCATTCTATATATTACTGGCCATCGCCCTTATTTTTCGTTCCGGCCTCGTAGACTCTCCATACCGCATGAGATATATGAAAACTGCACATGGAACGATCTTCTATCACATATATGAAATTTTCACATACATCACGGGCACGTTAAAGCTATACATTTCAGATACTCACCAACTGATATGATAAGGCTAGTACTCACCTGATCTCACGGTGCTTGGTAGTACACTATAGCCTTGTGATACCACCACCACACGTACCCTGGGAGCACATTTGTTTACGCTGTTAACAAATGTTTGCAACATCGTTTTAAATAAATTTTTGGACTAATGTGGATTACTATATCAATTTTGTACCTAGCCGTGAACAAGTCGCATGTACAATATTACTAGAGGCGACGAAACACGTGTTGGCTTGGGAACCCCTGTGAAGACTGAGAAATCATTATGCAAATGAGAATATTAAACTGAAGAAAATCATATGAAAGAGACGAAGATTCACTCATTGTGTTATATGCTCATGTGTACTATAACCTGTGTTTATTTTATTTCTGCGTGTGCTTGGGTATCCTTATCTTGCCGTAGGGACGAATCGTACTTGCTGGGCCGGAAACCGCTGCTTAAATAAGTCCGGACGTCACGTACAAGCTGTTCCAGATCAGAATAGTTTTTTTTTTTTTCCCGTATGGTCTTTTGTACGATTCGTACGGAAAAAGGCTTTCTGTACGAATCGTACTTCCTAAGTTGTAAGAAAAGTTTACCGGGTACGAGTCGTATGGAGAAAACGCTCTGTACAACGATTCGTACAGCATTTTCCCAGGATCGGAATCGGCCCCCATGTGTAGAATTAATTTGTCTTATTGCTTTGCTAAGAGTATATTTTGCAATAGTCTTCTTTTTTCTTCTTCATATATAGCTACTCCTTCCAAGGGGAAACCTGACAGGAAGGAGTTGGCAGCCAAGGCCCGGCGCCTGAAGCTGGAGGCAATACAGACTGAATATCGTCGGCTGGTGGTTCTGGAAGAGGAGGAGGAAGAGGCGGCAGCAGCTGCAGCCTCCTCTAATGCCCCAGGCCCCAGCCACCGCCCTCCAGTGGTACTGCGCCACCATCTGGCAGCCGCCCGCCGCCACCCCTCCATCAGTGCTGCCCTCCCCTGTGGATGCAACTGCCGCACATTGAAGCGCCTTGTTGCCCGCCTGGAGGAGCAAGTACGTGCCCTCCAGAGTCAAGCCCGCCGAACTTAAGACCCTGTTTATTGCCCTTTTTTAATTGTTCTTTGAGTGGGTGGGAATCGGGCGTTGGGTTTTCTCTTTTCATTGGACAATTGGATATTTTGTTTTACGTTTTCTTTACAGACATTGGTTGGGGTTAGGGAGAGGGGTGGGTCAGGTGTTGTGGGATTTTTTTACATAGTTTATTTTTGTTAGGGTATTAAATAATATATTTCTACTTTACATACAATGTTGTTAATGTTTTTTGGGTGGGGTTACTGTTTTACATCACACTGTATCCTTCTTTCCTTGCTGGTGCAGGGCCGCCCACAGCCAGTGTTTGATTTTAATAATTGGATGACTTTGTAAGACAGAAACAGATAGATGCGGCACCCCTCACTAAGTGACTTGTCCTACTAGTGCTGTCATTCTCTTCTACTCTAGGCACTCTGCAACTGGACTCAAAGGGGTGTGTGGAATTGAATTAATGAAAACATGTCCATTAATAATTATGCCTGCCCCAAACATCTCTTACCTTTGCTTGATGTTTAACTTAGGCAAAGAGATGGCTGCATGGTGATGATGGTTTTCTTTCCTAACATGCCATGGTTGTGGTGGTGGTGGTGGTAGTAGTAGTTGTAGACACTGGCAGCAGCATTTGCAAAAAAAGGAACTGAGACAGTCAGTAGCCTGAGAGAGACTCTTCAAGGAGGAGTAGAATGAAGTAAAGTACAGAACTTACTGCAAAACAATAATATGCAAAAATACAATAAAACCTAAATGGTGGTGGGGAAAGCCGAGTAGTACACAGAGTTATAAACTATTGTTCTGTCAAGTCACTTGACTAGGCCTACAGTACACTGGACACAAGCGTAACTGTTAGTGCTGTGTAGGAGGATGACAACAAATCCATTAATCCAATCAATGCCGGCAATTAATGCTGATGTATTAGGTTCCTTTGGTAAAAAAATTACCTCACAGATATACTGCTCATGGGTGGGCAAGCAGAAGAAGATCCCCACCGTGCCTTGAAATTGAAGTACTGTTGCTTTTGCCACATCTGCCCCAGGAAGCGTGTGATAAATTATTGGTGTACATTTAATTTAGTCATACCTCAATAAGTCACACAGCCCGGGGGAAGAGGGTTAGGGTTTGTTGAATGTTTGGGAACGGGGGTTTGGGGAATGGTGTGAGAAAGAAAAACAGTACGCATGGACAAACAACAAACGACAGAATCTTTGTAGACTACCATATCCATATCAATATGTTAAGGGAGAAAAAGGAAATGCATGCATGATGATGATAAGGAGACCCGGATTACATACAGTTTGTGTTCAGTGTTACCGGGCTTACTTTTACAGATAGCAAAGAAAATTTTAAAACATCTGTAGGGATGAATTATAAACAGAGAGCAAACCTAATGATAATAATAATAATAGCGACAAGAACACACTATTGTAATGATTGTAGACAAAAATATGAATCGAATTATTTAAAAGATGATGAAAGTTGATACTGTTACTGTGTAATCCTGGTCAAATGGGGAGTTGAATCTCTGCAATTCTCTTGGTCCTCCCTTCCATGGATGCTCCGTCCATCAATCTTGGGTGACGCCACTGCCTGCCTGGCAGATGTACATTAATTGGTAAGGTAAGTGTGCATTGTTTTCCCAAGTATACCACAGGGTAAGGCCCGGCCTGTAACTGTAGATGCAAAAACAAAAGGGATATTGAGAAACCAAGTTGAAAGAAATGCACAAGTTATGGTGTAGTGCAACAAGAACCCTTTCCGAGGCGGCATGGATACATCATCTCTACTCTAGTCTGTTTCCAGCATTAACCTACAACACCAACAGGACAGAGCAGGCCCACGGTGACGGCACCCTTTGTACATCCTCGATTTAGCGTACATTTTTTGATAGAGTTGGACAAAGCACATATCCAGCAACATAGCATTTTACAATTTAAGTGACTAAATCAATGCACCGCAGTCATACCACCGCTATACTTGACTCCACCGCTACACAGACATTTAGGTCTGCTGTGGTTGTTGTTTACTTGTTTACCTTTTATGCCACTCATGAAACGCCCTGACTTATTCCATCAATCATCTCCGATCCATGTAATGAGTGACTGTGAAGATACTATGTCACTGTGGTCATCATGATGGTGTTGTTCAACTCAGTCTGCAGTGTACCGAGTGAGTCCCCTTCCTATATTCAAAATGCAATGTATCGGCCTGCAGTAGAAGTACACATTTGTTATTAAAAATACAGGAAGGGAAAAGGGACTTGAGTTACTTTTAGTGTGTAGATTATTACATAAAGTACACAATGAAGTAACTTCATGCACAACAAACAACAACAAAATCCCTCAGTCAGCATCCAATGCATGACATCATTCATTACCTGTTCCTTCTCATCTTCAATTAATGGGCAGTCTCTCTCGGATCAGAAAGGAGGATAGCTATAGTAGTCATCATCAATCATGTTCCACTTCTTTTGGAGGGACTAGGAAATATTTTCTTTTTTCTTCTATTTTGCATCATCCAATCATCATCTGTCTTCTTGAGGGCAATGGATTTAGGGAGATTCAGGAGGATGGAGGAGCAGGATTCGGAGGAGTGTACTGTGATATGCAGACAGCTGAAACTTGTATATGGCAATAAAACAATTAGAAGACGGAGGTGATGGATTTGTTGTGATTCGAAGTTTCTAATCAAAAAGACAGACACAAAAAAAAAAAAAATAAGGGAGGGAGACAGTAAGAAGTGCAAGCCTAATTGTCAGGGAAGTATAGCTCGTCCTCAAACTCTGGGGGTTCAACCAGAAGTAGGTAATCATCATCTAACACACCACTTCCATCACCTGAGCCGCTGTCCTCATCTTCCTCCCTTGATTCATGTATTGTGTAATTCGGTGGTATAAAGTGCTGATTCATTTTGATCATGGTTAACCTCTCCACGTTTTTGGGTGAGAGACTGGTCCTTTTCACTGTTACAATGGAACCAGCAGCACTGAAAACACGTTCAGAAGAGACACTTGCGACAGGGCAAGCCAGATAGTTTATCGCCAGCCTGCTGAGCAGTGGCCATTGGCCCCTTTTCCCATACCAATACCGCAATGGGTTTTGATCAATGTACACCTCTGTTGGGTCGTCCAGATAGGCCTGGACCATCCACTCAATGTTCAGGGGTGCTAAACTTTTTTCGGGCTCTTTTCTCGTTGCATCAGCACTGGACTTACCAATGCCTTGCTATAAATACCAATCCTGTAACGATTTTATTGGGCATAATGATCCAGTTCTTGCTGTTGTCGATAATGTTGGTGAGTTTTCTGAGCCAAATGCACTGCCCTCAGGCTCCGAAGTTGAACTTGACGCCGGATGCCCTGCTGCAGTACTTGTTGTGGGTTTATCTAGCGGGCTTTTAATTAGCAGCCGTTCATTTTCCAACTTACTCGCTGACTCAGCTATCCAAGTTTTGTACCAGGCAACATCCATTTCTGAAAAAGGAATTAATGTCTTTAGTGCCCATTTTGTCAGTGGATCCAGAATTGTGGCACAAATGTAATGTTTTTGTGACAAAATCTTATTTTGCACCCTTGTATTGTCAGCTAAGCGACGGGCTAAGCTCTACACCAACTCATATGCTTCTTTTTTTCCCTCTACATCTTTGTGTGCTTCAGACACTTCCTTCAGCTGATGCTCTAGTATTTGCAACAATGGGATAGCTTGGCCCATAGTACAGTCCTCCTTGCTGACTTCACGTGTGAAGACCTCGAAAGGAAGAAGCATCTCAGTCAGGCATTTAACTAGGCACCATTGGCACCATTGGTCCATCTGAAGGGCCGTTCACAGTAGCATCCCCTCTTCACATGACATATTCATTGATTGGCCTGTACTGCTCAAACAGACGGTCAAGCATGGAATAAGTTGAGTTCCAACGTGTTGCCACCTCCTGGATGAGTGCTTTGACTGGCATTCTATAGTCACGTTGAATGATCCTCAGCTGCTTCTGAGCTTTAAAAGAATGGCTGAAATGAGTGCATATTCTTCCGCAGGTGGTCAGTAAGTTGCTGACTATGGCTTCTTTTTTCAGAAAGTCTTGAACAATAATATTAATGCAGTGCGCCAAACACGGAACCCAGAAATAGGAACCAAGCTCCATGGCCTTAAGTACATTACTGCCATTATCTGTGGAGACAAAACCAATTTTAAGCCCTCTTGGGCGCAGCCATTCAAAAACCTTGCTGTGAAACTCTTCCATTATGTTTACAGCAGTATGAGATTTCTCCATGGCGAACATGGAAACAGTTGCATGTTTCCGAGTAGCTTTAAAAATCTCAGCTGTATCAACAGCACCTACTTCAGATAACTTATCTCTAACCCCCACAAATGAGACCCAGTGTGCAGTGATGCACATGTAATCAGTGGCTTGGCAACTGGTCCACATGTCTGTTGTTAGGTGGATATTGTGAACAGCAAAGCTTGTCCAACCAATTCCAGCACATCATGATGTAGTGCTAGAACAGCAACTCTTGCGAAATAGGACTGGCTGGGAACCTTCCATTTAGGGCAGATTGTTGACACAAATTCAAGGAAACCCACCCCTTCCACAAATGAAAAAGGGAGAAGGTCCAGGGCTAACATTTTAGCCAGCTTCGCATTGTACAACCGTGCCGTTGGGTGGTTGCCTTGGTACTGCCCCTCCAACCTAAGCATGCTGTCAATGGTAGGCTGGATTATTTTCCTTTGTGGTGCAGTTGTTTTCTCTAACCCAGTTAGGCTCAACAACGCACTTTGTTTCATTGCAGTACTACTTGGTCGCCTTGGTGTCTCAGCCTGACTCTGACTCTTACTGCAGTGTCACTGAGATGTTGCTGAGGTGGATGTGGGCGGTACCACTACACTACTGGGGACAGGGCTAGAAATGTCTCCTTCCACCTCGATAATATCGTCCCGTGATTCTTCATGCCCAACAACAATGGGTTGAGTTTTACTTTGTTCTAAGCGATGTAGGTGAGCCTCCCACACGATAGTGTGGTGTATTTTGAGATGACTTGTTTGGCCTCCGGTACCATAGTTTGTACCAAGCTTACTCCGCCTAACAGCATGTCGACAAATTGAGCATATAGCAATGTTCTCCTCCTTACTGCTAACCGAAAAGAAGTCCCAAACTGGGGAGGAGAACTTTCTGGTGCTGCTGGATGTGCCACTTTCAATACCAGATGAACTGGAGGGTGTGCTTGGAATGTGACTCTGTGCAGCTACACTGTGATTTCTACCACTACCTACTGAGGTGGTGGTTGAGCTGGATCTAGGTCCTTGCCTTTCCTTTGCAAATGAAAATATGGAAGCTGGAGATTGTGGTGGTGTTACCTGTGTTGGTGGTATCCGTGCTACATCCCTTGCAGCCATTTTGGATAGGGTAATAATGTTGGTCTCCATATCCTTTGGGCCGGGAGTGATGTCCGTGATGACTGGCTCATCATCATCATCATCCCCCTCTTGTACATCTACCTTCATAACTCTAAGGCTTTCTGGAACCTTCCTTTTAACTAGCCTTGTCTTGTGGCGTGCATCACTCTCAGACTGAGCTGGTGGCTTCCAAGTGACATCAAGATCATCAGAAGCGGGGCCTGAAGAAGAAGATGATGGACTAACCCTCCTTTTCCTTGCTGGTGGTCTGGAAGACAGTGGATCTTCTGAAACAGTGGCTTGCACCTCTTTGTCTGCAGGAAGCTCGATTTCCTGAAATGCCCCTACTTCAGGAGGAACAACTACTATTGTGGGCTGTTGTTGTGGCTGTTCTTGTGGCTGCTGCTGTTCTTGTGGCGGCTGCTGTTCTTGCGGCTGCTGCTGTTCTTGCAGCTGCGGCTGTTCTTGCGGCTGCGGCTGTTCTTGCAGCTGCGGCTGTTCTCGCGGCTGCGGCTGTTCTTGACGCTGCTGCTGTTCTTGCGGCTGCGCCTGCTGCTGCAGACTTATCTGCTGAGTTTCCGCCTGCGTTGATTGTGTACTACTTTACGATAATGACATTTCAACATCGCTACTCGTTAGTAGACTGGCTACCTCTGCGACACTCATGGGCTTGGGCCTAGGTTGGTGGGGTTGGCCCGCTGGTGCGGAGGTGCTGCTTCTAGCTTGGTTCCCGCCGGACAAAGCTGCTGCAGGAGTGTGTTTTTTGGTCCCAAAAAACAAATTTGCCGGCAAACCAGTCGTGGTTAGTGCCTCTTGCCTTTTCTGTTCCTTCTTCTTCTCACCGGAAAATTTCTTGGTACTGGAGGACCTGGTACCTTTCTTTGGGGCCATCTTCTTCAGATGTCAGACAGGACGCAGGTGCACAAGTTGCAGAGATGTCTGTGGTCACACGTGGACGTGATGTGATGCGCAGCAGGACTTCTGTCTGGCAGTACAACAGATGATGTTGATAGTTACCTCCTCCTCTGTCTTTTTGTGCACCTAAAAGCAAATAAGCCAGGAGAAGAACATAAGTGAAATGTTGCATTTGTTGTTGTGGTTCAATTACTACTAGTACAAACAAACAAATAAAATATATAGTGTAGCCATTTGTGAGACTTTGGCAACAAGGGCTATGGTATACTACTTACTGTGTACAGTGTAAACACTACACTCTCAGGAAGGATAGGAAAGAATAAGAACAACAACCAAAATACAAATGTAATGGAAGGGAGCTGCTGGCAAAGGGGTTGGATGGAAGCAGTAAGCCAATAGGAAAACCATGCAGGCCCATATGGCAAAAGCAGCACACTAATAATAACTCCCATCAGAAAAAGCCACCAGCCACATGGACACTCACACGCAAGAAGCAGGAGGCCTGGGAAACAATGAACTGACAAAAGGACTATAAAAGAAGCCAGGCAAAAGATGCATGCTAACCCACACTGCTGTGTATTCTTAATGCAATAAAATGCAAAAACGAAATTCCACAGGGCAAAACAAGGTCTGCAGGGTGCACACCAACACATCAGGCACACACAACAAAGGTATTTCTTTAACACACACCCAAAAACAGAAAACACATTTTCCAACTCAATCCAATGCCATCCATGCCCTAAATGATGTTTAAATTCAACAGAACACACAGAAACACTTGTTTAATGCACCTGTGGCTACCTGCTCTGAGCCTACTGGATTAAAGCAGGCCAGTGGGCAGACAAGGCCACACAAGCTTGCAGGCCTAGGCTTCAAAATGGCCACCAGCCACATGGCCAGGCCCACCCAATTACAAGAAACAGAAGACAGACAATGCAGGCCTGTTGCAAAAAACACACTGCCTGCCTTCAAAATGGCCGCCAGCCTCATGGCCAGGCCCACAACAAGAAGCCTAGGCCACAAAGGAATAACTTTGCAGGCCTATATATGACAAAAGCAGCACACTAATAACTCCCACCAGAAAAGGCCACCAGCCACATGGACACTCACAAGCAACAAGCAGGAGGCCGGGGAAACAATGAACTGACAAAAGGCCTATAACCCCTTCGATGCGCATGACGGAGCGGTTCCGTCATGCGCGTCGGTTGCGCTGTGCGCATGACGGAACCGCTCCGTCATGGCCCCGCCCGCGCACAGAACCTTTAGCACAGCGCGGAAATCCGCGCTGCGCTGAAGGGGATAAAAGAAGCCAGGCAAAAGATGCATGCTAAACCACACTGCTGTGCCTCTTTAATGCAATAAAATGCAAAAACGAAAATCCACAGGGCAAAACAAGGTCTGCAGGGTGCACACCAACACACCAGACACACACAACAAAAGCATTTCCTTAACACACACCCAAAAACAGAAATACCCCCCAATAAACACATTTTCCAACTCAATCCAATGCCATACATGCCCTAAATGATGTTTGAAAAACATTCAACACACACTAAAGGAACAGTTGCTTCATCATGCACCCACCCATGACTAGCTCTGGGCCTACTGGCTACCCCCAACAATTTTGAAAAAAGAATGATAAGTACCAAAATTGTAGTTGCAGCAACTGCAATGCCCCAAAACAAACAGACACAACACCAACTTACTTGTAAAATATCAAATTCAAAAGTCCTCAAATCCAATGATAATGATGTAGCAGACACAAAGAGTGATCCTTCCAGCTCAAATCCAAAGGCAGAATGAACAGGAGATGGACAAAGCACTCTGAGGAGCCTGCTGGACAGGAACAGGAAGTTGGAGACTCTGTGGCACTTCCTTCCTCTCCCCCCCAAATTTTTTTTTTTTAAAAAGGACTCCTTGCACAACAAAGGGCAGCCAAATGTCAATCTGAGGAGTTTTTTTCATCCAAATCATCATTTACAGAAGGTTTTATGCAACTAGAGTTAATATTCTTCTCCGTGACGTGTTTGCGACCTCACGCTCTCTCTCGCGGTTGAAAATGACGTTTTCGCGATCTCAGACTCTCTCGGTGTCTGATGGCGAGGCGAATGACGTGATCACGATCGCAAACTCTCACGGGATAGCGCGACCGGTTATCAATATCTCGTGGAGCACGCAAACGGATTGGAAAACTCGTCGGCGAACGCGGGGATCCCGGTAAGGCGATCGCAAACGCGAGAATACATTTTCAAAGCGCGAACATGAAAAAAATCTTCGCAGCACGTCAAATAGTGGACATTTTGCCATTTTCGCGCTCTCCGCGGAACGCGAAAATGTAAAAATATCGAAAGTTCCGCAAGTGGAAGGGAATTTGACGCCCACCATTACTAAATAACAGATCTTTATTGTTACCCAATTCAATGGTATCCATTTTATCAACCTCAGATGAACAAAAGCAGGCCGGGATTGGAGCCTGTGACCATGAGGTCAAACACAGGCCCCTATAGTGGACGCATTGCTCCTCTAAACCACCAGACCTAGCTTATTGTTTGTATTAGACTGGCGATAGTGAGGCCTGCAGGGAGGAACCGGGCAATGAACAAGGAGACAATGGGACGCTCAAGGTTGCTGTCTGCAGTCTCAGTTTCAATTAGATGGGAAACTCAGGAGAAAGTGTTGATGCTCCTCTTAGCTAATTATTTGGTTGGTTCCTGGTGGCGTAAGAAAAGATATGGATGTTTTTGAAACTCCTGTGTAGAAAAGTAACCCTCTGGCCCACATATAAGTCCCTTGTAAAAGGTACCAGTGGTACCAAGGGCCTTGTGACCAGAGAGGGTCCCTAAGCCCTGCAGCATGTATTGTGCCACATAAAGAGACCCCTCACCAAATGCAGGAATACTGCCACTGCAGCCTGCGTCTTTTGGTGCATATAAAAATGAAGAGTCGGCCTGGCACACATCCCTGTGTGCCAGACATACCAGCACTGCAAGAGGCATAGGTAAGTCACCCCTACAGCAGGCCTTACAGCCTTAAGGAAGGGTTCACTATGCCTCCTATGAGGATATAACTGCATGTGAAGATATGCCCTTATGGTGTCTAAGTACATTCTTAGACATTATAAGTGCATAGTGAAGCTATACTGAGTACATGGGCTGAGAGCTTGTCATTACGAGTTCCACAGCTCCATAAGGGCTTTACTGAATTCCAAGATGCTTGGTATCAAACATCTCAGATTAATAAACCCACACTGATGCCAATGTTGGATTTATTAACCCCTTCGCCGCGGGGGTAATTCCCCCACAGCGCGGGGGGGTGGCTGCGGCGGCACTGTGCTCGCGACGAGCCAAACTCGTCATGAGGCACAGTGGAGCTGTGCTCAAGATGAGCTGAGCTTGTCACGACCCCGCCCACTGATTGATTCTGCCGCACAGGCGGGGAATCAATCGCTCGTGGGCGGGCCGCGACCATTATGACGAAGCCAGCACCGAAGCGGTTACGAAATGCACCTCAGGGGTTCCCCTCGGAAACCTATCAACCCGATAGTGTGTGCCTGACTGATTCTCACCAGCCTGCCAGCTCTAGACATGTTTCTGCCCCCCTGAGGTAGGAGCCTTTTGCTCTTGTGGGTCTGAAACAAAGCCTGCTCTGGGTGGAGGTGCTTCACACCTACCCCCAAGCAAGTAGAGCATAGAAAGGGGGTGAGCCTCAAAGGCTTCCCGTCCTTCGTTATGCTGCCCAGGGCCTCTCCAGTTTTGGCAGCAAGGTCGGTGGGAAAATTAGTAAGCAATAGAGTTATCCCCTCTCAGTCAAGAACACTCCTAAGGTGCCCTGTGCTTAAGTGACCCCCTCCTTTCAGAATCCTCCATATTGGTTTGGAGGATTGTAGACAATAGGGTTAGGGGGACATCCAAAGGGTGTTGTCACCCTAAGGTAAGTAGCCCATTGGCTACTAC
This sequence comes from Triturus cristatus, assembly GCF_964204655.1. NCBI lineage: Eukaryota > Metazoa > Chordata > Amphibia > Caudata > Salamandridae > Triturus > Triturus cristatus. Next base: position 890,413,185 of record NC_140585.1, on the reverse strand, counting down.
CTTCTAATCCATGTAATCCCCCTAAATTGAGTATTTAGGGGCACTCCTGAACCTTAATCCTCAGATTACCAATGACCTACAAAGAAGAGCCATTCAGCAGTGAAGACTGAAGACATCAACTGACTTGGCCCCAGCCCTACCAACCTGTCTGCAGCCCTCCAAGACCCTGCTAAAGAAGATCGACTCGTCCCGCAGTCCAATGACTTCCAAAACCCTGGGAGGCCTACCTGCCTTCTTAAAAGACTCCTAATCTCCCATGGACAGTGGATCTATTCAGAAGAAAACCAACCCTTAAGACAAATAGCTCTGCCTGCAGAATCGCAAAACTGACCACCTTTGCACCCGACGCTCACGGCCTGAGTCCAAGTGGTCCAGCAAAACTTCCCCAGCAATTCAGAGCAAGAGTGTACCATGGGCTGACCCCTGCCAGACTCCACGTCGAAGCCTGCAGGCTCTGCACGTCAACCCTCCCAACCGCAACCTGCACTGGTGAGCTGTTTTGTGACACAAAACGACACCCCTGCACCCAGAGCCCCTGGGCTTTGGGGAGATCCATCAACAGTGTTCTGATGCCCCAACACATCCCAACTGACCTCTGCAGCTATAGGTTTCCATTGATCGGCCTCCTGGCCTGAGCATGCAGCCTTTTTACAAGTTTGAGATTCTGTGCCGCTGGAGGTGTAAGTTTGGTGCTGCCTTGTGGCCTCCCTGTGCTTACTTTAACCCCCAGAGACTGGGTTACCAAACTGTGCTACTTACCTGTAAATAGTACCACTATGATTGCCCCCTTTCTCTATTGGATAACATTGGCACCAGAGACCGAGTTTGACCTCTGCACCAAGCCGCCCCAGTGCCGCTGGTGGTACAGTTTTGTCACTTATCTGACCCTTGCCTGGTACTAATTCTTTATCCAGAAACTCAATGTCGTAAATCGTTTACGAGCATATTGCTGATTGTGTTTCCTCCCATAGGATAACATTGTATTGTTGAGAAATGCACTGTATCCTCTTTTTACATTGAGAAACATTGATATTGCAAAACGTATTTACATTTCTTTGGGCCTATAAAATAAACATAGTAAAAGTAATACATTTACAAACCGTTTGTCTTGGATTTAGTCATTGAGTGTGTGTAATCGTTTATTGCCTGTGTGTGGACAACAAATGCTTAGCACTGCCCTCTGATAAGCCTAACTGCTCGCCCACACTACCACAAAAGGGAGTGTTAGAGTTATCTACTTTTGCCTCTGTAAAGCCTCTGGGGATCTACTGGACTCTGTGCACACTATACCTGTTAGACCTGTCACATTGGCGTGGGTCTCCCTTCCATTTTTCGCTGTTGCCTCATATGTTTTTGCTGATGTTAGTTGCTCAGGGCACTGTGCCACTGCTGTCCAGTGCCACAGTGCAAGTGCTCCCTATTGTAAATTAATGTATAATTTGGGCTTCCATGATTGGCTGATTTGGTTTACTTGTCAGACCCTAGTACAGTGCACCAGGAGTGCCCAGGGCTTGTAAATCCAAATGCTGCTGGTGGGCTTGCAGCACTGTTTGTGCCACCCACAGAAGCAGCCTGGAAAAGTGTGTCTAAGGTCTGCCATTGCAGAGCCTGCGTGCAGTCTGGTACTGTCATACTGACTGGGCAAGTGCACCCACTTGCCAGTCCCTAAACCTTCCCTTTTCTTCATATCAGACACCCCTATGGTAGGCCCAAGGGCAGGGTACATTGTAAGGATAAGGTAGGACATGCCCTGGTGTGTGTGGCATGTTCTAATAGTGAATTACAGCCATTTTTGTTTTTCACTATTGCAAGGCTATCTGTTCTCCATAGGCCAGAATGGGCAGTTTGGTTCTTACATTTTATAATCCTAACTGACTCAGAGAACATGGTAGAAATTCGAATTTGTATGCCTGAACTCAGAATGATAAAATACATCTTTTAGTGAAGTTGGATTTAACATTCTGTGTTTGAAAGTGCCACTTTTAGAAAGTAGGCATTTTCTTGTCTAACCATTCAAACGTGCCTCTGCTAGGCTGTGTATTCCCTGTCTGGAGTTTGAGTGACAGGGCTGGGGAATTCCAGGAGACAGGGTGAGGTGTCCCAGTGGTGAACAGAGAGATCTGCATCTAGATGTGTGGGAGGAGTTGCACCTGGGACCTGAATAGGGCTGTGCCTTCCCTCCACAATGCTGGCTCCACCTCCTGTGGTGCGTCTGATGTCTCTGCCCTGCACTCTGAAAGGAAAGAAGGAGTCAGGTAAACAAAGTGCTCCAGGACTGACCAGAACCGGTTTGAACAAGGCAAAGGCCCCTCTGCCTTCAGAGGACAAAGGATTTTGGGGTATAAGTATTGTGACCCTGATCCCAAGAATTTAGATCACTTTGGGAAAACAAGAAGAACCTCTGCTGAGGTAGGAACCAGAAGAAGCTGAGGAGGAAACTATCTCTGTACCTGGGGGATTGGCCTGCAGTGGTTTCCTTACTGCCAAAGAGAGGAGAAAGGAACTTTGTGTGTACTTTTGCTCAACTTGTGAAGGATCTCCAAGGGCTTGGAAAAGAGCTTGCCTTCTGCTGAAGTCTCAGGAACAACAGACTTCACCCCCCAGCTCCCCAGAGTTCTTTGGAAGTGCCTGCTGCTGTTGTTGGGCCTTCTGAGGGACTGCGTGTCGCAAGGAGCTGGAAGCGCGACTCAAGAAGGAGCAATGTGCCGCCGTCTGTGCTGTTGTCGCATCTCATAAAGTGTGTCGCCGCTGCAGCATCGCATCGAGCGGAAGCATCTCGCATCATCCCGGAAGTGTCTCGCAACGCTGAAGAAGCGTGTCGCTATCGCAGCCATCGTAGCTGCCACATTGCAACGCACCAAGAGAAGACTCTTGCATCGAGGAAGAAGCGTGTCGCCATCGCAGCCTTCATAGTTGTCGCATTGCACCGCATCAAGAAAAGCACCACGCATCCATGGAGAAGCATGCCGCCATCTGAGCTGTTGTTGTCGCATCGCGTAAAGGGGTGTCGCCGCTGCAGCATCACATCGAGCGAAAGCGTCTCGCAACGTCGGAGAAGAGTGCCGCTGCCAAGGCCGCTGGCGTCGCATCGTGTAAAGTGTGTCGCCGCTGCGCTGAAGCATCGAATCGAGTCTTCTCGCATCATCGGAGAAGCGTACCGCATCTGGAAGATCTTCACGTCTTAATTTCTTTGCACCAAAACCTTCAACGCATCAACATCGTTGCAACACTTTTGTTGCCCTGCGTGTCACATCTAAAAGGTACATTGACTTAAAGTGTCGCATTTAATAACTAAAGAGAACTAAGCAAAATTCTACCATCTAAACTAACAGTATTGTGTATTTTTGTCGTTTAATGGTCTTGTGGTAAATCTATATAAAGAGTACTTATTTTTTATATAAAACCTGTGTGGTGTCCATCTGTAGTGTTGTCACTTGGTTACTGTATGTGTTCACAAATGCTTTACACACTGCCTCTGAGATAAGCCTGTCTGCTCGTGCCAAGCTACCAAGGAGGTGAGCAGGGGTTATTTTAGGAGTGTACCCCCTTACCCTGACTAGAGGAGAGGGTCCCTATTTGTCACAAGTGAATACCTGTGCCAACTAGAGACCCCCAAGTCTAACAATACCTTACTTTGATATAGTACATACAGAGCCAGCTTCCTACATCCTTTTATTTTAATTGGTGTTTCCGAAGTTAGTTGGGCAGATTCCTTCAAAATTTGGAGAGGGAACAGTCCTCTTTCTGAGCTTTTCATGAGAGTGAAAAGCTCTATGCTAAACCCTGATTTCCCTCTTTTGCCAAGTCTTCTACAGAAGACTATACTATGCTGACTCCTTATCAGCTCCCTAAATAGAGCCTTGGTTAGATGGTCCTGTAGTCGCTCTATGTTTCGAAGAGAGAAGGGGAAATTCTTTATGGAACATCCATTTACAACAATTTGTTTCATTACTGTTGTGGCTGTCACTGTTCTGTATCTCATTTTATTTATTTTTGGCTTATCTATAAAATTATTTCAGCTTACCGCCTGCATTGCTGTATTTATTGAACTCATTTTTATTCTGTTTATATTCTTGACTGATTAGTATCCCAAACTAAAACCTATTAGATCATAATTGGTGATTCTTGGTCCTCATTGGGAAGTTACATTGGCTTCCCAAGTTGAAAATGTATTGCTGATGTCTTCTCCTTTACACTGCTTCAAGTCAACCAACAAAGGTCCATACGACCAATGGGGAAATGTCTTTAACGACTTCACTAAAAGATTAAGGTGTAAGTACCAGCGCTCCATCAACTGCAATAACTCCTCATTTCTGAAGGCAGAAGTTTTAAATGAGTTTATAATTTTGTGACATTAGATCCTCTAAAATGGAATTACAATCTGGTGTCAGCCAAGTTTTAAAGAGTACATTCAATGACTCGTTGTTAATGAGTGAAGTGAATAAAATTCAGTTTTTTACTACCAATCTCACATTGCAGAGTCTGGCTAGAATTGGGTTCAGGACCTTTATATTCTGTAGTTTGTGCGAGTTAGCAAAAAATCTCTTCTATCTTTAATATTTCTGTGATTGAATAATGTAGTCTATAGTCACTCAGAAACCTCTTGTTGATCATTACGCTTTGATCCCCCTCCACTTAGCATCTATTCTAGTCTTAAATACTGGTTTGAATTGCCACCTGCTAACATTTGTGGATTGTCATAGAATGTCTTTTGCTGTACGGCGCGGCTGGAGTGGCTGATACGTGCTCTATAACTGCCAAGGCTGTGGACACATTAGGGCCTGTTGCATGGGTGTAGCTTAGTCAGTGAGATTTGGGGGGTGTGAATCTCAAATTTCTAATTACAAAAGCAGTTAGACACATGCTATATGTGTGTGTGAAGACCAAGGTTTGGGAGGAACTTTTCCCATGAGGAGCAGGGTCAGTACTGGTTTGCATTTGGTGGACCTTTATTGCTGATTTAGAGTTTGGCAGACAGGTACTCTGTTGCAAAGGTGGCAAAGTACCCTGTCGACCAAATTGATGGTCTGCCTGCACAATTATGAGATTGGCGGACCACAAGTTATCCCCTAATGGATTAAATATACTCTGTCAGTGTAAAACTTCCTTAAACGCCCCAAACGGAGTAGGTCCATGCGGAAGTAAGCCATCGACCTTCCGTCTTGTTGAGAGTGGGCAGTCAGTGACTTTCTTTTAACTGTCCACTAAACTCAAGGTCCGCCTACCCGAATTTGAGGTGTGTGGACCATAAGATTTACGCTGTAAGAGTGAAATTTGCTCTGTCAGTGTAAAACTTCCTTTTAATGACTGACAGAATAGGTGCCATCGGCAGTAAGCCATTTGACCTTCCGCCCTACTTAGGGTGGACGGTCAAATGTTTTTTTTCTTTTTACCTTCCATCACTGCCAGGTATATCTTGATAGTGAGGGACAGTAAAAAAAAAGAATGACCCTCCACTCCATGGGAGAAAACTGTTGTAGTAGTCATTATGTTTTTTCTTAACTTTCAAAAACAAACTACCGCTTTGGAGGGTTGTTTTTGAAAAATAAAAATCTTAGGAAATGTTTGACAGCCAGCATTCATGTTTGACGGTGCCGTCAGTTAAATGTTTTCAACATTGACAGGAACTGCCATGACCGTGGTTCTGTCCAATGTATAGAGATCTCTGCTGGCCTGGCGTACATTTCGAAACATGGAGGGTGGAGTAAAGGCAATTAAGTCCTCTGCCACCCTGTCTGCTTTTACACCATCTGACAAATCCTAAATCAGGCTCTCTGTCTAGAGTGGTTCAGTGGAGGAAAAACAAGGGATTGGGATGCTACTTCGAGAGATTTCCGATGGTTAGACTATTTGCAAGCATTCACCACATCACCTTCAGCTGTTTGATTGCCAGTAGTATGCTTGGAAACCTGAAACTGGGAAACTTTCCAAACCTACTACTGCCAATTTTTATGAATTGTAAAAAGTTGTAAATTTGCATTTCTTCAAGGAGTACTGCTATGAGCGCAGATTTGCTACTTTTTTAATAAACAGGTCCCCGTGGGTCATATTTAGGAAAAAGTGGTGCAACACTGTGCAGCAAGAAAAGTTGCTGGTCTTGCTCATATCACTGTAAGAGAGCAGAACTGCACCATAACTTCAAAGAAATGGCGCAGTTGTGTTCTCTCCATCCCTCCATAAACTGGTGCACTTTGGACTCATGTCTACAACTCTTTGTAAATATGGGTTTGCTTCAAAATCTAGGGGTGGATGCAGGGAAACACCCATGCACTACCCATGGGGCACCTACCTCATGCAAAGTAACGCAGGGCAGCCCTTTTGCGTTACTTTTTCTTGCAAACCCACTTCAATTGGCTTTTGCATGGCTTTTTAAATACCAAATAGGATTTCACGTAGGGTTTACATCACTTTTTTGACACAGCCCGGATGCAAAATTATTTTTGATATTTTGAAAGCCACTCAAAAGTTGATTTGGGTAGCTTTGTACATCTTTGTAAATTTGTGCCTAAATATATTTAATTTTGTGATCTAAAAACATTAGCAAATAAAAAACAGTTAGAGGAATCAGGTTGACAAGGAAAATGGGCACAGACATAGGAGACCCAAACATTTTAAGTGTCAGACTCATGAAGAACAGGGACACCATAACAGGTCACCTACAAAAAAATGGCAAAGAATTCCGCAACAATATAATAATTAAAGGTTATGCAATTATTTTGCAATTATTTAGCACTAACCCATTTCTTAAGGTAAGAGAAATCTTCCACTTGGTTCCTCAGCAACAGCACTCCAGAGATGTATAATACAAATGAAACATTTCTTAACAATGGCTCATAGAACTATCACCAATACGTCTCCAGCTAAACTTCCAGCGGAAGTCTTTGAAAATTTTACATTGGGTACATCATGGAAGCCTCATTCACAATGCATACTTTCTAACAAATGTTGGACATCGCTATTACATTGACGTCATTCACTTGATGCTGATCAAAAAGGAGGGGAGAGGTGGCCTTTGCATGAGACACTGATTGGGAGGCAAGTAAGCAGAAGTTAAACAGAGCTCTAGAACCCACATCCATTTTTCAATAATGGTATTCTACATGAAAATGTGGCATAACTATTCATAGCATTATTTACTCTTCTAATGACCTAGGTAATTTGTTTCATGTGCAATCTCAACAGTGTATCGGGTACAACTATATGCATGATTAAAAATACAATATTTCAAAACACCTTTGCACAGGATTATTGCACATTCTGCATATTTTGAAAGAAGTTTTAACAGTAGTTCTCTTGCATCCAGTGATGTTTGTTTTTAAATCTAATCAATATTGTGATAGCTGGCACTTGAGCACTCTATCATTCTGTGTAGCACTGAAATTGAAATTGCTGTCGTCAGATCATATTGGCTACTTTTTTCAGGTAAATATTCAAGGGTAGATGTGAAAAATGAAGCAGCCAAAGGTATGAATAGTCTTCTGTCTTCGGCTACTGACCTTATGTTGGACTTGGCCCTTTTTGCAGGGTCATCCCTAAACATTTTGTCTTTCTCCTAGCCTTTTTTCTGACATGGTGTTGGCGGTTTTAGGACTCTGGGCATTTTAGCACTGCTGTTCAGTGTAAAGTGCGTGTGCTCTCTGTGATAAAAATGGTAAGATTGGTCTACACCTGTTTGGCATATTTAATTTACCTGTCAGTCCCTTGTAAAGTGGTATCTCATATACCAGGGCTGGTAAATTAAATGCTTCTGGTGGGCTTGCAACGCTGATTGCACCACCCACCAAAGTAGCCTTTCAAACCTATCTCAGGCCTCTACCATTGTAGGGCCTGTGCGCGCAGTGTTACTGCCGCTGTGACGTGGCACCTAAAGTGTGTGCCATGTCTGTGACCCCCCTTTTACTACATGTCAGTCACCCCTAAGGTAGACCCTAGCTAGCCCCATGGGCAGGGTGAATTGCTGGTGAAAGGTAGGACATGTACCTTAAGTGTGTGACATGTCCTGGTAGTGACAAACAGCCATTTTGGTTTCTCACTGCTATGGGGCTGTCCTGCCATAGGAATGCATTGGGGATTCCCTGATAAGTGTTTCAGTGGCAATTCCTGATATGAGAGGAGCAGCGTGGTCAAGTTTGGTATGTTTGGAATAGTAATAATAAATGCTACGCAATGGTGTGCGTAGATTTATTATAACTATTTTAGAAATGCCACTTTTAGAAGTTGGCATTTCTGTGTGCTATGTGTCTGCCTGCCTGATGTGGATTGCATGTCTGGCTCTAGAGTGACAGAGGTGGTGAGGTGTGTGTGGCTCCAGGAGGGGCAGGGCGAGTCAGCGCTAGGCTGAATAGGGCATCTGCATTTGGAGTAATGGGAGGAGTAGTCCCCTGTCCCTGAATACACCTGTGCCTGCTTATGTGAATGCTGGCTATGCCCCCCTGTGGTGTGTCTGAGGGCAGAGCCCTCATCTCACAAAGGAGAGTGTGAGCACTGTACACAAAGTGATCCACACTCCCCAGAACCAGTTAGGACTGGTTCCCCCCAAGCCCTGTGCCCGGGCAGACAGAGAGAATGCTGGTATAAGTACTGGAGCTGTGACCCCATGAAAAGGTTGTTCCTGTGCTTCCCTGTGATGTGGGGGCTTAATGCTGATGCTGCACCCAGGAGGAACCGCCACAAGGGACTGCCTCCCTGCTGGAGGGCCCTGTGAGCTGGCCTGCCTGGGCCCAGCCTTGTGCCCCCTGAAACTTGGAGAATTGAGCACCTTGTGAGCGCTGGGTCACTCTCCCAGGACGGGGAGAGTGCTGAGACCCTGCAGCCCTGAGCTGTGACCTACTTGGAGGGAATCCTGGCGTGGGGATTCTCCCGCAGTGATACCTTCGAGCCTTGAGCTCACCCAGCATTGGTGCTTATTACGAGCGGGAGCCCACCTCGCGTTTATGCCAGAGAAGCGGGTGCCCACCCCGCATTTGTGTGGTTTGGGCCGGATCCTACCCCGCTGTGGATGCCTCCGTTTTAGCGGGAGCCCACCCCGCATGCTGGTGCCATCATTGGTGGAGCGGGTGCCCACCCCGCATTTGTGTGCAGCCTTACCAGCAGGTGCCCACCCCGCAAGTAAGCTTCTCTTAGCGGGTGCCCACCCTGCTGTTGTGTTTTATGTTACAGCGTGAGCCCACCCCACACTTCGCCACAAGGAGATCACCACCACGGCCCGAGACGAAGGAGAGATCGTGGGCGGGGGCTAAGGCCCAGGAAGTAGAGAGCACCGTGGGCTACCACCGGAGGGCAAGACCAGTGTCCCAAGTAGGACGGTGTCTCGCAGGTTCAGCAAGCGGCTCGAGAAGGAAACGGAGCCTCACGGGCTGCTCTTTGTCAGCGTCACACCTTCCCTGCAAAGACCGCCCCCAGGGAGGAGACCAGAAGCCATGGGCACAGGGAGGAGCCCGGTGAATGGGGCTTCAGAGGCACGGTGAGTGCCAGTGCTTGTTGCTTCACAGCTGCGCCACCAGTTAGCAGCAGCTGCAACATGTGGCACATTGTTTTTAGGGCCCGAGCGGGGCTCCAGGGGCACAGTAGGGCCTGCGCTCATTTGGCATGTTTTATTTTGCTTCACAACTGCACCGCCATTGCGGACAGATGCACCAAGAGGGCACTTCTGTTTTTAAGCGTCCCGGAGTGGGGTTCAGGTGGGACAAGTGGTGCCAGGCCTTTTTCCACAGCTGCCCCGCGGGACAGTGGGTAGCTGCAATGTTTGGGGGCCATTTCTTTTGTTAAGGAAGGCTAGAGTTGCGCCCCAGCGCATCTGTGCACGGTGACTTTGCTGCATTGGCAGCTACACCCTGACTTTGTGGGACATAGGGCATTTGAGCCCCAGTGAAAGGCCAGTTGGCCTGGGGTCAGTTCAGTGTGGGCTTGGGTGCTGTGTGCACCTTTTAATTGTTACTGTAGTGCACTGTTTATGCCCAATGTGATGCTTACTGCATAATGTATTTTATGCCTAAGGTGATATATGCTGATGGTTGCCAAATGTGATTTATGCACCATGATTTTTGCATAATTTGTTTATGCTAGTGAGGCCTATTGCGTAATGTGTTTATGCTTAGAAGGTTATTGCATAATGTGTTTATGCTGGTGAGGCCAATTGCGTAATGTGCTTATGCTAATGAGGTTTGGGCCCAATGTGTTTTATGCCTACTGTGATGCAGACATAATGTGTTTATGTTGCTAGATATAATGATGAGGTCATTATTGTGCCAGTAGTTACTGGTTGTGTTTTACATCTGCTACTTGTGCTTTGTGATGGTTCTGACAGTGGCCCGATTGGCCCTGTCCTGTATATAGTTCCCTGTGAATATTGCCTAGTGCCAGTTGGCACAGTGTATATTGTGTGATTATGATCCTAATGTGTTTATGAAGATACAAAGGCTATTTTTGATATAACCTTGTGTGAAGTTTCTTTAGTGGTGTGCCGAGTGTGTTGCTGCTGTGTGAGTGTGTTGCTCAAACGCTTTACACATTGCCTCTGAGATAAGCCTGACTGCTCATGCCAAGCTACCAAGGGGGTGAGCAGGGGTTATCTTCAGCGTGTAACTCCCTTGCCCTCACAAGAGTGGTGGTTTCTGCCTGGCTTAGGCGCATGCCCTAGCCAACCAGAAATCCCATTTCTAACACCTTAGGGAATTATTTAGATCTAGGCAGATCTGGTCCCGCTGTCACTTTTTCAACAGTTTTATTGACCTCCTATTTGGCGGTCCACCCGCTTGATTTAGAAGTTGGGGAGCCCATTGATGAAAGACCATCTGAGTGCTGCTGACTCTGCTTGGATTTCACTCCCCTGTCGACAGTGCCATAGGCAAAAGCGGCTGTCACAATCTGCCATTCCGTCAGGACAACTACGGCAGGAATACCTCCATACTTGAGTTGGCGAATTAGAAAGAAATGGAGTAAAAACTGACCTTTTTTTACTGTTTCCAACCTCCATTTCCATCTTGAACCCAATTGTCCATGTCTGTCCTTTGCTGCTACAACTTGACCATGAGGCTAATCAACTCCATTGTCGCCGGGATCAATGGTACGTTTTTTACACATGTCTTACTAAGAATCGTGTGTTAACATTTCCTTTAGCCTTGTCTATTTTTACATTGCCCTTACATGCAATTTTATTCTTATGGGTAATGCATTAGTGTTCATTTTTCAACTTATCATTATAAAATGAGCACACCTGTATTGCAGGGGTTTCTTTTTTAATTGTTGTTGTGGTTGTGGGTGTTGCGATTGTGATCCATGTGGGTATATATTCATTAGTGTATGTATGTTGTATGTCTGCTATGCTATATGTACAAAAAGGGGCATGACATATTACCTACATATATTTTTAAACCAAACACAACCTATATGTGTAGTGACACATTTCAAAAGTGGTACTTACCAATCTCCACTCAACTAGGGAATCACCCCTTCAGGCAACAGTCGCTAGGACAACGCCAGCACAACTGGGAAATCTAAATCAGCTCGGTGCAAACCCGCTGGCTTGATGGCAACGGAGTCTGTTAGCCAGCAATGGAGTGCACCGCGTCGACAGAGGTGTACCGCTTACGCAACAGTAAAAGGTCTGTCAATAAGGACAGGGATTCAGCCAGCACATGCCTAAATACGGCAGGTGGCACTCTGTCAGCACAAGGGAGCACTTCCAACTGCCTCCACGGAGGGACGACGGGGGTCCCACCAAGATCTAAATCATGCCCTTAGTTCTGAAGAAGGTTTTCTACTGACTCTGAGTGAGGCAGAGATGCAGAAGTGACATGAACAAGCTTCTAACCATGTTACAGTGGTTGAGGCTATTGAAGCGCATCAAAGCGGCACTGTTTTATTTCTTTAACTCTGTAACGCGGCTTACACATTCTATGGGAGCCAATATTGAATGTTACTCTATGCCTGATATTTATGCCCCCTACATCATAATAGCCAGTCAGGTTACTGTAGAGATTACCACAAGTCAAACCTGGGAGATGTATTAGAAGATAATTACCTTCATTGCAAAAATGGTTGATTTCTTTGACGTGTGAACTGCTAACTGGAATGAATGTAAGCAAACCCTGGCTTGTCTACAAGTCGCGATTGCAGTGGTGGCTCCTCCGCGAAGGCAGAGGAGCGTCACCTCACTGCCAGGAGTAGCAAAGAAAGGAAAAAATAAGATGATAATAACCAAAAGTTATTATCATTTTATTTTTTCCTCCTGCTGTGGCAGTGTGTGAGGGGGCGGATGGAGCTGAAGGAAAGGAGTGGTAGAACACTCCTGTGTACAGTGACTGTTTGGTTGGCCCTCTTGGGCTCCCCAAAATAGTCATGCGCTCTGCTCTGTTCTCCATGCAGGCTGCATTACAGCCTGCACGGAGAACATGCCAACCCCTACAGCCCATGGCTGAACGCCGTATCACGGCGCTTAGACCAATCGCAATGCTCCATTGGAGCTTTGTGATTGGCTTATGGGTGGGATGCTGGCTGCCTGCTTCCTGTTCTGACCTGGAGTTGGACACAAGTGAGCAGGAGAGAAGATGTGGGACCTGACGGCAGCGGCGGCGGTGGCGGCAGCAATAAAAGTTTTATTTTGCTATTATGTTTTTTTTGTAATGCAGCACGCGAGCTTCCACCTCCATGGCCCCCCACGCCCGCCCCCCCCCTCCCGCAAGCTGTGCCGGCCACACCCGTGCGTTTGTACTACTGAATTTCAAGCTAAGAACATCAAGGTAAAAGAAAATCGCAGACAAAATATCGAATATCAAAATAACAAATGGTAAGTGTATATCGAGGCAGTACTAGTATCCCTAATCTACATACCTTGAAGATATATTTGTTGTCAAGGTACATATATGTGGAGTTAGATAGAGAAAATCTATACTTACTTACTTTCCAATACTGTGGATTCGATATTTTGTCTTTGATATTTGTGTTCCTAAATATTCTATCTTCAGTATTCAGGGACCATATCCGAGTCACCAATCTTTTTAACCCGTTCGGTGCTCATGACGAGCTGGACTCGTCATGGAACACAGTGGCCATGTGCTCATGACGAGTCCAGCTCGTCATGACACCCATCCACGGGGGAAGCGCTGGCGCTCCCCCCGTGGGCGGCCAATCCGGGTATTTTTACCGGGGAAGGCAGGGGAAGCCCTTCCCCTGCCTCCCCCTGCCCCCTCCTCCTCCGCGTCATCCATGACGTCGGCACGTGAGGTGCGCGGACGTCATCGGAGGTTTCCCATTGTTCCCCAATGCGCAGGAAGCCATTTGCTTCCAGCGCGTCGGGGAACAAACAGGTAAGTTTTGGGGCTGGGGAGGGGGGTTTTAACCAAAAGAGGCATCGGGGGGAAAGGAAATGGTTTTCCTTTCCCCCGATGCCTCTTTTGTGCATTCCTGCTGCATGCCCACTAGCGCCAGGGATTTTTGTTTTTTTAAATGTCGAGTGCTTTTTTGTTGTTTGGGGATGCAGCCCCTTAGGCAAGGGTCGCTTCCCTTATGGGGGCCTTAATTTTGGCTTTGTCTGCCCCCTTGGGGGGGAAGATTTTCATTATTTTTAATTAAAATCGGCCCACTGGACCAGTAGTTTAAATGTAGTGGGGAGTGGCCCCGTGGGCAAGGGTCACTCCCCTTTGGGGGGCATTTTTTTAATGTGTATGCATGTTAGTTTTGTTTGTGGGAGTGACCCCTTAGGCAAGGGTCACTCCCCTTATGGGGGTAATAATTTAGGCGTTGTCTGCCCCCCAGGGGGGGCAGATTTTGATTATATAAAAGAAACTGCCCACTGGACCACCAGGGAGTGTTTAGTGGGGAGTGGCCCCTTGGGTAGGGGTCACTCCCCTTTGGGGGCTATGTTTTTGGCTGTGTCTGGCCCCCAGGGGGCCAGATCGCCATGTTTTCTCTAAATTAGGCTCACTAGACGACCAGGGAATTTTCTGTGGGGAGTTGCCCCTTGGGCAAGGGTCGCTCCCCTTTGGGGTGCATTAATTTGGCCGTTTCTGTCCCCCTGTGTGGGCAGATCAGCTGATTTTTTCTTTTTTTTGTATGGCCACTAGGCCACCACAGATTTATTTGTGGGGAGTGGCCCCTAGGGCAAGGGTCACTCCCCCTTCGGGGCATTGTTTGTGGCTGTGTGGCCCCATGGGGGGGCAGATTTCGCCATTTTTTAAATTTGTGCCCACTAGACCACCATGGATTTATTTGTGGAGAGTGACCCCTTGGTCAAGGGTCGCTCTCCTTTGGGGGCACTGTTTGTGGCTGTGTCTGGTGGGCAGATCTCGCCATGTTTTTTTTTAATACAATGAACGCAACGATGAGGGTTACAGCTATGTGTGCACCAGAGAGTAATATCTAGTGTAATAATGTCATTTACCTACAATTAATGGTCTCCTGCTCACTCCTAGTGGCCCACCGTTAAAGCCACTTAAATACAGAACATTAGAAGTATAATAGAAAGGAGTGGAGTAATATTACATGCTATAAACAAATAAATGTTGTAGTACAAAATAAATTTGAGTTATTTGTTTTTATTTCTTATTCTTTGTGATTCTTTATATGTTTCCTTCCTAATTCTTTCCATTAATCAGTCGTTCAATAGTATTCCAATAAACTGATACATTGGTTTCCATCTAAACCATCACATGTAAAACTGTTACATTAATTCCTATATAATGTTCAAACAATATTCAAAATTGTAAACATTATAATAAGTCCATTCAGTAAATAATGCTCAGTGTATACAATCATACAGCCAACGCGTTTTGTCCTATCTAGGACATCATCATGACTGTAATGAAAGAAAAAGAACATCGTATCACTATACATTATTCAGTATATAAATCCTACAACAATACCTATACAAGGAAGAAATATATCCACAGTATACAGAATATACCTATTTGACAATACAATCTTATTAATCATGATCAGAAATATCCCTTTATGATAGAACAGTGTTAACAGCTACTTTCAATTCTGGTAATGATCGGATTGTTACTCTATCCCCTGATTATCCAGTTGTGCCCATGATCCCACCCATGGCCTGTCATCCATGTTACATATTCTGTTATTTAGGAGGATAGCCCATAATATCCTACTTCCCACATACCTTTTTCCAAGTTTATCATCCATTCAAGATCTCACAATTTATTATTTATTTATTTATGTAAATAATGCAGGACGATGTATCTTCTCCAACTGCGCACCCTTTATTCTCCAAACATGAAAGTATAATCTAAAAATAAAATAATGTTTCCTGAACGTTGACCCTTACGTCATAAATCCACTAGACCTCTTCCCTCTCACCAATAATATCCTCTAGCTTCCATATCCCTGCTAGTTATTTCTCACCTCCATATTACTTGGAACAATCCTTGCAAATCTATGCTCTCATTTACTTCAGTACTCTTTTCAATTCTTCGTTTCCTAGCACTTGACAATAATTTTTTATCCC
Organism: Triturus cristatus; assembly: GCF_964204655.1. Lineage (NCBI taxonomy): Eukaryota > Metazoa > Chordata > Amphibia > Caudata > Salamandridae > Triturus > Triturus cristatus. The sequence continues at coordinate 890,397,725 of NC_140585.1, read as the reverse complement.
ATTCGATCCTTCCGTATGTCGATTAGTAAGTCTAAAAAATATATAACAAAAGACATATCAATAATAACACTCCTTCAATCTCTACCGTTAATAAGCTGACACACCTAACTACCATAACGTACCTTGCAATAATATATCCTTATATCTTCCACTTCTGGTCCGATAGTCCAGCTCAGTAGCTTGAAACCACCATCTTTATTTAATACATTCCAACATCCATCATTATTCCTGCAATTTCCACTTGTTAATTATCCTCCTGTTTGCTGACAATTAATCTGAAAATATAACCAAATGGCACCCAATTAGTATCACTACTACTGGTCCTCTAAAAGTAAAGTGAATCGCCCTATTCTAAACACGTACCTTACAACAGTGTATCCTCGTGACTTGCAGCCGGTCCGATAGCCCTGCTCTGTGGTCTGAGACCGCTAAAATTCCTTTTAAAAGATTCAAACACCAATCATTTACTCCAATTTCAAGTGTCAGCACACAGGAGGATAATTAACAAGTGGAAATTGCAGGAATAATGATGGATGTTGGAATGTATTAAATGAAGATGGTGGTTTCAAGCTACTGAGCTGGACTATCGGACCAGATGTGGAAGATATAAGGATATATTATTGCAAGGTACGTTATGGTAGTTAGGTGCGTCAGCTTATTAACGGTAGAAATTGAAGGAGTGTTATTATTGATATTTCTTTTGTTATATATTTTTTAGACTTACTAATCGACATACGGAACGATCGAATGGGATAAAAAATTATTGACAAGTGCTAGGAAACGAAGAATTGAAAAGAGTACTGAAGTAAATGAGAGCAAAGATTTGCAAGGATTGTTCCAAGTAATATGGAGGTGTGAAATAACTAGCAGGGATATGGAAGCTAGAGGATATTATTGGTGAGAGGGAAGAGGTCTAGTGGATTTCTGACGTAAGGGTCAACGTTCAGGAAACATTATTTTATTTTTAGATTATACTTTCATGTTTGGAGAATAAAGGGTGCGCAGTTGGAGAAGATACATCGTCCTGCATTATTTACATAAATAAATAAATAATAAATTGTGAGATCTTGAATGGATGATAAACTTGGAAAAAGGTATGTGGGAAGTAGGATATTATGGGCTATCCTCCTAAATAACAGAATATGTAACATGGATGACAGGCCATGGGTGGGATCATGGGCACAACTGGATAATCAGGGGATAGAGTAACAATCAGATCATTACCAGAATTGAAAGTAGCTGTTACCACTGTTCTATCATAAAGGGATATTTCTGATCATGATTAATAAGATTGTATTGTCAAATAGGTATATTCTGTATACTGTGGATATATTTCTTCCTTGTATAGGTATTGTCGTAGGATTTATATACTGAATGATGTATAGTGATACGATGTTCTTTTTCTTTCATTACAGCCCTGATGATGTCCTAGATAGGACGAAACGCGTTGGCTGTATGATTGTATACACTGAGCATTATTTACTGAATGGACTCATTATAATGTTTACAATTTTGAATATTGTTTGAACATTATATATGAATTAAAGTAACAAGTTTACATGTGATGGTTTAGATGGAAACCAATGTATCAGTTTATTGGAATACTATTGAACGACTGATTAATGGAAATAATTAGGAAGGAAACATATAAAGAATCACAAAGAATAGGAAATAAAAACAAATAACTCAAATTTATTTTGTACTACAACATTTATTTGTTTATAGCATGTAATATTACTCCGCTCCTTTCTATTATACTTCTAATGTTTTTTTTTTAATTGGGCCCACTAGACCACCAGGGATTTGTTTGTGGGGAGTGGCCTCTTGGGCAAGGGTTGCTCCCCTTTGGGGAGCATTAATTTGCCTGTTTCTGCCACCCTGAGGGGCAGATCGGCTGATTTGTTTTTTGTAGGGCCACTAGGCCACCAGGGTTTTTTTTTTATGTTGGGGAGCGGCCCCTTGGACATGGGTCTCTCCCCTTTATGAGAGGATGATTGTGGCCATCTCTGCCCTCTTTGGGTGGCAGAATAGCAGTATGTTTTTAGGCCCATCTGCAGAAGCCACTAGACACCAGGTTTTTTTTAATTTTTGTTTTGGGGAGTGGCCTCAAGGGCAAGGGTTGCTCCTCTTTTACGGGGGTGAATATTTAATTTATACTCTTAGGCCCACCTACCCCTTAGCTTGGCTGGTTGACTGTGTGTGGACTGGTGCATTATTTGCATATGTGATTGTAATGTTTTTTCTCCTTTTTATTCTAGTGTAAAGCTTTTGATTTCTGTTTGCGGTTTCCACAGTGGTTGTTCTGCAGTTTTGCGTAGTTGCATTTTTTTGGTAAGAAAAACATTTTTGTTGTATTTACTCCAAATTAAAAACCAAAGGAAATGATGGACGGAGTGTTGAACATTGCAAGCACTCACCCCCAGTCAACTGATCTGGGTTTAATCCATCACCGTTCTTTAGCCCACTCTGCCACCCCAGTTCAGACATGGCCATATGCAAATCAGTCTGACCCTGTGCCTCATGGGAACAGTCCAGCCTGAACTGCCAAGCCATGTCTTCCCTGGACCAGAATCAAGCTTCCTAGGACCGGTTTCTGGCATTTCAGCCGTCTTCAGCCAGGCTTGCTTGAATCCAGTGGCAAAGTGAGCAAGGGACTCACGTCTGAGCATACCCTGCCAACGTATGGCGAACAAAGCAAAAACCAAAGGAAATGATGGACGGAGTGTTGAACATTGCAAGCACTCACCCCCAGTCAACTGATCTGGGTTTAATCCATCACCGTTCTTTAGCCCACTCTGCCACCCCAGTTCAGACATGGCCATATGCAAATCAGTCTGACCCTGTGCCTCATGGGAACAGTCCAGCCTGAACTGCCAAGCCATGTCTTCCCTGGACCAGAATCAAGCTTCCTAGGACCGGTTTCTGGCATTTCAGCCGTCTTCAGCCAGGCTTGCTTGAATCCAGTGGCAAAGTGAGCAAGGGACTCACGTCTGAGCATACCCTGCCAACTTATGGCGAACAAAGCAAAAACCAAAGGAAATGATGGACGAAGTGTTGAACATTGCAAGCACTCACCCCCAGTCAACTGATCTGGGTTTAATCCATCACCGTTCTTTAGCCCACTCTGCCACCCCAGTTCAGACATGGCCATATGCAAATCAGTCTGACCCTGTGCCTCATGGGAACAGTCCAGCCTGAACTGCCAAGCCATGTCTTCCCTGGACCAGAATCAAGCTTCCTAGGACCGGTTTCTGGCATTTCAGCCGTCTTCAGCCAGGCTTGCTTGAATCCAGTGGCAAAGTGAGCAAGGGACTCACGTCTGAGCATACCCTGCCAACTTATGGCGAACAAAGCAAAAACCAAAGGAAATCATGGACGGAGTGTTGAACATTGCAAGCACTCACCCCCAGTCAACTGATCTGGGTTTAATCCATCACCGTTCTTTAGCCCACTCTGCCACCCCAGTTCAGACATGGCCATATGCAAATCAGTCTGACCCTGTGCCTCATGGGAACAGTCCAGCCTGAACTGCCAAGCCATGTCTTCCCTGGACCAGAATCAAGCTTCCTAGGACCGGTTTCTGGCATTTCAGCCGTCTTCAGCCAGGCTTGCTTGAATCCAGTGGCAAAGTGAGCAAGGGACTCACGTCTGAGCATACCCTGCCAACTTATGGCGAACAAAGCAAAAACCAAAGGAAATGATGGACGGAGTGTTGAACATTGCAAGCACTCACCCCCAGTCAACTGATCTGGGTTTAATCCATCACCGTTCTTTAGCCCACTCTGCCACCCCAGTTCAGACATGGCCATATGAAAATCAGTCTGACCCTGTGCCTCATGGGAACAGTCCAGCCTGAACTGCCAAGCCATGTCTTCCCTGGACCAGAATCAAGCTTCCTAGGACCGGTTTCTGGCATTTCAGCCGTCTTCAGCCAGGCTTGCTTGAATCCAGTGGCAAAGTGAGCAAGGGACTCACGTCTGAGCATACCCTGCCAACTTATGGCGAACAAAGCAAAAACCAAAGGAAATGATGGACGGAGTGTTGAACATTGCAAGCACTCACCCCCAGTCAACTGATCTGGGTTTAATCCATCACCGTTCTTTAGCCCACTCTGCCACCCCAGTTCAGACATGGCCATATGCAAATCAGTCTGACCCTGTGCCTCATGGGAACAGTCCAGCCTGAACTGCCAAGCCATGTCTTCCCTGGACCAGAATCAAGCTTCCTAGGACCAGTTTCTGGCATTTCAGCCGTCTTCAGCCAGGCTTGCTTGAATCCAGTGGCAAAGTGAGCAAGGGACTCACGTCTGAGCATACCCTGCCAACTTATGGCGAACAAAGCAAAAACCAAAGGAAATGATGGACGGAGTGTTGAACATTGCAAGCACTCACCCCCAGTCAACTGATCTGGGTTTAATCCATCACCGTTCTTTAGCCCACTCTGCCACCCCAGTTCAGACATGGCCATATGCAAATCAGTCTGACCCTGTGCCTCATGGGAACAGTCCAGCCTGAACTGCCAAGCCATGTCTTCCCTGGACCAGAATCAAGCTTCCTAGGACCGGTTTCTGGCATTTCAGCCGTCTTCAGCCAGGCTTGCTTGAATCCAGTGGCAAAGTGAGCAAGGGACTCACGTCTGAGCATACCCTGCCAACTTATGGCGAACAAAGCAAAAACCAAAGGAAATGATGGACGGAGTGTTGAACATTGCAAGCACTCACCCCCAGTCAACTGATCTGGGTTTAATCCATCACCGTTCTTTAGCCCACTCTGCCACCCCAGTTCAGACATGGCCATATGCAAATCAGTCTGACCCTGTGCCTCATGGGAACAGTCCAGCCTGAACTGCCAAGCCATGTCTTCCCTGGACCAGAATCAAGCTTCCTAGGACCGGTTTCTGGCATTTCAGCCGTCTTCAGCCAGGCTTGCTTGAATCCAGTGGCAAAGTGAGCAAGGGACTCACGTCTGAGCATACCCTGCCAACTTATGGCGAACAAAGCAAAAACCAAAGGAAATGATGGACGGAGTGTTGAACATTGCAAGCACTCACCCCCAGTCAACTGATCTGGGTTTAATCCATCACCGTTCTTTAGCCCACTCTGCCACCCCAGTTCAGACATGGCCATATGCAAATCAGTCTGACCCTGTGCCTCATGGGAACAGTCCAGCCTGAACTGCCAAGCCATGTCTTCCCTGGACCAGAATCAAGCTTCCTAGGACCGGTTTCTGGCATTTCAGCCGTCTTCAGCCAGGCTTGCTTGAATCCAGTGGCAAAGTGAGCAAGGGACTCACGTCTGAGCATACCCTGCCAACTTATGGCGAACAAAGCAAAAACCAAAGGAAATGATGGACGGAGTGTTGAACATTGCAAGCACTCACCCCCAGTCAACTGATCTGGGTTTAATCCATCACCGTTCTTTAGCCCACTCTGCCACCCCAGTTCAGACATGGCCATATGCAAATCAGTCTGACCCTGTGCCTCATGGGAACAGTCCAGTCTGAACTGCCAAGCCATGTCTTCCCTGGACCAGAATCAAGCTTCCTAGGACCGGTTTCTGGCATTTCAGCCGTCTTCAGCCAGGCTTGCTTGAATCCAGTGGCAAAGTGAGCAAGGGACTCACGTCTGAGCATACCCTGCCAACTTATGGCGAACAAAGCAAAAACCAAAGGAAATGATGGACGGAGTGTTGAACATTGCAAGCACTCACCCCCAGTCAACTGATCTGGGTTTAATCCATCACCGTTCTTTAGCCCACTCTGCCACCCCAGTTCAGACATGGCCATATGCAAATCAGTCTGACCCTGTGCCTCATGGGAACAGTCCAGCCTGAACTGCCAAGCCATGTCTTCCCTGGACCAGAATCAAGCTTCCTAGGACCGGTTTCTGGCATTTCAGCCGTCTTCAGCCAGGCTTGCTTGAATCCAGTGGCAAAGTGAGCAAGGGACTCACGTCTGAGCATACCCTGCCAACTTATGGCGAACAAAGCAAAAAGCAAAGGAAATGATGGACGGAGTGTTGAACATTGCAAGCACTCACCCCCAGTCAACTGATCTGGGTTTAATCCATCACCGTTCTTTAGCCCACTCTGCCACCCCAGTTCAGACATGGCCATATGCAAATCAGTCTGACCCTGTGCCTCATGGGAACAGTCCAGCCTGAACTGCCAAGCCATGTCTTCCCTGGACCAGAATCAAGCTTCCTAGGACCGGTTTCTGGCATTTCAGCCGTCTTCAGCCAGGCTTGCTTGAATCCAGTGGCAAAGTGAGCAAGGGACTCACGTCTGAGCATACCCTGCCAACTTATGGCGAACAAAGCAAAACCCAAAGGAAATGATGGACGGAGTGTTGAACATTGCAAGCACTCACCCCCAGTCAACTGATCTGGGTTTAATCCATCACCGTTCTTTAGCCCACTCTGCCACCCCAGTTCAGACATGGCCATATGCAAATCAGTCTGACCCTGTGCCTCATGGGAACAGTCCAGCCTGAACTGCCGAACCATGTCTTCCCTGGACCAGAATCAAGCTTCCTAGGACGGGTTTCTGGCATTTCAGCCGTCTTCAGCCAGGCTTGCTTGAATCCAGTGGCAAAGTGAGCAAGGGACTCACGTCTGAGCATACCCTGCCAACTTATGGCGAACAAAGCAAAAACCAAAGGAAATGATGGACGGACTGTTGAACATTGCAAGCACTCACCCCCAGTCAACTGATCTGGGTTTAATCCATCACCGTTCTTTAGCCCACTCTGCCACCCCAGTTCAGACATGGCCATATGCAAATCAGTCTGACCCTGTGCCTCATGGGAACAGTCCAGCCTGAACTGCCAAGCCATGTCTTCCCTGGACCAGAATCAAGCTTCCTAGGACCGGTTTCTGGCATTTCAGCCGTCTTCAGCCAGGCTTGCTTGAATCCAGTGGCAAAGTGAGCAAGGGACTCACGTCTGAGCATACCCTGCCAACTTATGGCGAACAAAGCAAAAACCAAAGGAAATGATGGACGGAGTGTTGAACATTGCAAGCACTCACCCCCAGTCAACTGATCTGGGTTTAATCCATCACCGTTCTTTAGCCCACTCTGCCACCCCAGTTCAGACATGGCCATATGCAAATCAGTCTGACCCTGTGCCTCATGGGAACAGTCCAGCCTGAACTGCCAAGCCATGTCTTCCCTGGACCAGAATCAAGCTTCCTAGGACCGGGTTCTGGCATTTCAGCCGTCTTCAGCCAGGCTTGCTTGAATCCAGTGGCAAAGTGAGCAAGGGACTCACGTCTGAGCATACCCTGCCAACTTATGGCGAACAAAGCAAAAACCAAAGGAAATGATGGACGGAGTGTTGAACATTGCAAGCACTCACCCCCAGTCAACTGATCTGGGTTTAATCCATCACCGTTCTTTAGCCCACTCTGCCACCCCAGTTCAGACATGGCCATATGCAAATCAGTCTGACCCTGTGCCTCATGGGAACAGTCCAGCCTGAACTGCCAAGCCATGTCTTCCCTGGACCAGAATCAAGCTTCCTAGGACTGGTTTCTGGCATTTCAGCCGTCTTCAGCCAGGCTTGCTTGAATCCAGTGGCAAAGTGAGCAAGGGACTCACGTCTGAGCATACCCTGCCAACTTATGGCGAACAAAGCAAAAACCAAAGGAAATGATGGACGGAGTGTTGAACATTGCAAGCACTCACCCCCAGTCAACTGATCTGGGTTTAATCCATCACCGTTCTTTAGCCCACTCTGCCACCCCAGTTCAGACATGGCCATATGCAAATCAGTCTGACCCTGTGCCTCATGGGAACAGTCCAGCCTGAACTGCCAAGCCATGTCTTCCCTGGACCAGAATCAAGCTTCCTAGGACCGGTTTCTGGCATTTCAGCCGTCTTCAGCCAGGCTTGCTTGAATCCAGTGGCAAAGTGAGCAAGGGACTCACGTCTGAGCATACCCTGCCAAATTATGGCGAACAAAGCAAAAACCAAAGGAAATGATGGACGGAGTGTTGAACATTGCAAGCACTCACCCCCAGTCAACTGATCTGGGTTTAATCCATCACCGTTCTTTAGCCCACTCTGCCACCCCAGTTCAGACATGGCCATGGCAGTTCGGGCTGGACTGTTCCCATGAGGCACAGGGTCAGACTGATTTGCATACGGCCATGTCTGAACTGGGGTGGCAGAGTGGGCTAAAGAATGGTGGTGGATTAAACCCAGATCAGTTGACTGGGGGTGAGTGCTTGCAATGTTCAACACTCCGTCCATCATTTCCTTTGGTTTTGCTTTGTTCGCCATAAGTTGGCAGGGTATGCTCAGACGTGAGTCCCTTGCTCACTTTGCCACTGGATTCAAGCAAGCCTGGCTGAAGACGGCTGAAATGCCAGAAACCGGTTCTAGGAAGCTTGTTTCCGGTCCAGGGAAGACATGGCTTGGCAGTTCGGGCTGGACTGTTCCCATGAGGCACAGGGTCAGACTGATTTGCATACGGCCATGTCTGAACTGGGGTGGCAGAGTGGGCTAAAGAATGGTGGTGGATTAAACCCAGATCAGTTGACTGGGGGTGAGTGCTTGCAATGTTCAACACTCCGTCCATCATTTCCTTTGGTTTTGCTTTGTTCGCCATAAGTTGGCAGGGTATGCTCAGACGTGAGTCCCTTGCTCACTTTGCCACTGGATTCAAGCAAGCCTGGCTGAAGACGGCTGAAATGCCAGAAACCGGTCCTAGGAAGCTTGTTTCCGGTCCAGGGAAGACATGGCTTGGCAGTTCGGGCTGGACTGTTCCCATGAGGCCCAGGGTCAGACTGATTTGCATACGGCCATGTCTGAACTGGGGTGGCAGAGTGGGCTAAAGAATGGTGGTGGATTAAACCCAGATCAGTTGACTGGGGGTGAGTGCTTGCAATGTTCAACACTCCGTCCATCATTTCCTTTGGTTTTGCTTTACTCCAAATTAGTAATATTGTAATGTATGAATGAATTGTTTTGTAAGTGGTGTCATAATGGCAGCATATTTAGTTAGTGTTTTGAGCATGAAATTCTTTGCAATGTGTTTTGCATTGTCTTATGTGTAATTTTCTTTTCTCTTTCATTTTTTAGTGGGATATTGTTGATCCATACTGTGTCTGTGCAGAGTAGGTGGTGGTAAGTTTAGCTGCTTCTGGCAAGTGAGTGGTATAGTTTTGGAGTATAGAGGTATTTCTGATAAAGGTGCATTTTGTTTATTACTTATTTTACAAAGTGTTTGTTGTTGTTGACTTGTTTGAAAAGTTACCTTTATTAGTAAGCATTATGGCTAGCCGTAGAATGACTGCTCAGCAGGTGGTTGGTATGCTTCTTGAATCTTCCTCTGAGCAGGATTATGAGACTGACAGTGCTTCTGAGGGAGAGGAGGGAGGGGAAGATACAGGCAGTGAGTTTTCTCTCAACATGGAATCATCGGATGATGAAGGTTCTCTCAGTGCAGATGAAGCTACTCTTGGCGTGGATGAAGGTACTCTCAGTGCGGATGAAGTGCCTGTTTTAGATGAGGATACTGCTGTGCCGATGGTGCAAGAGGCATCTGGATTGCAGCCTGAGGCTGCTAGGCTTCCTACTGGAAGTGCTAGACTCTGGGTTGATCCAAACATGGTGCAGCCGGTGTTGCCTGCCTTTAGCGGTGATGCAGGGTGTAGAGTGGTTTGTGAACATATTTTGCCTATACAGTTTTTTCAGTTTTTTATGGATGATGTATTTTTGGGTGAGATCGTTGAACAGACTAATTTTTATGCTGACCAGTTTTTGAGGGACAACAGTGACAAACTTAGGCCCCACTCTAGAGCTACCCGGTGGACTCCCACAAATCTGGAAGAGTTTAAGAAGTTATGGGGTTTGACTTTATTGATGTCTTTGATAAGGAAGCCGCCCCTGGCTTCATATTGGTCTACCAGTCCCTTGATGGCAACAGCCATATTTCCTGCAGTTATGACTCGTGATCGGTATTTACATTTGCAACGTGAACTGGGGTGGCAGAGTGGGCTAAAGAATGGTGGTGGATTAAACCCAGATCAGTTGACTGGGGGTGAGTGCTTGCAATGTTCAACACTCCGTCCATCATTTCCTTTGGTTTTGCTTTGTTCGCCATAAGTTGGCAGGGTATGCTCAGACGTGAGTCCCTTGCTCACTTTGCCACTGGATTCAAGCAAGCCTGGCTGAAGACGGCTGAAATGCCAGAAACCGGTCCTAGGAAGCTTGTTTCCGGTCCAGGGAAGACATGGCTTGGCAGTTCGGGCTGGACTGTTCCCATGAGGCACAGGGTCAGACTGATTTGCATACGGCCATGTCTGAACTGGGGTGGCAGAGTGGGCTAAAGAATGGTGGTGGATTAAACCCAGATCAGTTGACTGGGGGTGAGTGCTTGCAATGTTCAACACTCCGTCCATCATTTCCTTTGGTTTTGCTTTGTTCGCCATAAGTTGGCAGGGTATGCTCAGACGTGAGTCCCTTGCTCACTTTGCCACTGGATTCAAGCAAGCCTGGCTGAAGACGGCTGAAATGCCAGAAACCGGTCCTAGGAAGCTTGTTTCCGGTCCAGGGAAGACATGGCTTGGCAGTTCGGGCTGGACTGTTCCCATGAGGCACAGGGTCAGACTGATTTGCATACGGCCATGTCTGAACTGGGGTGGCAGAGTGGGCTAAAGAATGGTGGTGGATTAAACCCAGATCAGTTGACTGGGGGTGAGTGCTTGCAATGTTCAACACTCCGTCCATCATTTCCTTTGGTTTTGCTTTACTCCAAATTAGTAATATTGTAATGTATGAATGAATTGTTTTGTAAGTGGTGTCATAATGGCAGCATATTTAGTTAGTGTTTTGAGCATGAAATTCTTTGCAATGTGTTTTGCATTGTCTTATGTGTAATTTTCTTTTCTCTTTCATTTTTTAGTGGGATATTGTTGATCCATACTGTGTCTGTGCAGAGTAGGTGGTGGTAAGTTTAGCTGCTTCTGGCAAGTGAGTGGTATCGTTTTGGAGTATAGAGGTATTTCTGATAAAGGTGCATTTTGTTTATTACTTATTTTACAAAGTGTTTGTTGTTGTTGACTTGTTTGAAAAGTTACCTTTATTAGTAAGCATTATGGCTAGCCGTAGAATGACTGCTCAGCAGGTGGTTGGTATGCTTCTTGAATCTTCCTCTGAGCAGGATTATGAGACTGACAGTGCTTCTGAGGGAGAGGAGGGAGGGGAAGATACAGGCAGTGAGTTTTCTCTCAACATGGAATCATCGGATGATGAAGGTTCTCTCAGTGCAGATGAAGCTACTCTTGGCGTGGATGAAGGTACTCTCAGTGCGGATGAAGTGCCTGTTTTAGATGAGGATACTGCTGTGCCGATGGTGCAAGAGGCATCTGGATTGCAGCCTGAGGCTGCTAGGCTTCCTACTGGAAGTGCTAGACTCTGGGTTGATCCAAACATGGTGCAGCCGGTGTTGCCTGCCTTTAGCGGTGATGCAGGGTGTAGAGTGGTTTGTGAACATATTTTGCCTATACAGTTTTTTCAGTTTTTTATGGATGATGTATTTTTGGGTGAGATCGTTGAACAGACTAATTTTTATGCTGACCAGTTTTTGAGGGACAACAGTGACAAACTTAGGCCCCACTCTAGAGCTACCCGGTGGACTCCCACAAATCTGGAAGAGTTTAAGAAGTTATGGGGTTTGACTTTATTGATGTCTTTGATAAGGAAGCCGCCCCTGGCTTCATATTGGTCTACCAGTCCCTTGATGGCAACAGCCATATTTCCTGCAGTTATGACTCGTGATCGGTATTTACATTTGCAACGTGAACTGGGGTGGCAGAGTGGGCTAAAGAATGGTGGTGGATTAAACCCAGATCAGTTGACTGGGGGTGAGTGCTTGCAATGTTCAACACTCCGTCCATCATTTCCTTTGGTTTTGCTTTGTTCGCCATAAGTTGGCAGGGTATGCTCAGACGTGAGTCCCTTGCTCACTTTGCCACTGGATTCAAGCAAGCCTGGCTGAAGACGGCTGAAATGCCAGAAACCGGTCCTAGGAAGCTTGTTTCCGGTCCAGGGAAGACATGGCTTGGCAGTTCGGGCTGGACTGTTCCCATAAGGCACAGGGTCAGACTGATTTGCATACGGCCATGTCTGAACTGGGGTGGCAGAGTGGGCTAAAGAATGGTGGTGGATTAAACCCAGATCAGTTGACTGGGGGTGAGTGCTTGCAATGTTCAACACTCCGTCCATCATTTCCTTTGGTTTTGCTTTGTTCGCCATAAGTTGGCAGGGTATGCTCAGACGTGAGTCCCTTGCTCACTTTGCCACTGGATTCAAGCAAGCCTGGCTGAAGACGGCTGAAATGCCAGAAACCGGTCCTAGGAAGCTTGTTTCCGGTCCAGGGAAGACATGGCTTGGCAGTTCGGGCTGGACTGTTCCCATGAGGCACAGGGTCAGACTGATTTGCATACGGCCATGTCTGAACTGGGGTGGCAGAGTGGGCTAAAGAATGGTGGTGGATTAAACCCCGATCAGTTGACTGGGGGTGAGTGCTTGCAATGTTCAACACTCCGTCCATCATTTCCTTTGGTTTTGCTTTACTCCAAATTAGTAATATTGTAATGTATGAATGAATTGTTTTGTAAGTGGTGTCATAATGGCAGCATATTTAGTTAGTGTTTTGAGCATGAAATTCTTTGCAATGTGTTTTGCATTGTCTTATGTGTAATTTTCTTTTCTCTTTCATTTTTTAGTGGGATATTGTTGATCCATACTGTGTCTGTGCAGAGTAGGTGGTGGTAAGTTTAGCTGCTTCTGGCAAGTAAGTGGTATAGTTTTGGAGTATAGAGGTATTTCTGATAAAGGTGCATTTTGTTTATTACTTATTTTACAAAGTGTTTGTTGTTGTTGACTTGTTTGAAAAGTTACCTTTATTAGTAAGCATTATGGCTAGCCGTAGAATGACTGCTCAGCAGGTGGTTGGTATGCTTCTTGAATCTTCCTCTGAGCAGGATTATGAGACTGACAGTGCTTCTGAGGGAGAGGAGGGAGGGGAAGATACAGGCAGTGAGTTTTCTCTCAACATGGAATCATCGGATGATGAAGGTTCTCTCAGTGCAGATGAAGCTACTCTTGGCGTGGATGAAGGTACTCTCAGTGCGGATGAAGTGCCTGTTTTAGATGAGGATACTGCTGTGCCGATGGTGCAAGAGGCATCTGGATTGCAGCCTGAGGCTGCTAGGCTTCCTACTGGAAGTGCTAGACTCTGGGTTGATCCAAACATGGTGCAGCCGGTGTTGCCTGCCTTTAGCGGTGATGCAGGGTGTAGAGTGGTTTGTGAACATATTTTGCCTATACAGTTTTTTCAGTTTTTTATGGATGATGTATTTTTGGGTGAGATCGTTGAACAGACTAATTTTTATGCTGACCAGTTTTTGAGGGACAACAGTGACAAACTTAGGCCCCACTCTAGAGCTACCCGGTGGACTCCCACAAATCTGGAAGAGTTTAAGAAGTTATGGGGTTTGACTTTATTGATGTCTTTGATAAGGAAGCCGCCCCTGGCTTCATATTGGTCTACCAGTCCCTTGATGGCAACAGCCATATTTCCTGCAGTTATGACTCGTGATCGGTATTTACTTTTGCAACGTGAACTGGGGTGGCAGAGTGGGCTAAAGAATGGTGGTGGATTAAACCCAGATCAGTTGACTGGGGGTGAGTGCTTGCAATGTTCAACACTCCGTCCATCATTTCCTTTGGTTTTGCTTTGTTCGCCATAAGTTGGCAGGGTATGCTCAGACGTGAGTCCCTTGCTCACTTTGCCACTGGATTCAAGCAAGCCTGGCTGAAGACGGCTGAAATGCCAGAAACCGGTCCTAGGAAGCTTGTTTCCGGTCCAGGGAAGACATGGCTTGGCAGTTCGGGCTGGACTGTTCCCATGAGGCACAGGGTCAGACTGATTTGCATACGGCCATGTCTGAACTGGGGTGGCAGAGTGGGCTAAAGAATGGTGGTGGATTAAACCCAGATCAGTTGACTGGGGGTGAGTGCTTGCAATGTTCAACACTCCGTCCATCATTTCCTTTGGTTTTGCTTTGTTCGCCATAAGTTGGCAGGGTATGCTCAGACGTGAGTCCCTTGCTCACTTTGCCACTGGATTCAAGCAAGCCTGGCTGAAGACGGCTGAAATGCCAGAAACCGGTCCTAGGAAGCTTGTTTCCGGTCCAGGGAAGACATGGCTTGGCAGTTCGGGCTGGACTGTTCCCATGAGGCACAGGGTCAGACTGATTTGCATACGGCCATGTCTGAACTGGGGTGGCAGAGTGGGCTAAAGAATGGTGGTGGATTAAACCCAGATCAGTTGACTGGGGGTGAGTGCTTGCAATGTTCAACACTCCGTCCATCATTTCCTTTGGTTTTGCTTTACTCCAAATTAGTAATATTGTAATGTATGAATGAATTGTTTTGTAAGTGGTGTCATAATGGCAGCATATTTAGTTAGTGTTTTGAGCATGAAATTCTTTGCAATGTGTTTTGCATTGTCTTATGTGTAATTTTCTTTTCTCTTTCATTTTTTAGTGGGATATTGTTGATCCATACTGTGTCTGTGCAGAGTAGGTGGTGGTAAGTTTAGCTGCTTCTGGCAAGTGAGTGGTATAGTTTTGGAGTATAGAGGTATTTCTGATAAAGGTGCATTTTGTTTATTACTTATTTTACAAAGTGTTTGTTGTTGTTGACTTGTTTGAAAAGTTACCTTTATTAGTAAGCATTATGGCTAGCCGTAGAATGACTGCTCAGCAGGTGGTTGGTATGCTTCTTGAATCTTCCTCTGAGCAGGATTATGAGACTGACAGTGCTTCTGAGGGAGAGGATGGAGGGGAAGATACAGGCAGTGAGTTTTCTCTCAACATGGAATCATCGGATGATGAAGGTTCTCTCAGTGCAGATGAAGCTACTCTTGGCGTGGATGAAGGTACTCTCAGTGCGGATGAAGTGCCTGTTTTAGATGAGGATACTGCTGTGCCGATGGTGCAAGAGGCATCTGGATTGCAGCCTGAGGCTGCTAGGCTTCCTACTGGAAGTGCTAGACTCTGGGTTGATCCAAACATGGTGCAGCCGGTGTTGCCTGCCTTTAGCGGTGATGCAGGGTGTAGAGTGGTTTGTGAACATATTTTGCCTATACAGTTTTTTCAGTTTTTTATGGATGATGTATTTTTGGGTGAGATCGTTGAACAGACTAATTTTTATGCTGACCAGTTTTTGAGGGACAACAGTGACAAACTTAGGCCCCACTCTAGAGCTACCCGGTGGACTCCCACAAATCTGGAAGAGTTTAAGAAGTTATGGGGTTTGACTTTATTGATGTCTTTGATAAGGAAGCCGCCCCTGGCTTCATATTGGTCTACCAGTCCCTTGATGGCAACAGCCATATTTCCTGCAGTTATGACTCGTGATCGGTATTTACATTTGCAACGTGAACTGGGGTGGCAGAGTGGGCTAAAGAATGGTGGTGGATTAAACCCAGATCAGTTGACTGGGGGTGAGTGCTTGCAATGTTCAACACTCCGTCCATCATTTCCTTTGGTTTTGCTTTGTTCGCCATAAGTTGGCAGGGTATGCTCAGACGTGAGTCCCTTGCTCACTTTGCCACTGGATTCAAGCAAGCCTGGCTGAAGACGGCTGAAATGCCAGAAACCGGTCCTAGGAAGCTTGTTTCCGGTCCAGGGAAGACATGGCTTGGCAGTTCGGGCTGGACTGTTCCCATAAGGCACAGGGTCAGACTGATTTGCATACGGCCATGTCTGAACTGGGGTGGCAGAGTGGGCTAAAGAATGGTGGTGGATTAAACCCAGATCAGTTGACTGGGGGTGAGTGCTTGCAATGTTCAACACTCCGTCCATCATTTCCTTTGGTTTTGCTTTGTTCGCCATAAGTTGGCAGGGTATGCTCAGACGTGAGTCCCTTGCTCACTTTGCCACTGGATTCAAGCAAGCCTGGCTGAAGACGGCTGAAATGCCAGAAACCGGTCCTAGGAAGCTTGTTTCCGGTCCAGGGAAGACATGGCTTGGCAGTTCGGGCTGGACTGTTCCCATGAGGCACAGGGTCAGACTGATTTGCATACGGCCATGTCTGAACTGGGGTGGCAGAGTGGGCTAAAGAATGGTGGTGGATTAAACCCCGATCAGTTGACTGGGGGTGAGTGCTTGCAATGTTCAACACTCCGTCCATCATTTCCTTTGGTTTTGCTTTACTCCAAATTAGTAATATTGTAATGTATGAATGAATTGTTTTGTAAGTGGTGTCATAATGGCAGCATATTTAGTTAGTGTTTTGAGCATGAAATTCTTTGCAATGTGTTTTGCATTGTCTTATGTGTAATTTTCTTTTCTCTTTCATTTTTTAGTGGGATATTGTTGATCCATACTGTGTCTGTGCAGAGTAGGTGGTGGTAAGTTTAGCTGCTTCTGGCAAGTAAGTGGTATAGTTTTGGAGTATAGAGGTATTTCTGATAAAGGTGCATTTTGTTTATTACTTATTTTACAAAGTGTTTGTTGTTGTTGACTTGTTTGAAAAGTTACCTTTATTAGTAAGCATTATGGCTAGCCGTAGAATGACTGCTCAGCAGGTGGTTGGTATGCTTCTTGAATCTTCCTCTGAGCAGGATTATGAGACTGACAGTGCTTCTGAGGGAGAGGAGGGAGGGGAAGATACAGGCAGTGAGTTTTCTCTCAACATGGAATCATCGGATGATGAAGGTTCTCTCAGTGCAGATGAAGCTACTCTTGGCGTGGATGAAGGTACTCTCAGTGCGGATGAAGTGCCTGTTTTAGATGAGGATACTGCTGTGCCGATGGTGCAAGAGGCATCTGGATTGCAGCCTGAGGCTGCTAGGCTTCCTACTGGAAGTGCTAGACTCTGGGTTGATCCAAACATGGTGCAGCCGGTGTTGCCTGCCTTTAGCGGTGATGCAGGGTGTAGAGTGGTTTGTGAACATATTTTGCCTATACAGTTTTTTCAGTTTTTTATGGATGATGTATTTTTGGGTGAGATCGTTGAACAGACTAATTTTTATGCTGACCAGTTTTTGAGGGACAACAGTGACAAACTTAGGCCCCACTCTAGAGCTACCCGGTGGACTCCCACAAATCTGGAAGAGTTTAAGAAGTTTTGGGGTTTGACTTTATTGATGTCTTTGATAAGGAAGCCGCCCCTGGCTTCATATTGGTCTACCAGTCCCTTGATGGCAACAGCCATATTTCCTGCAGTTATGACTCGTGATCGGTATTTACTTTTGCAACGTATGCTGCATTTTGTTGATAATTCTTTGGCGTTGCCACATATTCACCCTGACTGTGACCATATTTTTAAGATTCGGCCTGTTCTTGATCACTTTGTAGATCGATTTTCAGAGATCTATACTCCAGGGAAAGAAATATCTATTTCCGTCCTCCCGATTACCTGGTCCGATCATTTTGTAGTTACTTTTGAACTTAAGTATGCTATGAGGGGACCTATCGGCCCTAAATATAAGAAGGAGATTACGATTAGGGCTTGGGGTAAAATCGATGCCAAACATCTTGAATCTTCCCTCATGGATTCAATGCCTACAGTTTCGCATGACCCTGAAGTAGCAACGTGTTTGTATAACAGTTGGCTAAAAGATGCGTGTCTTCACGCAGCACCCCCTAGAAAATGGATGCCGAGAAGTGCCTTACCCACCGCCCCTTGGTATTCAGAAGAGCTCAGGGATAAAAAATTAGTATGTAAACAGGCCGAAAGATCCTGGCGAAAAAACTATGCTACGGCTGATGAAATAGTGTTTAAATCAGCGATTGTGAACTATAAGCAATCTCTCCTGCTAGCTTAGAAAGAATACTTCTCCTCTCAAATTACGAAAGCGAAATCTGATACAAAGGAGCTTTTTAAAACAGTCATTAAATTATCCAATCCCAGGACACCTAATGTACCTGTTATCCCTGATTTTTGCAACACTGTTGCCGTATTCTTTAAGTCAAAAGTGGAAAGTATCTTTTCCTCCCTGTCAGATTTGGTCAACAAAAATATTAATGATCCTACTACCAATATCCCCCCGCCTCCGGTTGGCATCCTGGATCATTATCTTCCTTTGGACACAGAGGACACGATGAAACTTATGAACAATACAAAATCAGGGGCTCCTAGTGATCCCTGTCCTACTTGGATTATTAAGCAGATTGCAGACATTACTTGTAGGGTTTTAACTCCTCTGTTTAATGATGTATTTCTCACCGGAATTTTTCCCAGCTCTTGGAAAAAAGCCTCAGTGCTTCCGCTATTAAAAAAACAATCTCTTGACCCTAAAGATCCATCCAATTATCGTCCTATCTCCAGACTTCCCTTACCAGCTAAAATGCTCGAGAAAGCCATTAACAGACAACTCAGCGACTTTCTTCTGTCTAACAATTCCCTGGATCACTCTCAATATGGCTTCAGAGCCTATCATAGCACTGAGCTAGCGCTTCTCAAATCTACTGAGGAGATTCGTGAGGTATTGGACAAAGGAGGGAACGCGATGCTGATCCTTTTAGACCTATCTGCGGCCTTTGATACCGTGCATCATAAGGTACTGCTTAATCGGTTGTCAGAGATCGAGATAGGAGGACAAGCATGGAATCTGCTAGCTTCCTTCCTGAAGGATAGATCACAAATAGTCGAATTAAACGGTGACACCTCTGATCCTTTTTCCCTGCCATGCGGGGTGCCACAGGGCTCATCCCTTAGCCCTACACTTTTTAATATCTATGTGGCACCCCTGGCTGGCATTATTAGATCCTTTGGGTTTCAGCTCACCTCCTACGCAGACGACACGCAAATTGTGTTGTCTGTGATGAAAGGAGCTGAAAAGGAAACGGGCATCCGCTTCTCTGAATGCATGGTGTCCATCTCCAGGTGGATGTCGCCTAACTGCCTTAAGCTAAACTCAGCTAAGACAGAAGTGATGCGTTTTGGCAATAATCCTCGGATGTGGACACCTGATTGGTGGCCTGACTCGCTTGGTCTCTGCCCCACACTTTGTAGTAAAGCCAAAAACTTGGGAGTGGTGGTGGATGTTAAACTTAACATGGGGGACCAGGTGAGCAGGGTCACATCTGGATGTGCCATGGTTCTCAGAATGATCAGAAAAATTAGGACATATCTATCTGAGGGGTGTCTCCGCACGGTGGTGACTGCACTGATATTATCGCGTCTTGACTACTGTAACGGCCTTTAGGTCAATATGCAACTTCAACATCAAAACAGGTTGCAGGTCATTCAAAATGCCGCGGTCAGGCTTCTGACTCGGACTCCCAGGACTGTGTCAGTCAAAGGAGATTTGAAGAAACTGCACTGGCTTCCCATCCACCTGAGAGTATGTTTTAAATCCGCGTGTATAGTGTTTAGAGCCTTGAACGGGATGGGACCCGAGTTTTTCATAGACAAGTTTTCCTGGTATACCCCCGGCAGAATGCTTAGATCTGCCGGGGCTAAGATAGTGAAAACACCCTGCATCAAAAAGGTTAACTGGGGAGGAAGGAGTTTTGTTCATGGGGCATCAAAGATCTGGAACGAACTCCCTTTTATGTTGAGAAATGCCTCTGATTTCAGTTTTTTCAGGAAAAATCTTAAAACATGGTTTTTCTCTCAGTTTTAGTTCTTTCAGCGTAGGTTATCAGTGCTCAGCGCCAGGACACCGTAAGGTAATCGTGCGCTTTATAAACTTTAATAACATAACATAACATGAGTCTTTGGTCTTGTCCAAGGGCCGTTTGGTTTTTAGGCAGTACATCCCTAGCAAGAGGGCACACCATGGAATTAAGCTGTATATGTTGTCTGAGAGTAGGAACAGGATATGTTTTTAATTTCCGTGTGTACACTGGTAGAGATTCCACTATTGACCCCCCTGGTTGTCCGTCCACTTTTGGAGTTTCAGAGAAAATTGTGTGGGATCTTGCTTGAAGACTGTTTAACAGAGGCCACCATTTGTACCTTGATAACTTCTACACTGCTGTGCAATTGTTTAAGGAATTGTTTATAGTGGACACTTTTGCATGTGGCACAATCCGCTCTAACCGTAAAGGTTATCCAAAAGAGCTTGTTTTCAAAAAACTTCAGAGGGGACAGTGCAGTTCCTTGCATAGTGATGAACTACTAGCTGTGAAATTTATGGACAGTAGGGATGTGTACATGATGACTACCATCCATGATGAGAATACTTCACCTGTGCCTGTTTGGGGTCAGGTTGCTGAAGTGCGCAAACCTGTGTGCATTGTAGACTACAATAAGCACATGGGTGGTGTTGACAGAGTTGATCAGAGGTTGGAACCTTACACTACTATTCGTAAGGCTTATGTCTGGTATAAGAAGTTGGCCATCCATCTCTTCAACTTAGCAACTTTCAATGCTTTTGTTGTGCTCAAGGAGTGTTCTCCTGCGTCAAAGTTGACATTTGTTCAGTTTCAGCACTCTGTGATAGGCAGCCTTGTTGTTGTGGAAAAGTCAAGTGTTCCTAGAGTTGGAGTGGTGGAGGATGTGGCTTGATTGAAAGATCGCCAATTTCCTGATTACATTCCTCCCACATCTTCAAAAGACTTTCCCACTAGGAGATGTAGAGTCTGTTGGCGAAGAGTTTTGCGGAAGGAGACTCGTCTTTTCTGCCACGAGTGTCCTTCTAACCCTGGGCTGTGTGTGCCTGCTTGTTTTAGAGCGTACCACACGCAAAATAATTTTTGGGAGCATCCATGAGTGGTAAAGTGAACTGCCTGGTCTGTATTGTTTAAAAAAAATTATTCTGTTTCAAGGTTGGCATTAGTGCAATGTATTTAGTTTCAGATTTTGTGTTAGTAGATTTGTATCTATTTGCAATTTGTTTGTGGTTTTTTTGTATAAAGAAATCCTAAATGTGATGGCGGTGTGTGTAGGCTGGTGCTTGGCTGGCGGTGTGCATGGTCTGGCGCTTGGCTGGCGGTGTGCGTTGACTGGTGCTTGGCTGGCGGTGTGCGTGGACTGGTGCTTGGCTGGCAGTGTGCATGGACTGGCACTCGGCTGGCGGTGTGTGAGTAGTGACTTGCTGCTGGTCACTACACACACTGCTAGTTGAGCGCCACTCCACGCAATCCATCGGTTTGTGTAGTTGCTGTGTCAGGAATGTGGGCGTGTGAAAGTGATGGGCCCTTGAATGGTGCTGTCTGCTGTTGTGAGTGTTGTAATGTGATGAGCCCGCGGCTGGCGGTGTGACTGTTTTGTATGTGTCACATGTATGAAAGGTGTATGAATGGCCTGTAAAGAGGTTGGTGCCTTGTCTTGGCTTTACAGCTCACGAGCTGTGAGTCAATGGTTCAGTTTCTCGTCCTTTCAATTATTAACAGTGTATTTCATTTTTGTGAAATCACTTGCTAATACAATTGTATATACTGAATCATCACTCACCCTCATGTCAAATCCAACCAGTATGTGTGTGTGCTTGAGGATTAGATGGCTGTGCAGCAATATTTGTCTTTTTTGTCTTTCTGAAGCAGGGTGTACCTTGTCCTTTTTTGTGAATGTTGTGATGTGTTGGTTTCGTGCCTGGTGGTGTGAATGGTCTTGTGTGTATCACGTATGAAAGGTGTATGAATGGCCTGTAAAGTGGTTGGTGCCTTGCCGTGGCTTTACAGCTCACGAGCTGCGAGTCACTGGTTCCGTTTTTTGTCCATTTAATTATTGACAGTGCATTTAATTTTTGTGAAATCTCTTGTTAATAAAATTTTATATACTGAACCATCAGTCGTCCTTGTGCCAAATCCAACCAGCATGTGTGTGTGTTTGAGGAATAGATGGCTGTGCAGGAATCTTAGTCTTTTTAGTCTCTCTGCCAAGGTGTACATTCCATCTAAGAATAACCTACCAACTGTAGATATTGTCGTAAACCCATGGGAGTACATGGTGATGTCTCTCTTGTGAATTCCAACAAGTTATTTTATCCACAATGTCCTGCAAACCTCAAAATGTCTGTTACATTTTCCTTGCAATACTGTGCCAAAATTCACACGCTGCAGAAATAAACAACTAATTATGTCAAAACGATCTGGTTTTGCAAGGGGGGTCACCTGGATTTTTGGCCCCGTGCTCGGCAGCCATCTAGGGAAACCTACCAAACCCACACATTTCTGAAAACTAGACACATGGGGGCTTCCAGGGAGGTATGGCTTGCGTGGATCCCCCAATGTTTCCTTACCCAGAATCCCCTGATTCTACTAGCCAGGGTTAAAAAACTACAGCTAGACACCGCAAAAAAAGGGTAAATTTTCATTGTGAAAATGTGGTGTGTTCACGTTGGGTTTTGAGCCATTTCCTGTTGTGGGCACTATGCCTACCTACACAAGTGAGGTACCATTTTTATCGGGAGACTTAAGGTAATTCAGATTTGTAAAGCAACTGTTATTACCTATTGATTTTTGATGCATTTCTGCTTTCCAAATGAAAGACATTGTGTAAAAAAGAAGTCATTTTGAAAAATGACCGATAATTCTCATGCTAGTATGAGTATTCCCAATTTCGAAAATGTGCAAATATGTTCTGTTTCCTAACTCTATAATTTGTTCCCATTTCAGAAATACATAGGTGTCTTTCATACCGATTTTTCCATGTATACATTTTCCCACAATAATTGCTATATACCCGGTACATAATATAAAGCCATTGCAAATTGCTGCTCAGTTTTTGACTCTTGGTTCGTCTGGTTCTTGGTGAACCTACAAGTCCTAAATATCCCCACAACCAGGAAGGTCCAGTGGATGTAATGGTATATTGCTTTCAAAGAGCTGTCATAATTAGAAGAAGTTACAGGTGAAAACGTTGACACAAAAGGCTGTTTTTTTCAACTAATTTTCAATTTTTCCTATATTTAACTGTTAGTTTCTATAAAGACACCTTGATGGATCTACACAAATGACCCCTTGCTGAATTCAGAATTTTGTCTACTTTTCTAAAATGTATAGCTTTCCATTATTGCTTTCACACCCATTTCTACCATTAACTGGAAGGAGGTTGAAAGTACAAAAAATAGCAAAAATAGGCTATGTCCCAGAAAAATGCCAAAACTATGTAAAAAATGTTGGTTTTCTGACAAAAGTCTGTAATTCCCTAAAAGCTGGGGAAATGGTGATTTCAGCCCCACAAACCCTTTTTTGATACCATTTGCAGGGAAAACCCCAGACGCTTTCATTTGCAGCCCGTTTTTCCCATTTTTCCCACACAAAAAACATTTTGCTGTATTTTGGCTAATTTCTCGGACCCCTCCAGGAGAATCCACAAACCCTGGGTACCTTTAGAATCTCCATGATGTTGGAAGAAAAGGACGCAAATTTGGTGTGGATACCTTATGTGGTCAAAATGTTACAGGGGCCTAAACGCGCACTACCCCACATAGCCCAAAAAAGGCTTAGCACGGGGGGGGGGGGACAGGCCTAGCAGCGAAGGGGTTAAAACAGTGTTTCACAATGAGAATCACAAATAGATAACTGTCACAGTAGCACATTTGCGGCATTAAGGATAGGCTGTACTGTAGCTGAGAGCTCCAAATGCTACAAACACTGGGTACAAGTGTAACAGGACAAGCCAGGATACTGCAAGATGATGTTTTATCTCAATGAACTCGATACCCTTGTAAAGGACCTAATACAGAGACCAAACAATAAAAAATTAGGCAGAGGATCTAATGCCACTCCATTTTGTACGGGAGCTCAGGAAATACAAGTATAGATGTGGGGGTAGCCTAGAAATTCCCCAATTTTAAAAGATGGCACCAGGTATAAATATTTTGCTTGAGGCCTGCCTTGTTTTTCAGATGACTGCCCTGCTGCTTGAGGCTTGCCTTGTTCCCCAGAGGACTGCTGTGCTGCTTGAGGCCGGTGCTGCTCTCTGCAAAGGCAAACTGGACCTGCTCCCTTCACCCCATACTACCTGAGTGACTCCAAGTGTCAATTGGCTGACCTCTTGTCTGAACTACAGGGACACAACAAGCTCCAGAGGTCTCCCTGCAACTGCCCAGCAAACCTTCTGCAACCTGGACCTGCAACTGGACCTTCCTGAGACCTGCTGGCCTCTGCTATAGTGAGTCCCTGACCCCCAAGAGGCGCCTCCCGGGCCCTGGACCCTTGACTGGCATCAGAATGCCCTTGTCTACAAGAAGAGAAGAAATCCTAAAGTACTGGAGTCTTGGTGCCGGACTTTGAGAAGGTAACTTTTTCAGTGGGACTAACCTGGTCTCTGTACCCGGCCTGCGCTTCATCGTGGTCAGCCTGAATTTATGACTTTCTATTCCACCATGACCAGATTACTGCAAGTAGCGCTTTGTGGTTTCAGGTGCTATACTTACCTGAAAGTTTTTAAGTGTATACCTCCAGTTCTATTGATCGGATTTTTGTTGGTTGGTGTCATTCTATTTATTAAAATTGTCTCTATTTTACTAAATTAGTTTGGGATTTTTTTGTGCTGTGTTTTACTTTAATGTTTGTGTGCTGCATAAATACTTTACATTTTGCCTCTATGTTAAAGCCTGATGTCTTTTGCCAAGCTAGCAGAGGGCTAAGCACGGGTAAATTGTATGACTTTTGAGGTTTACCCTGACAGAGATTGTGGTTGTTGCCTGAGAGGGGCTTCAAAGCCTCTCAACCAATAACCTAGTTTCTCACAGTAATTATGTGAACGTTTTTAAAAAACTACATTAAATTACGTGCAAAATATTTGAAATGAAAATCTGAATGCATTTCGCATTAAAAAAAAAAAGCACAAAACCACAAGTGCCGTGAATAATAGCTACTACCCTTTCTGTTCGTTCGTATTGTCCCCATGCTCCCGCAATAGGAATTTTACCTGAACAGACCTGATTTGAACGAATGGCGTCATATCAGGACTTTTTTGTGCCAAGCAAACCTCAAATACCGGAAATTGCACAAGATAATGCCAATTTAATTAGCCATTTCCCAGCATCAAACCTGCTCCAGCACAAAGAGCAGCTAATTGAGAACATCTTGGCATCCGATGCAATACAAAAATGTGACACGAAGACACATCAGCAGAGAACCCAGCACCCCACTCCCATGCAGTAAAAAAAATAAACCTCCTTAAAAAGGTTTGGGATCAAGTATGTAAGCAAATGCAAGTACATGTAGGGCACAATGACTAAGGTCAACAATGAGGTAACATCAGAATGCATGCTGGGAAGTGTCATAAAATTATAGTTGCATTCGTAAATTACATGAGTTGCATTTACTGCTCGAAGTTGTGAGTGAGCTTCACTATTGATGGCCGATCTGCTGTCCTCGGTTTCATGCAGAAGATCCTTCTGTCTGTCTGCCTGACTCTCATGACGAGTAACAAGTCACCAAAACACTTCAGGTGATGTAATGGTATCTCAGCCATTTTAAGAAGCCCATTCTGAGCCAACACTGCGACATGCATGGCATACCCACAAAGGGGGAAGCAGCATCCCATGAGAGCCAGGGTGATACCCTGCAACAAATGTACTCCGAGGCCTCGAAAGGGCCGTGATGCGAGTGCAAAAGAAGCAATGAAAACATTAACAGGCATGGTCGTTAAAATGGTTGCAGAGACAGTGCACTCCATGGAGACAGGCAGGCGAAGACCAAAGCAGAGCAGCCAAATCACATGACCACATGTTCAACCTTTATGGTTATCGACTAACAACCGTAGCGTCCATGTTGTTTTATAGCACATTCAATTTACAGGTGGCATTTGTATTTTCCAACTGTGACAAGGGAAGGGGTTTGCTCCAAGTGACACTTGAGCAGTGAGGTGGGCAATGCCTGTGACAAGACTCTTCCATGGCATCTGTTGCTGAGTAGCTGCCAAGGGTCAGGAGGGGCATTTAACAGAACTGCACGAGATGACAGGGACAGATGGTGCTGTGCATTTTCCCTACAAACAAAAATAAGAGACAAGGAAACCCTGGAAGTCAGAAGGGACCAAGGGTAGACAAGTATTTTAAAGTAACAATGGTCCCATTCACAAAGAGTAGGAATACATATCACAATTACTAAAATAAGAAATTGGAGTTCAAACAAGTGATCAATGCAAATAATGAAAAAAATGTAATTATAATTAGGAACAAGTGATAAACAAAGCAATGAGTGAGCTAGCCGTGATGAGGTAAAAGGGAAATCAGCCGATTTCCTTAACCCAGGCTGGTGACTTTAAAAAGTGCCTTTTTGGTGAACAGTTGCAGATACAGAAAAGTCAGATCAGCGTCTCATACTCAATCATCAAATATACAATACAATATGGAGTTTAGAGACGTAACACTGGAAACTCCAGTCAGAAAAAACTTGATCTAGGAAATAGAATATTAATGCACATTTTTAAACTTTCCCAAGCCAAATTTGTATTTCTTTCAGAAAATGTTTTATTGTTTTAAGAAAAATTGTAACACAAAACAACCAGTTTAAAGAAAATAGCAATATCGGGCTAAAATATCTTTGTGAATAAGAAAGAATGAAAAGAAAGTAATGCCGACCAGATACATGGCTGAGATAACCTTGTGTTAAATAATGATGGTATATTCAGTATGAAATCTTCGTCTTCACACGGGTATATATTACGTCTATGAAAAATAACAAGTCTTATAACACACATAAATTATCAGGTTTAAAATGTAAATAGAATTTACGACATCATTTAACAACAAAATAAATCCCCTCTTTTTTAAGTGACCGCCTGAAAAGAAATGTAACTTTGGATCTGCAACCCTGCAAAGAAATTGGTTTCTGTTTTTCAAGGAAGGGTTACCGCCAGTGACGTGTGATCTGTGGTTGCTTCTTTTAGTAGGTCACACAGATCACAATCTGTCCCCAGGGAGGATGGCACGGCCTCGTCTCTCTTGCCTCTTGCTGCTGGAGCTGGCCCTCTTTACAGGTAGGATTTGTGCTTTTAGTACAAATGTGAGAAATCTCGCACGGCGTAAGTCTCTCGGCAATCGTGAAATATTTTAAAGCAACACCAGTAAAAATAGTATTTTGAAAGAAGTATGGGTTCAGTTTTAAGGGAACTCCTAGTAAAGCAGTGAGGCAGTAATTTCTAGGTGCGGTATTATTGCAGTAATATGAACTGTTCCCCGTAATGGGAAATTACCACAGGACGTTTCTGCGTCAGTTTCTGCAGCTTATTCCTACATGTTTGCCTAATTTCCAGAGCCGTATTCCAGCAGGTTTTTACAAGTATGTCCACGGAGAACCACACTGGTGCGGTACTGTCACACGCTGAAGCCCCAGATTACTGTTTGTTGTTACCAGCCGAATTGGGCATTCAGAGAAACTTGGCATGTGAATACATATATTTAGAATGCACCATAAACTGAATCGTTTCTTCCCCTCTTAAATGACAGGTGTTCTGTTCACCTAACACAATCATGCCCCTTTTTAGGGCCTGTAAGGATGGGCATCAGAATCAGCTGAAGTGGGTTTAGATTTGTAACTTACTGATTACAGTACATGATCTTTTATACAGTGATGTAACTTGAGGGCCCCCCTTGCAAAGTACATGAAGGCCCCCCCACACTCCGACCCATTCAGAAGCTCTCAGGCCAGGGGTCCACCACCCGTGCACAGTGCTGGAGGGGCACCCTGGAAGCTTCCCCCTTCCACACCCCCACCGCAGGAGTTAGGGGAGCTATTGTTACACCAATGAATCTATAGACCATTTATAATATGTCCTTGCTCATGGACACCCCAGAGGAAATTTAAATTGGAATTGCCTAGGTCCATGGTTGAGATGTGTGCTTTATTCTAATGGTGATACTAGGAAATGAGTTGGCAGTGTGTGCTGATCCCTCTGGGTGCCCTGGATGGTAGTGGGCTTGGGTTTCCCATTTACCGGGTGTAGTCATTGCAAGGGTCCATTTAAATCTCTCATGCCATCACCACCCAATGTGACTGGAAATTTTACAGGAGTGCGTGCAGCCTTGGGGTTGGGGCACAGTCCCAGAGGAGATGTCCAGAGAGATCGAATCCACATTTCCGAGTGTTTATCTTGTCAATCTGCCAATGCCCCAACCATGAGCTCCTACATTTGACATCCCTGTGTCTATGTCCTCAGCAGTAGCTCACAGGAGCCTCCCTCTTTGGTGTTGTATTCCATAATTATAACCTGTACTGAATCACTATATCATATCTCAAATTTCCTTCCGTGTTTTTGCTGTTGGCTCCCTATCTTTTTACCTTTGCACGTTATAGGCTTCTAATTAACCAAATTATGGTAGTGCACTAATAGGTGTGCGTTAATTTGCTAATGTAGCATAAGCCAACATTTTCAGACATAAAAATCCAAGCCCCATGGAGTCTCTTTATGCTTCTCTTCTTTTTTTATTCAATAAGTGCTCAAGAAAATTCAGATTCACAAGCAGCCAAGTCATGGTTCCTGCTTGTTAATAAACTTTTTGAAAGCTGCATACAATTCTGTCTTTTGATGGTGTATCACGAAGAAGTACACAAAATCTATACATATTCCTTGTGGTAATTCGCAAGAAAGTAACCAACAAATGAACAGACCTCTTGCAAACCCTGTGCCACCAAAAGAAGACAAATCCACCTTTAAGTGCCCCTGTACCAGGGCCAGAACAGTTCCCCGTGTGCTCTTCAATCAGGGCCGGACTGGCCGTAGCGGGCAACAGTTGTTTCCCCGGTGGGCCGCTAGGGTGGGTGCCGGTTTTGGACCCCAGGAGGGTTGTTTTTGTTACTGGGGCAGTCTTGCAGCATAGCTGCAATATCGGCCCCCTGTAACAAAAGTTGCCGAAACCGGCCCTGGCAAACAGCTCGGCTGCCCTTCACTGTCCGCCCCCATGGGGGTGCTGGCCGAGCTGTTTGCCAGGGCCGGTTTTGGTTCCCAGTCCGGCCGTGTCTTCAATATTTCTACTTTGAGGGCTGGTTGTCAAAGCGACTTTCAAAGGACAGAACCCGAATAGGGGGTGAAGCAGGGCATGTTGTAATTGTAATTGTATTTATATAGTGCTTACGACCCCTGATGAGGCATCAAAGCAATTTTCAGTAAGTAGCACGCTACTCCGGAACACAAAAGGATTAGTGGTGGATTAGTATAGGGAAAAATTAGTTAATTTGAGCGGTGGACATGTGAGTCTGTTAGTTGAATTGAATAAGATAATGGAGAGATAGAAGAGGGCAGAGTCTAGAAAGTGTTATTTGGGAGATCAAAGTAGTATGATAAGGTTTGTGATGAGCTAAAAGGAGATATGGAGGAGGGAAGAGTCTCTAGAAAGAGAATATTAGGGAGATCATAGTAGTATGTCATATATATATATATATATATACATATATATATATATATATATATATATACGTTTTCATGCACAATAGCTGGCCCTTCATTGCTGTGCCTACTAAGGCTAAGAAAAGCAATAATCGTAAGACTTTGAAACTACTATAGTAAATTACTAACTCACCATCAAGAACTACAAATCCTACAATGCCTTTCCAAACACTGTACTAGACCCCGCCCACTAATGGCGTGCATAAAATGAAACTGAGGTGAGCCATCAATGTTTTAACTCTGCCCAAGAAGAAGAGGCGTGTGATGCCTCGAAACGTGTCGGCAACTTCAAAGAAATGCTACAGCAATGAGGAGCGAGCTGCAACGAGGTGACAATGGACCGTGAGGTCGGAAACGTGGTCGAGTGCTCCTTTCAAAAGCTTTAGGGCATTTGGTGAATAAATTTACTGACACGGCAGCCTGGCCGTGGAAAGCTGCACCATTCGTGAATACGAAGGCTGAGGAGCGAAATGGATCGACTCCGCACAGCACCACGTTTTCATGCACAATAGCTGGCCCTTCATCGCTGTGCCTACTAAGGCTAAGAAAAGCAATAATCGTAAGACATTGAAACTACTATAGTAAATTACTAACTCACCATCAAGAACTACGAATCCTACAATGCCTTTCCAAACACTGTACTAGGCCCCGCCCACTAATGGCGTGCATAAAATGAAACTGAGGTGAGCCATCAATGTTTTAACACTGCCCAAGAAGAAGAGGCGTGTAATGCTTCGAAACGCGTCGGCAACTTCAAAGAAATGCTACAGCAATGAGGAGCGAGCTGCAACGAGGTGACAATGGACCGCGAGGTCGGAAACGTGGTCGAGTGCTCCTTTCAAAAGCTTTAGGGCATTTGGTGAATAATATATATATATATATATATATATATATATATATATATATATATATATATATATATATAAATCAACCATTAGTAATATATACATTTGTTAAGCAGACCTAAAGAATATCTATGTATTTTAACATCCATAGTTACTATACATATTTGTACAAAGAAATACACGTAGCTAGATACTTACATATAATCAAATTTTAAATGTTTACGTACACAGGGATATCCTGTACATTAGTGTTTGAGTATGGTGGTTATGTAAATAAAGATAAGCTACATATCTGTGGATCTTATGTAGGCTGTCCCGGACTGGGAATCCCAAGCAGCCCTGGCAATTTTGTCAGTCACGCTGCCACGGGGGCACAAGCGTGAAGCACTGCGGCTTAACAAAACCAGCCCGCAGCACTAGTGCTTTTGTTACTGAGGGCCAAGATTGCAGCATTGCTGCAAAACTTACCCTCACCGCTCCAAAACCGGCCCCCGCCCTTCCAGCTTCCGGGGCAAACGTCCGATGACCGCTATGGTCAGTCCAGCCCCTGTATGTGGGGGGATAATTAATTCCATAGTCTGGCTGCTAGAACAGAGAAAGATGTACCGCCTATGGTTTTTTCTTGTATTATGGTGTTTTGAGGCGAGTGCTAAACTTGAGCAGAGGTTCCTTTGTTGAATGTATTTGGTGATTTTATTCCTGGTGAAAAGTGGTCCTGTTCCATATATTGCTTTGTGGGTGATAAAAAGCAGCTTGAACGTGGATCTTCTGGCAATCGGTAACCAATGTAGGGCCCTCAATGCACGGGAGATGTGGGCTTGTGGCTTTAGATGTAGGAGTAGTAGACAAAGAGGGTCTGTGAGCAAACCGGTGCCCGAAAACGGGCTGACTGTATGGGCAGAGCGATCGTGTCCTGCTTCACAATTAAATTGTTCCTGTAAGATTATGGTGCAATTACTAAACCTGCCTGGCCGACAGTCACCAACTCACACTTCAATACCTTCCACTTCAACAACCCTAATTTCCAACGGCTTGTTGTCATCTCCGTGATCCTAACAATAGCCTTACGACTATTTGAGAAACTCTATGACTACTCCAAATCTCTCTGATATGGTCACAAAAGGAATATGTGAAAGATACAGTTATTTGACAGGTCTGCACTTCGAGGTAAGACTGGGCATGGTTTTGAGGGCACGTGTCAGTACCTTGAATTGTATCCCAATTTAGGTGGGCAGTCAATGTAGTTTTTCCATGATCAAAGAGCATAGCATCAGAGTAATGAGTTTTAAGTATTGTGCTAAAAAAAGTAAGAGCAAACTACAGTCTACCAATATATCAACAAGCTAACAGCTAACTATATATATATATATATGTAAAAGTTTGCTGTACTTAACTCCACATCTATGCACATTGATGATAGATACATTCAAGATCGATAGATGTGGAGTTAAGGATAGTGAATCTATACTTACCAATAAATGCTTACCTCCTCAATATTTTGGTTGTCTATATTTTTGTGTCAATGTTTTTGTAGCAAGACATTTCGGATCTAACTCTGCTCCAGTTTAGATAAGAGTTGAAGACTCTCCTCTTTAGATAACACTACATCACAATGCATTAACAGTCCACAATCCAGCTACCTCTCCTATCATTCGTTAGCTTTATACTTGTCTTTGACGCTGTACAACTTCTGCTTCCTTTTGGCTAGGTTCACACTATAGAAATACCATATACATAGATACATACTTTCTGTAGCTGTTATCCTGATATACAACTGTAACATATGAAAGTGTTGTCTGGCCTTTTGCTAAGTAATTTATTCCTGACGGGGCTGACAGAGTGCAGAACTATCACCTACCAGAATAGTAGGTCCCATGTACCCCACTGTGCATGCAAACCATGAACCACGAAGTACATAGATACCGTCCTACCTTGGAGGCAAAAAAATGTCACTTGCAGATTGAAACGTATCAGTAATTCTAAATAAAATATCTGCCTATTGAGCTTGGCTAGTGAACCACATTCATGAGACAAATTACTCAAAACTTCGAAAAACAAGTGGGAGGAGTTAGTTATCTGTCCTTAATTAATGTTTTAGTTGTTAGATGAGTTTTTTGAGGGGTGTTTTGCAATTGCCAATTCGAAAACGTACTAATGAGGCGATAATAGCATTGAAGATGGTGAATGATCACATTAAGCAGTCTATATAAAATCATGAGACGAGGAGAGGAGTTGGCCTAACGGCTAGGGCGGTCGACCTCGAATCAGGGGAACCGGGTTCAAATCTCTGAAAAGATGCTGAATATCCTGTGATTCTGGGCAAATCACTTAATCTCCCCGTGGCTAACAAAAATTAATGTGTCCTCATGTAACGCAACTGGTGCTATGTAAAGCGCTCTGATACCCGATACCTTCAGGTCAAGTTCGCACTATACAAAACTCCGTAAAAAAAAAATGAGTCTGATATTCAGCCTTAACAGTGTCTGTAGACTAAAGTCCAGACCTTACAAGATTGACCACAGACCTAGATATGAATGCGCCTGAGAGCATTAAATCACAAATTAAAGTCACCCATAACAAAGATCTTGCTTTAATGTGGTTATGTAGGCGGGCTCTGATTAGAACAGATTTGACCCCTTGGGTGGATGATAAAACAGACCTTTGGTGAAGTATCATTTGGATAAACAGCAACATTCCAAAAATGATTTATAGACTAATGCAACTCCCCACCAAACTGCATTGAACAGCAGCCTTCAAGGTAACATAATGCTCGGGGAGGGCCATTGAGAACATGGGGTCTGAGACCTCATATAGCGGTAGCCACATTTTGCTAATTTCAATGATGTTTTGACCAATACACTAGCAAACATCCATTTCAAGAGCTACCGGTGATCTAGCACTAGTTAAAGTATATTACAATGCATTGAATGATGTACACACTTGAGTTAGCAGCATCAGTTGGAGAAAGTGGCATTTCTGTTTACATTGACAGCAGGAGTTTTAGCAAGTGTAAGAAGTAATAAAGTGGTAGCACAGATCCTTTCCTAGGTATTAAAGACCTGTCATTAGGGCTTCCTGCTCCCTTTGCACCTACAGCCTTCTTGGCCTAAGGCACCTCAAGGTGCTGTAGATACATTCATCGACATGGAGGACCCTCGCCCCCTATCAACTTCCCAACGAGCTGTTTAGAAAAAGTCTAGCAAGTGACGTTGTTTGAACCTAGCTTGCCTCACAGGTAAGACAGCTCAGTTTGTTAATATTCCTTCCAGAGTATGCTGTGTGCAACCTGCAGATCTCTGTCTCGGACCTCAGTAGGTCAGACTCCCCCCTGAGACAAAAGGAACATGAGTGAGGGCGGCCTTACTAAGTCCTGCTTGTTGTTCTCTGTGTATGTGTACGGGATGGGATGCAGTGCTTTATTAAAACCAAGCTAGAATGATCACTGCCTGCGCTGTGCGAATGCTTTAAAGATGTGTTATCATTCCACAACCACCTTGTCTTCTCTCTGGCAGGTTTTCTGCGGGGCCTGGGTGTGCAGCAGCCTGCCCTGCTTACAGGATTCCTGGGGTCGTCTGTGACTCTGAACTGCACGTGCCAGTGTCAAGGACGAAGTCTCAATAGGTCGTCTTCACGGTGGGATGTCCATCACAACAACACCACCAAAGAAATATGGCGCGGAGGGGAGGAGCAGCAGACCCTGGGAGCGGCATCTCAAGAAGGGACACGTTACATCGGGCATCATACAAACCATGCCTCCTCCTTGGTGATTAAAGCCCTGCAGATCAGCGATACTGGAACCTACATCTGCACAATGAGAACAATTCTACCCCCACCCGTCCGGGAGGAGAGGGGACATGGGACTGTGCTCAGAGTAGTGGGTAAGTTTCAGGGTCCTATAAATCTTAAGGGGCCGGTAAAATATAGCAATCCATCAATTTCAAAATGCTCACAGACTCTGGGTCAGTAAATACAATAAATGCGCTCGCACTGGGTATAATGAAAGTAGGCCAAACGACACACGAGGGGTAACCATGGTCATTGTAGTCCTAGTACGCCATGCAGGGTAACACGAGGATGAAGCACAAGGGGAGGGCAGAGAGATGCATGAATTCTACCAGAAGACCCAATGGAACACTGTGAATACCAGTGTGTGATTGTTTATACCTCATGGTACACTTTGGTGAGCATGGCATGAAAAATGTTTGCCTCTTTCTCAAATAGGAAATATTCCTTAACAGCATTATGTTGAATACTGTAGTGTTTCTTTATCTGTAGGTTCGTCTTCCCACTTTTGATTCTTTCATTCCCTCCACGCTAACTCTCTTCTAGCGTTCTCTGCAGAAGCATCACTCTATCCCCTGCCTCAGTTCATGCCCTCTCCTGACTCTCCACACTCAGTGATTTACTGATTATTTTAAATCCTCCTGCAAAGCGCCTTGTAGGCAGAGAGGAGGTGGAAGAAATCTCACTCTTCCTTGACCTCGTCTTTCTGCTCATCTTTCCATTCAGCAGAACTCAAAAACTCTATTCCAAATCCTCTGTATCTCTTCACCATACTTACTCAATCCCCTTATGTTCCTGATCATGCCTTTCTCTTTCCATCTCTCTCTTCATTGATTGCCTTTGCCCTGCTCCACAGTCTCGGCCACTGCTATTTCCGACTCGGGTCTCATTCATGGCCTGCATCATGCTAATCATATTCTTGATACGATTTACCAATTTTCCTTCTTTCTAATTTAATTTTCTTTATACCTACTCCTATTTTCTATGCACTCTTTCCTTGATTTAGCACCTAAAAACTGCCTTTTCCTTGCTATTTAGAACAACCGAATATGACCCCTCTTTTTCAATTCATTTCCATTCCATTAGCCTTATTCCTTTTTCTGAAATTCTTGTGTATCATTTACAATTAAAGTCTATCACGACCTACTTTCTGATTGTTTTTTTCTCATCTCTGATCTGATATCAGTCTGCCAAGTTATTGAATCTCTTGTTCTTTCTGTCACTAGCTCTTTCACATCTCCCTTTTTTTTAAAAAAATTCTTATCTTTGTATTCTCCTTAACCTACTGAGTGAGCATAATAGAACTGGCAAGCCTGTCTTCTGCTCTGTGCTTTCTTTGATTGGGATTTTGGGATCCATACTCTCTTCACTCTTTCCTTCTTCACTGTCATACACCTTTTGCCCCTAGAGTTACGCAATCCTAATTCCTTCTTCATCTTCTTATGGGTTTGCCAAAGTCCATATCCTAGAGACACTCTTATTCTCCATCTATTTCAGTCCCTAGCTTACGTTATTTCATCCTTTAATCACTCGGGTGATGATTACACCCCCTGGCTTTACAAATACCATCTCCTCATCCTGTCTGCAATATAGTCTCAGCACTTTCCATGCCTTTACCCTCAATTCTGGTTATTCATTTCCCCATGCTCTTTTGCTTGAATCCCACGTCTTCTATTCTGTTTCCTCCTGCTCTTCCTCCTCCTCATTCTCTGGGTATCATCTTTGACTCTGCCTTGTCTACCAATATTTCAGCAACTGTCCCAACTTTCAGCTTCCCGCCTCATAATAGACTTACAAATCTGTTCCTTTATCAACTTTCAGCCGATCAAATGTCTTATCCGCAGGTTTATATCAGCGGTTTTTACTGTACTATTAACTTTCAGTACTAGCTAGTCTTCCTGAATTTGCCTCCTGAATTTACCTCTTATTCTTTCAAATATGTTTTCAACTCGTTCATCTTCCTTATCTTGAAGCTTCCTCCTACTATCTTTTCCTACTCTTCTTAAAATCAGTTTATATTTATGCATAATCTTTAATTGGTCTTGCTTCCCCGTTCTTCCTTTTTGTTCAATATCTGTATGCCTTCTTTTTAAAATGTGTTCTGTTTCCCAGATCCAGTTGGCCAGCCCTTATCCTCATTGGATAGTTATTCTGTTCTTTTTCTCTATTGACGTTTGTAAAGCTGTTTTGTGCAGTAATTTTTACTCAAAATCTTCTTTTAATATGCTTCTTAGAGAACACTTTTATGCTTCTGTTTCTACAGTTTCATTCTTCATCATGATATTGTCATTAGGTCCTGCCTCGCATGACCTGTTGTATCTCTTCTATAGGCATTTGGTACACCCACCAATTGCCATTGGTTGTTATCTGTGTCATTTAGAAATGCTGACATGCTTTTGGTGCATTTGTTCGAATGCCCCTCCTTTGTGTGCTTAGCTCCCTCCTTGGTGATTACGCTAAGAGAACATTTTATTTGGCAATCACACTCTACACAGCTGTGATGGCCCCTTCTTCCGTCTGGTCAGTCTCACTAAAGCCCAGCCTCCTCGGCTCCTCCTGCTGCTCACGGGGCAGAATTCTGAACAGCTCTTCACGTCATGCCTCATTTTATTCTTTCCCTCACGTGTGTATCAGCTCTGGCGAAAACAAATCTGGCCTCAGGTTTAGAGTAAGCTTGTAAATCTTTCTTTTGAGGAATTTCCCCCCTCTGCCACCCCACCCAATCCCGTCCATCGCTGCCTGTTATTTTCAATGCTTCTGAGCTGTCACTGTCACCTAATATTCCATGCCATGATCCGCTCTCTCTCCTGCCCGTTGCTGTCTGTTCATTTTAGTGCTTTACCGACCGTTTTCCGTTTATTTTGCAAACACGTTCCACTGCCGAGAGACACCCAGTCTGGGCTTGCTCTGTTTACCTTGGTTCAGTTTAACCACTTCGATGCTCATGACGGAATGGTCCCGTCATGAGCATCGGAGCTCCTGTGCTCATGACGGAACCATTCCATCATGAGGACAGGGGCACGAAATCCCTCTGCTGCAGACAGCAGATGGATTTCTTTTTCTCCCCCACAGTAGCCCCCAATCTGCCCCCCCGGGGGAGCAGAAAGCCCACTAAACACCAGGAATTATTTTTTGCACAATTTGTTTTAGGGTGGGGGCTGCCCAAAATGGGCAGGCCAATGCCCCCACTCCCCTGCCACCATTACATCCATTCTGCCCCCCCTGGGGGAAGATGGGGGTGGTAGCCCCCAATCTGCCACCCTGAGGGGGCAGAAAGCCCACTAAATGCCAGGGATTTTTTTATCCACAATTTGTTTTAGGGTGGGGGCTGCCCGAAATGGGCACGCCAATGCTTCCACCCCCGCCACCATTACAGCCTTTCTGCCCCCACGGGGGGCAGAAAGCCCACTAAACAGCAGGGATCTCTTTTTACGCAATTAATTTTAGAGTCGGGGCTGCTCGAAACGGGCACGCCAATGCCCCCACACCCCCCTCAGTCTTTCTGCCCCCCGGGAGGCAGATGGGAGCTGTGGCCCCCAATCTGGCCCCTGGGGGGGTAGAAAGCCCACTAGTAACCAGGGATTTTTTTGTTTTATTCGTGTAGGGGTAGTGGTTTCCCAAAATGGGCATGACAATACCCCCACCCCCAGAGAAATTCCAGTCTTTCTGCCCCCGGGAGGGCAGATGGGGGCAGTGCCCTCTGATCTGCCCCCTGGGGGGCAGAAAGCCCACTAGGCGTCAGCGATCATGCTGATCATGCGTGGGGGCTGCCCAAAATGGTCATACCAATGCCTCCACCCCCACAAAATATAGCCACAGTCCTTCTGCCCCCCTTGGGCGCATTTCGGGGCGAACCCCCCTCCTCCGATTCCCCCCCAGGGCGGCAGACTTTTTTTTAGCAATGTGCCTACCTGTGGTTTTTGGGTCCCAGCTGGCACCTAGGGAAACGTAGCAAACCTGTACATTTTTTAAAACTAGACACAAAGGGGAATCCAGGATGGGGTGACTTGTCTGGTTCTCACCAGGTTCTACTACCCAGAATCCCTTGCAAAACTCAAGCTTTGTAAAAGAAAACACATTTTCCTCACAATTCTGTTGTGGGAAAGTTCTGGAATCTGCGTGGATCCACAAATTTCCTTCGACACAGCATTCCCCCAGGTCTCCTGATAAAAATGGTACCTCAATCGCGTGGGTGGGTCAAGTACCTGCGACAGGCAAGTGCCCAAAACCTAGTGAGGCGACATCAAAATTACCTGTCACAAACCAACCTGGTTTTCAAGGGGGGTCCCATGAGTTTTTGGCCCTGGGCTCAGCGGCCATCTAGGGAAACCTACCAAACCCACACATTTCTGAAAACTAGACACCCGGGGGATTCCAGGGAGATATCGCTTGCGTGGATCCCCCAACGCTTTCTTACCCAGAATCCCCTGCACACCTCAAATTTAGCTGAAAAAAATCACTTTTTCCGCACATATTTGTGTGGGAAAGTTGTGGCATCACCGGGCTGACACCAATTTCCTACCACCCAGCATTTCCCCAGGTCTCCCGATAAAAATGGTGCCTCACTCATGTGGGAGGCCCAAGTACCCGCGACAGGCAAGGGCCCAAAACTTATTGAAGAGACATCAAAATTCCCAATCACAAAACGACCTGGTTTTGCAAGGGGGTCACCTGGGTTTTTGGCCCCGTGCTCGGCGGCCAGCTAGGGAAACCTACCAAACCCACACATTTCTGAAAACTAGACACCCGGGGGATTCCAGGGAAGTATGGCTTGTGTGGATCCCCCAACATTTTCTTACCCAGAATCCCCTGCACACCTCAAATTTAGCTGAAAAAATCACTTTTTTCACACATTTTTGTGTGGGAAAGTTGTGGCATCACCGGGTTGACACAAATTTCCTATCACACAGGTTCCCCGAGGTCTCCCAATAAAAATGGTGCCTCACTCGTGTGGGAGGCCCAAGTACCCGTGACAGGCAAGAGCCCAAAACGTATTGAGGCGACATCAAAATTACCTATCACAAACCAACCTGGTTTTGCAAGGGGGGTCCCATGGGTTTTTGGCCCGAGGCTCGGCGGCCATCTAGGGAAACCTACCAAACCCACATATTTATGGAGGGAGTCCAGCGAGGTATGGCTTGCGTGGGTCCCCCAACATTCTCCTACTCAGAATCCCCTGCAAACCTCACATTTCGCTGAAAAAATCACTTTTTTCTCAAATTTCTGTGTGGGAAAGTTCTGGAATCTGCATGGATTCACAAATTGCCTCCCACCCAGCGTTCCCCCAGGTCTCCCAATAAAAATGGTATCTCACTTGCGTGGGTGGGTCAAGGACCCGCGACAGGCAAGGGCCCAAAATCTATTGAGGCGACATCAAAATTACCTATCACAAACCAACCTGGTTTTGCAAGGGGGGTCCCATGAGTTTTTGGCCCTGGGCTCGGTGTCCATCTAGGGAAACCTACCAAACCCACACATTTCTGGAAACTAGACACCCGGGGGAGTCCAGCGAGGTATGGCTTGCGGGGGCCCCCCAACATTCTCCTACCCAGAATCCCCTGCAAACCTCAAATTTCACTGAAAAAAATAACGTTTTAATCAAATTTCTGTGTGGGAATGTTCTGGAATCTGTGGGGATCCACAAGTTTCCTCCCACCCAGCGTTTCCCCAGGTCTTCCGATAAACATGGTACCTCACTTGTGTGGGTAGGCATAGTGGCTGCAACAGGAAATGGCCCAAATCGTACTGTGGAGATTTATTTCAAAATTACCTATAAGAAAACTACCTGGTTTTGGGGGGGGCACCTGAGATTTTGACCCCGTTCTCAGAGGCCATCATGGGAAAGTACCAAACCCAAACATTTCTGAAAACTAGACACCCGGTGGAGTCCAATGAGGTATGGCTTGCATGGATCACCCAAAGCTTTCCTACCCAGAATGCCATGCAAACCTCAAAATTTGCTGAAACAACACATTTTCCACATATTTTTGTGTGGAATCACCGTGCCGGCACAATTGTCCTACCCGACAGCGTTCTCCTTAGTGTCCCGAGTAAAATGATACCTATAAAGAAACATTGAAGGATCTACACAAATGAACCCTTGCTGAATTCAGAATTTTGTCTATTTTTCAAAAAATGGATAGCTTTCCAGGATCCATTATTGGTTTCATACCCATGTCTACCATTAACTGGAAGGAGGTTGAAACTTGAAAGCACAAAAAATAGCAAAAATTGTCTATGTCCCAGAAAAATGCCAAAACTGTGTAACACATTTTGGTTTTCTGACAAAAGTCTGTCATTGCCTAAAAGCTGTGAAAATGGTGATTTCAGCCCCACAAACCCTTTTTTGATACCATTTGTAGGGAAAAACCCAGACGCTTTCATTTGGTGCACTTTTTTCCCATTTTTCCCCCAAAAAACAAAATTTAGTGGTATTTTGGCTAATTTCTGGGTTCCCTTTAGGGGAATCCACAAACCCTGGGTACCTTTAGAATCCCCAGGATGTTGGAAGAAAAGGATGCAAATTTGGCATGGATACCTTATGTGGTCAAAAAGTTACGGGGGCCTAAGCGCCAACTACCCCAAATAGCCCAAAAAAAGGCTCAGCACAAGGGGAGGGGGGAGGGGGGGGAGGCCTAGCAGCGAAGGGGTTAAAACCATTGCCAGTATGGATCGGCATTTGCAATTTTGTTTCCTGTTTTCGAGGGACTCTTGCTGAATATGAGCAATGTATGCTGTTTCCCTCCCACAGCAGTTGGTTGATAATCATTTTCGATGACAGCCAGAGCAGTAATCTGTTCACAAAATGCGTTTACACCGGGTTACCTTCAAACGTGGCCCTACGCCTTCTGGGTTGATTATGTATCCAAGCTCACCTTCTGCATCTCTCTGAAGGGTTTGAGGGGCAGTGGTCGCTGCTGCGAAAAATGTGGCCCAGATATGATTTCCTGAGTAGCTCAAGCTGCGTGCTTATGTTTTCGCTTTACAATTGTAGTGGAAGAGCTTGTAACTCCACTGATGAACGGCATCATGCTGCCGGGTGTAGTCAGGCTCAGCCTGCTGGACCTATCGCTTTAGTGGGGAGTTGACAGGCTTATAGTAGTATTAAAATGTTGTCGCCGCTAAGCTGCATTTATCATTGCTTTTCTCTTAGGATCCTATCTGGTGACCATAGTGTTTATTCTGTATGGGTGAAAGTCTAAAAAATTCAAAAACCCTCGCAAGCATATGCGGATTCCAACCTGAAAAGATTTCCAATCCACCTTCATCCCCTCCAATCCGTGCACCAATAAAACAATATTTTTCTGTCTTCCATACCATAGCCCTAACCCTGAAGTGTGTGTGTTGTCTGAATTGCTTATAGTGTGCACACGTGTGGCTGCGGTTGCTGTGGGAATTCTGCTAAGGAAGCAATTTTTCATGTTTCGTTCTTCCTGAAAAACAGATGTCGTTGCATGAGCAGTCCCATACTTACTGTACGTTCTAGTGTGTTTTAAGTTTGGAAGTGCAGTGTGTGGGATTTACCACCAAAAA
This sequence comes from Triturus cristatus, assembly GCF_964204655.1. Classification (NCBI taxonomy): domain Eukaryota; kingdom Metazoa; phylum Chordata; class Amphibia; order Caudata; family Salamandridae; genus Triturus; species Triturus cristatus. Next base: position 890,356,253 of record NC_140585.1, on the reverse strand, counting down.
CTACTCGGCTGACATAGTTTTCCACCGGTCAGCCTGATAGTTGCCAATGAAAACATGAGCAGTAGATCCTGTATTTATGACTTGGGTATAATATTGTTTACAGTCAACAGTTACATTTACGTGCAGAAGATATTTTGTGATTCTGCCCCTTTTGACTAAAGCTAATGCAGTGAGGGTGCAGGGCCAGGGCAATATCATATTAGATGTTCCCCTACAGCAGCACCTTCAGTTGCAAATGTTCCCCTCAGCCACAGTTAAAAATTAATCTCACTTTTCCTTTTTGTAACAGACATAGCTACAACTGTCTGGACAGCCCCAGGGGGGAACTTATGCTGCTACACGGCACTCTTAACTACTGAGAGGCTGATGGGGGTTGGGGGCTGGGGATGGCACATAGAGAAATGTGAGGTTTAACAGGCGTGCACCTCTGAACCAGCAGCTGGCCTGGTAGCTGTCAGTGCTGCCTGCCTCACATGAGGACTGACTGACTGTCACCAGCTGTTCTGGCCTTTAGGGTCACTGGACTGTTGCCGAATTTCATTCCCCCATCTGCAAGCCCACCGGGTTACATTCAACAATGTTCTATTTATATATACCAAGCATGTACGTATTGACTGCTATACAGCTACCCTCATACCGCACAGCTGAATTAAGCCTTTGACATGGAAAAACAAAAGCACAAGGGTCCCTTCTCTTACACTACTGCCCACCCGTATCTTTCGCAGGAATAGCCTCATTCTGAGTTTGAGGTCAGACTCAAAGGTGTTCCATGTACAGTGCTCTCAGTTCCCAGTTGTTTGCATGTATAATGTCCCCCCAGTAATATCTGGTGGCGGGCCTGCTTTTTGTATAACACTGCGCTAAAACTAATACCATAAGATAAAACTAGACGGAAAGACCATTTCAGCACCTTACTCCACATTGCATGAGGAAAAAATCAGATTCGGAAGCAAAAAACTGCCCAATTCCACCAGCTAGCTCTATTTCCCTTGGTGGTTTTTAACCCGATTATGTCACGGCACACAAAATGAGGCTCTCGTTGTTGTGCAGCGTCCTTAGACAACAAGCATTGAAGATGGTTAGATCTTGATAGGAAGTACTACTGTAAAGCAGTAAGTGCCCCACAATTACACGTCAAAGGTTTATTACATCCAGTTGTAGCTGTAGATGGTCTGGGGTCCACTGCTGCTGAAACCTCAACAGCTCATGTTTTCAAGCATGCTGGATTGCACCGACTTGGCTGAATGAAGGAGAAGACAAGTAACTGGTGGCCTGAGTTCAACACCAAAGCAACCAATTGCTAGTGCCAACTTTGCTTTAAGAGTGCGGAAAACATGTTGTAAGTGTAAAACAAGAGTACAGTTCCAAAAAGAGAGAAGGAAGCATGAGCTACCCTGTGTCTAAATGTCTCTCCGCTTCACTCAAGTAAGGAGATATATTTACACTGGCAAGTTCCATCATAAATTGACTTACCTATAATTTTGCTTTCCTTTCTTGGCTGCCGTTTTTAGATCTCGGCCTGAAGTAAGCAGCGCATGCGCTGCTCTCGTCTTACGAGGCTTCTTGGAATCGATACGATTCCAGAAGCCTCGTCTCAGCGCCGCCTTAAGTTGTGATTCGTGCGCGTCGTTTTGCGTCACGAATTATGCCAAGGGCAGTGGAATGATTGCACTGAAGGCATGTCAATAGGCGCTTGTTGCCACCCTGTCTCCTTTAAGCCCCGCCCACAGGGATTTGATCTTTTACTTGCGGCGGGACAGTGTCTCCTAATCAGCCGCAATGCACTTTTTTGTGATCATTCCCCTTTGGCAAAGGCAGCGCGTGTTTATAATTGCATCGCGCTGCCTTTGCCTTGGCACTGCCTGTCCGCGCTGCAATCTCCTTGCAGCATTACAAACAGCCACGGCCTGTATAGGGCGTGCCACCGGGTGGTGACATTGGGCGAGGAGGGGCAGGGTGGGGGGTTGTAAAATGCGGCAAACGGACAATTTCAGGTAAGTAACGAAAAGAAAAAAAAACGAATTTTGTTGCGCGCACTGCATCGCCAAATGCGATGCAGCACGCACAACAAAAATGTTTTTTTTTTTTTCGTTACCTGAAATCGTCCGTTTGCTGCATTTTACTTCATGTCCAAAAGGCGAGGGTTACCCTACTCTGGACTCTTGGGTTTCTCTACTACTCACTCTCTACTACTCTCTACTCTCTACTACTCTCTACTCTCTACTACTCTCTACTACTCACTCTCTACTACTCACTCTCTAATGCTCTCTACTACTCACTCTCTACTACTCTCTACTACTCCCTCTCTGCTACTCACTCTCTACTACTCTGTACTACTCTGTACTACTCTGTACTACTCACTCTGTACTACTCACTCTCTACTACTCTCTACTACTCACTCTCTACTACTCTCAAATCTCAGCTACTCACTCTCTACTACTCTCTACTACTCTGTACTACTCTATACTACTCACTCTCTACTACCCACTCTCTACTACTCTCTACTACTCACTCTCTACTACTCTCTACTACTACTACTCACTCTCTACTACTCACTCTCTACTCACTCTCTGCTACGCACTCTCTAATACTCACTCTCTACTACTCTCCACTACTCACTCTCTGCTACTCACGTTCTACTTCTCTCTACTACTCCGTACTACTCACTCTGTACTACTCACTCTCTACTACTCTCTGCTACTCACTCTCTACTACTCTCTACTACCCTCTCTACTACTCACTCTCTACTACTCACTCTCTACTACTCACTCTCTACTACTCATTCTCTACTCACTCTCTACTACTCTCTACTGCTCTCTACTACTCACTCTCTACTACTCTCTCTCTACTACTCACTCTCTACTACTCACTCTCTACTATTCTCTCTACTACTCTCTACTACTCACTCTCTACTACTCTTTCTACCACTCACTCTCTACTCTGTACTCTCTACCTCTCTCTCTACCTCTCTCTCTACCTCTACCTTTCTCTACCTCTCTCTACCTCTACCTCTCTCTACATCTCTACGGGGCACACATATGCACATATATAGATATATATAAATATGTATATATATGCATTTATATATATGTATGTGGATATATATACATACATACATACATACATATATAACAATATATATACATCTGCATATCTATTTAAATACAAATATAAATGCATGCATACATACACATATATGCATATATATGCATGTTATGTACATGAAAGTTTGAAAAACACTAATAAAAGCAAAGCTAAAAAGCCACCTAATTACAAACAGAATTGCTTTAACTTAAATGAGGGCAAGACCTATTGCAATTTCAATGCTTGTTATTTAATTGGTGTCTGGTTGAGGCTCCTCAACTGGCTGCTCTTTTGATGGGGCCAGTGTCTTCATATATATCCCATGACTACTCTCTAAACATGTTGCGCAATTGCTGCTTTCTCTATAACATATAGGGGAAAGGATGTGGTGTAATGGCCAGAGCTGCCAACTTTTGAGCTGGGAACCAGGTTCAAGTCTTGGCGTGGGGTCAGCACCTGTGATTCTGGGCAAATCACTTAATCTCTCTGTGTCTATCAAAAATGAATGTGTCCTTGTGTAACGTAACTGTTGCTCACATAAAGTGCTCCAATACCTTCAGGTTGAGTTTACACTATATCTATATAAAAATGCAAAAGAAGAAAACAAAAAAAAACCTAGGTTCTCTGTCTTTATTTTCTGCTCCCTCGTGGGCTCTGTGTGTGCTCTTTGGCAGCACTTTAGTAAGGGAATGAGGACCTATTGGGACTGTCTCCCTCTCTCTAGGGTAGGGTGTCTTTGTTTGACTTCACTGGCTACTGTGGATAGAGCAGCTTTGTGACTATGGTGCCTGGTTGATCTTTCTTGAATGATCTGGCTTTGGGTCCCCTCGGCACCTTCACTGACTGGATTGTGGATGGTCTCTTCATGTGTGTGGATCTGACCAGTCCTTGCCTGCCCTCAAGCTCCTCTTGTTGTAGTGCAGCAGTTTGTACTTATGCTGCTTCCTCCCTTCCCTCTCTGGCTGTTGTCTCCCTTCCTCCGCTGGCTGCTGTCTCCTGCACAGTGAATGTCAATGTCAGTTGCTATTTATATCAAGTGGCAATGTAAAAATTGTCTACTCTTTCTAACACGGAGGTATGTCTCTGGCAGGGCCGGCTTTAGGTCTAGTACCCCCTCAAGTCTCCATAACCACACTCTCTCAGATGTATTTGATTAGTTATATAGCGCAGTTATATAGCGCCACCTACACCAGTTTAGGTTGTCAGAGCACTTTACATCACACACACATTACACAGAGACAATCAATCATATGTGTGTAAATCAGTGTATAGGAAATGTTACAAAGGCCAGAAAACTACAAGGCGAGTCACGTCATCCATATTGGTAGACAGTATAGGTTGAGTGCTTGGTCTTGAGAAGCTTAGAATCCAAATGTAAAACATAACCCCATGGTTGGGGGTTACAGTTAATAAGAATTTTATTTCTTACCGAAATGTACCCTTTTTGAAACATTAGAATAATGAAAGATGGAAAAAAAATCATAACGCTCTAATCTGTACCTTGCAGTTTGCATGGAACTCTTTGATGACAGTTATTAGTTCACTGTTCCATGTTAGGATTTTAACATCCACACTGCTAGTAACAAAAGGATCTCTCTGACTAAAATACTGATATATTTAAACTATATGCACGTTGTGATCTGCATGGTACACTTTCTTTGCAGCAGGGATATTAACCCTCTGTGCTACCATAAAATGAGTTAAAACTTCCACTGGACAAAACTCATTCTCTCTCTCCGAAGAACATTAATCACCGGAGTTATCTAGACATTTTTATTGTTGTATGAAAATTGCCGAAGGCCAGCAATGCAGCAGCAGGTGCTTTTAAAACCATGAAATACTTCCAAAGACGGCGCCCCCTCGACGAGTCATCACCCGGTGCGGTGGCACCGTTCGCACCGCCCAAGAGCCGGCCTGACTCTGCTCTTACTTCACTCTTGCAGCTGCTCTCTGTCGCACAGTTTGCCTCCTAACTGCTTCCTGGCTCTTCGCTGTATGGCCTGGGGCGGAGTGTCAGCACTTCCTATGACTGCATTCTACCTCCTGGTGCTAATGTCTGTAGCTTGGAGGCAAGTGCCTCCTATAGCAGCTCTCTAGTCTGCCTACCAGCCTTGCATTTTAATGTGCATGGCTGCTCGTGGCTTGGTGCTCTGTACGTCCTCTGACAGCATCCTACCTCCTGTGACGGGCCTTTGTAGCGCAGGGGTCAGCATCTCCTGGCTGCATTCAGCCTCCTGTGACTGGCCTTTGTAGCGAGGGGGTCAGCATCTCCTGGCTGCATTCAGCCTCCTGTGACTGGCCTTTGTAGCGCGGGGGTCAGCATCTCCTGGCTGCATTCAGCCTCCTGTGACTGGCCTTTGTAGCGAGGGGGTCAGCATCTCCTGGCTGCATTCAGCCTCCTGTGACTGGCCTTTGTAGCGAGGGGGTCAGCATCTCCTGGCTGCATTCAGCCTCCTGTGACTGGCCTTTGTAGCGCGGGGGTCAGCATCTCCTGGCTGCATTCAGCCTCCTGTGACTGGCCTTTGTAGCGAGGGGGTCAGCATCTCCTGGCTGCATTCAGCCTCCTGTGACTGGCCTTTGTAGCGCGGGGGTCAGCATCTCCTGGCTGCATTCTTCCTCCTGTGACTGGCCTTTGTAGCGAGGGGGTCAGCATCTCCTGGCTGCATTCTGCCTCCTGTGACTGGCCTTTGTAGCGCGGGGGTCAGCATCTCCTGGCTGCATTCTGCCTCCTGTGACTGGCCTTTGTAGCGAGGGGGTCAGCATCTCCTGGCTGCATTCTGCCTCCTGTGACTGGCCTTTGTAGCGCGGGGGTCAGCATCTCCTGGCTGCATTCTGCCTCCTGTGACTGGCCTTTGTAGCGCGGGGGTCAGCATCTCCTGGCTGCATTCTGCCTCCTGTGACTGGCCTTTGTAGCGAGGGGGTCAGCATCTCTTGGCTGCATTCTGCCTCCTGTGACTGGCCTTTGTAGCGAGGGGGTCAGCATCTCTTGGCTGCATTCTGCCTCGTCTCACTGCTCGGTGTAGCATAGGCTCTGCACTTGCAGTGACTGCTCTCTGAAGGGCTGGGTCTTTGCCTCATAGGACTGCATTTTATCTCCTATGGCTGGCTTGTATATCATGGGTTTCTGCACATCATTCGAACGCTTTCTATCTCATGTGGTTGCTTCTATAGCAGGGGGTCTATACCTCCAATGGTACTTCTGTCTCAACATATTGAGGGAAGCAGTAGTGTTGTATATCTTATCTACCAGGATGTCAACATGTAAAAGCTGCAGTTTGTGAGTTTTTGCAGCCTCTTTCAACTGTTCTCCTAAAGTAATCATTATGTCCACTGGTTCTGCCAGTCATGATGAAAAGCGGCTTCTATCTTGGAATGGTAATCATCTTTCACTGGCTGAGGGGCTCCAATAAAAGTATGAAATGCAAGCTTGTGTTTCTGCAAGGTTCGTTTTTTTAGTTCCTCGTGATTTTGTGGCAATTGAACTGTAGTGGAACGCTTGGATGGCAATACATTTGTATTATCTTTAAAAGTTTAAGAGCTATTACACATTTGTATGAAAAAATTAATTCAATATGCTGCTTTGCTAGTGCCAACTCTTCAACCCCCGAAGGCACAGCACCCAAGATAATGTGCTGCATGGCTAAACACTTATAAGTGCCAATGCTTGTTTTTAAGCTGGTATGCCCAGTTTGTCTCCATATGCGCCCTTTGCTTTGTAACTACTAGCAGAGCTTTATACATTTAGTACAAATACAAAACATTTGTATAGTATAATGGAAACATATACTGTTATTGTGAGGGGGTGGGTTTAGTAAAAAAAAACACATTTCAGTTTTAAAAGTATGTTTTGGTTACAAGAGTGGTCAAGGTTTGCAACTGTGTATTGGAATATTCAAATAATATCGAGTCTCGACTGCATGGACTGGCTGTGGTTTGTTTACACATTTGATAATGCGTTTCTGATAAGTCACAGAAATGCTTTTCTTCCCAAACATGATGACTGTTGAAATTACTTTTGTTTGCGCAATAGTTTACCTTTTTCAAGGAGTTTAGGTTACAATCGTGAGCGTGAGTTAGAATTATCCACCATCGTCACAAAGGTTGTGAACTTTAAAAGACAAATAAACGGAGACGATTTTAGCTAAAAGTAGGTTTTTGTGGGAGAAAACCCCCAGGGTCAATCTGCTTTTATTTGAAAGATTCTCTTGCGAAAAGGTGTAAAGAGTGAATTCATTTGAAACAATCTTTTTTTAATCAAACTTTATGTATTTTTTGTTTTATGCTGTGTCGTCACGTAACCTATCTTAATATTGTAACAAGGTAGGTAGTATTTTCAAAATATTTTTATTAGATTTTGCTGTATTAAATCACTCTCGTGGGATACATTATACGTCTTACTAATTGTTCGCAGCCTTGTAGTCGAGTGCACTCTCAGCCTAATGGTTCATAGAATACAAACCAATTAAACAAACAACTCAAACTTAGGGAAATCATCCATGTCAAGCACAGTAAGTACGAGATGGCACACGATTATCGATAGGAATCTTGTGGAATTGTTATCCTGCTGGAGTGTAGGATTATTCTATGGAGATGCAGGATGTCACAATTCATTTTGATAGTTTATTGATATTCACCCCATAGGTGGTTTGTCTTCAGATTTCGTGAGGAGTGCTAATACCAATTCCATTCCATGGCTCCTGCCTTTTTCAGGTTTCTGCATGTGTTATCCTCAGTCTGTGCTATTTATAGAGTTCAGACTTCCATATATCAATGTTTGGGGCGTTTACAGACTTCAGTTTAAAGGCTAATGCCCTTTTACGCAATGTCTACACATTTACAGTTGGGTTTTCTGGCGTTAGTGTTGGCGCTAGCCTCAGTAAGCATAGATTGGTCCCATACAGTCAGGTTCTGTTTCCTTATGATAGTCCAGTTTCTGGTCTAAAATCTTTCTCCTGTACTTTTCTATTTCTTGACACACCAGACTATGTGGTAAATGGTGGACTCATCAGCCTTGCACCTAAGGTCATATTATGGGACATTGAAGAACATGGAGTGCAGTCGGGGGAACAGCCTTTACAACGCGGTTTTTACCACGCGCAGCCATTACATCGCATGCGTAACAACGCATGCGATGTTACAACGCAATGCCATTACAACGCAAGTCTTTACATCGACTTGCGCTAGATGGCGTGCTAACATTACAAATAGTGTAGTTTACTATCCCAACACCTTCCCTACTGTTAAGTGGACTGGAGTTGGAATAGTAAATTACACTTTTCTAATGTTAGCACGCCATCTAGCGCAAGTCGATGTAAAGACTTGCGTTGTAATGGCATTGCGTTGTAACATCGCATGCGTTGTAATGCATGCGATGTAACTGCACGCGTTGTAATGACACGCGTTGTAATGTCATACATCCGTGCAGTCGTGATGGGGTTATTCATGTGTGGTGTGTAACTAAATTAGATCCCATTGAACCTTGCATTTCTTGACCGGAGACACGTGTTGGAGGGCAATGGACAATTTACAGTCAGTTAGCACCTTATTTAGGTCTGTTTGTCATCTATTCCTCTGCTACTCTACCTCCTGTTGATGTGAGTTTATGCATGTTTGCTAGTGTTTTATAAAAAGTTGTTAAAATGCGACACTGCATCCAGCATTTTAATAATGTCTGTAGGACTCCCTATGTTTGCTGGTTCGTTGCCCCATTTGACCCATGCCAGTTCTGCTGCTTTGTGTAGGGAACTGAATGTTAGAAACTCTCCCCTTGGTATCCTTTATCACTCACTGATCTCTGAGAAGGTCATGAGCGAGCCTGAGCCTCACATCTGCCCCTTCAAAGTGATTGACGCCCTCATCCTAACGGCTGGATTTTTAGTAAGTTTCACACATTTGCATTTGGGTCTGTGGTCTACAAGTAGCTTAGCGGTGGAGAGATGGTTTACCTGATTCTAGTACTTATAAAAAATTCCCAATATAGCACAATCTTCACAAGTATATAATGTTGTTTATTTCTACATTATGGCATCCTTAACCTGCAGGCTGTTTCAAAAATATTCTCTACATTCTTTAAATCCAACATTAAAAAACTGTCCTTTAATTTAAGCTTCTGTTTGTCACCACTCCTTTTTCTTCTCTTTCGATGTCTCTCTCCTTCCCTTCCATCCTCTGCATGTCTCCAATCTCTGAGCACAACCTACTTTGACACATGCACGCTTGACTGTTCTCTATTTCAGCGAACTTCCCACAGCTCATTTACAAGATCACAATCTATACTCCTTCCGCTGCAAGTCATACCTAATCAACCTAACAATGCCTAATCTCCTCTAAATGTACACAACCAACCACTATTACTTTAGTCCACCATAAAAACAAGCATTGACATAGCCAATAGGTCTCGCATTTGGGACCTTATAAGTATTTAGTTATGCAGCACAATATCCTTGGTGCAACAACATCAACTGTTGCATGGCTAAACACTTATAAGGTCCCAAAGGCGAGACCTATTGTCTATGCCAATGCTTGTTTTTTAGTGCCTCAGGACCATGTGGAGTGGATTAGGGTGCTTTACAGAAAACATCACAGTAAAACAAATTTCGGAGGGAAGTACAGCATTCATTCAAGTACAGACGGAAAAGATATGTTTAAGGCTGTTCACATAAGGCGGGTAGGTTGAGTTCTGATATAAAGGGCTGGAGAGTTCCACATGTAAGTCACAGTCTTCGGAAAAGTGCTGCTGTTAATTCTTTTCATTGGAGTACTGTGGTTCAGAGAAAAGTTCAGGCATGGGAGTTTAATTTAGTAAATGGTTCTGTAGGTAAGACCACGTACTTCAAATAGGACCATTGTTTGAGCTCAATGTAGATCACGAAACAGAGGAGTCATGTGGCTGAAATGTATTTTGTGACAGTGATGAGTTTAGCCACAGAGTGTGTTTGCTATTGATCAGAAAGGGCAACAACAGCGTAACTTCTGCTACAATAGCATTACAAAGTCCAGACTAATTAAAATAAGAGCATGAATTGTTTTAAAGAGGGGTGCGCGCTCAACGGCAAACACGCGAGTGGTGCGCGTGCAGCAGCACAAAAAGTGAAAGGTCCAGATGGCACCTTGGGCACTGAAAGCTGCCAGCTGTGTGCGTGCACGCTCATGTGAACGGAAGCGCTAGGCCGTGTGGCAGCACTTTCAAACCCCGTACACTAAGGTGCCGATTCCGATCCGTTAAAAATATTCCCCGTACGATTCGTATCCGGATTTTTTTACGTACGAATCGTACAAGTCCCGTACAAACTGGCAAGTACGATTCGTATGTGAAAAAATACATACGAATCGCATTGGGAAAATTCCCCAACACGTCCTCGGGTCGGAAAAAGTGTCCGACATGTCCCCGGACAGTTTTACGTACGAATCGGAAGTCCGAGCGCGCAACTACGATCCGTCCCGTCCGTCCGAATGCACAACCGTATGGAAAAAACACCGTGCGGAGCGAACTCCCATAGCAACCATGGAGACGTCCAAACATGTGCCTGCATACGCGCCGAGCACCCCCCGAGACCCCACCAAGTACGCAGCGTACCCCTTGCCCCCCATGTACGCGCCGTACCCCCAGCCCCCCCCATGTACGCGCCGTACCCCACCACACCCCCGTAGGTCCGGAGCGTACCCCCACCCCGTAGGTACGGAGCGTAGCCCCACCCCACCCCCGTAGGTACGGAGCGTACCTCCACCCCCGTATGGACGGTGCGGACGAGGTCCGCACCGTACCTACGGGGGTGGGGGTACGCTCCGTACCTACGGGGTGGGGGTACGCAGCGTCCATAGGGGGGTGGGGGTACGCAGCGTACATGCGGGGGGCTGGGGGTACGGTGCGTACATACGGGGGCTGGGGGTACTGCGCGTACATACGGGGGCTGGGGGTACGGTGCGTACATACGGGGGCTGGGGGTACTGCGCGTACATACGGGGGGCTGGGGGTATGTGCTCGGGGTACAGTGCGTACATACGGGGGCTGGGGGTATGGCCCGTACCCACGTCCCAAAGGCATGGGTACGGGCCGTACCGCCATTGTTGGGGTGCCATAGGGGTACAGACCGTACCAATGCCTTTAGGACATGGGTACGGGCCGTACCGCCATTGTTGGAGTGCCGTAGGGGTAAGCGTGGTACGACCCGTACCCACGTCCTAAAGGCATGGGTATGGTCCGTACCCCTACGGCACCCCAACAATGGCGGTACGGCCCGTACCCACATCCTAAAGGCATTGGTACGGTCCGTACCCCTACGGCACCCCAACAATGGGGGTACGGACCGTACCCATGCCTCTAGGATGTGGGTACGGGTCGTACCACGCCTACCCCTACGGCACCACAACAATGGCGGTACGGCCCGCACTCATGCCTTTGGGACGTGGGTACGGGCCGTACCGCCATTGTTGGGGTGACGTAGGGGTGGGCGTGGTACGACCCGTACACACGCTCTTAAGGCGTGGGTACGGTGCGTACCACAATTGTTGTGTTGGCGGTTCGCGTCAACGTCCACTTCCGTTGTGGCGGACGCAGGCCTTGGTGGACACGCCCCCACCCCCGAAGTGACCAGGCCCTGGGTGTCAGGTATGTACAGGGCATGTATGATTTGTAACTTGGGTGGGGGTTATGTTTCCTGCCCCTACCCCCCCCCCCTTTGCCCCTGGGTGTTGTTCTGACCTTCTGCGGCGTCTGCGTCGGTTCCTGTACACCAGGTGTACTGCTATGAGTGCCGGGATGACACGTAGGTTGGGGTCCATGGCTGTCCGTCGCGTACAGGTGCTCCTTCTGCGCGTCGTCCTGATTTCCCGGCAGTTTTTGGCTGCCGTAAAAAATAATCCGTGCGGAGTGACATGGGCATGGATCGTACTTGCTGGTTCGTGAAATGCAGCCTGACTCCGTCCGGACGTCACGTCCGCGGTGTCCCGGATCAGAATTGTGGTTATGTTTTTGTCGGTCGGTGGTTTTTGCGATTCATACGGAAATGGTGTTTCCGTACGAATCGTACTTGCATGTCTGTAAGGTTTTATTCCCGGGTACGAGTCGGACGGAGAAATCGCTCCGTCCGACGATTCGTACCCGGTTTTTCCAGGATTGGAATCTACACCTAAATGTCTCGGCAAGTGTAGCGCATGCACTGGATCAGGCGAGACCTAAAAATTGAAATGACTGGATGGAATGGTTTGCTCTGAGTGCACAAGACAAACCCAATAACTAACAGTAACCAATAACACTGAACTTACCATTACCCTTGGGTTACGGAGCAGTGTGCTGCCCGTGTTGAAGCGCTTTGATGCCACGTCTGAGGTAGTAAGCGCTATATAAATGCAATTACAATACAAAACATTTGAACCTAGTATGAGACAATGTAGGCAGCTCATGGAAATACTCATTTTCAAGTATCTTGTATGTGTCTTTTCCAGCCATTTCTGGTCATTTCCAGTAAAAGCGAGTGTGGCTTGATACTCGGGTAGTCTCTGAATAGATGTCAATTCACTTGGGTACCGCCTGGCGCTGTCAGTATGTATCTTTCTTCTGGTGTGCCAGTCACCAACCACTGGAGCTGCACCACCAGATAGTGGGCCACAAAGTAGGGCACCCCCAGGTCCCCTCTCTCTGCTGCATAGACACGTTTTTCTAATGCTACCCTACACCTACCCGGTCTCATGTCTGTTCTCTCTGAAACCTAAGTGCATTACAAGGGGTGCAATATATGAGTTAATTCATGTGTCATCCAGGCCAATGACCTGCACGCCCCGGTCCATCAGCGAGAAAAGGCATGACGTTGTTTGTTTAATCATCAATCCGATGCCTTCTCGAATTCTCCAAATTTGCCCACTGCAGTGGCTGCCTCACTGTCATTTCATGCTTCCACGGTAGTAGGTTAAGAGTGAAAGTCGTCGTATTGCTTTGTTCCACTTGTGCTTTCTGTGCATGCAAGGTAGAAGTCTTTGTGGTATTGATACAATGTTAGGCGATGTTACGTTGTATGTAATGTAATGCAATGCTTTTTAGGTGAAGGGTGCATTGTATTCTAATTTATTTGCCTTTTGTGCCGATGGAGCATTGGTAAAATGAAATAATCTTTTATATCCAGCAGCAAATTATTTTATTATGTTAAAATGTTATGTGTAGGTCTGGTGACTCTCTTGTTTGCAGAGTGCTGTAGTTGTAGGGTGGTTGCAGTAATTTTGGGCATATCTATTAATTAAATTGGCGCTATCTCATTTATACTGAGATGACTGTCATGTACAGTGCCAGTATGTAATCCTAGGTCATTATTCCATACCTGTATGAACATACATAATGCAAGCATTATTATTCTTTTTATAAAATTCTTCTTGAAATGTGTCCAATAATACATTCTTTCAATTTGCCACAGTCTCATACTGATTCCATTTCAGATCGCTGCCACTACTGATACCAAGTACTTTTTGAAATGTTTCTTGTCAGCTGGGAGAAATACATATTGAGCATTGCGTACATGTGCTGATTTGATACATCACAAATATTGCAAATATTTCAAGTTCCATATTTTTCATTTTGCAGTTTGGTCTTTGTATACAAATTCATTTACATTTTGCATTGAAGAGTTGGAAAATTTTGGGGTGGAAAAAGTAGATAAAAGAGCTTGGGTTGGAGATTCGGACACCTTTGCGGCAACGTCCCACTGAAGCTCCCGAGCTTTTAGAAACCCAAAGATTTTCTAAGTTCCAAAGTTTCATAATTTCTGGAGCAATTCCTCTTGCCCATTTCTCCCTGACCTCAGGAACAGCAGTTGGGGCCAGAATTTGTCCAGCAGAGCCCATCGAAGGGTCCAGTCCAGGTCCAGTTGTTACTGGTTACCTGATCAGTCTTGCAGCTTGTTGTGTGCCTGTAGTCACACAGGAGGTCAGTCAACTGACTCCATTTCTCAGCCCTGGTGCAAAGCAAAGGTTGAGCGTTGTTGGACTTGGCCAACCATGTCTTATTGATTGCAGATGATTAGTCGCCTACCCGCAAAGGGTTAAGTACAGGGCAAAGGCTGTGCGTAGTAGGGGCTTGGTCAGCTAATCGGTCTTGGATGTCTGAAGGGAGTCAGCTCCCTCTAAAGACTTCTGTACAAAGGAAAAGCTGTGCATTGTATGGGCTTGGCCACTCACGTGTCATTGATTGCACATGAGAGGTCACCTACCTGCAAAAGCCCAGTACAGGGTGAAGGCTGTGCATAGTAGGAGCTTGGTCAGCTAATGGGGCTTTGATGTCTGGAGAGAGTGGGTTCTCCATAAAGATTTTTGTACAAGATGAAAGCTGTGCGTTGTAAAGGCTTAGCCACCCACATCTCACTGATTGAGCAAAAGAGGTCACCTAGTTGAAAAAATTCCTGAACAGAGTGAAAGATGTATCTTAGAACCCTTTTCAGTGGGCCACAGGCAAGCAGGGGTTACTCAACCGAGGCCGTTTACTCCTGATGTCACGAGGCCAAACCTACAATAGACCCTGAGCAACTGAGCCAAGTATTCCTTATGCACTTGACTATCAGTGGTAGCTATGGTAGAGTAGTCCAAGGCTACCTCGGGGTGGGGGTCAGAGGGGCAGTGATGCTACAGGCAAATGAACGTGACTCATAAATTAAATAGCGCACAGCGATGCCAAGAAATTAATGAGGTCGAGGCTCTAGTGTTTCACTGGCAAAATCCCTGTCCCACCGGTCCTTGTAATGTGGTCAGTGTTATTCCCCATTCACTGGTGGGCGCATCCGAATGCCCACTAGTAGATCTTACTCAAGAGTCCACTCCGACTCTTAGAAATTAGTCAAAAATGTATTTGGCAGCATCTATAGCAGCGAGTTCCCCCAGGCAAGGTAGGCCTGTAACAAGTCTTTTCTGCTCCAGCACTGACGAAGCATTCTGCATCTTAGCAGGTGCCCCAACTGCAGGCAGTCTCAATGCTCCAGTCCTGCTGGGTCAAGTCAGGCTGTATGCTGGACACGCTGTGACTCCCAGCAGGCACTCCCGGAGTGTGCTCGGCCAGCTCCAGCAGCCATCGGAGGTGTTCCTGTGCTTATGTTAGCAAGGTAAGTTCAGTGCATCCCAAAAGGGTAAGGGGGTTGATCCTGGTACTCCCACTCTGGTCCCATCAATGTGGCGATGAACTCATGGTATCCTCCACAGTCCACAGAATAGGTCGGGCAGTCATTGATGCTTGTTTCGACCCACACATTGCGGCTTTTCAGTTTTGTTGGTGGCAGCCAAAACTTCACAGCTCACTCGGGAACCGACAGCTTCTCTTGGTATACAGGGTTGCCACAGGACCTGCTAACAAGGTGCAAAATCTCTGTCCCACCAGTCCTCGTAATGTGTTCAGTGTTATTTCCCATTAACTGGTGGCTGCATCCAGGGAATGCCCACTAGTAGACTCTTAGAAATTAGTCATAGGTGTCTTTGGCGTCACAGAACCTATAGCAGCGAGTCCCCCCAGGCAAGGTAGGCCTGTAACAAATCTTACCTGCTCCAGCTGCGAGGAAGCATTTAGCATCTCAGCAGGTGCCCCGACTACAGGGAGTCTAAATGCTCCAGTCCTGCATGCGTTATGGCTCCCGGCAGGCGCAGGCACTCCCTGAGCATGCCTGGCCAGCTCCAGCAGCCATCAGAGGTGCTCCCGTGTTCTGTTAGCAATGTAAGTTCAGGGCTCACCAATGGAGTAAGGGAGTTGATCCTGGTGCTCCCGATCTGGTCCCATCAATGTGGTAATGCACTCTTAGCGTCCTCCACAGTCCACGGAAACAGGTTGGGTCAGCCATTGATGCTTGTTTCGACCCACGGTTTGTGGCTTTTCAGTTTTCTGGGTGGCTGTCCAAACCTCACAGCTCACTCGGTACCGACAACTCCTCCTGGTGTAGGGGTTGCCTCAGCACCTGCTAACAAGGTGCAACTGCACTGCAGTCTATATCACATAGGTCCCTCCTGTCTCATGGGGGGGTCGCTGCTATGGCCCACACAGGTGTAGGCAATTGTCGGCAGTAATAACTTCCGCAGCGGCATATGGAGCATACAGGGTCTCTGCAATTATGCGGGATGGGTTTCACTCTCTCCACGTAGCATACAGCTACAGAATATCTCTCTATGCTGATGATATTCTGCTGTAGGCTGCAGCTCCACAATGCTCCATCTGTAGAATATTGGACATATTCACCACCTTTGGTAAATATACAGAATTAAACATGTATGTCTTGAACCCCAAACCCAGAATGACTCCAAGAGCTAGTTGGATGACTACATGATCTGAAGTCTCAGGGACATAAAAGACTTCTAACCATCCTGCTTCTACACCTGGAGTGTGCCATCTGTAAGTCTACCCTGCCAAGTGGTTCCACCCCAGTCCTTGACCCTTGAAAGTGGACTTAAGGTGCTTACCAGCAGAACCATGCTTCTTCTCTGTTGAGAGGCTCATCCTCGAGCAGAACCAATGCATCTCCTCGGCTGAGCAGCGTATGCTTGAGTAGAAATGACGTATCACCACTGGTGCATGGATTTGGACCTTGCAGAGAAGGGCAGTATCGCCTTTGCAGTCCTCTGAAATGACGTATCTCTGACCCAGGTCCTCACATCCCTGGTCAGCGGCAGCCTAGACGATGATGACAGACACCGCATCACAGCCTCATAGCTCCTCGGAACTGACATATCGCCAGCTGCGTGCCACATCCCCAACTCTGAACTTCGCATTGCAAGCCTCATCAATGGGATCCTCGATTATGATGATGCAACAGGATGCTGCACAGCAGCCTCACCGCATCTCAGAACCAACGCATCATTTCTGCTTTGTGGCCCTTTTCGACTAAGGTCCATGCAATGCTCAGCAACCAAGATTTAAGGTACTTTGTTCAGCAGGCCTGACTGGAGCACTTCAGTCGTCCCACGCTCCATCAGGCTTGGCCTGAACTTCTAACTTTATCCTGTCCAGCGCTCAAGACATCCCATCTTGGCACTTTGTGCTTTTTGGCGCTTGTTGGAACTGGCAGTTTCTGGTTGGCTGAGGCAGTACCCCAGCCAGGCAGAAACTACCACTCCCATCTGAGGCAGCTGATTGCACACACTTTATAACCTGCGCTCATCCTTCAGTAGTGTGGCACTGAGCAGTCAGGCTTAACAGAAAGCCAATGTGTGAAGTATTGGCACACCACTCACTCACAATAAATACCTTGAATGTCACAAAAGAGACTTCATACGTGATGAATGGGAATAACGTTTGTATTTGTATAATAACCAACACAATGCAGCGCCGGGGACGCCCAAAGTCCCACAGGAGGCGTCAGTCCCACAGAGAGTCACCCAGATCATTGAGCCTGGCAGCCTGCAGGCCTGGAGTCTCTCCTAGCCCTCAGGGATCCCCATCTCGCCACAGACATCACTTGACCAGCGGCACATCCGGGGCACCTCTTTCGCTGGGTCACCGGGACTTGGCGGCTGTAGATTCGGACATGTCCCGTAGCCCAACCATCTGAAAACCTAAGGAAAATAAATTGTGGTCTGGGGGGTTGGCACCGCCCCTCAGTGTGATATAAAGTCGATGAGCCACACACAGCAGAAGGGAGTGTGGGTGGGTACCTCTCATGGTCACCGCGGGCAGAGACCCTGCCTGAATTGTGAAACTCTGCACCCCGGAGCACCACCTGCTCCCCACGACGATCTGTCTCCTCAAGTTACACGGAACTGTTACAGGGCCTTCCTAAGACTTGTCCGACAGTGCCTTGATGAACTTGGGCTTCCACGGTCCCATTCGGGGATGTGTCCTCACTGACTTAGTGGCAAGGTGCCACGGCAGAGCTGTTGCTCCACTCCGCTTGTCTCTCTGCTGATAGACTATACATCCGTCTCCAAGGATGGATCCTCCACGAAACCTAACCTGAGCATTTTAGTTTAGTTCTTACTTTGCTGAAGTTGGGGCGACAGATGCTTCTGTTCTCGAAGTGTAGGGTGGGGGAGGGAAAGGTGTTGGTACCATTGTCCCACTGTTGACATTAAGTTGATGTATTTTTTCACCAGCCTTATTGACCCACACTACGATATTCCCGCGTACCAGCTGCAAAGCGCAGTCACACTTGCTATCCTGTGCCCGCGCCAGGCCCCATACTCACCCACTGCTATTCAAGGTGCGGCGAACCATCATTCTACCCAGCGGCCACCATGACTGACACAACCATTTCGGGAGCGTCCCTCCGCACACTGTCCTGGAACGTTAATGGGCTCCTAGATAGTGTCAAGCGAACAGCCGTCCTACGCTATGCCCAACGGCTATGTGCTGACGTACTCCTGCTCCAGGAGACTCACTTGGTGGGGAATCACTACCCCTTCCTGGCACACTACGGGTACGATAGAGTATGGCATTTAGGGTTTGCCCAGGGCTCCCGGGGGGTGGCTATCCTTCTAAGGAGTACTCTTCCCTTTGTGGCCACACAGGCCACTCATGACGCCCAGGGAGCATACGTGGCTCTCAGCAGAACGTTGGGCGGGAATTCCCTCAATCTTGTGTCCATCTATTCACCCTCATCGATGCTTATGTCGACCCTGGAACGCACCACCGATCTCCTCATCTCCCAGTCCCAGGGCACCACAATAGTCAAGGGAGATTTTAAGGCGATTCCTAACCCTAACCTCAACACTACAGGTCCACCGCCCACCTCTAGAATTGCTCACGCTAAACAATTAACAAGCTGGTACGATTCACTGGGCCTGTGCGATGCATGGAGAATTTGGCACCCTCACGCCAGACAGTTTACTCATACATCTGCGGCACACCACACTCAGGCGCGCATAGAAGCTATATTCGTCCCCTCCACTGACTGCCAAATGATCCAAGACATCTCTATACTTCCTAGAGGTATCTTCGACCATTCACTACTGCTTCTCAGTATCGGGGCTTCTCCCTCCTTGACGCACCCAATCTGGCGGATGAATGCCTAGTTCCTCTAGGAGACAGAATTTAGAAAGGTGTTGGGGATAGAACTTCAATAGTATTTCCTTGCCAACACTGGCTCAGTTCCCTTCCTGGGTACCCTATGGGAAGCAGGCAAAGCCACCATCCGAGGCTTCGCCAAGGGCCAACTCAAACATCAGCAGCAAGACCAGGTACACCAGATCAACCTGCGAGAGGTGCAAGCATTGCTCCTCGAGTAATCCCCTCCTGGTGACTGCGACACCACCCGAGAGAGGCAACTCTCACGCATTCGGGCCGAAATCAAGCAACTCTCCCTGGATGCCACCAGGCTCCTCTGGAGATCATCCATAGCTAGGGTGTACAGATGGGGCATCAAGAATGGGACGATCCTCCACAGATTAGCCACATACCCAAGGGCCAACCGCATCATCCCGTAAATTGTCGACCTTGATGGGCAAGCACACCGATCCACTTTGGCAATGGCCCGCGCCTTTGCCGCCTACTATCGCACACTCTACTCAGCGCAGAGCCCTGCAATGTCCCTCGATGACCTGCTGGGCACAGGCCATACCTGCTTCCCTCGCCTAAGCCCCGCCGAGTCAGCTGGGTTTGACCTCCCCATCACCCATGAGGAAATTAACGAATCAATAGCGCATGCCTCGTCGGGCTAAACCCCGGGCCCGGACGGGCTCCCGCAGGAATACTACGCGTCATATCGAGAAACTCTAGTCCCACACCTCGCAGACCTCTTCGATGAGGCCCTAGAGAAAGGCTTCTTCCCGCCCGAGACAGACATGGCCACATGTTCTCCCTAAAACACAACCCCGTCTCCTCGTTGCGCAGACTACCGTCCAATTTCTCTCATAAATACAGAGATTAAAATATATGCTACAATTCCTGCCCAACGGCTGAGGCCCTACCTCGCCAAGCTGATTCACCCAGACCAATGCGGGTTTATGCCCATACGAGGGACTAGACATTGCCTTCGTCGTCTCCATCTGGCCTTGGCACACCGCCACTTGC
The DNA here is from genome assembly GCF_964204655.1 of Triturus cristatus. Lineage (NCBI taxonomy): Eukaryota > Metazoa > Chordata > Amphibia > Caudata > Salamandridae > Triturus > Triturus cristatus. The sequence continues at coordinate 890,336,209 of NC_140585.1, read as the reverse complement.
TCACACCCTACTTCGCACTTCTTCTCGTCAATTTCGAGAAGGCCTTGGATTCTGTGGACTGGCAATACCTGGGCGCCGTGAGGGAAGAGATGGGTTTCGGCCCAAGCTTTCGCAACCTGTTAAAGGTTCTTTACACCCGGCACCAAGTACGGGTGCTTGTCAACAGGGTTTTATCAGAGGCCTTCCCCGTCCGTAGAGGGACGAGGCAGGAGTGCCCCCTCTCGCCCCTCCTTTTTGCCTTGGCGATGGAGTGCCATGGCGAATTTGATTCGGTCGGAGGAACGCATCCAGGGATGGGAGCAGCCTGAATCGGAGGTGGACAATCCTTCAAATAATTAGGGCTCTGGGTTGCCCTGCTCCCTGACCTCTCCTGGTCCCTCAACATCACCCCGCCGGCATAAAAGGTGAAGGAAGACCTCCACAGGTGGCAGACAGTCCCCCTAAATCCCCTGGGGGGGTTGCCCTGCTTAAAATATTGATTCTCCCCAGATTCCTTTACGTCCTCAAAAACACCCCCTTTCATCTTTCCGCAGGGTTGGTTTCGGGAACTAGACAGTACAGCTACCAAATTCCTCTGGGGGGTTGGGAGGTCCTGTATAGCCCTGACCCGCTGCCGGATCCTGCTCTTCAACAGGGGCATGGGGATGTCCACCTTACACCTATACTACTTAGCGACCCGCCTCCTCACAATACACGATTGGTTCAATGGGGATGGTCTGATCCGGCCTACAGGCTCAAGCTGAGTGAACTGGGCTTGCCTAAAATCCAATCTATGATGTACGGAGGGTACATACCGTTCACTTTACCAGATGTGACATGTACCGTACTTCTGGCCTAGCGGGCATCACTGCATCACACCAAAAGGAAACAGAAACTAACCCAAAATACGCCTCTCTGGCACAGTACTTGGCACCGGGAGGTTATTTGGTTAAGGGGATTTCGGTCTTGGTATCTTATAGGGTTCTCCCAATTCGTTGATGTGTGGGCCGTGGCCCATGCGCTCCTTCCAGGACCTTCAACCCAGGTACTCCCTACACCCATCACAATTTTATAAGTACTTGCAGCTACGTCATGCAGCGACACAGCGGTCCCAGAATACAACCCTCCCGAAGCACAGATCATGATGGGCAATGTGGGGAAAGTGGGCATCTCCCGCATTTACCGCACACTAATAAACAACACCTCGACCACACTAGACCGGCTCAGAAGCCAGTGGGAGGAATGGGTGGGCCCACTGGAGGAAGAAGACTGGAGGGATGCGCTCATGGCACCTAACCTGGTCACTGCTTTGTCTAGACTCCGCCTGATTCAACTGTACTACCTGCATGCTACCTATTTAACCCCTGCACACCTTCACAGGGCTGGCCTTTACCCAAATGCCTCCTGTACACACTGCAGCCAAGACCATGCGGATTTCTTCCATATGGTCTGGGCATGTCCTCAACTGACACGATTCTGGGGGGGCATTGAGGAGAAACTCATGGAGGTTCTGGGGTGGGAAGTTCCCCATGACCCACGACACATGCTCCTGGGGATCACGGATGGGCTGGATGGGTCCAGAAAGAAGCTGTTTTTTAACACGGCTATGGTTGTAGCCAAGCGTGACATAGCCGCTAACTGGAAGCGTCCGGCTCCACCTAGCCTCAAGAAATGGCGGAGGGAGTGGATTGGTGCGCTGCACAAGAAAAACCTATGTATGAAGCACAGGGCTGTCTGAAGAAACACCCCAAGGTGTGGGGCAAACGGCTGGGTATTATGGATTAACTCTGGGTCACATGCTAAATGGTTCTATCAAGCTAAATTTCATGGGGTCGTGCGGTACAAGATCATCATCCAACTGATTGGGAATTGTCATTTCTGCTGTAATGTGCTGAATTGCTGGTCTTTGTTCTCTTCTCAAAAATCAATAAAATTGTTTATCAAAAAAATAATTAACACAACATATACCTCATGTATATAGTGGCACAAGTCACATTTGGAATTATTACTAGCAGTACTAGGCCCAGCCGTGCTCAAATGGGAAATTGTTCAAATTGGGAAAGATCCTTATCTACACCCCCTAGGCAACCTTATGCGGTGCAACACGTTGTCCACCCCAGGCCCACCCAAGTAATTCTTATAATTCAATACCACACAATTAGAGGGCGCACCCCGGGTCACAATGATATCAAAAATATGTACATACACAAAATTATAGCACTTTTTAGCAGCACCATGGGCTGAGGCTGCGCTGGGAAAACCAATGTCAAATATAATGCTTTTCTGGCAAGAAAGCAATGTATTGGGCAAACCACCATCCAGTGTCATGAATCACAGGTGCTTCCCCACTGTCACTCCCACACACACACTCATTCTGCATCGCTACGCGGTACAACGGACATCAGACAAGTCTGCACGGAAGCACTCGTATCCATACGTACTCAGCACCCTAATGCGAGGCACCTGATACCCAGCAGATCAATTGGGCACATTCGGCAGACTCCATGGCCTCAAGTCTCCCTCCGCCCTCCAACTCACCATGACTAGCCTACACCCACAAATTTGAGACACCCCGTACTCCCCCGGGTACTAGGCCGCACATGGCTGAAGTCCCTGTAAGTCAGTGTCCCAGGAAGCAGGTGAGGTAAGGCAGGAAGGTCAGTTAGGAGGCATTAAACAAAATGGGTTTGGCAGCCACTCGAGAAGTTCGCCCACAGGAATCGGAGCGGACCCAGGCCGAGGGCAATAGATGGTCACCCCAAAGTGGTCCTCAAGGGCCTTCCGGCACCAGCCCAATTCTGCGAAGCACAGGGATGTCAACCCGTCAGTCACTCTCACCACCCAAGCCCGAACCAGGCAGTACTACCTGGCAACACGGTGTCACTGGGGAAGGCCGGGTAAAGAGAGGGGGTTGGTCCACCGCGCTGAGGGACAAGTAAGGGAATAGTAGACAAATGGAGAATGAAATAGGGGGGCCTCTCAGAAGGAGGAGGCACCCAATCAGGTCCACATTGATCAGAGTCACACCCAGGCAATCCGGGTCCAACGCAGGGTGCATGCTGATACAAGTCATACCAGACCGTTCCAGTCACAAAAAACGAAGAGTTGTAAAATCCAGATCTCCTTGGGAATGAGGCACAATGTCCAGTGCACGTCAATTTTGGCCACATCAGACAGTTATGGTCACTCACACGCTTGAAGAGTTGCAAATTCTATACCTCCCTGGAGATAAGGCACAGCGTCTGGTGCACGTCGATATTGGTCGCACCAGACAGTTCTGGTCACACACACAGGCGCAAGTTCAGCAATGCCTCACGAGGTAGAATGAGTCACTACTAGGGTTACTCCCCCACCTCCGAGGGTCGCAACCTGTGAATCAGACACCACATGCAATGAGCATACAGTAGGCGAGTCGCATGAGAGAGGTGCAGCACGATCGAAGAAGTTGGCCACGCTGAGTACCACAACCGGTGAAACCACTCACCTCAAACTAGACGTTTATGCGTGCTAAGGTCCCAACGGTGCGGGGGCCAAATGCCTTAGATGCGGAGCAGACTTAGGGGCTCCACACACGGCGAGCCGGTCTCCAGGCACAATCCTTTGTTGCATAGTCACACTGCGCTACCAGCTGGAATCCAGCAGATGAAGTGGGCACTTGAGAGACCACCGCACTTCAGGTGTCACAGGTAAATTCTGTGGGTCCCTCTTAGGAGATCTTTGATGTCTCTGAGACCTTCGAAGAAACAGGGGGCAAGCTCAACCAGCCCTTGAGAACACACTTCAGGATGCCACACAGCAGCAGATAGTCGGTCCAGGCCAGCCACTTTTCAGGAAGGGTACACAGTCCGATTCAACAGCAGTAATTCTCCTTGTGCACAACAGAGTCCTCTGGCAATGTGCACCACACAGTTCCAGGTTCTCCGGTCCCACATCCCCAAAAGCGTATCTCACCCTTTACTGCAGGATGGCACTATTAGTCATACTGGAGTGTGCCTTTGAAGTTGGGGGTGAACTTTGAACTCCCTTTGAACCACAGATATCTCCCCTCAACTACAGTCCTGGTTGTCATGACACTGTGGAATGCAATCTTTAGCGGGGCCATGATTTGGTCAAAACCTCCTCCTACAATCTCTGCAGCCAGGCCCGCAAATGGCAGAGTTCGGTCTTTCCAATTGAATGCCCAGTGTGTTATAGCTGTCGCTGGGGAATGCTCAGATGTGCTCCCCCAACCTCCAGTGTGGACTGGAGACAAGCACCAAGGCACACAAAGAGTTCTAGAGCTTAGAAATTCCCACTTTCTAGTAGTTGCATTTCTATGCGAATCATGGCAAAGCCACCTTGACCACTGGCAAGGGGTAGTCGCTGTGAATTCAATGATTGGAAACATCATGAGAATGCTCCACTGCAATCAACTATTGCAGCCTAATGTAATTTCAGCCATTTCCTCATGTTAGCCTATGGGAAGAGCAAACCTTATAGATAGCGATGACACACATGGTTATTCCTCACTACCTGGTCAGGGGACACATGTGCACATGCCTTGCCTTTCACCTACTACTCATTTCACCCTTTAGGACGTACCCTTGGGGTACTCGGGTGGAAGCGAAAGGTCCACACATAATGACTAGTGACTCACACGGGCCAGTGTGACTAAATGCTCAATTGTGCGTATTATCCTGCAATAGCAGGCTGGACACGTATTTAAGAGCACCATCGATGCCAAGTGCACACATGCCTACAGTGGCAGGCTGGGCACGTATTTAAGAGCACTATTGGTGCAAAGCTCATACCAGCCTGCAATGGCAGGCTGGACACGTATTTAGGTGTACCATTGGCACGAGTGCGCACACCAGCCTACAATGTCAGGCCGGACACGTATTTAGAGGCATTGGGGTAAGCACCACTTCCTAACGTGTGTAGGAAGGCACGCACACTTTCACACTGTATCTACATTGGGAAAGTGCCCTAGGTCATAAGGTCACCGCAAGAGAATCAGTAAAACCCGGAAAGTAAAAGCAAAATGTTTGGGAAACGCTACCTGAAGTGTTCAGGTATAACAGCACTAACAGAGGCTTAGAAAATGGGAGGTGGGGTCTGTCCCAAAATTCATTTTCCCCATGCAATTTCCCATAGGAATTTTGAACACGACTACAGCCTGAACCGCTGAACGGAAGTGGACCAATTATATACATTTGACAGAAAGCTAGATCTTGGTCCAGAAAGAGTTCTTTTTGCAGTTTGGTGTAAATCCTTTCAGTAGTTTTAGAGTTATTAAAGAAAAACGATTTATATTTATATCTAGGCAGGCAAATCCTCTGCGGATCCGACTGATCTCTTGGTAAAATCTGATTGGCTGCCAATACCTCAAACAGAAAGTGTTGACAACCATCTTGGGACTTGGCCGAGTCCGAAGAAAAAACATTTTTAAAAAAACAAGGTGGCAGGGTAGAAATACACATTTTTATAAAAAGTTCCAGCAAATTCAAATCGCAGGTTTTCTTTTTTTTTTTTTTTTTACACAAAAAGCACAATTACCATTTTTTTGCCCCCTGGGTGGGCCAGGTCCCGGGAAGACGTTATTTATATATTAGGGGGAGGGTGCGCATGTAGCTATCTCCCCAGGCTGATTAAGGCCACGGGGACACCATCCTCCAGGACTCGGACGCTTATCTAAATGAGCAGGGGCGCCGTGTGGCCCCCTCCCTGGCCTAATTTCAGACCGGAGACTGTCCCCCCGGGCCACAGACGTCTCAAAAAAAGGGAAAGGGGCCCACATGGCCCCCCTCACTGGTCAGTTTGCAGCCCAGGGGACCCCAACCTCTGGAGGCCCGCTGTGCACACATAAAGGAGCGGAGCATGTGGCCCCCCCTCCCAGAGCCAGTAATGGTCCTGGGGACCTCATCCCCCAGGGGTGGCTCCAGCTATGTACAGGACAGGGGAGCCACACGGCACCCTCCCTGATCCCTTCATACACAGGCCAGCTCAATTACTGCATTACTGCACAAGTGCGTGGGCAGGGAAACAAAAGTCTGCTTCCACCCGGTAGAAGAATTTTTAAACCTCCCGTTGGATGGAAGCAGACTTTTACTTCCCTGCTAGCACCCTTGCGGGCAGGGAATCACGCATTGGTCCTGCCTAGTAGAAGCAAACTAAATCAGCTGATCTCTGCTCCTACAGCATCCAGAATGGGCATGTGTGTGCTCTTCTGCGGCCTCCAATGTATTGTTTGGTGTGTGCCTCAGGTTGACAACAGAGCACCCACCCAGAAGGTGCACAGGCCCCCTCTCCCGAATGCAATTCACCCAGGGATACTTTAAGTATCAGGAAGGGGGGGGGCGCATGTGCCCCTCCCTTATTAATGGAATTTGGCCCACGGGTATGAGATCCCTGGTGCATATTAAGGCTCAAGGGGGGGCACAGCCACCTCCCCTTATTGTACATTTCAGTCAGAAGGGGAACATCAAGCCTCTTACAGGCTCAGGGGGAGTCCCTGGGACCACTATTGCCTTGGGGAGGGGCCATGCCCCCCTTAATTATAAAAATCCCCATGGCCACAGGGTCCCTGGGGCCCTTAGTGGCTCGGTGAGAGTGAATACAGCCGCTTCCCCTTAATAAAAACCCCAAAAGTCCCAGGGGATGGGGTCTCCTGGGCCCTTAGTGGCTCAGGGAGGGGCGCGTGGTCCCCTTCCCTTAATAAAAATCAAAGGCTATGCCAATGGGTTGGGCTGGACCCTGCAGCCAACCCCATGCTGCTCACAGCCAAAGGGGTTGGCTGCCCACGTAGTGTTGGACGCAGGGCATGGCCGCATGCCAGGCCCTGTGAAGAACCCTACGTTGTGCGCTGCTGAAGTCTGTGCATGAGTTGGGGCTGACAGCCTGCAGAGGATTGGCCACAGGGCCTGGTCATGCGTGGTGAGGGGTTGGCTTTACGTATGGTAATAAAATATTACTTTATGTAAAAAAAAGAAATTGGAATTCGCAAAAAAAAAAACCCGGGTTAAAAGAACTTTATGGTTAGGTGAAAATATCAGTTAAACAAACCATTTTAAATTTACAAAACCACTGAAATACATCAACTATAGTTGTCTTAAGTAACTATAACTAATGCTCTAAGGTAACTGTAACTCGTGCCCTGACCATTTACTGCTAAAAACCACCCATTTATTACATCACTCCTGACATCTTCTATGACAATATTGATAATCTCACTGCAATATCTGCACTGAAATTAATGATGACAATAACTGTGTATATATGTGTTTGACTGGGTAGTGAGTTATAGCTACCTTAGGGTACGAGTTATATATTTGAGATAACTATAACTGGTGAATTTCAGTGATTTTGTACGTTTAAAATGATATGTTTTCAATTTCATTTTCACCTAACCATACGGTACCTCTTTTTTTAGTATAATATTTATATCTATATATTACAGAGTGGCGGTAGCTACTCTGTAATTATAGTTAGGGTTACCAGAGATAGAGAGATAGGCTTTCCTGTGAATTTTGGGTGCTAATAACATTGAGCCCATTTGACAAATCTCCACAAAACTCTGCAGACCTATTTCGTTTTCTACATTGGCGGATGATGCAAAGTTTCACCGAGATTCATCAAGAGGGTGCAAAGAAAACAGAGGGGGTACAAAAAGTGTTTTGGCACCAATGCATTTTCCCTAGAAATTGTACTCATGCGTAGCGTGAAAATGACAACTAATTTGAATTAAATTTGGCAGGAATATAGATTATGGTGTGTAGATGATCCTTTTGGGTGGTACAGGTAAGCCGGGTAAGAATTTGTTAACTTACAAGGAATGTTTTTAGTGTTATATTTTTGTCGGGTAATTTTGAAGTATTTAACAAAAGTACAGCAGTACCTAGCAATGACAAGGCATTGTGTGATTGGCTAATTACTACCTTTACAAACGTGTATGGCAGCCATGTTGTTTTTAGGCCACTCGCCCTCTCTTGAGGGTTAGGGGCTTAGATATAGCTAAGTATTAGGTTTGATCATTTTCCCCCACCTATTACCACTTATTACCGCTAGGTAGGGAAAAAACTATAGTTTCTATATAGTTTTTAAAAAGTCAGTACTGAAGAACTTTCCCAGAAGATAGTACAGTACTTAAAAATAATATATGTAAAAAATAAAAAAAACTATGTAATACACTATATTTCACAAATATAGTGTTTTACAATTCAATTTAGATTTTTAACATATTAAATTCTTTATGAATAAAGTGTATGGAGGACTGGGGAAATATAGAGAAAGTCATGTGTGATTTAAAAAGAATAAAAAAAGGTACTTTTCCTTTTAAAACAATGGTATTTCCTAGCTGGTAATGAGCCAGTCTATGCCACTCCGCTCTACACTATTCCACTATATGCCAAATCACGGCCCCTACTCCACTCTATCACCCTCCACTGAATGCTATTCTACTCTGCCCCACTACTGTATGACACTCTAGTCTAGGCCACTCCACTATATGTCACTACACTGCCACTTCACTGTACGCTACTCCATTGTACGCTACTCCACTGTATGCCACTATACTCTACGCCACTCCACTCTATACTTTTTCACTTTATGCCTCTCCACTGTATGCACATCATAAAGTGCTATGCCACTCCAATGCACGCCACCCCACTCTACACCATGCTACTCTACGCTATTCTGCTGTATGCCACTTCACTCTACGCCACTGCACAGTATGCAGCTCTACTCTATGCCACTCCGCTCTATGCTATTTCGCTCTACCCTACTCTACTGTATGCCACTTCAGTGTATTTCACTACACTGTATGCCACTTCACTGCACGATATTTCACTGTGTGGCACTCCACTGTACACTAGTCCTCTGTACCCCACTCAACTGTATGCTATTCCACTCTGCCCTACTCCACTCTACACCACTCCAGTCTAGGACACTCAACCATATGTCACTCCACTTTATGCTACTTCATCCTGCACTATCCCACTATATGCCACTTCACTGTATGTCACTCCACTGTATGCCTCTCAAGTGTACGCCTCTCCACTATACGCTATTCCAATCTATGCCACTCCACTCCACACCACTCTACTTCACTCGACAACCCTCCACTGTGCACAACAACGCTCTGCGCTACAACACTCTATACCATGACACTGTACGCCATGATACTCTACGATACAACACTTTTTGCTTTTGTACTTCCTAGTTTTCTGCTGATCTACATGCTAGCATTAGGACTTTGAGCGCTTTTGAAACTGCCATTCAGTGACAAACCACTGTGCTTGTCATATACATACTGGTGATTGGTGTATACGCGAATGGCTGATTTGAGTTAGCTGTAAGTCCCTTGTCTAAAGGTAAGACATATATCTGGGGCATGTAACTCAAATGCTCCTCTGTGGGCCTGCAGCACTGGTTGAGCCACCCACGGAGGTAGCTTTCCAAATGTGCCACAGGTTTGCTATGAAGGTGCCTGTGTGTGCAGTTTATTGTTACTCGGCTTGGCCCTTTAAAACTACTTGCCAGGGTTCAGCATGTCTCTTGTTATATCGGAGTACTCCCTGGGGACAGGGTGTGGTGTCTGGAAGAGGTAGGGCATGTGCGCATGAACACTATATGTCCTGGTAGTGAATGGCACCAGATGGTTTGTTTGGTATGGTAGGGCCTGCTTCTCGCATTGGACTGATGTGAGGGATTTGTGGAAAGACTATTTAGCGGTATTTCCTACATGCAGAAAAGTGGCAGTATAGTGTTTGATTTTGATGCGCTGGTAATGGCAAATCCTCTTTGGTGGTGCGAGTAGATTTGACATTACTAACGTGGAAATACCTCTTTGGGAAAGTAGGCATTTCCGTGCCTGTGGCTCTATGTGCTTGTCAGCCTGTCTCCAATCCACATCTTGGTGCTGGGGGACAGCTACACCAGTGCGTTCCTGATGAAACAGCCATAAACTAGGGGCTCAAGGGAAACTGCAGACCTCCGACTCTGAGGGAACTTCCCTGGACGGATAGGTGGGGGTTTAACTGGCACTTGAATTCCAAGAGGCAGGCACTAAAGATATTTATCAAGCCTCCCAGGGTAGGATGGCAGACAGGACAGAATTTAGAGCCGGCCCATGTATTTCAAAGGCCCTCCTTTTGAACTGATCTCATCTTCAAAGTACATTGTGGGTATATCTACTGGGGCTCTTGCCTCAGAAGTTAAAGACACTTTGGGGATTGGAGCCATACTAAGCTGGGTCAATGCTGGAACATTGACAAGAGGAACTATTGGGGCAGGACGGACTACAACTGGATTATCTGCAGACTTGTGGTGGCCTGGGGCTTGTTGTGCCCTAGAAAGGGGACTATTACTTGGTGGATTTTGACTGGATGTTGTTGGCCTGCAAGTAATTCCAACCATCGTGAACCAGTTACCTAAGCACTCTCCGAGGGCTTGCTGGACTCCTGTCCACGTGATCCCAGGGACATAAAAGAACTCCTCATTTCCACCAGATTGTAAGGACTGCGCTGGGTGTGGTGGAAACGGGTGGAAGTGATTGTCGGTTGAGACAAGGACCGTCCTGATGTTACGCTATAATCACACTGTGCAGAGGAGTGTGCTTGTAAAGATCAGCAGCCCACCTGGAGTAGCTTGCACTCTGTAGCATGGGGTGGCCGAGGGATGTTGGGGGAAGTTGCCAAGTCCGCAGGACCCGAGCTGGTAGCCTAGAATATCTCTGACCTCTGGATCGGGAGGACAACAGTGCCTGACATCCTGGCCTCAGTTCGAGGTCACTGACTCCCTCTCCTCAGACCCATGCCACAAGGTACTCTGTTATTGAGAACGTCGTGACTGGACCCGAGGGGTCTTGTTGTGCCTTGTGGGTACCCATGCTGGCTGCTGGGAGCAAGTGCAACATGCACCAACACCAGAGGGGGAACATTTCTCCAATTGGGATGCATACCAGGTTCCAGTGTTACAGACTTTTGCCTACGGGGGTATAGTGATCCCACACTTGCGAAGGTGCCTCTGGGTGTCTGTAGGCCTGACCTGGAGGGACGAAATCCAGTAACTGTTCTCTTCCACTTTAGCTTATCCCGATAATCTAATCAAAGTGTCGCCAGCAGGGGCAACGTTTATCGTGGGCTGGTGCGGCTTGAGTAACAGGGGCTGGTTAACGAGGTGTATGCGAAACCTGTGAATTCTTGACCATTGCATCTGTATGGGGTATGCACTATTAGGAATGTTAGGTTTTATGAATTCCTCTGAATAGAGCTCAAGCTCAACTCCACCCTCAATCGTGATGCCCCCACCACCTCGACCGAAGCTAACCTCGCAGCCAAAGAACTCCACAGATAGGTCTCCAACTGGGCAGGCGAGCTCGCACCCTTATGCAACTCCGACAGACAGCGCCACAGGAAGGCCACCTGGTTCACCACCGACCTCCAAGAATCCAGATGCACCTGCAGACATCGCAAGAAGAACTGGAGAAACAGCAAAATGCCAGAAGACCGCACCACCTACAAAAACGCCATGATGGAATATCACCAATGCATCAGATCCACCAAAAGGACCTGGATCAAAAATAGGATCCTCGCCAACTCCAAGGAACTCTTGAGCATCATCCAGGAATTCACCAAGCCCCCCAGCGAAACCATGGACATCACCCCCTCCCAGGACCTCTGCAAGAAGCTTGGATCCTACTTCCATCTGAAAATCAAGGGCCTCTATGACCACTTCAACAGCCAGACACTTGACGCCGAAACCACCTCCTTTTCCAGCAATGCCAGCCAGCCTGCCGTCTCATCATGGACCCCAGTCACCACCGAAGACACCATCTCGACCATGAAAAGCATCCACTCAGGGGCCCCCATGGACCCCTGCCCGCCACACCTCAACCACAGAGCCACCACCACCATCGCTCCAGAACTACGATGCACCATCAACACCACCTTCAAGACCAGCACCTTTCCCAACAATGACCAGAAGTTAGACTCCTGTTCAAGAAGCCCTCAGCAGATCCAACAGACCTCAAGAACTACCGACCCATCTCCCTCCTCCCCTTTGCGCCCAAAGTCACAGAGAAGATCTTAAATGCCCAGCTAATGAAATTCATCGAAGAAAACCCCATCCTCGACCACTCCCAATCCGGATTCCACAGCAACTGCAGCACCAAGACCACTCTACTCGCCGCCACAGATGACATCTACACCCTCCTTGACCAAGGACATACCACAGCCCTGATCCTACTCGACCTCTTGGCAGTATTCAACATAGTCTCCCACCACACCCTCACCGCCAGACTCCATGATGTCGGCATACACGGAATGGCCCTGACTGGATCCACTCATTCCTCACCAGCAGAACCCAAAGAATCAGACTGCCTCCCTTCCTCTCTGAACCCATGGAAATCAACTGCGGAGTACCCCAAGGATCGTCGCTCAGCCTCACGCTCTTCAACATCTACATGGCACCCCTCGCCACCATCGTCAGACAGCATCCAGCTCGTCCTCTCCCTCACCAAGGACCCCGTCACCACCAGACTCAATTTCCAGGAAGGAATGAAGGATGTCGCAGCATGGATGAGCAGCCACTTCCTGAAGCTCAACTTAAAGAAGACAGAGGTCCTCGTCCTCCGACCCTCTCCATCCGCATGGGACAACACCTGGTGGCCCACCGCCCTCGGCAGCCCTCCCACCCCCAAGGACCACGCCCGAAACCTCGGCATCATACTTGACTCCTCCCTCTCCGTGACCCGACAAGTCAACGCCGCCGCCTCCAGATGCTTCAACACCCTCCGCATACTCCGAAAGACCTTCAAATGGATCCCTCCCGAATCACAGAAGACTCACCCACGCCCTCATAACCAGCAGACTGGACTACGGAAACGCCCTCTACACCGGGATCAACAAGTCTCTGCTCCACAACCTCCAGACCATACAGAACACCACAGACAAACTCGTCCTCTGCATCCCTCGTCACGAACACATCACCCAGCACCTGCATACACTCCACTGGCTTCCAGTTGAGAAGAGAGTCACTTTCAACATACCTCCGATATAATGACCTCGCCGAAACCCTGCGCATCGGCAAAGCCAGAACAGGCGGGAGAGCCTTCTCCTACATCACAGCCAAGACCTGGAATGAGCTCCCGATCGACATCAGATGCGCCCCCTTTCTGAACATCTTCAGGAAGACACTCAAGACCTGGCTCTTCGACTGATCGGAGCTGCTTATCCCCCCTTCCCCCAGCGCCTTGAGACCCTCACGGGTGAGGAGTTCACTTACAATCCCCTTGATTGATTGATTGATTGATTGATTGATTGATTGATATATGTTGATGTCGTTCTGCTGCTAAGAGGAGAGTTCTACAATTGCATATAACTGTAAAATATACATCCAATGCATATGTCGTGTTGATTTCAAAGTGTATGTAATACAAAGAACAGTGTTTTATACATACAGTATGGAGTCTTTTTGTAGCATACGAAGTGTGCTGCAAGGGTGGAGTTGTGCCAACAGTTTAAATTTTTTGTTGTTGTTGCAGTTTTATATAGAGAAAACTCGAACTAAAGGTATTAGAGCTCTTTACATGAGCACCAGCTGCATTACAGATGGACACATTCATTTTAGACACAGGGAGATTAAGTGATTTGCTAGAATCACAGGATGTTTGAGCCTCCTGCTAGACTCAAACCTGGTTCCCCAGATTCAAAGTTGGCCGCCCTAGCCGTTAAGCCACACCCACTTGAGGCTAAGCCTGACTGCTCTGTGCCGAGGTACCCAAGGGTGAGCATAGGTTATCGGATAAGTGTATCATAATCATCCTATCTAGGACGGTGGATTCTGTCTGGCTTGGATGCGTACCAGCCAGTCAGAAGCCGCTGGATCTAAGAGACACTCTATGTAACTCTCGCTATGCCATGCCACCTGAATTTACTCCACTTTACTCTATAAGTCACCACTGTACTCTACTCCACTACTCCACTCTACGTCACTGCACTCAACAGCGCTGCATGCCACTTAACTCCACAACACTCCATGCCATTCCACTGTACCTCACTCTACTCTACTGCACCTCACTCCACTCTGCAACACTGTACTCCACTCTATGCTACTCCACTCTAATCCACTCAATAACACTTACCCACACTGTACGACAAAGCATACCACTACATTGTACGACACGCCATTCCATGCTATAACACTTTACTCCACTCTAAGCTATGCCACTACGATGTACTCCACTCCATGGCATTGTACTACACGAGTTACCATTCCACTGTCTGACAGTTTAGTTTAATTTATGCTACACCACTCCATTTGAAACCACTGTACGACAGTTTATTCCAATTCTTCGCCACTGTACAACACTCCAGTGTACGCCGCTCCACTCTACAACCTCTACTCTACTCTAAAAGTGCACTCTACAACACTCTACTACACTCTATGCCAATGTATGACACTGTACTACACAATATGCCCCTACACTCCACTGTACAGCACTTTATTCCACTCTGTATCACTGTACAACACGCTACTCTACTCTATGCCACTCTGTATCACTCTACTCCACTCTAAGGCTCACCACGCAGCTACCTCTATGGCACTCTACAACACTGGCACTGTACTGTACTCTATGACACCCTACTCCACAACTCAACTGCACACCACTCCATTCTACATGACTCTATGCCACTCGACTCTGCAACACTCTATACGACTACAGTCTACCACTGTTGAGATTGAAAAGTCCTCTGCATGGTAAAAGACGTGTGCCCCTGCTTGAGTGCCCAACTGTACTGTTGTTTGGATCCCTAATGCTGATTTGTTTGTCATAGGTGAGCGTGGATCATGCGTTTATGCCATGTCCTACCCCTGTGTCACATATTGCGGTCTTGTTGAACAGAGAGGGGCGCCCAAAGCGCTACCCTCATAGTGGTGGAAGGCTACCGCCTTCACCAGGAGTTAAGCAGCATGAGCGTGTGGGTGGCAGCATACTTTTATGATCAGTAATAGTGAACAGGACCTTTTTACACTGTGTCACATTAATGAGGCCTACAGGCTCACTCACCTTCTTAAAAGTTCCACTGCTGTGTACTTAACTCATTCTTGACCAACATCAAGTAAGTTGTGTAGTACTGCACAGTACAAGGATGGAGAAGTACTGTGCAGTGCATGTGTGGTTAGGTCGTGTAATGGGTGTATGTATGCCAAGAGGAGTACAGTACAAGGATAGGGCAGTATCGTGCAGAACATGTGTGTTTAGTACGTGTGCTGGGCATAAGTATACCTTAGAGGAATACATTACATGAGAGATGTGGTGCTGTGCAGTGTGAGTGCAGAGACCGCATGTGCTGGGTGTATGTGTGCTTGTGTAAAGTAAAATACATAAAGGGTGAACTTAGGAAAGCTTCAGGACTGAACAATGCGCGCATACCGAGTGTGTGTGCTGAATGCATGTGTACATGTGAGGGTAGAATGTATAGAGGTATTAATGCTGAAAAGTAAAGGCCAAATTCACAAAGGTGAACTTACACTTTTGTGTATGTTTACGATTGTTTCCAATTCACAAAGGGATTTATGAATAGTATCTTCATGAGTTTGATGTCTGAAGGAAATGGCCCAAATAGGGTCACCCGGGTCACTCACGACCACCTCTCAGCCTTCCATACTAAATGAAGAGTCGGTCATACAGTACAGAATACAAACAAAACACATTATCTATTGTTCAAGGTCATTCTGCCTGTGCCCGCCACTAGACAAGTGGGAGAAGACCTACATCTAACAAGGTATGTGTTAATAAGAACATTGTATACATTAGTGCAGCAGAACTCCGCTCAGAAGAAAAATAACCTAAAGAAGGCCGTGTCTCAGAAACGGCAAAAGACAGGTTTTGATTACATCTTAAAATGGTGGCCGCAAAAAAAACGGTGCCGCGAATGCTAACTTCAAGTAGATTAACAGGAAAAGCCATATTTATTTTTATTATTCTAACAGACCCTCCTTTAAGCATGAGCTAACAGCTATCATTTTATTGCAGAATACATATAACACAAAAAAATCAGAATGAGCCATTTTAAGAACACTCCATGTCTTCAGCTTCAGGCAGGGAGGCAGAAATGAGGGAAATGAGGGAAGAAGTCTCGAAAATACCCTTGTCAATGTGCATAAGGTCATCCACCTCCTTCTGTATCATTATTATTGCATTCAGGGCACAAATCCTAAAAAAGAAGTGGGGGTACTGACCAAGTCAGGCAGCATGCAAGTGACATCATGACGCATGCTATCAAAGCACATAAGGTCACGACACCTGACATTCCACATGGCATAACAGGAAGTGATGCTCTGATATGTGTATGTTATAACATAGGCCAACTGAAAATGCAATAAAACTATTTTTTACATTGTCTCCTGCAAAGCATGTCATGTAACATGCAGATCACAGATTTTTATTTTATGTAGATAGGTAAGTGGATTACTGCTATGAACACAGAGATCCTTTTGTTACTTGCAGTTAATAAATTGTAATCCTTCTACTAGACCACAGTAAGTTATGAAGGGTATTTGACTCCTACACCTTGTAACCCTGCCTGTCTCATGTAACACATATTGTACATTAATTTACACACTTACATGATTTATTTGGAATGGATAATGTGTATGTTATGTAAAGTGCCTTAACATTCTGCATTGGGATGAGTAGTGCTATCAAAGAAATAAAATAGTGCTATTTAAATTATTTGTGTACATACTGAGACAGACCATCCCATCTGACATTCTTACAGTGCATGCAGTTATATACAACAAAGTAAAAAAGCATGCATTTCTTAAGTACTTACGAAGAGATAACAAGCTGTGTGCTTCTGTTTTCTTGCCAGTGCATTTGCGAGGTTCCAGGATGCCTCCAGTCCCATACTCAATCAAAAGGAGGCCTGGTGGCCCCTTAACTTCTGTATTGATCATTGACGAGCTGGAGGTGAAATAAAGCCCCCTCGCTGCCTGCATGTTGCGACTGGGAATCGAAAGCAGACAACGTGCAGAAGCTGATGAACATGTCCCGGTGTTTCAAATATATACTGGGGCAAGTTCAACGTATTTCTGTGGGACCCAACTTCTTAGCTGGGGGAACGGTGTCTACCCTGTGAAAATAGTGGGTGGATGCTGTGTACCCGCGTGTACCCCCGACTCGTGCCCTGGTTGTATTGGTATCATGAATAGATATTTTTTTAGGGGCAAGAAAGGTGGTGCAATAAGAGCAGCAGAGGGGTAGGCACTGAACCAGGACACAGCAAGAAACTAGAATGAAATCACCCTTTCAAGAATCCAACCCCAACTGCCAAAAAGTGACCAACTCCAATTCCCACTCTCCATTCCTTTTACATTTTCCAAGATGTCCAAAATATGTTGGGTAATATTCTTCTCCGTGTTAGTGATCGCGACTACACATTGGTCGCCCTTTACTACGCACACACCACCGTTCTTAGCTAAAATGAAGTCAACAGCGTATCTAGTCTGCTCGGTATATATCCGCATACTTTCCAATTGGGTGGTGATGTCACACAAGGCTGCTACTGTAGAGTTAGACAGTATCTGCAGCTTACATCCAAAGTATTCTCTAGCTCTTTCACCCCTGGCCATAGCTGTACCACCAAAGGTAATAATAGATGAGAGGATATATCCAAAGCTAATACTATTACTTTAGTTCTTGACTTCCAAATCTGTCATACCGTCGCAAAATTCTGTGGTCATCTTACACTTGGCTTACTATGTTTATATGGGACACCTAGAGGGAGCATCATTCCTAAAGCAACATCATCAGTACCATTATGAACATTCAAATTAGTGCCATCAGACAAAAAATTAAATCCTGGTTGTGCATATAGTGGGCCTTGATAATCTACAGGGGCATGTCGGGTATTCATCCCGAATGTACTTGGATCCTTTTTTGAACTCTAAAGACATTGTATTTTTGAACAATATTACTCCAGAACAGTTGACATATAGAAACTCATCAGTACTATTAATTATGGGGCAACATGCATGATAGTGACCAGCTTTTCGAGTAACCATCAAATCTTGATATTGCCAACCCACTAAGGAGACATTCTGCTCTCTTATGTACAAATTATTACAATACGTATTATTATCACATCCCGGGTACCCCTTTCCTCGTGGTTTTCTGCAATACAAACAAGGACAAGGATACCCCATACCAAACTCACACCTTACTTATAAGAAGTAAGCTGGGCGAGTATGCGTGTAATTAACAAGGGACAATGGATAAGCAGTCCATAAACTTGTAACAGATTCAGTGGGATAGAAAGCTATACCTTTTCCCAAAAATCTTTTATGGGTGTCTAAAAATATATTACTCGGGGGTGTAATCTTCGTGCGGACCTGTGAAACAACCTTATTCTAAGTGCATGACGGTGCATTTTGATCACATTCCAAAACCCAACCCATCCCACCCTGAATTATTAACAGCAAGATCACAAAAATAATGCATAACATTTTCTTTTTAGTAGACCAAAATATAAGTGTATGAGCAAGCGGGATCACTGGCTGCTCTTCATCAGCAGCCATTCTGCCAAAGGGGTGCATAGCAAATGGTTGAACCAGGGGGAAGAAAATGCCAGCAAGGGGATTATGCAAGTTCCCAGTGTCCGTCAGAACCTCACTGGTACGGGCTTCTATTGCTCAACAAACATTGGCGCTCCTGAGCAACGACGATGGAGCTTGCTCTGTCCTAAGCTCAAGTTCCCACGTCAGTCAGGATATGCTATCCCCCTTCCAGGGAATACTTTTAAGCTATCCTGTCCAAATGTTCAAAACAGTGCACAAATCTCACATCGCCCTGAACTACTCTAGCAAAGTACACCCTAACTTACACAGTCCATGCCTAATGAATCTGATTTCTCCTTTGGTGCACTGTCTTTCAACTGGGGGCGCAAATTGTACCTAGTGACTTCAGGCACAGAAGGTTCAACAAAAATGGGTTCCTAATTTGCTCTCATTTCTGGAGGAACCACTGCGTTCAACACTTCATCATTTTCCTCATCTGTTTTGGTACAGGTCCAACTTCCATCAATAAAGGGGACAGACCAGGGCGCCACCTGGCACTCCGAGTCCCCGAATCCATCACTCGCCCATTGATCATAGAGCAGAGGAAGAGGGACCTTGCTGCAGTGGGTTGCGTGCACCCAGTTCTTCCGGTCAGCGACTTTAACAGCAGTACGCGTAGATAAGAGGACCTGTTTGAGTCCCTTCGATCACGGCTCCAAACTCTTTTTCTGCTGGAAGTTGCATATTAAGATGTAGTTGTCAGGCTGGATGTCATGCCTAGGCCCCTCTGGTGTAACTGGCAAAACGTCCCGGATCTGTTGGTGAATAGAACGTACATTTTCAGTTAACTGGCAAAGGTAATCTATCAACAATGGGTACTCAATGTCGGAGAACCGCCAAGGGCGCAGGACACCCCAGACATTCGCCGGGCTTCCAAACACGACCTTGGCCTGTGACAATCCTGTTCTTGAATGAGCTGCTGTTCTAGTAGATAAAAGAGCTAGTGGTAAAGCATCTGCCCACTGTAACCCTGTAGTCTCTTGAATTCTTGCCAATTTCAGCTTAAGAGTACCATTGTTCTTCTCAACCAAACCTGCTGACTGTGGATGATTGGCACCGTGCAACTTTTGCTTGATACTCAAGCCATCACAAATTAGCTGGATTCCTTTGGCGTTAAAATGACTTCCGTTATCACTCCAGATCAAACGTGGCATACCAAAGTGAGGAAAGAATTCCTTCAGGAGTACCTTTGCAGTCATAACGGCTGCATTGTCTTTAGTGGGATAAGCCTCAACCCATTTACTGAAGGTGCAACCAACCACCAAAACATACTGAAAATTATTGCACCTCTCCAGTTTGATGTAATCCATCTGGAGAACCTCAAAAGGAAAAGTGGTGGTACCAAATTACCGGGCAGTGTAGGGGTACCCTTACCAGGAGTGTGCTTCATGCATTCCATACAATACTTCACTAAATGTGCGGCCATTTTCTAAATGTTATCATTCTGCCATACAGGGTCTAGTAACTTGCAAATACCCTTAGCACTAATATTGGCTGGGCCATGGGCCATTATGACTACAGAAAGAACATAGTAATATCTGTGCTTCCAACTAAGTTTGTTTGCATCCCCCTTTGGGTACTCACTTTGTGCCTTCGTTGAGGTTGGAAAATTAATCGAATCCAAATCAAAAATGTTGTCTTAAATCAGTTCCTTTTTATTTGAAATTATTTTCATTTCAGTTTTTCTTCTTGTACATTGTTAATTCATTCATATATTCATGAGTCTCCAATGCATTTCGAGCGTTACTCGCTCTTCATCAGGGAGCAATTCTACAATAAAGACATGATGCACTGTTTATGTCACTTTGTACTTGCATTCAATCAAACTGTGCATTGTGTACATTTGGTGAGTGAAAAAATGCCCTCGTGTTTATAAACTCATGTGCCCATTCTTTACTGTGCTTAGTGTGCATGCAGTGAATACGACGTGTGTGTACCCATCTCGCCCGTCTTTTAAAATTGAGCTACAAATTTAAACTTTAAACTCACGAGTGTGTTGCGTGTTTGATCGAATATTCTCGGCTAAAAGTTATCTGTGTAAATGAACAAAAACCATGATCCTCATTAGAAGGATATCGGTGTTCAAAACATTGTCTCATCCAATTTTTAAATAAAGTTCTAAAATGCGTTGCAAGATACACTTACTCAGGAATTGATTTTCGACAGCTGTGGGCAGTCTCCAGCAGCATGTTCATGTTGCTTAGTGCAGCTCCGATTATTAGTCACCAAACGCTATGTTTTCCTCGCGGTTTGTGTACGTGACGTCAGGCTGCGCGAGATTTAAAAAACGGACTGTTTTGTGTATGTGTGTTGTGGCGGCCATGTTGGATGTGAGTAAGCCTGAGTGTTTCATTATGGCTTCTATGCCTAAGTAAAGAATATGTTAATAATTGCGCAAATGTGTGTGTGTAGTTAATGTAGGCACCTATTGGGACATTGTGAATCACTGTCTATACTAATGGTACAGTACAATGTTTATAGATAGTACAATTGCAAATATTAGGCAACCATACAGTTCCTCAGAACAGGGCGATTTAATAACTAATTATAAGTAACATGCCTATTCAATGCGTTCATTGAGACCATTCGGGCTGCATGATCGCATTTTCATAATCCAATAATTTTCACGTTTTAGCAGATATTTTCTGTTGCCTCTTCCTTCCACCCGTTCAATTACTTCCAATATATCGTAATTGGGATATGTTGTGTTTGGCCTCCAAGAAATGGGTAGCAATCGTCGACATCATGTTGGCTGTTCTAATATTGGACTTGTGTCTGTTAATCCTTATCTTGAATTTTCTTTCAGTTTTCCCACGTATACTTTGCCGCAGGGCATTTCAACATGTAAATTACATTTTCTGTATCGCAAGTGGCTGTCACGTAGATTTTAATAGCGTGTCCTTTCATGGGGTGATTTATTTTAACTCCTCGTATGATGCAATTACAGTTATTGCAGTTCAAACAGGGTATGGTGCCCCTGGGGTTAGTTATTGTTCTGGGCTGCTGTTTTAGTATTTCACCTAAATTTCTACTTCGCGTGTATGCGAAAATTGGTGATTCTAAAAATGAGTTCCTGAAGTCAGGTTCTATGGTTAACATGGGCCAGTGTTTGGTGATAGTTTTCTTGAACATTTTGCTTGCTGTTGAGAATTTTGAAACTATCACCGTTCTGGTGTTTCCCGGTTTTTGTGTAGTTTTCAGTAAATCATCCCTTGTTTTAGATTCACATATTTTTTTGCGTTTTCCAAAATTGTGGGAGGGTACCCTCTTTGTCTGAATCTTTCTTGTCGTCAGGTTTGAAACAATCGTTTTTACTCTCATCATTTGTTATGTGGGTAAATGTGTTTTTAATGATAGTTGGTGATAACTGCTGTAATGTAACATGTTGTTCCTGTCAGTTTTCTTCCGGTAGATGTCTGTTTCTAATCCTTTTTCAGTTCTAGTGATTAGCACATCCAAAAAGGTTATGTGGGTTTCCGAGATCTCACTGGTAAACTGAATTCACCCATCTATCGAATTCCATCTTGATAAGGCCATTTTTGCTCCTTCATGGCTGCCTGTCCACAGCATGAATATATCGTCGATGTATCTAAAATACGCTTTTATGTGTGGCTTCCATTGGGGGTTAGACAATATATGTTCCTCTTCAAATCTCTGCATTACTAGATCAGCATACGCCGGCTCAGTACAATTGCCCATGGATGTTCCGGTGAGCTGAAGATACCATTCATTTTGCCACTGAAAATAACTCTGATAGAGGGTGAAATAGATTAATGCCATGAGGAAAAACCTGCATTGGTATTTCAAGTTCTGTGTGTGTCAGCGCATGTTCCATCGCTTCCAAACCCATTAAATGTGGGATGGAAGTGTATAATGATTTTATGTCCGCTGTACATAATAATACTGTTTCATGTTTCATCAAGGTTATGTTTTGTATTTTGCACAAAAAGTCGGTGGTATCCTTAATGTAGGAATTCATCTTTTTCACACTGGGTTGAAGGTATTTGTTAATGAATTGACCTATAGGTTCATGTATGCTGCCGCAGGTAGACACGATAGGTCTAAACGGCGGATCTTTTTGGTCCTTATGGATTTTTGGAACCATGTATAATACAGGGGTCCTGGGGTTTTGTTTGATCAAAAATTTAATGTTTTTTTCTTTTATGACACCAGAATCAAAAGCTTTGTTAACTATTTCTTTAAGTAAATTTGTGAACTCTCTTGTGGGATTCCTCTCCAGTTTCATGTAGGTGGTATGGTCTGATATATGTTCTTGTACTCGACTCTCATAATGTGCTTTGTTAATAATTACTAGTGTGCCTCCTTTGTCAGCTTTCTGACAGATGATATTAGGGTTGTTAGCTAGTTTTTTCAGGGTGTCCAAATCATTTTGTGTGAGATTGTTAGTGGAGTGGTTCTTCTGTTGTGATTTATTTTTGATAAATCCTTTTTTATTAAATTTTCGAATAGATCCAATGTTTTATGGCTAGCAGGAGCCATAAAAGTACTCTCACATTTTAAACCTCGTAGTTCATCTAGTTCTTGTGGTCTTTGATCTTGTAGAATGTTGTCGAAAAAAATTCTCAATCGTAATTTTCTCATTAGTTTGAACAAACTTACTTCCAACTCCAAAGGGTTTGTTGTTGTGGTAGGAAAAAATGATGTCCCTTTTTGTAATTATTTTAATTCTAGTGGTGATAATTTGTAATCAGAAATGTTGATGACTAAGTTTCCTTTGGAGTCTTCTTTTTGTCCTTCTTGGTCATGGTTGTGCTCCTTGTGTTTGGGTGTTCTTTTTCCCCTCCTGGGTCTCCTTTTTCTGATTGGCCTGTTTCTAAAAAAGGCTGTGCAGAGGACGATTGGTGTGCTGTTTCGTCTCTTTGGACTTGTAACGATCCACTTGGTGTTGATGTTTTTTTCTGGAAAGTTTGTTGTTGTGTTCTAGCCATGCTTTTACTCCCGGATGAAGATGTGTCTGTCTGTTGCGTGTAAGGGTGATTTCGTCGTCTCTGTGCGTATACCTCAGCCCATGTATACACCTCCCCTAATTTATAGTCCAGGGTGTCTCTCCTGAATTTTCTAATTTTACGTTCGTTGATTTCTGGTGAGTGTATGGAAATTTGTATATTGATATCCTCCAGAATGTTTGACCAATCTTCGGCTGACATCATATTAGTCAATTTGTTTCTCACTTCCACGATCTCTTTAGATAACTCTTCTAATATGTTTGATAATTCCTCCACAATAAGTAACATTAAATCAAGAGAGCACTTGTTCAAGATGGCATACCAATGTTCTTGGAACTTTTGTGCATTTTTGCAGAGGGATGGTTTTAGTGCTATCCTCAATTCACGGGGTATGCGTTGCGCCCTATTATATTTTATCAGCGTGCTCGCGTGCAATCGTTGGTTGATCTCTCTTTTTGATAAGTACATCGGTTGTTTAATGCTCTGTTCCTTGGTTCGGTTAGGGGTTGCCTGAGACGTTTCTTTATGTACCAGTGCATAAATCCTAGAAGCCTCATCATTTGAGAATGCGAATGTTTCCGCTCTTTGGTCTGTTGTTTTAGTTACTTCGTCATTTGACATTTTTTGTTTGTATTATGGTGTGCTGCAGGCTAATGGACGGAAATGTAAGCACAGTAAAGAATGGGCACATGAGTTTATAAACACGAGGGCATTTTTTCACTCACCAAATGTACACAATGCACGGTTTGATTGAATGCAAGTGCAAAGTGACATAAACAGTGCATAATGTCTTTATTGTAGAATTGCTCCCTGATGAAGAGCGAGTAACGCTCGAAATGCATTGGAGACTCATGAATATATGAATTAATTAACAATGTACCAGAAGAAAAACTGAAATGAAAATAATTTCAAATAAAAAGGAACTGATTTAAGAAAACATGTTTGATTTGGATTTGATTAATTTTCCAACCTCAACGAAGGCGCAAAGAGAGTGCCCAAAGGGGGATGCAACCAAACTTAGTTGGAAGCACAGATATTACAGTGAAACGTTGACGTACCTTAGGACGGTTACGTCACCCCAGGAGCACCTCAGAAAAGAGTAAACTCACTCAAAGATCCAATTACCACAAGTTGTGCGCACAACTATTATATTCATTGATCAATACAGAAAGAACATACACATCTGGTAACATTCATCTCTGTTTTCCTGAATTGTCAATCCAACACCCCTCATCATTCAATTGTGCTGTACTTTCCTGCCACACGGCTAATTCCTCTATTGTAGCTTCACTTTGTATCTCTTTTACATTCTCAAGTATATCTTCAAACATAGTAACTTCAGGCAACCACCTGGCGGGACCCGCTACAAACATTCTTTTCATTTAGTCCGGGCTGTTTCCTTGGCTATCTGATCTGCAAATGCATTACCCCTTCCCACATCATCAGTAACCTTCCGATGGGCACTACACTACACTATAGCCAATTTCTTAGGGTGTCAAGGTGGATAAAAGCCTTAATATAAGATGCCCATGTTGGATCTTTGTGCCATGTGAAGTAAGGAACCCTCTCTCTGTCCAGAGTCACCCAAAGTTGTGTGGAACTCCGAAGGCATACTGGCTGTCAGTATAAATATTGACAAGCAGTCCTTCACTCAATTTACAAGCTTGTATCAAGGCAACGAGCTCTGCAACTTGGGCTGACTGATAGGGGACTCGGGATGTCTCAACTACTGTACGCAGCTCAGTACTAGCATAGGCAGAAGTTGTTCCATCTGGTAATTTGAAACAAGAGCCATCAACAAATAATCTCCCTTGTGGGTCAGATAAGGGTACATCAGTCAAGTCTACCCGTCCTTTTGCTTCTTCTTCCATCCAGAAGATAAAGTCATATTTGTTGACTTCATCACTCTCAGAAGGGAGGGGCAGTAGCGTGGCAGAGTGGCACATCTTTTAATCGTGATGTGTTTGGCAAACAATGTTAATTCATAACCAGTTAGATGTGCACTGGTGAGGTGCTGTGTCTTTGTCTTATTCAAAAGGGTATCCACAGCATGAGGTACCATGACTGTGAGATCAGTATCAAGTACAAGTCCAGTCGATTGTCTTATTGAGACGGCCACAGTCGTGACCGCTCTTAGACAGCTCGGGAAGGCTCTTGCGACAGGGTCAAGAACAGCAGAGAAATAAGCACACGGCCGTTGCTTATCTCCAAATTTTTTTTATTTTTTTTGCGAAAACCTTTATTGTACATAAAAATCAATACAAACATGGGCCTACAACCACCAGGGCCGGCCGCTAATATGTACATGATCAACAACATCAGGGCAGCAACAGGCCCCCTGGGGCCCAGCCGAATTAACGAGTTACTGAGTACACCTCAGAGATTATCAGGATACATAGATTTTAGAAATACAAACAAAGAAAAAGAAAATAACACCAAAAAGCAAGGCGGAAACCATCGAAAAAGGGGGCGTCTAACCACATCCGGGGAACTGCACAATACATACTCCACCCTCAGGTGGACAATGAGGATGAGCAAGAGGGAGGTGGGGGCGACGGGAGAACCACAACCGTCTACAGGTAAAATGTAATAGTCCGGGAACCTCAGGATCAGGGGGACAAGGCAGCATCAGATGTGTCCACGAGGGGGGGCGTGCAGATGTTCCCTCGGTACGCGTTCCACTGACCCCAGATTCTACCCCACGCCCCCGGCTTACCCCGAGACACATACACAGTCTTCTCTCTGCACATGCACCAATCCATGCTCTCCTTCCATACTGACACGGTGGGAGGCCGTCGGGAACCCCAACGCTGTGCGATGTCCCTCTTAGCAATCATGTTCCCAAGGGCCGCCCACCGAGTCTGAGCCGCATTATAGTCATTAGGCTCCCACACGTTCAACAAACATCGGCGAGCCTCGGGCAACAAAGCGACCCCAGTGACGCATTCCATGACAGCATGCACCCGGCGCCAATACTCCGCTACCTCACAGCACTCCCAGAGAACATGGAGAAAAGTGGCGCTGAGCCCACAGCCGCGCCTACAGAGCCCGTCTTCAGAAAAACCCATCAAAACTAAACGAGGGCCCGTCACGTAGACACGGTGGAGAATTGTAAGCTGGACAAGACGGAGACGCGCGGGTATGGCCACTTCCTTAGGGGAGGACAGCGCAGACTGCCAGTCCTCATCGTCCAGTTCCACACCATCCCCGGTCCACGCCTCCCGAAGGCGCACGAGGAGATCCGCCCGCACGTTTATTCGTTTTTTATAGATAAGGGAAATAGTACTGTCGGGCAAGTGACCTTCAAGTATGCGGTCCTCGAGTGGCGAAGACACAGGGACTGCAGTCCCAGCCCCGAAGGCCGAGAGCAAGGCGTGCCGAACCTGGACGTACCGAAAGAACTCCCGCTCACTCAATTCGTACTCACTCTGCAACGCAGCAAAGGATTTAACCGCACCCTTCACCCAAAGGTCACCTACTCTACTGATGCCAATCGTGTCCCAACGCTCGAAGCCCTTCGTCGTCCAGAGGCTTCCCAATCTTTCAGACGCAAACAGAGGGGTCGCACCCGTCAAACGCTCATTCCAGCCCATGGCCACATTCGCAGCCCTCCACACGCGCACAGCAATCTTAGTGGGACCGGTTAAGTTCCTCCCAGCCGATCGAGAGTAAAGCGCTCTGTTAAAGTTGCCGCCAGGCAACAAAAATCTATCCATTTCGAAAGCCGGATTCGGACCAGGTGCGTACGTTGCATGGTTAATAGCAGATAGCTGGGAGGCCCAATAGTACCTCCTGATGTACGGGAGCGCAATGCCCCCGTCATACCAGGGGAGAGTCAGTTTTGCAAGAGCAATACGTGCACGACCATCCCAAACAAGCCTCCTCTGTAAGCTCTCCACCTCCCGGAAGTAGGCCGCCGGAATAATATCAAAGGAGTTCTGAAGTGCGTAAAGGAATCGGGGAAGAGACATTTTAAAAAGCGCCGCACGACCGAGGGGAGACAAGGGAAGCTTACACCAACGGGCCACGTCTAACCTCAATCTCCGAAGTGGAGAGAGGAGATTATGCTCGTAGCGGATCGCCGGGTCCAATGAGACGTACACCCCCAGGTACGTAAAGCCGGAGTGGGACGCCTTAATAGGAAAACAAGAAGGCAAGAGAGGAAAGTCACCGGATATAGCATAGACACGATTCACAGAACTAACTTAAGACAAAATCCTAAACTTACTACCATTTTGGTATTCACAGAAGGCACTTACTCATTTTGGTATTCACAGAAGGCACTTACTCATTTCGGTATTCACAGAAGTTAGGAGTCCTAACTTTAGGACTCCTAAATGCCTTCTGTGAATACCGAAAGTCTTAAAATTAGGATTTTTCGCAGTTTAGTAGTAGTATAGTTAGGACTCCTAACTTTAGGACTCCTAAATGCCTTCTGTGAATACCGAAATTCTTAAAATTAGGATTTTTCTCAATTTAGTAGTCCTAAATTTAGGACTCCTAACTTTAGGACTCCTAAATGCCTTCTGTGACTACCGAAAGCCTTAAAATTAAGATTTTTCTCAGTTTAGTAGTAGTATAGTTAGGACTCCTAACTTTAGGACTCCTAAATGCCTTCTGTGAATACCGAAAGTCTTAAAATTAGGATTTTTCTCAATTTAGTAGTCCTAAGTTTAGATTTAGGACTACTAAATTGAGAAAAATCCTAATTTTAAGAATTTCGGTATTCACAGAAGGCATTTAGGAGTCCTAAAGTTAGGAGTCCTAACTATACTACTACTAAACTGCGAAAAATCCTAATTTTAAGACTTTCGGTATTCACAGAAGGCATTTAGGAGTCCTAAAGTTAGGACTCCTAACTTCTGTGAATACCGAAATGAGTAAGTGCCTTCTGTGAATACCAAAATGAGTAAGTGCCTTCTGTGAATACCAAAATGGTAGTAAGTTTAGGATTTTGTCTTAAGTTAGTTCTGTGAATCGGGCCCAAGATTTGGACCAGTTAATAATCAAACCAGAGTTCTTGCCAAAGGAAGTAAGGATGTCAAAGAGCACATTGAGTGACTGACGTGGTGAGGTGAGGTATAAAAGAATGTCATCCGCGTACAACGAAACTCGATCCTCGAAGCCAGGGGCCCACCGGATCCCTCTTATCGACGGTTCCCAACGAAGCCAAGCAGCGAGCGGCTCCAAAGCCAGAGCGAAGAGCAGGGGAGACAACGGACACCCCTGCCTAGTGCCTCTCCCAAGAACGAAGGGCCGGGAAACCCTTCCATTAACGA
Source organism: Triturus cristatus (assembly GCF_964204655.1). Lineage (NCBI taxonomy): Eukaryota > Metazoa > Chordata > Amphibia > Caudata > Salamandridae > Triturus > Triturus cristatus. Next base: position 890,307,387 of record NC_140585.1, on the reverse strand, counting down.
CAACCTGAGCCAATGGAGCAGCGTATAAGAGTTTAACCCAACTAATAAATCCCGCCCCGAGTCCAAACTTTGCCTGGGCGGCCCAAAGATACGGCCATTCTATCGTATCAAAGGCCATCGTGGCGTCCAAGGAAACCAAGATGGCCGGCTCTGAGAGATATTCCGCCCTTGCAAGTACGCCATGTAGGCGCCGCAAGTTAAGGGCCGTATTCCGGTGCGGGATAAAACCGGATTGGTCCGGATGCACCAGGTCACAGATAACAGTAAGCAGGCGATTAGCAAGAACCTTGGCAAGGATTTTCGGCTCAGCGTTCAACAGAGAAATAGGCCTGTACGAGGTGCAACGGTCCCGAGGCTTACCGTCCTTGGGAATCACGACTATAGTGGCCAAGCGCTGGTCAGCAGGGAGAGAACCAAGTTCAAGTGACTTCGCAAACATACGACGGAGAAATGGCGCAATTTTATCCGGTTGCAGTTTGTAAAGTTCAATAGGGAGTCCGTTGGGGCCCATAGCCTTGCCTGAGCGAAGGGAACGAATCGCGGTAGCAATCTCGTCGACCGACAACGGGGCATCTAACTGCTCACGCTCATCCACCGACAGGCAGGGCAAAGCAATATCATTCAACAAGTGACGGGAGTCAGCCTCATCCCTATCAGACACCGGGGAGTACACAGCACGGAAGTAATCAGCGAAACACTCCACAATCTCACCAGGGTCAGTCACACTCACTCCCTCCGACGTCTGAAGCACGGGGACCACTCGATTCACTCTCTCCTTCTTATCAAGCCAAGCAATCAATTTACCCGCCTTATCCCCAGCATCATACAGTCTACCCTGCTGTTCCCTATACATTGTTCGAGCAGCATCCGTAACAAGGGATTTATATTCGAATTGCTTCAGGCTGAGAGCGTGGAGCCCGTCCTGAGTGACAGCCGTCTCCAAGGCAGCCTCCAACCCCGATATCTCGGCCTCCAACGCAACCACCTCCCCGTTCTTAGCTTTCTTGGCCTCCACGATCAGGGATAGGGCGTGTCCTCGGAGAACCGTTTTGAAAGCCTCCCACAAGGACACAGAGGACAAGATGGACCCCTCATTCTCAAGAAAATACTTGTCAAGCGACTTAATGAGACCCTTGCGGATCTTGGGGTCACGCAGGTACCAGGGGTTAATGGGGGCGACCCGCCCGGCGGATCGCATCCCGGTATCGAAGAGGAGCCACAATGGGGAATGATCGGAAATGCCCCGGGCCAGGTGCTTAACCTCCCGGACCCGGGTGGTCTGGGCCGCTGGCATAAGAAAGTAATCTAGTCTGGAGAGACTCCCGTGAGCCCCGGAGTGAAATGTGTACTGACTCTGTGTCGGATGTATCAACCTCCAGCAGTCCACTAGGCCAAAAGTGTCCAAGAACCCGCCGAGCCACGCCTGGGCGGCAGAGAGGGCTCTGGGAGGGTAACGATCCAACTCGCCAGAAATCACGGAATTAAAATCCCCACCCACAAGCAAGAGACTATCAGGAAGTTCAAGTAACATACGACCCACATCAGAGAAAGTGGAGGTCTGGAGGCCCGGGGGAACATAGACCGAGACCAATGAAAGAGTCTGACCCTCCCACCGTCCAGTCAAGGACGCATAGCGCCCTCTATCATCAAGAGTAACTTTGTCAATCTCAAGCGGGAGGGAAGATCGCAGTAAGATGCCCACCCCTCTGGATCCAGTGGTGAAGCCAGAATGCGCAACCAATCGGTAGCCCCCCATGTTCATGGCATGACATACATTACCCACCAAGTGCGTCTCTTGAAGGAATACCACATCAGGGGCCAATCGGCGCAAAAATTGCAACACCACCCCACGTTTGATACGGTCCCCCAATCCGTTGACGTTCCAAGACATGAGTTTCAACCCATCCCCCCCCATCCCAACACAAGAAGCTGGAGTCCCCGGGCACGCAGCCAGACACCTAAAACTGAAAGGAAACAAACACACCGCCTTGAAAAGAAAAAACACACAACCCAACAACCACTGTCCCCCTCCCACCCCCACGCCATTACAACTCCCCCCACCCTGCACCCCTGCGGACTATACAGCCCCCCCAACTTGCAGTGTGCCTGTCGCCCTAACAATCCCATGCTACAAAAAGACCCTAGAGGAGGGAAGGGACCCGTCCCCGCCCGCATCCAAACAGCACATTAATAGACAAAATATACAATTGAAGTAGAACCTGGCTGGGCGCAGAAGGAAATGTCAAAGTAGAGGACCAAGAATCATTCCTGCGGAGGCCCTCCGCCCTCAGCACCGCCAGTACGCCCAGATCGTTCGCCCCGGTCCGGCAGGGAGTCTAACCAGTCACTCACAATATCAGGGCGTTCAAAAAAGATAGTCCGATCTTCATATTCCACACGAAGCCTGGCAGGGAAAAGCATAGAGTATTTAAGTTCCAAATCTCGAAGACGGCGCTTCACCCCCTGAAAGCCCATTCTCTGTTTCTGAACGAGTTGGGTGAAGTCCGGAAAGAAGTTAACGGAGGCATTCTCATAGTTAACTGGGCCGTGTACCCTCGAGGCCTGCAGGATCGCATCCCGGTCTCTGTAGTGAAAAAGTTTTGCAATAATAGGCCTCGGGGGAGCTCCTGGTCGAGGCCTACCGCCCGGGACACGATGAGCACGCTCCACGGCAAAGAACTTGCTCAGGCCTGAAGGAGCAAGATGATTGAGGACTAGATCTTCGACCATGAGGTCCACCGGACGATTATCGAGAGTCTCCGGCACACCTATGACGCGAATATTATTGCGTCGTGCCCGACCCTCGAAATCCTCCAGCCGGCGGGACATCGTGTCGTTCGCCGACTTTAGATCGCCAAGAGTTGCCTGGAGGTCTGATACATCCGTGACAAGAGTGGATGTCCTCAAGTCCAGCGATTGAACCCTCTCGTTAGTCTTAGAGAGATCCGCCCGAATTAGCGTGACATCAATGGCAACCGTGTCAATTTTACGGGCCAGAGCCTCGTACTGCAGGGCGATGGTCTCCCTTATGCCGTTGATGGCACCCATAACGTCTTGCAGCGACAATTCCGTGGGCACGGACGGGCCACCACCAGAGTCCTCCACGGCGGCACTTGCTGGCCCGGGGGATCCTTTACCCTGGGTATAACGATCCATGATGTTACTCTGGACTGGTCCCCCACGGTGGGATGTCTTGGTCCTCCGTTTCTCGGGATCCCCCTTGCCCGCCATGTTAAGCGATGCTCACCGGAGGGGTCCGCCAGGACCGATAGCAAAGGGGTGCCATCAGATCAGACACCGACTGTCCGAGAGCCCGCTCGGAAAAGTGGAGAAAAAGGCACAAATCAGTCCAGTACAAAGGCCGGAGGACGCCCCAGTCGCGCGAAGCAGCTCCTCAATCAGGCCATGCAGAAGTGCGAAAGCGAAACCGAAAGTGGGGGCGCGGTCATTGGCAAGGCTCCGATGCCGTTGTTGTTCAACTACTCCCCGGCCCCACAGTTCACCAAAGCACCGGGCACAGCTTCCAGGTGGGCCTCCAAAATGCAAGACGCTATATTTCAGGTCTCCCAGGTCCGATTTTCGTTCTGAAAAGAGTTATGGATTCAGCCAAGGTTCATCTTCCAGAATCCGTTCACAAATCCAGGATAATGTCAGGATAAGTTGCGAGGAGCGGCAAGGGTCCGGGGAGCCCTGTGCCTACGCGTCCATCTTGGTTGCGTGCTAGGCTCCTCCTATCTCCAAATTTTTGTGTTAAAAAAAAAGCACGCAACTAGCCATCTCATGGACGCACAATACAATCCATTTAGTATAATCAGGTGTGCCAAGTACTGCAGCTGAGCAAAGCACAGTTTTCAAATGCTCAAAAGACTGCTAACATTCAGGCGTCCAAGTCAGAGACTCATGCACGTCTTTCGTGGTTAGAGCAAGCAAGGGTTTGATTAGTAAGGAGTAGTTAGGTATCCACTGCCTTCAGTGGATAGTGATACCTATAAAAGCATGCACATCTTTCTAAGTCTGTGGGATGGGCATTTGAACGATGGTGTCAGCCTCCTACCCTCCTTCGACAGTAGGTGACCTCCTGTCGACAATACTGAAATTTAGAAAAAGAGACTTTATGTCCCCTTTGGGCCAAATGCAACAACAATTTAACTGTACTATCTCTATAACCCTGCTCTGTATCAGAAGTGATAAGGAGATCGTCAACATACTGCACCAATACGTTACCTGTAGGAAGCGAAAGGGAATCTAATTGACTCTTTAAAGCCTGGCTATAAATACTAGGACTCTCAGAATAGCCCTGAGGAGCTCGACAGAACCTAAAGCTCCTACCGGCTAGTGTACACCCAAACAAATACCTGCTATCTGGATGAATAGGGATACTAAAGAATACATTATTCAAGTCAATGACAGAGAAGAATTTAGCGGTAGAAGGAATCATAGTCAAAAGAGTAGTAATGTCCGGGACCACTGGAAACTGGGGAACCACTATTTTATTAACTTTGTGCAAATCAATCACAAAACGATAAACATCTTCATGATCATCAGCAGAACCTGAAGGTGTCCTTTTAAGAATGGGAAGAATAGGACTATTACAAATATTGGCAGATGTGTCCTCTACCACTCCCTTCTTCATCAAGTCCTGAATAATTTGCAATAAGGCTCGCTCTCCTGCCTGTGGTATTTTATACTGAGGAATACGTGGCAAAAAAGCACCATCCTTAACCTGTATCAAAACTGGTGATATCTGGAGCAGTCCCACATCTGTATCACCTGTCGCCCACAAAGTGGGTGGCACGTCCTTAGATTCAACAGGGGGAACATTTTTGGACAAACACTGTTTAGCGCGCACTACATGTGGACCCATTGTCATATAGACACCTGCTGGAGAACAATAAATTGTAGCATACAGGTTCTTCAACAAATCCAAACCCATCAAATTTTCACCACAATTAGATATCAACAGGAATGGCGAATCCACAGTGAAAGGACCAATAGTTAACGCAAGGGGTTTTGAAATGGGGCTTACAACCGGTACGCCAAAAAAACCTACCGAAACATTATTATGGTCAGACAGAGTCGCCCCAGGGACCATATTTTGAGAAACAGAGGTTTTTGTCGCACCTGGGTCCACCAGAAGTTACTTAATTGAACCTTGCAGTTCTGCTGTTACATAAGGGCCACGCTGATCTAGTTATCAAAACTGGTCCCCCACTCTGTCGCTGGGTGTCCTAGCTGTAAGACATTCCTGTCGCCTCATCTATATCATAATCACCATGATAATACAGCCCCTCATGAGGGTCATCAAAATTATTATTATCAGAAAGACCCTGTGCTGCTGCAGCATTCTGAACTCTATCAGCCCCTCCAGCTCCACGACCCCGTCCACGAGAACCTGGTCCTCTAGGGACTGCCACCTTCTGAAAAAGCACGGGACACTCACTACGCCAATGTCCCTCCTCCTTACAGTATGCACACTGATTTGGCCCCAAAGGTGTAGCATTGGGCTGCCTACTAGTACGTGGAAGCTGTTGGGAAGGACCACCACGTCCTCTGCCGATCCCTCTAAAAGCCTGCTGTAACAACACCTTCGTTTTCAAATCTTTATGCTTCTTCTCCTTCCTCTCATTTGCCTCATTATCCCTATGCTCATAATACTGTGCCATATTCAAAATACCAGAAGGGGAAGAGGTCGCCCAGGTGCTTTTGGAAGCCTGCAACAAGTCACTATTTCAGGAAGCAGATTGGAAACAAATCTATTAACAAACAACCGAACACCTCCCTCAATAGACAAATCCTGTCCACTGTAATCCAAAAATGTGTCTTCAAATCGAGTAAAGAAATCAAACATGTTCTCATCTTTCTTCTGTCTATAAGCTGACAATTTATTCCAATCTACCTTCCTCGGCAGAATAAGAGAATGCATATATATATAATAATGCAACGAGGCAAGGCAAGTATCTCAGCTCGAGGTTTGTCTCCCGATTTCCTTTCCTGATCCCATGTCTTATTTTGGTCCCATGTTCTTCCTAACTCCGCAACATGATCTTGTGTGTGTACCTGCCTCCAAATGTTAACCGGAACCAGCAGGTCAAAGAACATTTCAATATCAGCAAAAGTCATTACAATAGAAGAAGCAGCTTCAGTCAATTCCTTATAATATGCAGTAGGCTTTTTCCCAGGCTAGGGCAAATTAGTTTTAAGAAACAAAACTTCACTTCTTTTCCTTGGAGAATAAACCCGTTTGTCTTGAAAAAGGGCCACCTCCCTAGCCCTTGTAACATTACCACGGCCATCCGTTAATTCTGGTATTTCTGGATGATATATGGGATGAACCTCCTGCATCGGAAACTGAGACACTGACCTGGGACTTTTCTCGTGTAATCGCCCCCTATAAGCTATTATTGTTGTAACATTAGAAAAAACTTGTTCTTGGCCCATTTCACTACTATATACCCGATCCCTGATGTCATATAAAATTTTATACACTTCCGCTTTGAAATACTGTTGTAAAAGACCAATCAATGCACATGTGTTTAAGAGCATGCTGCTGTATAAAAGGTTAAAAATCTTGCATTGTCGCCCAAACATCCTCTACACTATAAATAGGATTACAGGCCCACTGCACAGCCTGGTTAGCTATTACCTGCTTCTCATCATCTGCCACATCAGATCACACTAGCGGTCCCATACGCTCCTTAAATCTCATCTAATCCCTATCCTCAAATCCACGTATCGGTGTACTGCTACTTACTAATATCGGAGGATGAAAAACCATAGTGGGAGAAGCAACAGAAGTAACAGGTACCTAGATCGCTGATGTTTGCATTACAGGAGAAAGAGCTGGCGAGACGGACGCTGGGACAATAAGTGTGGCAGGGGTACTAGAAGACACAGTTGCCACAGACGGCAAAGATACAGAAGGAAGAGGAGGAGCCGAAGCCACAGCTTTTGAAACAACAGCAGTAGATACGGGAACAGAGACAGTGGAAGCAACGGTAATGGGTGGCTGTGAAGGCACCGGAACAGTGGGGTGGATTCGTTGTGGGGCATATGGAGGCGGGGTTGGGTGTCTAGCAACCCTTCCACAAACACATCATCTTCTTCCTGAACCACATAAGATTTATCAATCTGCAATCGAAACCTCCTATCTTCACATTCAACACCTTTTTCCTATTTCTCCCTATCGTAAGCAACTGCTTTCGGGTTAGTGTCTGCATTCTCCCCTTCCGAGCTTCCTTCTCAGCTTTCAACTGCTTCTGCCTAACTGCTTTCTGCCATGTCCTAAGAGAATCAAACTTAGACTGTCTACTTCATCTATTAAATAACTGTTCTTGTAAATACTCAATCTTCTGTCCATCAAAATTACCAGTCAGTGGCCTCTGCAACTCAGCATTGTCCCTCGTATATTAGTGCCAGAACGTACTAAACATAATAGGGCCAAGACCATGTTTCACATACATATCAAAATTCTGAGTGCCTTCTGAAGGCGCTGGCTGAATTTCTTCTAATTGAGCATCAGTAGAACAAAAACAACAACCCATAGAAAACAGCTTACTGATTCCAGGCATTCTCCAAAGAAAACAAGTTCACTGTTTTATGCCTGGCAAAACAATTGCAATTGTTTTTATCCAAAGGACAATCGTTAGACCATACCAAATACAAACCCAAATTGTAAAATATCCACAAAGAACCAAAACAAACTGACCTGGTATACGCAGGTCAAACAAATTAATTCTCCACTGCCGACTCTTCAAACCAAACGGTCAGATCCACGGATTTCACTGTTCAGGACTCCAGTCGGGATGACCACTGGTCGAAGCACCGTCCAGCGGGACAGAAGGGGCAACTGCAAGTGTCAGAAACTCTTTGTGCAGGGATCCCTGATCTGTCATGCCGATCCGACGATGACTTTGACCTCCCCCCGTCCGCAGAAGGGGATGGGTCACTCACCCAAAGGAGTCCCTGTTCAGGCGCCAACTGAAGGAAATGGCCCAAATAGGATCACCCGGGTCACTCACAACCACCTCTCAGCCTTCCATACTAAATGAAGAGTCGGTCAGACAGTAGAGAATACAAACCAATACTTGTTTATTCAAACACACCCAGAGTGGAGCCCGGTCTGTCCAGTCACTTAGGAGTGCTGCACAGGGACTGACATAAGCAAACACAGCAATACATTATGTACACTTCGAAACCAGTGAAAGCACGCCCACCATGGAATTTTCCAAGCAGATGCAGCTGATTGGTAAGACCAGGCACACATTATCTGTTGTTCAAGGTCATTCTGCCTGTGCCCGCCACTAGACAAGTGGGAGAAGGCCTACATCTAACAAGAAAGGTATGCGTTACTGAGAACAGTGTATTCATTAGTGTAGCAGAACTCAGCTATGAAGTAACATAACCTAAAGAAGGCCGTTTCTCGGAAACGGCAAAAGACAGGTTTCAATTACATCTTAAAATGGCTGCCATAAATAAAATGGTGCAGCAAATGCTAACTTTACGTAGATTAACAGGAAAAGATATATATTGTTTAAAATTATTTTAACATGTCTCCTCAAATAAAAAGATAGGTTTTATTATGTGTGGAGACTCCACACTTGTGAAGATGCTACTCTTAAATCCCTTTGTGAATAGCAATCAGTCATGAACTTACACAAACGCGTACATTTACCTTTGTGAATCAGACCCTAAGGGGCATATTAACATGAAAATGGCAGAGCCCGGTGTTACGCCAAAATTGGTAACGCAGCACTCCGACAGTTTCAAAACACAGGGATGCGCGATATTCACAAGAATGCAACGCACCCCTGCATTACCCCTAGTAAATAAATAATTTTCCCTCGTCGTCTATTGAGTCCCCACACACCCCGCCCCACCACCCCACCGCTCTTACCTGCACAGGCAGCTCCTGGCAGCTCCGATCACTGGAAACTGCCCAACAATAATGCTAAACAGGAAGAGTCTGCGCCCCTGGGCGCTGATGAGTTCATCACGAGCGGCCCGACTTCTCTGATCAGGATCCATACTTAGGAGTGCCCGAGGAGTGGGTACTTGCTGTACCGCTAAACACTGTCACATCACTGGAGCCGGTACGACTGACACCGTGCCTTTGGGGTCCTGGGGAATCACTGCCTGAGATGCTGCAGCACAATAGACGCTTTATACTGAACTCATGAAAAGGGAAACAAGCTTCCTAGGACCGGTTTCTGGCCATGTCTGAACTGGGGTGGCAGAGTGGGCTAAAGAATGGTGATGGATTAAACCCAGATCAGTTGCCTGGGGGTGAGTGCTTACAATGTTTAACACTCCGTCCATCATTTCCTTTGGTTTTGCTTTGTTCGCCATAAGTTGGCAGGGTATGCTCAGACGTGAGTCCCTTGCTCACTTTGCCACTGGATTCCAGCAAGCCTGGCTGAAGACGGCTGAAATGCCAGAAACCGGTCCTAGGCAGCTTGTTTCCGGTCCAGGGAAGACATGGCTTGGCAGTTCGGGCTGGACTGTTCCCATGAGGCACAGGGTCAGACTGATTTGCATATGGCCATGTCTGAACTGGGGTGGCAGAGTGGGCTAAAGAATGGTGATGGATTGAACCCAGATCAGTTGACTGGGGGCGAGTGCTTACAATGTTTAACACTCCGTCCATCATTTCCTTTGGTTTTGCTTAATTGCACATCGCTACAAACAACTCTGCCAGCACCAGAACATGGTTCCAGATCGGTGCATCGACCATGGCTTTCACCGCAAGCCCCAGCTTTCCATCGCAGTGCATCAGAAAAACCGCCGCACCGTGAGTTTCAACTAAGAGCAAGAAGTGTCCTAGCCGTCACCTTTCAATTGCTGCTACATTAATTTGACAGACTATGAACCAACAATTCAATTGAGGTTGGCTTGAGGCAGGTATTTGCTGCTCATTTCTATGATTCAAATGTGGAGTACAGTACATAGAAATGAGCCGCAAATAAATGCCTCAAGTCAATATCAATTGAATTGTTGGTTCATGGTCTGTTACATTAATGTAGCAGCATTTGAAAGATGATGGCTAGGACACTTCTTGCTCTTAGTTTAATACGGCCCCGTCCAGCCACCGAAGGCCAAACCCCTTGATGCTTTTACGCACCGTGAGTTTCAAGCACCGCATCACGAAGTCCGTGCGACGCACCACTCCACTCCAACACAGTGCCTGCTTCATCACTGTGGAATCGACACAGCATGTCTGGATTTTCTACGCATCATCCCTGGGTGCCGATTTCTTCATCAACGTTGCCCAGCAGTAAAGAACTGAGTCAGCGTGTCTGGAGACCGATGATTCACCTTCCCTTCCAGGGAGGAACCAATGCATCACCTACCCTGACAGTAAGGAACCGATGCATAACCTTCCCTGCACAGCAGTAAGGAACTGACTCATCACCTCACCTGGCAGTAAGGAACCAACGCATCACCTACCTTCGGATTAAGGAACCGATGCATCACTTTGCTCTTCCAGTACCTCACCTCCACTGCGCCTGACACATCCAAGGTATTTTGCGCTACAAGTGACACATCCATAGATTTCTATAGGCTGAACTGATTTAACCTTTGAAAAGTGGTATCTTTACTTATGTATGTTGGCTTTTTGTCTTTTTGGTCTTGTTTTATTGAGATAAATATTGGCTATTTTCCTAAAATGGTGTGGACTCATTTTGTAGTGTTTTTTCTGTATTACTGTGTGCGTGTGTGTACAAATGCCTTACACATTGCCTCTGAGATAAGCCTGACTGCTCATGCCAAGCTACGAAGAGGGTGAGCAGGGGTTATCTTATCTCGTAATCCCCTTACTCTGACTAGAGTGAGGGTTTCTACTTGGACAGGGTGCAAACCACTGCCAACTAGAGACCTCATTTCTATCATTGCTGAACAGTAAGTGTGCAGTAAGTGTGCTGATAGTACACTGAGTAAATGTGCCTGCAATGTTACATTGTTTGGGGGACTTTTGGTTCCATTTTGTGAAGTCTAGGCCTGCCTATTAAAAACATAAGGAATAGAGGAATCCCCCCAGACATATTTGTGTATTGCTACATTCTAGTGAGTTGGGTGGGAACCCACTGGGTGGAAGGAAGAGACTCCCTTTACATCTTAAAAGGTTGCTCTTTTTGATTCAGTGATGGATCACAAGGAAGGGACCTGGACACATCTCAGATGGAACTCATAATAGAATCATAATGAGTAGGACTGGGGATCTGGGATTAACCCTCTGATGCACATATCATCAAGGTGTAAACTCTGGTCATTCATATGAATTTAGTTGTGGACAATCAGCTTCTGAGTCATTCCTGCAGTGACAGACCTCTTTCATGAAGGAAGATGAAAAGGAGAAATCCCCACTTCAAAAGAAGCAAAACCCCAACATAAAACTTCAAATATCCAAACCCTTAATCCCATTTGGTGCCTGGAAAAAGACTGCAAGAAGAGGAGGTGGAGTCCACAAAGGTTTGTCATCTTCTAGGCAGAATTAGAAATTAGAATTAGAAACAAAATGTTACTTTTTCTTATAAAAGTAAGTATTTGGCTGGACATTGATTGATTGTTCGTACTGTGTGCACGTTGAGTTATGAGTCATGTTCACTGACCTGTATGTACATCCCTTGACTTCTCAACTACAACTACCACTGAGAGTCAAGTGCACAAGGGGCACTTGGCCAGATGAGCAGGATCCATAGGAGTTTGAGCCCCGAGACCTCAGGAGCAAAAGGTCTCAATCACCACAATTGTGCCCAGTAGCTCCTGCATGCCCTGTGACCCTCTGAAAGGAGTTCTGACAACCACACTCTACAACACTATACTGTACACCACTCCATTCTACCAGACTCTACTCCACTCTATGCCACTCAACCGTACACTACTGCACAACACCTTCCAACACTATACAACACACCACTCCACTCCACAGTACCACACAACACTCCACTCTGTGACACTTTCCTACATTGTATGATTCACCAGACCACTTCATTTCACTCCACGACACTCAATTATACAACATAATACTCACCTGTATTACAGTTGACTACATTGCATCCCATTTCACTCCACTGAACTCCACTTCACTCTACTCCACTGTACGATACTTTAGTCCACTCTACGCCTCTCTTTCGGACTCCACTGTACACCGGTCCACTGAAAGACACCCGGCTATACTCTATGCAATTCCAGTCTACAATATTCTACTACACTTAATGCCACTATATGACTCTTTACTCCACGCTATACTCATCCACTCTATGCCACTGTATTACCCTGTATGACACTGTAGCACATGCACCTCCACTCCTCTCTACAACACGCCACTCCACTATATGACACTGGACTCCATTCTACAACACTCTCCTACACTTCACAACACTGTACCACTTTCCACTGTACTCTATGATACTACAGTGTACGACACTACACTATACGATTCTCTACACCACTCTACTGGATGACATTCAACTGATCTGTACAAAACTTTACTTAACTGTACTCCACTCTATGCAACTAAATCGTACAACACTCTTCACCACACTATGCCACTGTAAGACAATATACCCCACTCCATGATACTGCAGTCGACAACACTCCACTCTAAGACACTCGACTGTATTGTACATGTCACTTCACTGTACAACACACCACTCCACTCTACAATACTCCACTCCACTATACCACACACTATGCCACTTCACTGTATAACACGTTGCCACTCCACTGTATAACATTTTACTCCACTATATGCAATGCCACTCCTCTCTACTCCGCTCCACTCTATTCCACTCTAAAACACTAAACTCTATGACACTTGACTGTGCTACACTGTCCTTCACTATACTCTAAGACACAGCACTTAACAACACTTAACTAAATGAAAATCGGCACTACGATTTGAAACACGTTTTTATTTAAAAATAAAAAACATTTAAATATAATGAAAAAAAACCAAAGGTTAAAGATATGTTATAGTTCGGGAAACTTTAATTATTCTTTTCATAAAACCCAACTTAAACTGTGCAGACTTTAGAAATTCTAAAGTTTTAGCTATTAATTTCTGAGCACCACCTTCAATTTACTACAAGTCATTCACCTCCGTACACAGTGTTGTCACCTCAGTCGCAACACTACATTAACTCTCTCTCTATATATATATATATATATATAAATATAAATATATTCTAATTCAGTGCTTTATCTCTCTCTCTCTCTCTATATATATATATCTTCAAAGCAACTCGGCAGCGTCCCCCACCAGAGTATCCACAGCACAGAGGAAATCCACAGCACGGCAAGGTAGTTCAATTTATGTTTATTTCATTTTCTTCAAACACCAGGTGCCAACATATATATTATTACCTATATATAGTTAGGACCTATTTGCCATAGGAAATTTGCAACATTCTATTTGGAATAACTTTGGCGCCGATTGCCGAATCTTCGCAAAATTTTCCAAACTGTTGGCCAGCTCCGGTCCGCTCCTATCCTGAAAGTTTCACGGTGATGCGATAAGCGGGGGTCGAGAAAAAAGGGGGGTCCCAAAACGTGTTTTCCCCATGCATTTTCCCATAGGACCTTTAGCCACAGCTACAGCCCGAACTGCTGAACGGAATTACACCAAATTTGGCAAAGAGGTAGTCCTCAGTTCAGACTCATGCCTTTTGCTTAAATGGTGTAAATCTGTTCAGTAGTTCCTGAGAAAATTAGAGTTAAATGTACATATATATCTATGGCCTCGGAGGACCCGCGCACCCTCCCGATCATGAGCTGAATTTTAATTGGCTGCCAACACTCTGAATCAGGAAGTGTTGGCAGCCATCTAGTGCCTCGGTAGAACCGAGGCACAAGAAACCCCCCAAAAAAGGCACAAAACGCGAAAAGGGGGCAGGGTAGAAACACCCTGACCCCCTAGGCCTGCTCAGGGGGTCCCACAAGGACCCCCAAGGCCAAAAACAATTTGTTTTAAACGGGAGGATGCACGCTGGATGCGCGCATCCTGCCGATAGAAAAAAAAATAGCATATTTCCTGCATATGCTAATTTGCCCCCAGGGGCCCAAATCCCAGGGGCATATTGAAAAAGGAGGTGTGGGGGGTCCCAATCCCCCCACACTGCCCCGGGGACCGCCACCCCCGGGGCACTAACATAAAATAGGCGGGGGCCTCATGGCCCCCCGCACCCTGTGGACCGCAACCCCTTGGAGCTTCTTAAAAATGGGTGGGGGGGCTCTCAGGCCCCCGAGCCCGGGGACTGCCACCCCCCGGGGCTTGTTTAAAATGGGTGGGGGGGCTCTCAGGCCCCCCCAGCCCCGGGGACCGCCACCCCCCCGGGCAACTTTAAAAGAGGTGGGGGGGCTCTCAGGCCCTCCCAGCCCCGGGGACCGCCCCGGGGACCGCCACCCCCGGGGCAACTTTAAAATAGGTGAGGGGGCTCTCAGGCCCCCCCAGCCCCAGGGATCGCCACCTCCGGGGCAACATTAAAATGTGGGAGGGCGCCTTCCTGGAACCTTGTACAGGCCCTGAGGACTGCCACCCCACCAGGGCCGGCTCCTGCAGTGTCCCGGGGTGCCCACCCCGGGACACCTTGCGGCTCCCACCCTGCCATTGCAAACTGCTTTGCTTCATTGAAGTGAGAGCAGGGAAACCTGCTCTCGCTTCAATGAAGCAAAGGCGATTGCTTTTCCACATGGGGAGCAGCATATTAGCTGCTCCCCATGTGGAAAAGCAATGCTGGCTCCCGCAGGAGGTGGGGAGCCGGCTGGGACCGTGGGGTATTGTGAACCCCCCACGGTCCCCCCTCCCCATTAAAGAAAAAAAAAATTAATAACAAAAACAATGGCCGGCCCCGGGGGATGGGTTCTCCGGGGCCTTAAGTGGCCAGAGGAGGGGGGCTACGCAGCCCCCCTCCATAAAAAGAGGAAAAAAGTTGGCCAATTAGTCCCCCAGGTACCTCCAGTAAACGCCAAGGAGTTGCGTTGTAGAGTGTTGTAAAAAGGGGTGTGGCCTCATGGCCCCCCGCACCCTGTGGACCGCCACCCCTTGGAGCTTCTTAAAAATGGGTGGGGGGCTCTCAGGCCCCCCGAGCCCGGGGACTGCCACCCCCCAGGGCTTGTTTAAAATGGGTGGGGGGGCTCTCAGGCCCCCCCAGCCCCGGGGACCGCCACCCCCCCCGGGCAACTTTAAAAGAGGTGGGGGGCTCTCAGGCCCTCCCAGCCCCGGGGACCGCCCCGGGGACCGCCACCCCCGGGGCAACTTTAAAATAGGTGAGGGGGCTCTCAGGCCCCCCCGCCCCGGGGATCGCCACCTCCGGGGCAACATTAAAATGCGGGAGGGCGCCTTCCTGGAGCCTTGTACAGGCCCTGAGGACTGCCACCCCACCAGGGCCGGCTCCTGCAGTGTCCCGGGGTGCCCACCCCGGGACACCTCGCGGCTCCCACCCTGCCATTGCAAACTGCTTTGCTTCATTGAAGCGAGAGCAGGGAAACCTGCTCTCGCTTCAATGAAGCAAAGGCGATTGCTTTTCCACATGGGGAGCAGCATATTAGCTGCTCCCCATGTGGAAAAGCAATGCTGGCTCCCGCAGGAGGCGGGGAGCCGGCTGGGACCGTGGGGTATTGTGAACCCCCCACAGTCCCCTCTCTCCATTAAAGAAAAAAAAAATTAATAAAAAAAACAATCGCCGGCCCCGGGGGATGGGTTCTCCGGGGCCTTAAGTGGCCAGAGGAGGAGGGCTACGCAGCCCCCCTCCATAAAAAGAGGAAAAAAGTTGGCCAACTAGTCCACCAGGTACCTCCAGTAAGCGCCAAGGAGTTGCGTTGTAGAGTGTTGTAAAAAGGGGTGTGGCCTCTGAACACCTCTCTGCAACCCAGCTCCCTGGCGCATACTGGAGGTACCTGGTGGACTAGTTGGCCCCAGGAGACCTCAGGATTGAGGAGGAATTAATTCCACAACTTAAGACGCGCCACAGGGCGTGTTTGCACACATATCACCTCAGGCCCCGCCCCCTTCCTTCACAATTGTGCAAATATTCCTCTAAAATCAGCCGAACTATGAATTCCGATTTACTCACCTGTTATCAGGAGAGAACCCAGGGCTGCATCTTTTAGCCCAGCACTGACCCTGAAAAGTACTTCTACGTACTTACCAGTAACTTGTATTTCCTTCCATAGGAATCCATTGTGTGGTTTCCAGCAGAAAAGTTTCTAAGTGTCTATTTTCACAAACTAAAAATATTCCTAAAGAATTGTCTGTATGACTTAAACACATTCATTCAACTGTTTACAGGAGATTCACCAGTGCTGGATCCAGGATCCAACACTGAGTAAGAAAAAGTAACAATAACACTACTTACCTGCTAAGTGAATTTTCTGCCATAGGATAACATTGGTGATTCTATGTGAAACAATTTCTAAGTGTCAACTTTTAAAATACAATAATATTCCTTAAAAATCACTACTGTAACCAAAACGCTTTTACTCAACTGTTTACAGGAGATGTCCAAGGACTGAATCTAGGATCCAGTCCTGTAGTTAGAAGAGTAATCTATAAAGTAACTAATTGCATTTGACTAGAAATTCACATTGAGCTCAATGTTGCATTGTGTTTAAAACGGTGTTGCCCCTTGCAACAACTGTAACTACTGTACTTAAAAGTCTATTGCCTATTTGCAAAGTATTTAAACTAAAGTAATTTATTCTGAGAAAGTATATTTTGTATTGTAATGTATAATGTAATTATAATGTAATTAAAAAAAATCTAAAAAATAAAGTTTAAAAAATGTAGTAAATCAGTATAAAAAAAATCAGTATAACAATTAATACATTAAAAATTGTCATTTACAAAACCTTTGAAATTCACTGAAAAAACCATAGGTTTCAGGCCTGATATAGTTAGGAATTAGCATTTAAAAAAACCTTTGAAATTCACTGAAAAAAGCATAGGTTTCAGGCCTGATATAGTTAGGAATTAGCATTTAAAAAACCTTTGAAATTCACTGAAAAAACCGTAGGTTTCAGGCCTGATATAGTTAGGAATTAGCATTTAAAAAACCTTTGAAATTCACTGAAAAAACAATAGGTTTTAGGGGTGTTATGGTTAGCTGGACATTTCACTTGAACAAAACCATTGAAATTCCTCCGATATAGTTAGCTATACTAACTACATCTCGCGCGCCCGCAATCCACTGCTGATGATGTCACATATTACATCATTCATGACATGGTCAGTGACATCACTGATGACATCTCAAAGGACATCACTGATGACATCATCCACGTGACAATCAGATACACCTCATCATACACTAATATAACCTTTCCTCACTCACTGTAAAATACAGAGTGCCAGATTTAAAACCATTGACACACCAATACAAGTTTCTAAATACCCACTCAGTGATTCCTAGATCTATAGACACATCTAATCACTTACCTATAGATTCACTCATACATGCTGTCAATGATCAATAGAACAGTAACAAATAAACTTATACACCTATATCGACATTACACACCAGCACACATCCTAATCATTTATGAAGTCATCCTACTCACTTATGCAAACAATGGATCATACTTACTTTTACTTAGCTATACACTTATAAAAACACCACTTCATCTATTCATATATATAATAGCTCATACTAAGGTGCCGATTCCGATCCTGGAAAAAATTTCCCCGTACGAATCGTATCCGGATTTTTTTCCGTACGAATCGTACAAGTACCGTACAAACTGGCAAGTATGATTCGTATGGGAAAAAGTCCATTGGGAAAATTCCCCCACACTTCCTCCGTCGGAAAAAGTGTCCGACACGTCCCCGGACGATTTTACGTACGAATCGGAAAACTGTCCGAGCGCGCAAGTACGATCCGTCCCGTGCGTCCGATTGTCCAACCGTATGGAAAAAACACCGTACGGAGCGAACTTCAATAGCAACCATGGAGACATGTGCCTGCATACGCTCCGAACACCCCCCCAGCCCCCCATATGTACGTTACGAACACACCCCCAGCCCCCGTATGTATGTGCCGAACACCCCCCCAGGCCGCTGAAGGACGCGCTGTACCCCCAGCCGCCGCGGAAGGACGCGCCGTACCCCCACCCCCGTATGTACGGAGCGTACCCCCACCCCCGTATGTACGGAGCGTACCCCCACCCCCGCATGTAGGAGCGTACCCCCACCCCCGTATGTACGGAGCGTACCCCCACCCCACCCCCGTATGTATGGAGCGTACCCCCACCCCCGTATGTATGGAGCGTACCCCCAACCCCACGTAGCGCTGGGGTTCCGCACCGTACATACGAGGGTGGGGGTATGCTCCGTACATACGGGGGTGGGGGTACGCTCCGTACATACGGGGGTGGGAGTACACTTCGTACATACGGGGTGGGGGTATGCTCCGTACATACGGGGGTGGGGGTACGCTCCATACATACAGGGGTGGGGGTACGCTCCGTACATACAGGGGTGGGAGTACGCTCCGTACATACACGGTGGGGGTACGGTGCGTCCTTCCGTGGGGGGGGGCTGGGGGTACAACGCGTACATACGGGGGCTGGGGGGGTGTTCGGCACGTACATACGGGTGGCTGGGGGGGTACGGCACGTATCTGGCCCCCTATTCCGCTCGCATCGCGGCGTACTTAGCTTTTCCGGCACTTTTTGGGTGCCGGAAAAATATTGCCATCCGGACTGCTGTGGGTATGAATCGTACTTCCTGGTTCGTGAAACGCAGCCTGAATGCGTCCCGACGTCACGTCGGTGCTGTCCCGGATCACATTGGTATGTATTTTTTCCTCGGTCGGTGTTTTTTACGATTCGTACGGAAATGGTGTTTCCGTACGAATCGTACTTGCAAGTTCGTAGGGTTTTTTTACCGGGTACGAGTCGGACGGAGAAAACGCTCCGACCGACGGTTCGTACCCGGTTATTCCAGGATCGGAATCTACACCTTAGTGTGTTATAAAATCCCTATTACAAGTATACAGTTATCCATACAGTCACTCATACAATCACTGACTCTTATTTATACTTATTTCTATACAACAACTGACACATACACTGGCTTTTATTTTTCTAGTTTGTTGGATATGTACCATTGAGACATATATTTGCTCATCACCACACCCATAAAGATATTCCCTCACCCAAACACGTTATAACATGTAGTTTTAACTTCATATACCTACTGAATCAACTATTCACACATCTTTGGTCTGTCACACACCCCCCACCGAACCACACACACGTTCACTCTCCCATACAAATACTCAGTTAACTAATCAATAACTAATATAGACTTTCACGTAGCTAGTAACCAATTGGTGCAGCAGTTTACACAACAACTGACAAAGTGATACAGATATTCACACAGTTTAGTCAATATCCAATATATTTAGTGAGACACTATAGATTAGTCAAGTAAACAGTCAATCACACTGCTACTAAATCCTCTATCCATATATTTACATATATATATCCACTCATTCTTCAATGCAAATTGCTATATATATATATAATACATATTTAAATAACGAACCAAACCACATTCACTGGATGATGTCATCAGTGATGTCATTTGAGATGTCATCAGTGATGTCGCTGACCATGTCATGAATGATGTAATATGTGACATCATCAGCAGTGGATTGCGGGCGCGCGAGATGTAGTTAGTACAACTAACTATATCGGAGGAATTTCAATGGTTCCGTTCGAGTGAAATGTCCAGCTAACTAGAACACCCCTAAAACCTATTGTTTTTTTCAGTGAATTTCTAAGGTTTTTTAAATGCCAATTCCTAACTATTTCAGGCCTGAAACCTATGTTTTTTTCAGTGAATATATATATATATATATATAGTCAATAGCCGAAAAAGTATGAAATATATGCCAATTGCAGTTTATAAGGTAGCTCAGTGGGTTGAACACATGTGGACAAAAGCTATGTGTGACTTAAAAGTCATAATTTCAAATTCTAGTAGGGTTCCTACACTATTTTATCCGTCTCAGGATTATAAAATGTACATCATTGACCTTCCTATACCAATTAAAATGTAAATATTAATAATATCTTTAGTTTGAGGTTAGCGCTCCATGAAAAGACAATGGTATGATTATATTAAAGGTTTCATCATTTGCTCTTCTCTGCAGCGCCCCCACGTGTCCGGCTATCACTGTCTCCTGCTGATAAGTCCCCCCTGGCAGTGGTGCTGTGTGCAGTGAGTGAGTTCTATCCAGACTCTATAGATGTCACATTGGCCTCAACGTGTGGAGGATCCCAGGATCTGGATGACTACACAAACCCAATAAAGAACCCCGATGGAACCTACAATACGATGCACAGAGCCCGACTGAACACCAGCGGCTGCGCAAACGGGACAGAGGTAACCTGCTCTGCAAAGCACGAGACTGGAGAATGGAGCAAGAAGTCCAGGATCCCAGGTACAAATGGAATGAATGAATGAATAATCGACTTGTAGAGTGCAAACAAATGCCCAAAGGCGCCGGTTGGTCTGTTTATTTAATTATTAATTGGTTTGTTCATTACATAGAAGTGGTATTACTTTTGTTTATAAAGCACAATTCGACTAGTCGTGTCAGTGTATGGAACGGGATACCTTTCACACAGCGCACCCTGTGAGCTGAGTAACAGGCACAAGGCCGATTTTGACCGCTGACTTGGTGCTCACTGAAAATGGCAGTATTAGGAGTATGGAATGAGGCTGCCACGGCTCACGCAGGCAGCCTCAAAAGTGCGGCCACCTTAGTGCCACATTAGGCACACTGCCACCCCTCTAGTTGAGGGGACCCCAGGGAGGAGTCCCCCATCCTGGAGCGCCGGTCGCATCACTTGCGGCGCGCAGTGGGTAGGGGCGAGGTATTTATACCTGCACACACCCATCTGGCGCCCTCTTTGGCTCTGGACACGCCATCACTTGGGGGCTTGCCTTGCAACGCTCCGCCCTTAAAAGGGCGTGAGTAAAGTAGTGGACCAGGGGTTCACGGTATTCAAGGGGGGGAATCCCCTCATAACTGGAAGCACTGATTGGATTGGCCATGGTGCAATTGGGCTCTTCAGTCGGTGAGGGCAGCATAGGTCGGTCACCGCTGCCAGCCCTTGGATCGCCTGTAAATTAACCCACCACGTTGGCATACTTTTGTATGGCATAAACCTGCAGCAAACTTTTCCCTACAAAATTGTGTTGTGTGATTTATTTATTCCAATTGCATGCTAGGTTCTGCAAAGGTGGGGAGGGTTGCCTATATAGGCACTAAGTTCTGATCACATGGGGTAAACGTCATCTCAGAGGACATACAAAAGTTTATCGAAGAGGATGCACAGTACACTAGCGCCTTATAGCCGTTTACTGCCTTTCTCTTACTATATCTGCTTTTCTACACACCAAGAAACAGCCACCAAAACGTGATATCTAGTTGCACTGTGCTCTTTACGAAATCTGATTCAAACCCTTGTCCTGCACTGTGCACTTAAAACCGAGGGGGGAGGGGCGGGTGGAGGACTGCGTCTTCCACTGCAACTGTTGCAGTTGTGACACGGCCGCCAGGGTGGTGTGTGGCTTGAGCGGGTGCTAGCTGCGCATTAAACCACCTGGCGATCTCCTGCCTGTGCTTGATCCAATTGGCATCCCCATATAGTGTGAAGCTAAAAAAGAGTGATAGTATGTGAAGCCCACAGAGAGCAGCTCTGATGGGCTGACATGCGAAGGACAGAGGGCCAGGGCCCGGACCCATGTTTTTCTTGATTCAGTTTCTTCATGTGGTTTCGCCCAGGGGAGGGGAGGCGCCCAGAGCTGCTGATAAATCTAAAGGGGGTCCTTGCCTCGTGTACCCTTTCAGATTAGTGGCTCAAATATCTCTCCCTTGTTGTATGGATTCAACATTTTGGAGGAAAACATTTAGGTAAAAAAGTGAAAGTAGATATTTCTGGAACTGGAGCAATCCGTTCTATAGACATTGAGGCTCCCACACACAATGGAACTGATGACCAATGTCACTTGTTTGCCCCAGTTCTTCTTCGGTGGAGCAAGGGTCCTCATCGTTCTCCTGTGTGTTACACTTCCCTTGTATCTTATAATTACAGAGTTAAGCTGTGTAAGTTTGCCTACTACCTCCATGTTACCAACTGATAATGCTTGTGCTCATCATGGCTCTCTCCAAGGGTCCTGGGTTTACCAGGACACCCAGGGGTGTTCATTCGATGATGATATTGACTTGACATGACCCCCCTCGATGCTGAACTGGATGAGGCTCATGAAGGGTGCGTTACAGTGCATTTCAGAAGCATTACTGACAGTTCATTAACAATTAATTAACAACATTCTTTGCAATCCATCTTACTTCAAGCCACACACGGTGAGATGTGCCTAGCAAACATTGTGGGCCTGATTCACAAAGGTACACTTACACTTTCCTGTAAGCTGACACTTTCTCCATCTCGTGGAAGTTATTTGCAAAATGCGTAGCAAGCTCTCCAGGAGGGGAAGGGAGAGAAAGACAGAGAGAGATGCAAGGGGAGAAGAAAGAGCGAGAGGAGAAAGGAAGAGAGAGAGAATGGATGGATGGATGGATGGATGGATGGGAGAGACAAAAAGAGATAGAGAGAGGGGACTAATGGCGTGGGGCTGGTTGAACATTTTGCCAGTTTTTCCTACTGTTCTCTAGCATAGCCAAAAATGTATGTCTGGCTACAAGTCATTTCCAAACTCGGCAAAGCCCATGCATAGAGGATGAGCAAAAGGCAATGGCAGAGCCATTCATCTTAAAGGCGAGACCTACTGACTTTGCCAACGAATGTTAGGTCTCAACACAGCACCCCTGTGATTTTAAGCAAATCATTTACTCTCCCTGTGTTTGAAAATGAAAAAAAAGTGCCATCTGGCAAAAAATTCTATTACGGAAAGAAAGCAATTGCACCCATGTCAACGTCTTAGTGGAAATACATTTGGAAGCAGATAACATCTGTTGTAACAATAAATATCCATTTAAAAGGAGGAAAGGGCTTCTTTGAAATGATTGTGGTATAGTAAAATATAATTACAAATCCAAAGAGGTTCAACATGGTTGACAGGGAAGAAGAAAATATAAAAGGAGCTCTTCAAAGTCTGCATGATCAGTGGAAGGGTTGCAATCAAGCCAACGCAATCAGTACTTGGTCCATACTCCAGTTAAAATAAGAGCAAGTGAAGCCAGCACACACTGGCCAATTAGAAGGCAGCAAATAAGAGTTACAATGAAGCCAACAGATGTTAATCAATGGACGGGCTGTAAGCCCCTTGCATACAATATATCTCGAAAGTGAGAGTTTAGGGGTGGGCAGAGATCGCAGAGTTTTACTTTGCGGAATTCCACGGAGTTGCATAAAAACTTAGCAGAAGTCTGCAGAGTTTCTCCTGCCCCTAATTTTAGCACACAGCACAATGCATGCATGAGTTTTGGTGTACCGCATCCCGCGTAGGTTAACAAAAATGCCATGGTGAATACATGCACCGTGGCTTTGATGAAAATCAAACGCAGGTCAGCTATCGGCTATAAACTACTTGCTCGATGAGCGTGTACCTCACAGGAATGGATGTGCAACATGGACTTCCATAAATGAGGAGGGGGGGGGGGGGGTGCACACAACAATCTTACATGCAAGACCCATAATGCATTCTATTTTTGACAAGATATTATTCTATTGGCTGATTAGAACAGGCGCCTGAACTGCTTTCCTCATGAGGCAGCTAGGTTAAACAATGCTCCCTCTTCTAGCCCTCCTGACCCTGTACAAATGATCCATAGAAATATAATCTCAGAAATTGCTTACCCCCTCCGAATCTTCAAATCCATACATGTACAAATTGTCGTACATGGAGGTTTAACAACCCAAATCACGGCATAACACAAAAAACACAAAAACAAAACATTATCAGGATTACTACAAACCAGAGGCAGGGGACAGATAGGGTGGAGGCCTTCACGAGGAGCTCAGCCTGCCTGGTGCATTTTCAGCGGACTCCTCAGCCGAGGCTGCGTTCATTCACATTATAGCTATGGGGAGGGAAGGTTACCCAAGAGGCAGTCCTGACCTGGCATTTTATTTGCCGAGCAAACACCGAGCAAGACAGCAAAAGCAGAGTCTTCCCGAGCAGGCGTCGGTGGTAGAGGGACGCATGCATGGTCCTGCATGCTACAGTCAGCTGGAAGGGCGTTCTTCCAAAATGCATGTTTTAAAGCAGCAAACATAACACCTTGCAGCAACTTCACAGCGTTTTGTGGCACACCCAATGGTTGAATATCAACATTTCTAGAGTACAATGGGGCCGCCTCCTTGATCAATTTAGGAAATAAGCTGCCTTAATCGTTGCACAAGTTTCCCGTGCTCCTTTCCCACTACCCCCTCTTCAATCAATACATTAATTTCATAACAGACAGATTTAGGCCGGTGGGAGAGTTGTATGACAGAGGCACGCATGGCTAAATCATGCGTGCCTCTGCAATGCAGCCTGATGTACGAATGCATCTTAACTACGCATTATTTTACCACACATGCCTTTACCATGCAATTTTGTTGTAAAGGCAAGATTGGTAAGGAAATATGGGGGGTTAAGTTTGCCACTACACCGACCCCCTGCCCTAAGCCCTAAAATTCTATTCCCGCTACCTCAACCCCCACCATCACCCTGAGGCCAAAACCTACCCCATTCTTCCCTTAAAACTACCCCTTCCCCTCCCTGAGGCCTAAAACACTGCCCCCTTTAAAAAAAACGACCCCTCGACCCCCTCCACCCTGAGGCCTTAAACGTATCCCCGCTCTGCCTGTAAAACAACCCTTACCCCTTCCCCCACCCTGAGGCCTAAAACCTTTCCCCATTTAAAAAAACTACCCGACCCCCCTCACCCTGAGCTCTAAAACCTACCCTCAACGCTAAACCCCCCAAACCCAGCCCCAGTCTTTAAAACTACCCCAACCCCCTCACTCTGTGCCCTAAAACCTACCCTTACCCCTAAACCCCTCCAAACCCAGCCCCAGCCCTGAAAACTACCCCAACCCCCCTCACCCGGCCTGAGCCCTAAAACTGAAAACTCAGCCCCCTTTCCAAAAATTACCCCGACGCACCCACCCCAGGCCTGAGCCCTAAAACGGACCCCCAACCCTTTAAAACTGACCGACCCCCTTTATTGTCCACGTCCAGAGCTTCCTGTTCCAACGCTTCCTCTCTTGACGTATCCTTTCAGACTCCCGGCCCATCTGGACAGCTTGATCACGCACTGCCTTAACCATACATATACGTGGTTAAGGCATTTGCGTGGATAAGGCAAGTGTGATTTAGCTTGCGGAGAAACGGCGTACATGTCTCAGCCCATGTAGTAAAGGCCGTACCTGTTCTTGCACCCAGTAGCTCTTCTAAGATGAAGCGCACGACCACCAGCAAATTCGACGTCTGCACGTCCATGCACGAAAGTATCTACTTGTGTCCGGGTTTTACATTGACCCATGTCTGGAGAAATAGTGTGGTTTTCAGTTTCACTCTGCTACGGGACTTGCTCCTTCCTGTGCCAGCTAGAACCCCAAAGAGCCATGCGCCTAAGCCTGGGTGCCAGGGGTGCTCGGCTCCTTTTGTTTCAATGTAGTTAGCACTCTTAGTCGACGACAAACTTGGGCAATGAGGAAATTCTAGTTTACTATGGGGCTGATATTAGCATAGTCCTCTCTTCTTCAGTACCCCATCTTGTAACTTCAACTTTTTGAATCTTCCCGCGAAACAGAATAACGAAATCAGACGAAAATAAAGTGGTCGCCACTAAGGATATTTCTTCTGCCGGCTGATAAGGAAGGCAGCTTGTTGTCAAACGTGACTCCACAGAATGGCCAGTTCAGGTGCTACTGGAGGAGGGATGTACAGAGGAAGAGGAGGAGGACTCAGTGGGGTAGAGAGGGTTGGGATAGAGATGGAGCTAGAATGCATTCCCCATTGGACATCTGACCTCTCAGTCTCTTGTGTAGGGTGGGAATTACAAGCCACTAAACCCTCACAGTTCAGGTGCCGCATATAAGTGGCAGAAATGTTTCAGCTCATGTGGGCAGTGGTCGCATAATTACTGGCTGGTGGCCGTGCATGCAAGTGTTAAAATTCACTTTGTTTGAAAACCCAAGCGAATCTTTGACATGTCCCCATCAGCACTTGTTAAAATAAGGTGCCAACAGTATATACAATTCAGAAATGTTAAATGCCTCAACTTCTATGGGTGGGTGCTGGTAAACTCTGCTACCCGAGAAGGGTGGAGTTTTTTGCCGAACTCTGTACTCCAAGCAGAGTGGCAAAACTCCGCCAACTCCACCAGCAGAGCGGAGCTTTCCACCCACCCCTACAGTGCATGCGGTGCATGCGCTGTCGCAGATTAGACCTACAAATGAAGAGAGCACTCACAGAAACTGTCGTCTTTCTTCCTCATAATTAGCTGGAGAAGAGCATGAATAAGGAGGCCAGAAGAGATATATGCTTCAGACAGCATTCCATAACCATTTACAAAAGGAAGAAAAAGCTTCCATTGCAATAGTCATGACCTCTTAAATCAAGGTTTTCATACGCTATGAACTGAACATGTGCATACAATTACTTATGCCTTTACCAATTTTTCTCAGCAGCCCCTAGAGGCATCAGAAGTTTAGAGGATCCAAGTGTTGTCAAGATTATCTTCCTGTTAATCCTTTCTTGATCTTAATGTTTATCAAAAAATCATGGGTTCTTCAAAACTGGGGATTACTGGGCTATACTGAATTTAATAAATTATCTCGGAATGAGAACGAGGGTCACCGCTTAGGAGAACTATTAACGCTGCTATCAAGTCATCCAAGTTCTCAAAAAAGCCATCAACCGCCAACTCAAGTGACACCTGGAGAACAACAAACTTCTGAACATCTCCCAGTCCAGATTCCGCACCAATTACATAACCAAAACTGCCCACCTCGCCGCCACGGACTACATCAGAGCCCTCTTTAACCAAGAGGAAAGGGCGGCCCTGAACCTCCTCGACCACTCAGCAGCATTTGACACTGTGTCCCACCACAACCTTATCAAGAGACTCCACCATATCAGAATCCAAGGAGACTCCTACAGATGGATCACCTCCTTCCTCACTGGAAGAACCCAGAAACTCCACCTTCCTTCCACACTGCCGAGTGTGGTACACTGTGGTGTACCTCATGGCTCATCCCTCAGCCCCATCCTGTTCAACACCTAAATGACACCCAATGGCCGACATCATCAGAATCCATGGACTTAACATCATTCCTACGCCGATGACGGCCAACTCATCCTCTCACTATCAGAAGAGCCCTTCACCACAAGAGCCAATTTCCACAGATGTATGACGAACTTTGCCGATTGGATGAAAGACAATCTCCTAAAACTCAACACAGATAAAACAAAAGTACTGTTATTTGGGAACATATCTCCTTTCCAATCAGGAATTATAGTTTAAAAGTGTATGAAGGAATTCCCAATATTAACCTATGAGAGGGGTAGGCCTCACAGTAGTGAAAAATGAATTTAGGTGTTTTTCACTACCAGGACATGTAAAACTTAAAAGTACACGTCCTATCTTTTACTTACACAGCACCCTGCCTTATGGGCTACCTAGGGCCTACCTTAGGGGTCACGTATGTGTAATAAAAGGCGAGTTTAAGGCTTGGCAACTGGTTTTTAAAGCCAAGTCAGACCGGCAGTGAAACTGAACACAGAGGCTCTGCAGTGGCAGTCCCGAGACATGTTTAAAAGGCTAATTGTGTGGGTAGCATAATCAGTGCTGCAGGACCACTACTAGCATTTAATTTACAGGCCCTGGGTATATGGTATACCACTTGACAAGGGACTTACAAGTTTATTTTTATTTTATTTTGAAGGTTTTATATAGTGCGAACATGACCCTTGCGGGTATCAGAGCACTTTACAAGAGTCGTGCATAGGGAACAAAAACAACATATGAAAACATCGGTAAGAATTGAAATACAGGTCTTAGTTGTGTGGATGCAAATGTACCAGACTTGACATAGGTCTAGATTAGGAACAAAAGGAATGTATGAAAACATAGCTACAAAATTGAGATACAAGTAAATTAAATATAGCAATTATGTATACACCAATTTTGCCATTTTTCGGGGAGAAGCACATGCCCTTTCGCATTGGTCAACAGTGGTAAAGTGCTTAGAGTCCTAATGCCAACAAAAAGAATTAGCAAAAAAGAGGAGGTAAGCAGGAAAAATGTTTGGTGGAAGGCCGCCCTTAGGCTGACAGATCTAACACATATCTTTAGCCAATGTATTGTTATGTTATACATAGTTTGATAATCACACATATCATTTATTTGTCCTCATTGTATGAATCTCAAAATTTTGATTAGTACAATCCACCCACATCTCATATTGTCATCCCTCTTAAAAAGACACATCTTTATTCATACTCCACACATTGTATACATACCATCTCCTAAAAAAACATATACAGGTGTCCAACACCCATGGATATAATCTTTTGTTAAAGTTTCCAAATCAAAATCATCCCATCAAATTCATTTTGATATTAATCTACATAATTTGTATTCGTTTCTCATAGTTCTCCTTTAAGCGGCCAGTGTTGGGCCTGTCATGTCAGATTGTAATATCCTTCCGATTGTGGTTCCAAACATTGTTCCAACACATGTTTTGGTGTAATACAGCAAACACTGGACACCTTCTTCAGGACACTAGCAACAACCCACCTAGAACCAACATGGTTGACCTGGGAGTTGGCACAATAACCTACAAACTTGATAGATCAAAGTAAATATTACAAAGGACTCCATAATGTGTGCATAAATAACAATAATAAGACACTCCCTACACCACTTACGTATTCCACCACGCCACAATGTCCCCTCAACAGTGAAATTGCTATCATGCAATAAGTTTACACCATTAAGGGAAACATTACCCATGCATATCTCTAACTATATATATAGCACCCACTTATTCAAACACCAATCATGCAAAATTACTCCACCAACTCATCAATCAGTCACCCTTCTTCATGACCTTTCTACCTCACTCTTCATTACTGTAGTTATTGAAACTGAGATATTTGTCTTCCTTTTCCTGAAAACTGGAGTAAACAACAACAAAATGCACTGTGCCTTCTGTATTATCTCATTAAATTGGCAATAACATTAGAACTAGGCCTCTAAATTTAATCAGATTACGTGCAATGTGTGATTCTCTTGATCTAAACAAATATTGCAAGAGGCACCTGGATTCAATTCCTATTCAACAATCTGGTTTTACTCCACAAAACGCCCCATCAAATATATGCAGTATTTTGTTCCTAAAAAAACAGATACAGATATATATAGAGTCAGCCTTATCTCACTCTCAAACAAACAAGTTCTATCTGTAACTTATATAAACAACGAGAGTGTCCCAACCAAAGCGACTATATGGGGATACCAAGGGTCCTGACTGCCAAATACCGATATCACCACCCAACAGTCCCTAGCATACTAACCTTCATAATGTATAACACGGGGTCTAGTCCAGAGGATCTCCGTGAACACGGGGCAAAAAGAGTGACTCCAAACAGCAGCCAGAAATAAATATCTTAACTCCCAACATGCCACAGGTCCTCTAAGATATAAACCAGGGGGAATACAATATAAACCAGAAAACAGCAATAGTGTGCCAAAAAACATAATCTATACCCTAGAACTTAAATGAATCAACATGAGAAAAAAGACTTTCCTAAAGAGATCAATCAGCGGGAGTATACTATATGGCATTTTCCTACGATATTTTAGCATTGAGGCCCTGCTTGTGTGTGCCCAAAGTAAAAATCCAGTATACTTCTCTTTTTTTTCAATAAGGGGTGCTGTCTTTCCCTTGAATTGTTCTCATTGTCTCCAGTATAACCCACTTGCAACTACTGTCTACGTGATTGTATTCTATACAGTTTTGCACCACGGGGCCGGACTGCTGACTTATGTTTGCTAGATCTATGGAGGAATTTACACCCTGTTTTCCCCACATACCCAAGATCACAAGGGCGCCTCCAAACATCCACCACTGCTGAGGCCCCGGTGATGAGTAGCCATCGGAGTGGGCACGGCCATACATTCCAAGGAGCGATGGCAACTGCTAACATAAGATACACGGGTCTACCGATAGTATTGAAAAGGATGACCAATTGTAGAACATCTAATGTGGTATTTCTAGTCTTATGCCCTTGTGATCTTGGCTATCAAAAGGAGAGAGACGTACACTGGATTTTAAGTTTGTGCACACACAAGCAGGGCCTCACTGATAAAATACTATGGGAAAATGCCATATAGTATACTCCTGGTGGTTGATCTGTTTAGGAAAGTCTTTTTTCTCACGTTTATTGATTTAACCCATAGGGTATAGATTATGTGTTTTGGCACACTATTGTTGCTTTCTGTTTGTGTTATATTTTTTTTGTCTTGGTTTATGTCTTAGAGGACCTGGGCATATTGGGAGTTATGAACCTAGTTTAAGATGACTGCGGTGAAGTACATTTGATACAGGGTCAGCACTTGCCTTGCCTGCTTCTGTTTATGATGTGTTGAATACTTATTCTCGGTCAGTCCGAAGGCAAATATGTTATTCATATATTCAATGTTTTTTCTCTACATCAGTTTTACTCTTAGGAGTTGGCATTTAGTGTTCCTAACTAAATACTATTTTGTTAAAATGACAGGTAGTGTAGAACCATAAGGAGCAGTCCTAAAGCTCTTTGTTAATTATATAACAATTGTGACAAATATTTGACTGTATTGGGGTTGTTAATGTCCCTGGTCTCAGCATATGAAACATTTGGTGGTAATAACTATTGTTTTTATGATCTACTCTAGTCACACAAAGATGGCCGCCTGATTAGTGCTACAAGCAGGGAGTGCCATTGGGCTCTCACTTAATGACTAAGAAAGGCTACGGATATTTATCTTTCTTTTTGCCATGTTCATGGAAATCCTTGGGACTAGAACCTGTGTTATATGTTACGAAGGTTAGTATGCTAGGGACTGTTTCATGGGGATATCGGAATTGGGCAGTCAGGACCCTTGGCATCCGTATATAGTCACTTTGGTTTAGACATTTTTGTTGTTTGTACAAATTACTGAGCGAGCCTTTTTGTTTGAGAGTGGGATGAGGCTGACTCTGCCTATATCTGTATCCTTTCTGTAGGAATAACATACCGTATATGTTTGATGGGGCCTTTTGGGGAGTAAAACCAGGTTGTCTTAGAGGAATTGGATTCAGGGGCCTCTTGGGATATTTATTTAGATCAAGAGGATCACACATTGGAGGTAATCTGTTTAAAAGTAAAGGCCTATTTCCAATTTTACTGCCATTTTAACGAGATAAGACTTGACTGATAGAAGGCACAATGCATTTTCTTGTTGTTTACTCCAGTTATCAAGAAAAGATAGAGAGATGTATATAGCTCAGAATCAAGATCTCCAGTAACCTGGTGTGAGTTAGGAAGGTCGTGGAGAAGGGTGGCTGATTTTATAAGTAGGTGGAATAATGTTGCACGATTGGTGTTTGGATAAATCGGTGCTAGATGTACAGCTAGAGATATGCATTGGTAAAGTTCCACTTAGGGGTGTACACTTATTGCATGTTTGCAAATTCACTGCTGAGCAGATATCCTGGCTTGCTTGAATACGTAAGTGGTGTCAGGAGTGTTTGATATTATTTATATTTTATATTTGTAATATTTACCTCAATCTATTATGTTTCGAGGTTATTGTGTCATCTCCTAGGTCAACACTGTTGGTTTTAGGTGGATAGTTGCTGGTGTCCTGAAGAAGCTGTACAGTGCTTGCTGGATTTCACTGAAACGAGCGTTGGCACATCTTTTGGGCCCTTGATTGGAAAGACATTACCATCTGACATGACAGGCCCAACACTGGGTGCCTAAAGGAGAAACATGAGAAAGGAATTCAAATTATGTTGATCAATATAAAATGAATTTGTTTGGAAGGTTTCAATTTGGAAACCTTAACAAAAGATTATATTCATAAGTGTTGGATACATGTATATGTGCTTTTTAGGAGATAGTATGTATGGGATGTATGGCGTATGAATGGAGATGTGCCTTTTTAAGGGGGATAGATTTATGAGATGTGGGATGATTGTAGTAATCCAGGTTTTGAAATTCATACAATGATGTGAAATAAAAGACATGTGATTATTGAACTATGTATTATATGAGGATCCATTGTCTAAAGATATATTTGTCCTAATAAATATGGTTTCATAGGAACAGTTGATTTTAAATGAAATATGTTAATGTTCTGAACTAGATTATGTATGTAAAATGACTGGAAGACGAATTTTGTTTATATTGTTATGCCTTGTTCTGCTCCCTTAATCTGTTTTTCAGGGGCTCTCTGTGTGGTTTTTCAATCTGTGGCATTTCCACCGGAGCTTTCTACCTCCTTGGCCACCAAATGCAGAATTCCATAGTGCTCTCTACTCCCCCCAATGCTGTTTAAATTCTAGATGCGCATACTGGGCCAGCTGATTGGGTCTATTGGCTGTTTGGCCCGTCTCTTATGCAGATGACACACAACTAATTGTGTGTTTTGACAACCACCTGCCTAAATCTCAGTTAATCTGACTAAATGCTTGCATGAAGTCCAATATGGATGTCGATATTTACTAGATAACAACTTTGAGTGATGGCAAAACAACCAATGGCCTCCAGCCATGGGAGAAGCCCACTACCCAGCACCAAAGCCAAATGCCTAGGAGTTCTGTTAGATAAAGATATTTCCTTCCAGATTGATGCAGTCTCTCCAGCATGTTCCTGCTCACTAATACTTCTGGGAAAAGTTCTCCTGTTCTCACCAGTGTTTATCTTCAAGTTCAGGCGGTGTTGGCATATGTTTTTATAGAGAATTGATTACTGAAAAAGCTCTACCTGAATCCCCCTTAACTAAGCTGCATAAAATACAGAATGTGGCAGGAAGGAAAGCAAGTAACCTTCGAAAATACTTTCTCTACTAAACCGAAATTAAACTCTATTGGTTTCAAGTAGTGAATTCTCTTTTTAAATGATTGTAAGTACATCCCGGCGAGAAACCTGCTTTTCAGTTCGCACCTTCTCTTCTCTAATCCTTGCTTTAAGCTATCCCAGCTGAACGGGCGCCCTCTTCGTTTGCTTGGTTCTCCTCTCATTACCTTTTTCTGTTGCTTAAGAACATGTACTCACACCTTGCATTCTGAAAGGCCTTAAAAAGTAAACTCGTTTTTATTTGACTCTTATGCTTTCATTGTCCTCTCGTTTCATAGTGCCTAGATGCCTAGGTTGGTAAACATGCACTCTACAAAAAGAAATCAAATCAAAATAATTTTAGGTTTCATAACACGAGTTGCTGACGAAGTTCATGTATCCAAAGTCAAGCACTTGACTCAAGATTGCAAGAGGCTGAATGTACATTAAGGAAGAAAATAAGCACTATTGTCACCGGGCATGATGCATATGTCAGGTGCGGTACACCTTGGGCCCAGCTGAAAGAATTGACAGAATCCATCATATCATAGGACCACCAATTCCTGCTTCAATAATCTGGGTTGTAGAGTGTCATAGTTGATGGTGTTATATGTGCCAGGGCTCCAATAACATCTCAGTACAAAATGGTTCTCAGGCTGTGCCCAGGAGCATTCTGTAGCTCTTCCAGATCGGAAACCTGACCTAAAGGGGTATGAAGACACCTCAATAAACGCTGACCAAATAGTCGACAAAGGAAAAGCGTGTTGAAAATTGACCTGTAAATCCTCTGGTCTTGGAATGCTTTTCCAGAAGAAGAGTCACTGCTCCTTTCAGAGCAGCAGACTCACTGAGGGGCAGATTTATGTTTCCTGGCGCATCCCTGCAAATCAGCAGGGATGCGCCAGGAAAGATGCGTCACGCAAGTTTACCCTTGCGCCACCACAGAAGTGCCGCATTTACAATGCAGCGCATCGTGGCGCAAGGATAAACAGATGCGTGACGCATCTGATGGCGTAAGGGCGGCGCATTGCTGTAGTCGCGTCGCAAGCATGACGCAACTCCAGCAATGTTTAGGGGCTGCCCATACCTAACATGCTGCGTCATGCCTTACGCCTGCTTCAAGCAGGCGCAAGGTTTTGACGCAGCAGCGTCGGAAAAGTGACTGAGTGAAATCTTGTAGATTTCACTGCGTCACTTTTCCAAGGCTTTTTCCGATGGAACGCCCCCCCTGCATACATTAAACCTGACGCAGGTTTAATGTAGCACAGGGCTTTACAACGTGGCGCATCTCCCTAGATGCGTCACGTTGTAAATAAGGCGCAACATGGCGCATGGTTTACGCCTCCGCTGCGTCACAGAAGTGACGCAACGGCGGCTTAAAAGTGGCGCAAGTCTAACATAAATCTGCCCCTGAGTACTTTGAGTCAGCCTACGTAATTTTCCAGCTACAAGGTCAGATCGGGTCTGGCTGCTCAGTGGAAAATGTATCCATTGAATGGACTTGCGCCTGCTCCCTTGGTCACTGGGTCGAATCGAGAAAGTTTTCAGCCTTTCACTTTCAAACGACTTTGATTGTCCTCTATAGAGAACATGATTTAGGTGGAGGTGAAGTGGCCTAAACGGACACTGAGAGAATTGCTAAAAGGACAACTCTTCTGAAACCCATGTGGGGATGTGCTTCGTCAGTCACATGTCAGACCTGTGCATCTGTAAGACCTGTACCGATACACAGACAAGGTAAGTCTGATCGGACCAGTGACCGATGTGTCAAAAGTTATGAGCACAAGATGCCAA
This sequence comes from Triturus cristatus, assembly GCF_964204655.1. Lineage (NCBI taxonomy): Eukaryota > Metazoa > Chordata > Amphibia > Caudata > Salamandridae > Triturus > Triturus cristatus. Next base: position 890,272,547 of record NC_140585.1, on the reverse strand, counting down.
TATATAATAAGTGCAAGGCTTTCCCAAAAGGTTATCCATCATTCATAAATTATTTTACTCGAATGCAATATTTCCCCACAATGATATAACATGGCAAATCCTACTCATTGGGTGAAGAGAGGGCATTTCATGGCAGTGTTTGCCTGAAATGTTTGGGGAAAACTACAAGCTTGAGAGTTTGTAGGCATTATGAACTCTTTTGCAACTCTGGAAAAGCTCAGTTATTTACTTTTGTTGAGGGCTGGACCACAACACTTTCCAGAGAGGGTAGGGAAAACCCCCAGAAATGGAAGGGTTATGGAGCAAAGGTTTTCTCCTTTCTAGTAATTAATTTTTCCTATGGAGAGAACATTTAAGCAAATTGTATTCCACAAAGGATAGGACATTTTATCAAGTGTTGATTGTACAACATGTACAATTAGGCACGTGATAATGCCTACACAGAGACCAACAATGAAATTCACAAACTTTTTTTCCTGGATGTGTCCTGTAAACGTGTAGCTGTAACAATTTCCCAGATGTACTTTTAGAAACTTTTGTATATTCTATAAAGTCATAAATCTGCATCCATGTCAAGCCGCAGACCTCTGGGCGTGGGTTCACAACTTCATCTGAGCATTGAACCCCAGCAGTCTTGTGGCGTCAGAGGGCAGCTCCCACCCTCACTGCTTTTTCCGGAGAACGTGCCTCAAACCAACCCTAATGACACCAACATGATCTTTCTGTTTAAAACTATGTCCGCCGGCTGTGGAGGTGGTTTCACACCTTCTGTCTCTCTCTCTCTCTCTCTCTCTGTGCTGCAGCGTGAAACACAGAAGTCTTCCATTCCTGTTGAGGCGGCCCTCAGATGTTCGTATTTGGTCATGCCCCGCACTGATAGCCAGGGGCGTAACAAAGGCCCCCGCAGCCCGAGCTCCAGGGGGGCCCCTTCAGCCCAGTACGCTGTCAGATGAGCTCCTTAGTGTGGTCGGAGGGGGGCCACTTCATGTACTGTGCAGGTGGGCCCCTTCGAGTTTCGTTACGCCACTGCTGATAGCGCCTAGCAAAACTGACCCCCATACATGCTGCTGGGCTCAGCTGCAGTAAGGAGATGACAGGCTATGTAGAATACATTCAGACTCCTGATCGGAGGTAAAGGGTGTGGCTGTGTAATGGCAAGAAACTGGCGACTGCTGCCTTCGTTATTGTTGCTTGCTGCGTTCACATAAACAGAGGTAATATGTGGTGTGATGCAGAAGTGGAGTTGATGGCTTTGAAACTGGCTGAATGCTAGCGGCTTTGGGATTTATGTTTACTTCAGCACCACATTATTTCACCAGCATTTTTCTTTATTTAGCAAGAGCAGAAGGCAAAGTCTGTAGACTGTATTCGAAGAAATAATCTGGCATGGCCTGAGCTAGCTTCAGCGAGTCTTTCCCACATTGTGCAAGAACTATTTATTGCACGTGGCACTTCCGGCCTCTGAAGAAAAGTGAACAGCGCCTCCTGCTGGGTTCTCCAGGCGGAGAGCTGTAGGGAGCACCTGTCCACTGTCGCACACCAACCCACGCAGGCGCCAGGCCTCCGCTGTGCCCGTCAGAAACACCGATTAACCCTTCACGCCGAGCTCCACCACACAACCGAGCACACTTGGGGGCATATCAACAAGCAGGCGATAAAAAATTATCGCCGCTTTTCGTACGTTTTTGGCCGAAAAGCGGCGATAATTTTATCGCCTAATCAGCAAGGTCACGCTAACGCGTGAAACCTTGCTTTAGCGTGGGGATTCCTAACGCCCAGCTTTGCATCTCTAATGAGATGCAAAGTGGGCGTTCCTGACCGGGCATGACAGGAGAAATGTCGCTAAGCGACATTTCTCCTATCAGCAAGACTAACGCTATTAAGCATAGCGTCAGGAAAAGTAGCTATAACCCCTGTTATCGCTACTTTCCTTACGCCTGCTTCAGGACTGACTTAGCCATGATAGCCTATGGAAGGTGGATATCATGGCTAAGTTTGTGAGTCCCTATCAACTAGCTAACGTGAGATTATCGCTGGGTTTCCAGCGATAATCTCACGTTAGGCAGTTAGCGCTAGGATTTTTATCGTGGATGAGATAAGCGTTGCTAATAGCACGCTATCTCAGCGATAAAAATCGGCGCTAGCCGGCGATAATTATCCGAGCGCTAAGTGCGCTCAGCGATAATTATCGCCAGTTGTTGTTGATATGCCCCTTGATGCTTGAAGCTACTATTAGCAGTGATTCGGGGAGGCCAGCGAGGGATGGGTCCGAATGTGTTTCTAACCAGGAGCTATGGGAAATACAACAGATTCTCCTCATGTAGGCCATGCTTTACTTTTACGATGATATTAGCAAAAAGACACATCTGATAAGAGGGGGCAAAAAACAAATGGAAGTACTGACAAAAATGGCAATTATTAATTTTGCCAAAAATAGAAGTGAGGGGACCAGCTGTGATTGTCATGATGAGCCAATCGGGCTCAAGTAGGAGCTGCACAGTACTTGGGAGAAATCAGGGACGTGCCTGACAGAATAGAAATGGAGCAGGATAGAGGGTTAAACATCAAGACACTATAAAGCGCCCCACCTTTCCATCTAGCTGCTTTTATAAGGCAGAATGGCCCCTTTCAAAGCAGTGGAATGGGTTGTTTCAGGTTTGTCTCATTAAGAAATCCATTCTGCCCAGTGAGTTCTGATAAGGAGCAGAATCATTTTTATCTGTTAGCACTTATGCAAATGTCCAGTTGTTGATTCTATTTCTGAGCACTCAATTAAGGGCACTTAGAGAGAGATTATGTGATTTGCCCAGGATCACACGGTTTAGGTCTAGAGGAACACTAGAAGTTGTATTCAGGCCCGATGGGTTCACAGTAAGAGTAGTCATTATTAGCTGGATTCACAAAGGTAAACTTACACTGTTGTGTCTGTTTATTCTTTTTTAATATTCACATACTATGATTTTGGCCCTGATTACGATGTCCAAGCAGACGTGAGGTAACCGACTGACCTCAAGTCGGCGGTTCCAACTGCATCATTTGGATGTGACTGCACACAGTGCGGTCAGAGACATACATTTGTTTATGGGAGCATGTGTTGTGGGCGGAAATCGCCCGCAGCAAAAAGCTCCCATAGAAAAATTGATGTTTCCAAACATACCTGCACCTCAAGGGGCCTGCCACATGGTGCAGGGATGTAGAGTGGCGCACCATAGGTGCCCACAGGGCAGTATATGGAGGCCGCAGAAGGATGGGGGCCCTGCTAGGGGCCCCCAAAGACACTCTCTGATAGCAATTTTCAATGTCGGAAAGGCAGACATGGAATTGCTGTTGGATAGTGCCATCATAATCCCAACAGCAGAAACGCTGTCCTTAAGATATTATGAGGCCTTTCATACTGCCGACGACAGCATCAGATTCCCCGGCTGGTTTAAACTCTGACTGCTGACATTGTAATACGGCGGTCGGACTTTAAACCTACAATGTCAGTTGGAATGCCTCCGACTAGTGGTCAGAGGCTTTTCGACTGACATTCTAATTAGGCCCTTAATCGTTACTTTACTACTGTGGAGATTAAGCACTCAGGGCAGAGAACTGAACATAAAAAATAGGGCACCCTATCTTTTTAGTTTGTGAATTCCGAAAAAGAATAAACTTACACAAAAGAGTACGTTTACCTTTGTGAATCAGACAGCAAATCTTTTTTGATTTACCATCATAAATCTTGTACCAGACATTATAATTTGTTTTAGCTATGGCTAAAAGCAAAGAAAACGACTCAACTAAAGCTTAGTGAAACAGTCCCAAAGGTTCGTTCAAGGCTGTCGGCTGGGAGCATTTTTCACAGAAGCCAGAGAAGGCTGTTTTAAGAATTAGTGTTAACCCTTGGGTTTTTGTGAGAAATATTATATATAAATATATCCTTGGGATTTTGAAAACCATATACCATATTTGTACTCATTAGTAGTCATATAAAAGCATTGCCTTTGAAATGTACCTGAGACTAGTCCTCACAAATCTAGAATGTTAGAGAAGTGGTCTCTGTAGTAATTCATGTGTTAATTGCTTTACTACAGCCTACAAAATACTAGATTTTCAATTTTTTTAAAAGTTTCTTTGTGTATATATATATATATATATATATATATGTGTATTTGGTATTTCTATAGCGTGAACCTAGCCAAAAGGCAGAGGAGCACTGTACATGGTCAGAGTCCAGCATAAAGTTAATGAGCGAGAGGAGAGGTAGTTGGTTCATGGACTGTTAATGCACTGTGATGTAGTGTTCTTTTAAGAGAAGCGTTTTCAACTCTTTCTTAAATTGGAGCAGTTCTCGTGCAGTCCTAATGAATATAATCATGTTGTTCCAAGATAGAAAAGGCCCACTGCCTTTAAAATAAAAAATACACTCCTTAGACTGCAGTCTGATGGTATCCTGGCTCCGCATGTACGGAGAACTATCAGAGATGGTGAGCTTGTCTGCAAGATAAGCATGGGAGCTGGATGTGGTGGCTATGTAAAGGATTGTCTTGGTTTTAAAGATGGCATGGGCTGGCAAGGGAAGGTAATGAAGTTCCTTCAGGATAGGAGTGAAGTGATTATATTTCTTCAGGGCATGGATGAGATGTGCTGTGGTCTGCAGCATTGGGTGCCGGTGTGGAATCTGGGAGGCCATGGAGTAGAGAGTTACCACCATCCCGATGCAAAAGTATGAGGGCTTCAACATGATTTTTAATGTCATATTCTGAAGGTGAAGTCTTTGTATACAAAATAATAGTAGCAGTCATTCTTTTGGCATATATCACTTGCAGCAAGGGTGACTGGAAAGTAATGAAACCTCCACCCATTGTACTGCAGTGTTGTGCCTCCTAACACTGCCCCCTTGTATTTAAACCAAATAAAATTGTTTTGATGTGTTTTTGATGGTTATGTCCTATGCTGTACTCTTGTGACTCTGCTTTCTCTCTCATGGAAAATAATCAAGTGTGTTTAGGGTTTTAAATGGTAGGAAGGACACTAGTGGCAAACGACCTCAGTCATCACATTTGGGACCCACTAGCCGCCTGGGTCTCACTAGGGGCATTTATACTTTCATGATGAGCAAAAAGACAATACCTTCCAGGCCTGTTGGGAAAAGAGTGAATGTGGAGCTCACCCACAGAAAAGTTTGGGGGAAAAAAGGGGGGGGGTGCAAAATTGTGCCTTTTGCAGTGTAGTTTAATTACATTAGACCGATTGATAGATTATTATGTGTGGCAGTCACAGTTGACAAGTTCCTTATTGGAGTTGGGTAATCCAACATTTTTAATGTGCCCTAGGATGTTGCAATTAGGGTAATGGTGCAATTGTTTTTAAAGGGGCGGTGCTTTGTTTCCTCCTACTCAATAGCAATAAAAGTTGACGACTCTACAGATAATGTAACCCTCTGCTGAGCATGGTCTGCCACCTCATCACAGTATCCCGTCCCTCAGATACTTTAATATGGTTGTCTACATAATTCACAGTACATTCTGAGAACACCTGCTGATTTTACTGATGCTATTTGAATCCAAATGAATGTCAGGCTCCAATGCACCTTAAACTGTCTTCTAGGGGGAGGGTGATCATTATCCACATGCCTTCCCTCTCTCATCAGGCAAACAGGAATCTAAGCTCTTAGAGAGGTGTGGCTCAACAGTAAGAGCAGCTGACTCCGGAGCTTGGGTCTCACGGTTAGATCCCCGGTGCGATCCCAGGTGCCCGTGGCAGCTCAGCCCAACAACATGTGACTGTGGGCAATTAATTAGAGACAGATAAAGGACCAGGCTCTGGCTGGAAAACTATTGATGTTAAACAACAAAAACTGCAGTCCCACCACTCACCCTTACCATCCACCAAGTGACAGGACTCTGGAAGAACTAATCAGCAGTCATTTGCTAACAAGGCTCTCATGGAATTTCTAAAGGTAGCCCCATCCTCATCCTCATCCTCCTCCCTTTAGTTTCTGGTTCTCCTCCCCCCACCCACAGAAATGCAAACAATACATTTCCACTGTCTGGGGAAGCCACTGTCACCCTCAGTGTTGTGCCATGCTAAACCAGGAGCATTCAAAATGTATCCCGCTGGCCCCAGTACCCAGACTCATGCATCAAACATACTCATACAACCCAACATGTGCCACACATGTACTATACTCACACACACACTCAACATACAGATGGGATGGATTTCACATAACACCAGAACTTTACACAAGAGGGGTCAGTAGACCACGCACTCATTGACACAGCCAGAATGGTCTATTGACACTAATTCACAAAACATACCACTGATTTATGTGATGTACCTAGAGCATGGACAGAACTCCACTGTCAACAATGAATGCACACGTGGTACAGCCATTCAGGTCACAGGACAGGTCCTTTTTCTCAAATTGTATGGAGAAGGATTCTGCATACATGCTAGATGAGCATGACGCTAGGCCAAAACAAAAGACAGGATAACATGCAGTTTCACACTCAGGGCCAGATTTCTAAAAGGGTTGCATTGCCCTTGCATCACACAAGGTGACACAAGGGCAATGCGAGCCTTAAGTTAGATTACCTATGCCAAGGAGAACAACATTGCGTGGCATGGTAAATCTAGAGTAATGCAACACAGTGCAAGTTGTCTTGTGTCATTTTACTCTGGAAAGGCTATTTTAATCACCTAGTACACACCTCTACACCCACATCCTCACTTGCACTCATCTTAACGGCTAAGATCAGAAGATCTCCGACAAATAGCCCCCACTGAGGGGCCCGTCGGACATTGTAGCGCTGGCTCGACAAGTAGCAGCCCTATGATGAAGCATGACACCCATCTGGGTGTGTGAGGACATTCAGGTCTGATCACTTCAAACCCCCCGGATCCCTCTGGTCAAACCTCCAGTCTTGACCGTCACCTTTATACCTTACACTTTCCCTCTGAGGAACAGTACCCTCCTTTCTTGTGACAGTGTTCATGTAGGAGCACGGATGCTGGACTTAATTAAACCACGCCTTGTCCCTCCCTTGATTTACTCAACTGTACATCAACATGTAGAACACCATGGTTAAATAGAGCATCTGGAATGTAAGCAACCTAAATTCATCTTTAAAGCTTCTGGGGATTCTATAATGGCAGCTGAAATTATGGGAGTAGACCTATGTCTGCTTGAAGAGTGATTGGCATCATCTTTAATCCTCAACTTTTCCTATACAAATCTTTGTCAGACCAATCAAAAACAAAAAGGAATGTTACACTCCTGACCAAAAAAGTGATTGATATACTGACTGGCCCACAGGGGATATGGATATTTCTCGCTTCACGCGTAAATCACCTCTAATTTTTGCACAGTGGGGTCATCAGCTAAACGCCCTTTCTTGATAATACACCTGAGGAGAGTCTTGGATTTGCAGAAGGGAGCAAATATGTTATGGTATTAACGTGGTGATGGATGGACCAAAGAACTGAACCATACAGAGATCAGTATCTGCTGAGATTTTATCACCCAAGGATAAGGGCGGATGTTGATCTGGATAGCACATTGAACACTAAAATTAGGTGGCCAGCAAATGATTTTGCTAGTATATATTAAATGTATAGCATTGTTGGACAAAACAGGAATACGCTTACAAAACCAATATTAACACACTTAGAGACTGATTTAGAGTTTGGTGGATGGGATACTACGTTACAAATGTGACGAAGTGTGCTGTCTGCCATATTACAAGTGCCACAGGACAGAATGCACTTGTAATATGGCGGACGGGATAACGGCCACGTTTGTGATAGAGTATCCCTTCCACCAAAGTCTAAATCAGGCCCTTATTTCATAAAGTAAGGGTAATGATATGATCATTAATATATAAAGAAGAAGATTGTTATCTATGGAAGAAAAGTTTGAAAAAAAATAAGGTTGAATAGCTGTCACGTTACATATGACTGTAAATGTTGTCCTAGGTTGTCCTAGTATTGTGGGTGCCAAGTTCACCATTTAGCATCGCTTACATTGAAAGACCCATCTCTCAATTTTACCATAGACAGCAAGAATGACTAACATTGAGTGGGATCCAATTCTCTTGCTTTTAGTACAGAACTTCATTCTAGGCCTCTGATGAAGCACATACACCCCCAAAAAAGTGCATTTCAGTGATAGGGCTTGAGAACAAATCTTTCTTTTAATTTACTGTTTTTGCCAAATGTTTGTATCTACTGAGTCCTACATATTTGCAAAGTTGTCCAAAATAGAAGGTGGTGAGGGCCTCACACGTGTGCGCACTGGTGAGTATTTCAGGTATATTGATTAGAAGTATTGTGTTTTTTCAATGCTCAGTTTTCCATGGTCCACCGCTCCTAGGCCACAATCCTCATATAATCATCCCAATAAGTATCAAGTCCGTAGGCAAGCTTTCTTTGTAAAAAAGTTCTGTAGTTCATTTGGAGACATCAATTTTTCAATAAAATCAATCGAAAAACTTGTATAACATAAATTACATCAGCCTACGCGTTTCGGCCGCACTTGGACATCATCAGGGCTCAATATTTATGTATTGTCAATTATTTCCACATAAGTTTCTCAGTTCTTCTTCTCTTCCCAATCTTGGGGGATTATTTCTCCTTAGTAGCGTTGTTCCCATCTGAGCATCAGTGACGCAGCCGGTCCGATAAATCCCGTTGTGTCACACACATCATGCATTCGTTTTGTGCATTAATTTACATGCTGGCGAAGGGTCACAAAAAGGAAATGTGAAGTGACATAACCATCATTGATTTTGATCATTATAATGACCTGCAAAAATATTCATACGATGTGTTTTATTTATTTTTTGTAGCATGACTGTTTTTCTGAGACTCATTGTTAAAACATTCGAGTTTATATGCTTTCAAATAAGTTTTTAGGATTAAATTGGCAAAGAAGTAGGTGTGAAATTGCTGTGGGTATGTTCTGTGTTGTTTTACAAAGGAGGGCCTTGTGCAGAGGGAAGGAACTTCACTTTGTGCACAGGGTCTTTGAAAGGGGTCAAGGAGGGACCCAATGACAGATGACGTCAACACACATTGGGTAATCATCGCTATCTAAAAGGAGCATGGGCAAAGAGATTGTACTCTCTCTTCATTGGGATGCTGAGGAAGCAGTCTGCCTCAGTGCACAAGCTCATAGAGGTAGCCTTGCAGGCCACCAAGGAGTTGCTGAATGCCAATGGGCTGTAATACAGGCAAGAGAAGAGGTTCATGGCCAAAAGTCTAGACCTATAAGAAATTGGGTTATTAATTGAGGGAAGTCAGTGCCCACCCCAAATAATAACCACAGTCCTTATCAGGGTAAGCCACTAAAGTCATTAAACGAACCTGAACTCAACTCCCTGGTAACTATGGCACAAAGCAGACAGGCTTAACTTAAAGGCGATGTGCAGTAATAAAGTAGAAATGCTAAACAATACAAATCTCAAAACAAATTAGAGTAATAGAGCACAATTTAATAACCAAAATGGCACCAGAAGTGAAACTGGAGATCTGATTTTTTTTTTTTTGTTTTAAGTAAAGTAGCATCACAAAGCAGAACGTGTCAATGGTAGTCAATGGTTGAGGCACAATTTTATGCTGACCACGATAGAGTGCTATTCAGATACTCCAACCAGGTTCATCCTGGTCCAAGGTTTTACCTTTTGGCTTAGGGCCTGATTTAGAGTTCGGCGGATGGGTTATTCAATCACAAACCTGACGGATATCCCGCCCACCCTACTACAAGTGCATTATATCCCATGGCACTTGTAATACAATGGACAGGATATCCGTCATGTTTGTAATGGAGTAACCCGTCCGCCAACCTCCAGATCGTGCATATAGTCCTTTAAGTTTCAATTCACTACAGGAGTACACTTCTAAAATATCCCCAGAATCTCAAGGAATGCACTTAGAAACTCACAAGGTGGAAGGCAGAGGCCTTCAGGAGAGTCTAGTCCAGGTCCAGTTGCCACTGGTCAGCTAAGCAGTTGCAGGACAAGACCTCTTGTAGTTTGCTATGTCCTTGCAGCTTGAACAGGAGGTTGGTATTATGAACTTTGCAGTCCATTTCTTTATCCTGATTAGAAGAGGGAGAACACGCCAAGTCTTCATGGCTCTTCTCAGGTCACAGACTGGAGGTCAAGTTCTCTTCTGTTCTTCCACACATCCAGAAAGGATTCTGAAGTGGGTGCCTGGAGATGTCACATTTATGTCTGGCACGTGCTAGTGGGTGATAATGACCCTTGGAGATGCCCAAACCAATGGGGTAAAAATTTGCAAAGCAAACTCTATCCACTTTGGGCATTTTCAAGGTGATGGAAATCCTGGGACATACTAAACTTGGGCTCTGAGGGTGTGTGTTGGGAATGTACTATGGTAATCCTAATGTTCTCCCACATCTAACACTGAGGTCCAGTTCGGGGCAGGTCCTGTACCCACAACAACCTCAGAGACAGAAGTATGGAAGATCAAAAGCTGAGTTTTCAGCAAGTGACAGTGGATACACCAGACGTGTTTAGGTAAACTGTTTCCCTCCTTTGAAGTGTCCTCCAAGAATCATATGAAAAATCCCAGCAGGATTAGACACTGTGATGTTAACAAGAGGCCCACTGTGAATGGGACGAGTCTGGCTGGGGAGATAAAAGAAGAGTGCAGACCTGGCAGCTGGCTCATCTGCTTGTGATAGAGTAGGTCTCTTTGAAGTCAATCAAGTTCCTGGGCTCAGCCCACAGGTCATCCTGTCAATGTTGTAACAACATCTCCCCACACCCAAGACCTTTTGTTCCTGTCCTGGGAGCAAGTCACACGTCATTCACACATATCAAAATGCAAATTACAGGCTGGCAGAAGGGGGGGGGAGCGAAATGCAGATTAGCTTCCAGGGACATCAGGCAGGACAAAGGTAACTTTCTAAAAGTACCTTTTCCTTAACAGTTGCACAAAATTCGATTTTACCATTAAATTAGACTTTGAATAACTATTAAAAAGGAAGTAATTGAATATTTTTTTCTTGCTGCTTCATAACCAAAATTAGCAATATTAGATGCAACAATGTAATTCAGTGCTTTCCTATAGAGCAGTTAGCCTTGCTACAGTAAAAATAGCTTTTGAGGCTTTTTCACTGTAAGGCCATGTGAAACAGTAAACTTTTACATGTTTGACTTTTAAATAACATGCACCCTGCCTTATGGGCAATAAGGCCTACTGAGGGGTGACCTATTAATATTTAAAAGGACGGTTTTGACCTGTCAAAAAAGGTTCATTTTGGCAGGTTGAAATAGCAGTTTAAAACTGCACAGTCAGGCTACAGTGGTAGGCCTGGAGACATGTTTGCTTCATCACTGCAGTGGGTGGAACAATGGGTGCTGCAGCCCACTAGTGACTTTTCTACTTACTGGGTACACTTTGTACCATATACTAGGGATGTTTAGATAAGATAAATATGCAAATCAGGTGTATACAAATTTCAACATGCTAAACGTGGGAACATAGCACTTTACTGCTAGTTAGCAGGTGTAAAGTATGTCAAGATCTATGGACAGCAAAAAATAAGGTTTAGCAAAAATGTAGGGTGACCCTGTCAAAAGGGCGAATATCTATCAATTCTAAATAGGACAGTGTCTGTGAGGACACCCGTAGCAGTATTGGCCTTCAGGACACCCTGCAAGGGGAAGCACCAAGGGCCTCCAGGAGCAACAGAGGGGCTGCTGTAGTGCACTAACAAGGCAGAAAGGAGCAGGTCTGTCTGCAATGGCTACTGAAATGAGGAGACAAGCCTCTGTAAACACTGCAGCACACACATGGCGCACGCCCTTTTACAATTAAGCACCAACAAATGGAAGGCAGAGTTGGGGGCCTCTTGGAACGGACACCCAGGAAGGTGTCACCAGGGCGATGTAATGGAAAGGTCAGGTCACAGGTGTAGACATGACCAGGGACAGGCCACTAGACAGCAAGAAGAAAGGAGTGAGCAATACTGGAGCAGGAACAGTCAGTGGTAAGGAGGAAGCAATACAACAGGTGCACAGGAACAGGAGGCAGCGGGGTGGCAGGTGAGGCAGAGGTGGATGGAAGGGCAGAGAAGCATGAACAAACTGGAAAGCAAAAGGAGAGGGCAAGAAAGAAGATGGAAGGTGAGCTACAGCCCGCATTAGTCGGAAGACAGTCACAGCAGTGACAGCGGCAGTTGTTAACGGTACAAGGTCCCAAGAAGAGGGATGTAGGTGATAAGAGGCCAAGGTTGATGGGTACCCCACCTGCCCAGGTTACGGATGCAGATAATGATTTTGCGGGGGAATGGTGGTTAATTTGGGGGAACGAAAAAAATGGACAAGAGAAGTCAAAAGGGAAAAGGACACAGGAAGTGGGGTAATAAAAGCAGGATGAGAGGAGAGAGTGAGTTTGAAAAGATCCAAAATAAATGGTAGAAGTCTTGGGCTAAATTCTTTGACTGGAAGATGTAACTGTGGAAAGAAGGAGGGGATAGAAAGGATGGGGTCATGTAAGTACAAGAGACAGACAGCATTGGGCATGTGTGGATGGAATGTAGGGCAAGGTGAGAATTGAGCCCCACCAAATCGTAAGGAGGAGTGAATCAGAAGTCATAGTTATACTGTATAACGCCAACCCGGCCAATACCAATTGTTTACACCACAAGCTGGTTACTTGTGCCATGTAGCCTTTCAGGGCCACTCTGTCCTGGGAGGTGTTGGGCCCCAATATAAGAATTGACCAGGCAGCGCATGCTGGAACATTGGAAAGGGTAGTTGTTTCAGGTCACTATGTAGGTTTAAACATGAGTGCTTCAAGTGTGGGATAAGTGTCATTGGTGTAGTGCTTGACAGGTCAGAGAGAGAACACCAGTGCAGGGTAGGAGCAAAATAAGGAACATGGGTAAATGCCAATAAACCAGTTAAGTTGGAGTCATTGAAGCCATGGCTGTGCCATTTTCCTAATAGGGCGACCACGGAGAAGTTAAGGAGAGGTTTTAAAATTCGATTGGGGGGTACAATACACTGGATGTATTCAAGACACTGAGCTGACAACTTGAGATATGTAAATGGATTGGAGACCATCATGCTTGGCAAATTGACAAAAGAGGTTTGACTAGTCAGGACAGCAGGCCCCTTTGAGGAGATGCCCCTCCTCACCCTGATGACACCCCGTTAGGGATTGTGCCAAAGAAGACAAAGGGAGAATACAAGGTGATTCACCACCTGTCTTGACCATAAAATATTTGGTCAATGACTACATAACAGAAGAAGTATGCTCAGTTTAATACACAGGCATTAATGAAGCAATAGCATTAGTTAGGACATGTGAGCTCAGAACAGAAATGAGAAGGCAAACATAAATGTAGCCTTCTAGGCTGCTACTGGTACACCCAAATGACTTTCCAGTGGTAGGATTCTACTTTGTACACAAGGCCACATCCTATTGGGTGCGTGTTGGCATGTGCAGTTTTTGAAACGTTTATCTATTTCTTGGAATGGGTGATGAATCATGGATTAGTATATGAAAAAAGTTATCACAAAGACCCAAGGTTGAAAGAAAGTCTGCTGGTTATATCACAGGAATAATTACCTGAAAAGAACCCTCTTGAACATCTTTTTTATTAGATATTGGTTCACTCCTCTGAGGGATAACATGGAGCTAACTACTGAGGGGCTTGAGTGTGATGGAAAGATTTGGCTACAGTCCTTGACCTGTCTCCTGAGGAAGAGCATGTCATGGTCTTGACGTCTGGTTTGGTTTCTTATGCTATTTCTCGACATCAATGGCCTAGTCATCAAAGACATATTCTGCCATAGATGAGGGTGACCCCAGTTCCATTACCCATGATGCTGCTGACACACAAAAAGTGCCTAGCAGTTAGTGCCTTCCAGAAGGAGCCCCAAAGATGGAAACAGCTCAATAGGCAAAAATCTTCAAGAAAAATCAATGAAGGCCCCGGAAGGCTAAGATTACTTGACTCCAGAAGAAGCCATGCGGTGAGCTAGAAATTAGCTGGATTGATGGCAACTGGAATTGCCATCTTGAACAATGGTACAGAGAAGGCAAGGTGGGAGTAGGAGACCACTGAAGTACAAAGGAATTATGGAAATGAAAACAGGCAAATGTTCAGAAAGAAATCTAGGAACAAGGAACCGGTCAAACAACTACTCAAAGCATTGTAACTCTAAGATTAGAAGGAATCACTTTCTTTTATAGGTCAGGAAACAGGAAGTCGGTAAGGCCCATGGCTTAATACGCGCTGTCTGCAAAAAAAATCCCCCAAAGAAGAATACCAAGAAGAAGGACCACACCAGTGGGTCGGCTGTTGTCAGGTACAGCGTAAAGGGAAATACAGCGATCTACCATGTGGAGAAAGAAAATCATCTTATCCACCTTAGCTACACTCGAAGAATGGTGAGCGACATGGCGACTGAACCCAGGAATTGTCACTGTGGCTTGACAAACCACTGCAAAAGAGCAGCATCACCCTCCTGAAGGGCATTTCTTTTGTTCCCTGATGTCAGAAGCAGGGCCGGCTCTAGGGCGGCATGACCAATGGAGGCACACCTGGGGCTGACCTTCACTGGCAACATGTTTAAAAATGACTGGTTTCAAAACAGATGCTGCAGTGTTGTGGTCTTCTAGGTGTTGGGTGAGTTGTTGATTGATTGCTTCCTCAAGGACATTTGCTGGATAAGGGAGCAGAGAGAATAGGCCAGTAGTTCTTCAGTTCAGCTGGGTCGCCAGATGTTTTTTTCAGGAGGTGCCTCACTTCAGCTTGTTTTCAGTCCTCAGGAAAGGTGGCTTCAGTGATGAAGTTGTTCAGGACCTTCCTGAGCTCTTCACCGATAGTCTTGCTTCCAAGGTTGAAGATGTGCTGCAGGCATGGGTCCGTGGGTGCTCCTGACTTCACGGAGTTCATGATGGATATGGTGTTTTGCATGGTGAGGTGTTCCCAGTGGGTGAGAAGGTGTTCAGGATTTGTGTTCATGATTGTGCGCTGGTTGATGCTGTTTGCAGTGGTGGGTTGGCATTCAAAGTTTTCGTAGATGGCCGAGATCTTATCATGGAAAAAGTCAGAGAGATTGTCACACAGTTCCTTGGAGGGGTGATGTTGTTCTCAGTGGCTGTAGGATTGGTGAACTCCCTCACAATAGCAAAGAGTTCTTTCTTGGGTTTTCGCAGGCTTTGATGAGGTCTGCTAGGGTGTTCCTCTTGGTTTCTTTCAAGAGGTGGTGGTACTGGTTGAGAGCATTCCTGAAGGTAGTGTGGTCCTTTCTTTTTTCCTTTCAAGTTGTTGGCACTTGCATTTGGAGAAGTGCAGTTCCTCGGTGAACCAGCTTGCTTTTATGTTTTGTTCTTTGACTTTGGCGGTCTTGGCAGGGGCGATGGCATTGGCGCATTCTGTGATCCACTGGGAGAGGCTCTTTGCTGCTTGTTCAGGGTCATATGTAGGTCTAGGGGGTGAGAGCATTCCACTGTTCTTGTGATACAATTTTCTAGTCCCTTCGTGTAGATCTGGGGGGCACGGAGCCGGTGTGGGTGGGTAAAGTGTACACTGTGGTGGTCAGCTCAGGTGAGTGGTGTGCTGTGGATGTACCTGACTTTGTCTCTGGAGGTGAAGATGGGGTCATGCGCGTGTCCTGCGATGTGGGTACGTTCAGTGATGAGTTGCTTCAGGCTGATGTTGTTAAGCTACAAGTGGTTCTGTTGGGTAAGTACCACGCGGTGCTGGTTCAGAACCTGATTATTTCTTTCACAATCAATACTGAACTTTTATAAATGTACCACACCTCAGTTAGTTTTTATCAAAAATATATATTTTTTAAATTATTTGTTCTGTTTTTCTATTTTACTCGCCAACTGTGTAAATAGTTTTATACAAAAAGATAATACCAATGGGGGCTGTCTGACAAAGAAAACACAATAACAAACACACAGACAATTCGATGGGTGACTGTGGTGACATATTGTGCAAATGAGTGACCTTTCAAACTCAAATGATACACAAGACAATAACATACATTCTCTGTTCTTTTCAGGTCTTTCACTTTAGCTAGTCCTATTTCTTAAATTAATTGCTATAGTGAGCCATTACATGAGATGGTTGTACGTCGATGTTTCGATCCTGTTTGTATTTGTGTTTGCAGATACATCAAGTAGGGCCTTCCTCAGGACAAAAGAAGGAAGTGCGACAGCCTTTTCAATGGAAAATGAAATTCCTATTAGTATGGTGTGGAATAAAAATGTACAATGTGTGAGCCACCATACTCTTGGGGTACTCATGCTTGGTGGTTGGGAGGTCACAAGAATAAGTCTATTAACTCCTCAGAGCCTGGAAGGAGTTTTTATTCAAGGATCATTTGTAAAATGGTGAGAGTGCCAGTTACTATCTGCATCCCTATATGTGTATAGCTAATACTCTATGCAATTGCTGCATCCGTTACATGTACTCACCATTCAACTAGCTGTGTACCTGTAATGAGAGAGAAAGACTAAGTATACTCCTCTCCCTTTGGTAAAGCAAGCCCACACATGGACTCCCAAAGATGACCCCTCAATGTAAGGTCTTAGAAACTCACCCCTCTGGATGTGCTCGTTGGCCTCCAGGGGGTAGGGAGTTCAAAGTATTAGTAGTATTTAGTCCTTAGAGATCATCATGTATTGATGCCGAAGTCCATCAGTGCTTCCTTCACAAACCTCCTTAAATCCTGGAGGCAACAGGAACATAAAATTAATTTAAGAACCTAAGCGCTCAGCGGTGCAAAACTACATGCTCCCGCCTACCCGCATCCCAACAACAATCATAGTCTCCTTACCCGTATTCTCGAGTGTCTCTAACCAACTCACAGACAAGTGAGCTGCGGCTGGTGTTCCCTGCTTAAATAGATTGCTGGGACACCATGTGATGATGTCACATGGCCATGAGATGTCTGCTGTTGGTGAATGCTAACGTGATGGCAATCTTGACCTCTGTTGCCCCGTCAGGATACACGTGGGTATGGAAGCAGTGTGGTGCAGTGGGTGGTTACTACCGCAGCCCCAAGTCAAAGAAATACATTTTCTTGATAGACTCATGTCTCACCAAGGCTCGTGATGACTTGAGCTGTGGCTGGAAATTCTATATATCAGTGCTTACATCACATAACAGTGTCACATGGTCAAAAGAGGTCGGGCGCCTGTGACTAGAAATGTGGTGGCCTTCTTAACCTCTGTTCCATCATATAGAGTGTAGGGGCTCACGATGTGGCAAATGACTACTCACGTCGCCCCGAATGGAACAAAACAATTCACAAGAGAGATGCACAACACCCCCTCGTGGTTGTGCGGTTTGAGAAGAACATTAGAAATAATCAGGTTCTGAACCAGTACCCCTTGGTACTTACCCAACGGAACCACTTGTAGCTTTATAACTATTAACCCAGGTTCCAAGGGATTCAGGGTGACCTCATTGATCTTAATGAGGCTGATGTTGCTCATGCTCTCCAGAAGGTCGGTGGAGTTGGGATTGCTGGGGTCATAGAGGTGTAAGTTAAGGTCCTCTAGGAAGATATAGCATTTAGAGTCGAATGCAAGTAGGGTGAGGAGTTCTGGAATGGCAGAAGCTGGGGTGTGTCCTGGGGGTCTGTAAGTGAGGGTGCCTCTGATGGTGCTTTTTCCGTCTACTTGAAGTTGGAAGTTGAGGTGTTCCATTATAGGTATTGGGTCGTCGAGGGATGACGTGCAGTGGATGTTGTCCATGTAGATGATGGTGATTCCTCCTCCATGTTTGCAGTGGCGACTGGTATTTACCGTGGGGGTGATGGATTGAAAATTCAAAAGACATTTGCCTGTCTGCTGCAGCCGCTGCCACCTCCTCCTCCTTTCAGTCCTCTTTGCCCGCAGGGCAGGAAGCACCCAGCTCCCAACCTCCTAATAGCCAATCACAACATAGCAATGCAGCGTTGTGGTTGATCTGAACGCCGTGGATCAGTGCTCAGCCAGAGAATGGGAGGCTAGGCATGATCTCCATGCAGGCTGTAATGCAGCCTGCATGGAGAACCTACAAAGTACACATGACGGTTTGACCAGACTGAGAGGGCCAGCCAAAGCGTCATGCACACTCCTGCCCTGCTCTGTGAGCAGAAAAGCCCCGGCCCGCCCTGCCCAGCTGAGCAAGGACGTTAAACTAAAATGATAATAACAATTGAACGTGCGTTGAGCAGGATGCACTGGAGTTGTATTCTGTTGACCTTGGTAGATGTAGCGGATACGGCTGCAATTGCGGTGTCACTGTTGTCGTTGGTGACTACAGTGCTGAAGGTGAGGCAGCAGTGTTGGCAGGAGAACGGGCCTCTCGTGGTGCAGCGGGATGTGCAGCTGCAGAGGTTTTGGTAGGTCCAGGGCTGGTGCTGGGCACAGTCCAAACGCAGACGGGCTTGCCTTTTTTGCGCCAGCAGTGCGGCATCACAGTGGCCTCCATAAGTTGTACTTGGAGGTGGGAGGGGCAGGCAGGGAGACGGGAGGGCTGGAAGCAAGAGAACAGCAGGAACAGGAAAATGGCGGGGCTACGAGCCAATTAGGAACCAGGAACTACAGAGGAAAAACAGGGTGCCAAACAACCAAGAGCTCTAAAGTAAACCCAACCCTAAACGCAAAACACAAACTACGTCCAAAAACTCCAGTGGACCCAATAGACTCAATAATCCCAATTAGGTGAGAGTCTAGCCCAAAATCATCAGTGGTCACCTGACAGCAGGACCAAACTGGCAGTCTCGGGCTGTGGAACAGCTGCACTGTCAGCAGGAGACAGGCGGCAGAGGCAGCGGGGAGAGCAGCGTACAGGACCAAGAGGTCAGGTCCTACTAAAGACACCCTACTCAGCAAGAGATTTGATTGTGCCTAGGATTAGAGGTTAGTGACTGTCTTACAACAATAACATATAAAATAGCCTGGGGATTGCGGGTCAACTCCCCCACCCCTACACAAATGCATGTTTGCACATCACCATGAAAGTGTCTCAGAATTGACTGCTGTCTGCTCTAGCATTATACTCCACGGCCATACACTCTTGCTCGAGAATGTCCTCACCAATTTTAGAGCAGCGAAGGCAGGACAGAGCAGTGACGATCGAACAACCACGCCTGAGAATGCGGCTGGTAAACAAGTTACTAACTAGTAAACTCTTACCTTATTTAGACGCTTTATCGTGTGCCTGTAACTCCGACAGGAAACATGCAGGACTTCCTGTGGGCAGAGATGTGTCCTGTAGGAGGAAGTGAGATCTAGATCACAATATTTATTTTTACATCATAGATTACTCTGAAAACCAGTCTCCAGCGTGAGACTCACCCTCACATGTTCAGGATTGGGACAAGCAAGGGGGGGTCAGGGAGGTAACGATTTATTCCTCTGGAGACTCCTCCATATTTGGCTCATTACACTTTCAAATGAATCTTTTATTCAGCTGGCCTTTTTTTGTTTCTTCTTAGTGAGTCACTGAGGGAAACAGTAAGTGGTGCAAACATTGGTGTCTGTGCTTTCAGGCCATTACCCTATCTCCTTGATCTCCTTATAAAAAGATATACATAGGCTGTCTATTGAGCCTCGTTCCTTGACGTTAAATGGGTCTTTCCTAAGAGATCTAGTTGTAACAAGTAGTACCCCCAAGCTATTGCCACTTATTTGTAGGAAAACAAGCCAGAGGATAAAAAGAGCATCCAATGGGACAAGTCTAAATAAGCAAAGACTCTTCACATCGCATTCCGATGCGGGCACCACCTAAACAAAACAATAGATACAAAACTGTTGGAGTTGGATTAAAGAAACATAAAACGTCCCAATCCCGAAAGGTCTGTCAAGTCATTGCAGTCTGGTTGCAGCTCTGAATGCTGAAGCTAGAAAAGTACAATTTTCCCTGCTCCGGGTCAAATGATTCTATTTTGAGGGTGAAAACAAGGAGGGGATAACATTGGCTTGTAAGCCCAAGACAACGGATTCCCTGTCCAGGATCAAAGAAATGGCTTCTGCAATGGAAGACATTGTCATTAGGGTTACAGGTAACTCTTCCCCATTTCAAGCAATTTAGCAAGAGTTATTCAGGGAAGAGTCACTAGACACAAGGGTTTTCTATCTTATTTTATTAAGGTTTCATTACCTTACACTCCCTTGAACTAGTTGATAAACTGATACCTCAATCAACATTGTGAAAAATAACTTTGTGATCAAAAAGGTGAAGACCGAGAAGCCTCTGGGTCTTGGTGGGATTTATCAAAGTCTTTGCCATTTCCTCACCAAGATACTGGCTTAGCTGTTCAGTGGGTTTAGTGACTCCCACATGGGAAACAGCGTTTGCAACGCTGTCTCCACAACGCGGTACCTTTACAACACGGCCTTTACAACGACTGCTTTGTTACCACACATACCAATACATCGCAAGTGGTTTCAACGACTTGCTGTAGGGGGCGCGCTGGTTTTGGATTTACAATCAAACATCTTTCCTACTGTTGCGCAAACTGGGAGTAGGAATAGTAAATAATACTATTCCTAAATCCAGCGTGCCCCCTACAGCAAGTCATTGTAACGACTTGCGATGTACTGGTTCGCGTTGTTGCAACGCAGTCGTTGGAACGACCAAGTTGTAATGGCATGCAATGTATTCACATGCCATGTGAAGATACATATTCCTCCCACATATAATGCCTTCATGGCAGAAGCTCTGAACTCATAGTTTCTTGAACCAGGGAAGGACCCTCCCATCCCCAGACATTGGGGCAGGGGCGTAACACAGGCCCCTGCAGCCCCCGCGGTGCGGAGGCCCCCCGAGCTACAGAGGGCCCCCTCAGCACAAAACTCGGGCCCAATAAGTCCGGATTAAATCTGAAGAGGGGGTTGTGTTTGTGTATGTGCAAGGGGGGCCCTCTCAACATTCGTTACGCCACTGCATTGGGGATCCTAAAAACCAAGAGTTCTGGCAGCTCGCCTTAATCCACTAATCAACCAGACCTCACTGGGTTTATTACACGGCAACATAGTGGCAATAATAGCCAACAATTATTGCATACAGTAGATAACATTAACAAGCCAGGAAAAAGAGGTGTGCTTTTTGAGCGTTGACTCAGAGCAGGCATTTATACATTGTTCACGGAGGCTTTTGGTTAAATAAACTGAACCGTGTTGGTATGGTGGGGAATTATGACCCCAGGTTACTGATAGGTTATCATGCTCTGAAAGTAAGAATCAGGGTAAAAGGCTGCTCATCATCTCACCTATAGATCTACAGAAGCACTAAACAGAGAAGTCCCCTTTCTCTGCTTCTTTTTTCCCAGACCTTGGAGCCTCAGGTGTCGAGAAACCATTCTAATCCACTTTTGAGATAATATAAATGTGTCAAGAGGTGATTAAAATCCCTCTGTATGCTTGTTGGACCTGGCCATGTTTGCAGGGTCATCCCCAAACCTTTTCCCTTCCTCCTTTCTTTTTTTCTGACATGTTTGTTGGCTTTAGGACTCTGGGCACTTTACCACTGTTGGCCAGTGCTAAAATGCATGTGCTCTCTCCCTTAAACATGTTATGATAGGCATGGTTACACTTCTACAAATGTACACCTTACTTTAGAGAAGGCAGAATTTACACACACACAACCCTGACTCCTATCTTTAATTTCACAGGCTGTCCCCCCCCTCCCCATTGTCCTGATGAAGACCCGCTACAGGTGATTATGAATCTGCACTAACTATTTGGGTCGAAACGTCGACGTTATTTGCTCAATTTGTCCTCGCAACACCCCATCTAGAATTAGGAATAATCATATCCTGTTGGGTGTTATGCATCTTATGCTGGACACACTTGTAAAATATTTTCCTTATTTGTAAATATGTGTTATTTATGTCACCTATGTACAGCACCTTGTCACTGATCACGACTAGTCACTCGCATCACCTCCGCATGCTACATTGTATTTGTACTTTTTTGATAAGCCCGTTATTTAGTTGTATTACTAAAAAGTAAAAAAACTCACTAAGGAAGTTTTCCTATGAGCTAATTCATGTTGTGTGTGTTACTATTCTACATTCAATGATCAATGTAATGTCATAAATCATATTGAGTACACTTGATCGAAGTACACGTGATTCCCAACAGAACCATTGTTTTTTACTAGTATACCTACCCAGGTTCTGAGGGTTACCCCATTATTGCTAAAGTGGGCAAACAACAGTGGCATACAGTGTATGTAGAGAATACAATGCTACCAAGCAGCAATCAATACAGTTAATACAATACATGCTTATTAGGGGAAGTCAGGAGGCTCAGCTTCAAAATAGGTTGTGCAAAATAAGCCGAATCCGTGGAGCAAGGGCACACTAGAAGGAAATATACAGTGTGGTGAAACCAGCTGAAAACAAAAGCGATAGGTCACCAGTAAAGTGTGCCGTAGTTGTTTTCTAATTGTAGAGGAAGGAGTCAGGCACACACGGAGGGACCTGATATAATGCCAGTAGCCAAAACCATAGGATAGTGTGA
Source organism: Triturus cristatus (assembly GCF_964204655.1). Lineage (NCBI taxonomy): Eukaryota > Metazoa > Chordata > Amphibia > Caudata > Salamandridae > Triturus > Triturus cristatus. The sequence goes on along the minus strand of NC_140585.1, from coordinate 890,250,047 downwards.
GGAATGGATTGAAGATGTGAAGCCCAGACAGAAGAGAAAGCACGCTTCAAGGCAGATAGAATAGATAGCTACCTGGGCTCCTGGACGGGCGGGCTGATAACAACAGACAACCAGCTTCCCAAATGTGGGAATAAAACTAAATCCAAATATACACCTGATAATAAATAATAACAGATGAAGTATACAGAAAAACAGAATAAAGGATAAACAAATGGAAAACGGAGTCTTACCGCAAAGAATAAACAGTGTTAAGTTAATTGAGTTTAAGCAAAATAGTAGTTCAGTACAGCGATGCTTGAGAACTAGGTATGGCAAGCATAAACTCTCCAGACGACTCCAACGACTTGAGAGAGGCCTGTGCAGGAGAAAGAACAGAACGCTCGTTTTCCATAGTGCCGGAGCTTTTCCGTCTAGGGGCAGAGAACAAGGAGGGGCAAAGATGGAGGAAGAGCGCCACGCAAGAGGGCTAGGTACTACAACCGTGAGACCATGTTTCAACCCAGAAACAAGGAACAGACTGATTTAGTTGTCTGCGTAACTAAACACTCTAACTTCGAACACAAGATACGCCAAATAATAAACTCTCAATGGCATATCTTAAATTTGGGCCAACAGCCACAAGTGATCCAGAAGCCCCTTTTCGCCTTCAAAAGGAATAAGAAACATCTTGGTGAGGGCTAAAAGACCTAATAAAAATCGCTTCATCCAGAAGTCCATGATGGGGGCCCAACCAGTCAAGCACAACCACAAATGTGGAACTTGCCAAGCCTGGCCCAATGCTATAGTCAATGACCACATTTGCATCAATGACCGTACAGTCTTCTTTAAAGACATGACCAACTGCAGATCGTCCAATATCATCCACACGATTCTTTGCCCCTGCGATTTAGCATACATTGGGGAAACTGGCAGGGAGTGTAGAAAACACATTGGGGATCACAAATCCAACATAAGGCTACTTAAACGAGCCGCCTCCCTTGTTAGTCATTGGATCGAAGTCCACCACACAGAAGGAGATCTCTGTTGGACCATACTGGAGAAGATACATGTTCCGACAGTTACTGATGCCACGTAAAAAACAAGAGGTGTTCTGGATGTACACCCTCAATACAAAAGAGAAGGGACTTAATGAGATTCTCCAATGGGAGAATGCAATCACGTGAACTAGAAATCTGCATATTAGGTGGGGCTCCACCTAGATGTAATTCTCTGATATTTACTTCCTTGTGTTTACAACCTCCAAGCTATCGGGATTCTATCTTTGCTTTTGTTTCCCATTAAATCTCAATTTGAATGCATTTTGGGGATTTTGCGTACTTTTTCCTCCTTCCCTTTTTGGGCTATTAGAGTTCTCTCTTTTTAGAGGAGCCCTTGGACAACTGCTCTTTCCCGCGCTGCTTATTAGTTACCATTCATATAGGTGTAGTCCCGCCCCTACCTTCTAACCGAACGGCCGCTGACTGGGTCTGTATTTAAATACCGCTTCCCGCCCTTTGGCGTTCCAGCTGATCCTGCCTTTGGCCGGCTCTCAGCTAAGCGGTCTGTTTCTGCAGACAGGTAAGCCTTTGTGACCCCCGGGATCTTTGTTACCAAACTTTTCTCCCTTGCGCAGCGTTCCCCGTTTACCTGTTGTCTTTTTATCTTTCACCTGTAGACAGAGAAGCGTCCGCTCGATTCAGTTCCTAAACATCATCCCCCTCCTTTGTGCGGCCCTACAGATCTGGCGCCCGACCGGCCATTATTCGAGTGGCTTGTTTATTGAGACAGGTGAGGCTGTCTGACGTTAGGGATGCTTGCCATTTTGTTTCTCTTTCTTGCGTGGCGCTCTTCCTCCATCTTTGCCCCTCCTTGTTCTCTGCCCCTAGACGGAGAAGCTCCAGCACTATTGAAAGCAAGTGTTCTGTTCTTTCTCCTGCACAGGCCCCTCTCAAGTCGTTGCAGCCATCTGGAGAGTTTATGCTTGCCATACCTAGTTCTCCAGCATCGCTGTACTGAACTACTATTTTGCTTGAACTCAATTAACTTAACACTGTTTATTCTTTGCGGAAAGACTCCATTTTCTGTTTTCCATTTGTTTATCCTTTATTCTGTTTTTCTGTATATTTCATCTGTTATTATTCTTTATCAGGTGAATATTTGGATTTAGTTTTATTCCCACATTTGGGAAGCTGGTTTTCTGTTGTTGTTAGCCGGCCCGGCCAGGAGCCCAGGTAGCTATTTATTCTATCTGCCTTGAAGCGTGCTTTCTCTTCTGTCTGGGCTTCACATCTCCAATCCATTCCTCACACTATCCTATGGTTTCGGCTACTGGCAATATATCAGGCCACTCCGTGTGTGCCTGACTCCTTCCTCTACAATTAGAAAACACCTACAGCACACTTTACTGGTGACCTATTGCTTTTGTTTTCAACTGGTTTTACCACACAGTATATTTCCTTCTAGTGTGCACTTACTCCACGGATCCTGCTTATTTTGCACAACCTAGTTTGAAGCTGAGCCTCCTGACTTGCCCTAATAAGCATGTATTTTATTAACTGTATTAATTGCTGCTTGGTATTATTTTATTCTCTACATATACTGTATGCCACTGTTGTTTGCCCACTTTAGGCACATCCCACGGCCACTGTCTCGGATACATTCGCCCTGAGGAAGGTGAGACCCACACGGGGGTTGAACACCTAAACGCTTGTCGGCGTTGTAACATTCTCGTAGACCACATTAAGTTTATGATTAACCCTGTCTGTCCCAATATGTTGATTTGAACTCAAAGGTTGTCATTACACATCATGTCAGTTTGATCAACGATTTGTGCTTCCTTAAAAATATTACTATAATGTTATTATTGGCTGAATATTTTGGTCCATTTGTCAATGTATTGCCTTTGGTGCTTTCTGTATGACTGGATTCCTGATTTTCAGGACGTATGAGCATGTGTGGGTATGAGTTTGGTTGTTTGAATGGCTGAGTGAGTGTGGGCTGGGATGGGATCTATTCTATTTATTGCTTATTTAATAAATTACAATGTGAACTGATTATTCATAAATTTTGATATGTCTTGATACTTTGATTGTGGGATATTTTTGTCAGTAGGCCAGCTTCTTTGGTGTTTATATAATTGTGACGTACAGCGCTTTTTGATTCATACCGGGAGATAATGTTTGTATGAGTAGTTTGTTCATTTCCCCTATTGTTCTCTACCTTTATTTGAGTTTAGGGGCCCCCTCTGTTAGAGTGGTCTTTGTTACATGCATTGAAAGTAATATTGAGGAAATGTTGACTTTCCACATCATTGTGATACTTTAAACCTGCATACCTGCGAAAGTACTTATGTGTTACAGACACCTAAAGTGATATTAAGACCTTTGTCGTTTGGCCTTATGATGTTTTATGCGCAATATAGAATGCTTTTTTTGTATTACCCGGTGTTTTGTCTCTTTTGTGGTGTATTCATTGGGTTACTGTATGAGTGTGCTGCACAAATGCTTTACACATTGCCTCTGATGATAAGTCTGCCTGCTCTGCGCCAAGCTACCAGAGGGTGAGCAAAGGTTCTCTTGGTGTGTATCTGATTTGCCCTGACTAGAGGGGTAGGTTCTGCCTGACTGGGTGCATACCCTAGCCAACCATACACCCCATTTCTAACAATGCTAACAATATTATTGTCATCATAACTAAGCTAGAAACCTCTCCTCCGGTGCTTCTTGGGTGACAGGAATTTTCTAAAACTGAATCAGGTTTGAAGACTAACACCCTAAAAGCGATTTTTTTAATTTGTACATCCGTCTGAAACAGGCAAAGGCACTTGAACAAAAATATGGATTTCATTGACGATCAAAAATGAACCAATTTCGGGACAAAAATGCAATCTCCTCTATCAAGGAGATAGGGTTGAATTACCCAAAAGACAGAAAAAAGCCACGGGTCCGGAGAACAAGAGAGGTCAAAGGTACAACCAAGTCTACTCATCCAAATGTTGGGGGAATCCCTTCTCAGGACGGTTCCTCTCACACACCAAAGGTGTCATGCTTCATTATAGGGGTGCCTCCTCGCATGAGGGACCTAGTCTCTACGCGGGCTACAACCTCCTTGCTGTGAGGGAGGAGCTCAGGGATGTTTTGGTATGGGTAAGGTGGGTGTACTAAAACCCTATGTGAGCTTGGTGTGGTGAGTGAAGTGCAGTGCTAGTGTGTACGTAGTTAAAACTACAGGGTTAGCTATGCAACAACTTTATTCGACTACCCTGTGTCAGGATTAAAAAATAGCTGGTAACGCAGTTGCCGTCATTAGAGGCATCTGTGTTGGTGCATGACCAACATGTTTCGGCCTAGGGACCTATTCAAGTGTCACAGCCTTCTTCAGGGTCAGATGTTCAGCTACTGCAATTTAAGTGAAAAATACAAGCTCATGTGAAAATAGATTTGCATTATTAATGGTGTTGTATACTGAACCAGTGATCCTGCTGTTCAGTATGTTCCCCGTGAAACCTGTGGTGAGAGAAGAAACAAAATGTAATATTTACATACGTGATAAATTGTGGTAAATGTATTTAGGTTTGGTAGACTAGTGATGCAATGTATCCTCTGATGCAAAACAACACTGGACAGCATTTAGCTAATAGGTAATTGAGTAACATATTAAGATACGTGAAACCCCATCATTGGTTAAAGAATTCGCCACATCTGTCCTGACATACTAGCCAAATTGTACGTTGCGCCTAACCTATCGGAGAAGGTTTGTGGCATTTTAAAATGAGAACAGAAGGCGTAATAGAAAAAAGAACGTCATGAAAAAGAGACTGCAGGTTTTACTGTGTTCGTTTTAGGATCAAAGTGCTGGAAGAAGGGGGGAGTATGTATTCTTTAAAAGTTGATAGGCATCTAGTGGAGGACCCGTCTTGTGTGTACAGGCCATAGAACCGTGGATACTCAGGTAACCAGAGATGGGGTGTTAAAGTGTCTACAACGGCACCCCCATGGCTGGTTGGTATGGTAGGCAAATGCGCTGGAGGGTGCGGGTAGCCCATCTCAAGAAAAGGACTCCTGTGTGTTGTTGTGTCCAAATAATTATTCCAAGGGCCACACTTACCACTGGCCCGCAATATTAAGAAAAATAAGGAGCAGTTGGCAACGTGAAAGGTTCAAACGTTTATTAGCCACCACAGAACTCTATATAGAGGAGCCTCGTCGATCCTCACCCATCAGGTGCGCCGAGGAAGACTGCTGGCTCCTTGACAGTAACACACTTTTATACATTATCAGTACAGCATACAAAACCTTATATGTGGAAAAGTACCAGTTAGTCCTGGCGCTCCTAATGAGCTCATGCCTATTTCTAGTTTCGGTTACACATACAAAGGGTTACTATCTTTACAGAGAAGGTCGAAAGGGTGACTCCCTTCTCGTCCCAGGTCTAGAGGAATTTGCTTGATACTCCCTTTTAGCAGATGTGACCTTGCTTCTCAGCAACTCAGCCTGTCTCCTAATAAATGCAAGAAAAGGGGGAGCAGAGGGTGTGCGGAAGAGACCACGTGATTCCCAAGTGAAAGAGCCGCAATCCAAGATGGAGGCGGTTCAGTTCTCGGCCCTTTTGTCGTGCTAAACATAACGGGGATTTCTAACCTTTGAATACACCATAACTAATCACACTATCATTAGATATACTGAGCTAATCATACCATAGTGACTTGAATACCTCAGAACGGCCCTTTTAGCGCAGCATAGCTAATAACGGGGTCAGTCTTCAAAAATACCCTCATCGATCTGCATTAAGTCATGCATCTCCTTCTGAGCCCGCTGGGTATCCATCCTGGTTTGGACGGACTTGGGCCTAGGGATGGATCGGCGGACCTGAGTAGCGCAATACGCACAACAAGCAGGTCCGCACTGTAGACAAAGGCAGCAGGTGAAAATGAACCCTACTACTCCCAAAAGAATCATGAATAACTTCCATCCCCAGGTGGTCACCAAATCCCAAAACCACCCGGACAAAGACCAAGTACCAGTCTCGGTGTGAATTTCAGAGGCTAGCCGATGCAGTTTCTGGATGGCTAAATGGACAGAAGGGGCGGAGTCAGGTATATATACACAACAGGAACTGCCGATGACTCTACAAGCTCCTCCGCGATCAGCTAGGATAACATCTAAAACAAGACGATTTTGAAGGGTCACGGGCCGGGTCGCCTGGAGCTCCACTGTGATATTAGTTAATATTCCTGCAGTAGTATTAACCACCCCTTCCACCACTCTAGATAGCCTCCTAATTTCTTTACTAGTGAGGATGGGTCCCCATATGGGCAACACCCCTTTTATGATATCAACGAAGTGTTGGGCTGGAGTGTCAGTCTGGTCAGTGGCATCATTACTGGCGGCTTCAGCTTTCAGACTCCGCCGATTTAAGGAATGGGACTTATGATAATCAGAAGGAGCTATGTAAACCGGTGGGTAAAGGAAAGATAAGTAACACCTACCTGCCCATCCTCTGGGTAGCCAAGTGTATGCGTTTTCACCGCACACAAAATAAACATTGGGAGGGGTGAGCGTTGGGGGACTGCTGAACGTCTGCAGTCTATAAGTGTAATTACATCTACTATAACCTACAAATAAATGTCCAGTACCCTGCACGCAGAAGGAGGAGGATGTATTCAGTACCGGGACCGGAATGATTTTCTCATCTGAGACATTTCGCTCCTGGAAATACTTGAAATACTCAGTAAAGTTAAAAGTCATGAAATCCAATACTTCATCCCTCAACCAGGTATCATTTTCATGATCAGTGTACACGTTCATGCAGGCGGTAGGATCAAGGGTACCATCCGTTCCCTCAGCATTAGGAGTAAAACCTTGGTGTTTCTCTATATAGGCTAGAATCAAGGCATACTCCTTCTCTGAGAATCGACGTTCATCTATAGTGTAGTGTTCATATAGCATGGATAACATTTTGAACCAGGCTTCGCAACTACCTAAATAAGATAAGGGCATTGATATAAACAAATCTTGCTTATGCATCACTGACGGGAGGAGACCACAGACCCAACAATCAGTAACATTTGTGGAACTATGAGTCTGGTGCAGCATCTCAATGAAGGCATTATGTACATATGTCTGTCGGTGCCTTTCCTTATGAGGGGCAAAGGTCTGAAAATGATGTTCCTTAGGAGCAGGGGTAGACACTATCAAGGTGTGTACAGGATGGCGGAACTCTAGATATATAAACAAACCTAAGCATAGTACAAATGATACAATCAGTATAGAAATGAAAACAATTTTAACACGCAAACTCCCTGAGGAGAACATTGGCAAATGCGGGGGAATGGTACGGGGTACTATGGGACGCCCTTCTTCAGGGACAAAACGAGCAAAAGGGTACATTTGTCTCACTAAAAGTCCAATATAATCTCGGGAAAAGGGGCTGCAAGCAGTCTGACCTGCCGGAGGGTGCTTCTTTCCTGTGTCCGTATAGAGCCTCACAGGCAGACTCCTATCGTTCAGAGCAACCAAAAAGGTAAAAAAGATAAAAACTTCTCGCGTTGGGGTCGCACTTGATGCAACCCTTGTTGAAAATAAACTCCACCTGGGCCCCCACCAATCGATCAATGTCTCTATCTTCGTTCTGAAAAGAGCTTTACTTAAAGTTCCATGCTCTCAACGAGTTCAGTCCAGTGTTCTACCAATCCTCAGGTCTTTGCCGAGGCCTCCAACTTCGCTCGCCAAGGCTAGACCTGGGATTCTCTATTTCCGGGGCCGCAGGTGATATCGATCCCGACCAGGGGTTTCAGGATTCATAAACAAAGCGGGCACAGTGGGGTCAGACGAGGAGCTGGGCTCCCAACCAGATGCCTCGCTTTGGGCAATTGGGTGGCCACAAAAAGGGGTTTCCAAGCTCACAGCACTCTCCCCTCGCCCTTCAACCTCTCTGCGGGTGTCCAGGGAAAGTGGCTCTCTAGTGCTGGGTTCGCCCTGAGTTGGCAGGCCTTCCTCCTGGTCAAGCTGCTCCCTGGGCAACGGGAGGGGAACTCGCTTAGGATGGGAGATATGGATCCAGTGCTGCTTCCCCTCAACTTTCACCGCCGTTCGCGTGGCCAGGAGCACCTGGTACGGCCGGGACCAGCGTGGATCCAAACTCGACTTTCGTTGGTAGTTTCGGACCAAGACCCACTGTCCAGGTTCTACGCTGTGTCCAGGACCCTCTGGCAGGGGCTGCAGTACGGCAGATATCTGTTGATGAATGGAATGGAGATCTTTAGTCAAAGCATACAAATAGTCAGTCAACATAGGATGGTCAATGTCCCTTAAGGATTTGGGCCGGGGTACTCCCCACACATTGGCAGGTCTGCCAAAAATTACTTCATAAGGGGAGATACCGCTCCGTGAATGGGGAGTAGTTCTCACGGACAACAGGGCCAGGGGCAGGAGATCAGGCCATTTTAATCCTGTCGTGTCCTGAAGTTTAGCCAGTTTCAACTTCAGAATCCCATTATATTTCTCAACCAGGCCCGCTGACTGAGGATGTCGGGCTGCGTGAAACTTCTGCTGGATGGACAGACCCTTGCATACATACTTAACTAAGTTAGCATTAAAATGTGTCCCGTTGTCACTCCAAATCACCCGTGGCAACCCATATCGAGGAAAAAACTCTTTTACCAGAGCTTTCGCAGTTGCCAGGGCAGTATTTTCCTTTGTGGGATACGCCTCTACCCATTTACTAAAAGTACAAATCACCACTAGCACGTATTTCAGATTGTTAACTCGCTCTAGCTGGATGTAATCCATTTGGAGTACTTCATAAGGCAGAGTGGGTGGCGCAAAATTACCCGCCAAGACGGGAATACTAACCCCAGGATTATGCTGGAGACAAATTATGCAATGCTGGACCAAGTTCCTAGCCGTCTTATGGATATTAACATTATACCAGACAGGATCCAATGTTGCACAGATGCCCTGAACTCCCACATGTGAAGGTCCGTGTGCCATGGTTACTACCGCATTTACAAATGCGTTTGGCAGTAACCATCGACATCTCTCTGACAAGTCAGTCCAACATCCATTCTCATCAAGCCACCCCACCTGTTCTTGCCAGTATGTCAGCTCTTCCGGGGTCTCTTCCTTTTGTAGCTCTTTCACACTATCTATGGTGTTGTTAAAAAACCCCTGCTTCTATCATTCTTGTTACTACAAACATGGAAGTGGTGTCAGACTGGGCCGTTTCCTTGGCGATTCGATCCGCAAAGAAATTTCCCCTCCCCACATCATCAATTATAACCTTGTGTGCACTGCATTTGACTATGGCCAAGGTCTTGGGCAATGTTAATGCGGCTAGTAATCGCTCAACCAATGGTCCATTCTTTATTTTCTCGCCATGGGATGTCAAGAATCCTCTTTCCGCCCATAACCTCCCGAAGCTATGTGCTACACCGAACGCGTACTGGCTATCGGTGTAGACATTTAGCCTTAAGCCTTTCCCCAACTCGCAGGCCCTGAATAATGCAACCAATTCGGCCGCCTGGGCCGACCGGTATGGTATCTTTGCTGCCTCGACTACCGTTTGTAGGGTAGTGATCGCATAAGCCGCAGCTGTCGTACCATCCGGTAATCTGAAACAGGACCCATCAACGTACAATTCTCCTTGGGCATCAGATAGTGGGGTGTCAGTTAGATCTATCCGGCCCTTGGTTTCTTCTTCAGTTCGAAAGATACAATCATGTATGTCTTGTCCACCGTCTCCCGAAGGGAGGGGTAACAACGTGGCAGGGTTCAAATTAAGTAATCACAAAAGAGGCACTGTTCCAAGGGGAATCAGGTCAAGAAGCGACCGTCATCCGCAAATAGAGGTGAGACAGAAGAAGAAGAGGATTGGGTCAGGGTTTAGGTACTATGGGTGACAGGGGAGACACGTTATTGTCTCTTGTTGCCCTCACACACCCCGAAGGATGTCATGCTTCATCATCGGGCGTTTGCTCCTCGTCGGGCCGGCGGTGCAATGCCCTACGGGTCCCCCGAAGGGTCTCTTTGGCGGAGATCTTTTAGAGAACTGCCGATGGATGCATGCGGGTATGTGGAAGGGAAGTACCAAAGTGAGCAGTGCAAAGAGTGTGTGCTATGTGAATTTAAAAATGCCTAAGGATACCAAACAAGTTATCATTTAATAAAGAGATATCCTTGGTATAGTAAAAAACCCGTAGGTTAATAGTTATCTGTCGAGACGTTATGTGTCTGGATAACTTAGAGGATGGTCGACATGTTTCACGCCTTGGGTGGTCACAGTGATCCTTGGCGTTTCATCAGGACCAGTGGTGGTGGTGAGATGTGAATAGTGCACAGACTAAAAAATGCGGGTAGGGTGATATTAGCCCTCTCGCTATTAAAGGGAAGGGGGGGAAGACGGTTTAGATTACCTCCATAGGTAGTGTGTGTAAAAACCAGTATGTTATGCCCCCTTTGGAACTGACCTGTAAAAGAGAAGAGAGAGAAGACAAAGGAAAAAAGCATGTTTTTAAGGTGCAGGCCACTGACATGGCAAAGGCGGGGCACACTTGTCCCCGCACAGCGCACCGGGTACCGCAGAAACATACACTACGGAACAACATGGCAAAGGCGGAGCATACTTGTCCCCGCACAGCGCTCCAGGTATCAAAGAAACAGACATTCCTGACATGACAGAGGTGGAGGCAGATAAACACACGGTGTACAAGGTATGCGTGCATTTTACACAGCGTCAGCTGTCACTGGGTGTGCGGAGGGAAGTCGGGCCCCTGCAACATGAGCCGGGTGGGCACGGAGGCAGAGGCCAAACCAGCACACTCCAAGACCATCCAACGCAGGCTCAAACACGGGGTAAAAAATCACGCTCGTGAGTGCGTACCGCTAAAAATATATATTCCCGGTTCAAAGTTTACCGAGCCCCCAACCGAAGCGTCGGGAATGCGAGCTTACCTAAAAGAGGAGTAAGTGTTTCTCCATGAGTCTGCGGCGTAGGATGCCCACACCATCTAGGGCTGTAGGCAAGGGGAACGAATTCCAGTTCAGCAGGACCCACAGGGGAGGAGGGAGGAAGTACAAGGAGTGGAAATAGCATGAGAAATTACATAGCCTAGGTCACACTCGTAATGTCGAGACTTACTTTGTGCGGGGAGGTAGGTGGAACTTCTGTAGAATACTCACGGGTTACTCAGGTGACGGCACTGGAAACCTGCCCAGTCCAGACGCCAGCTCGAAGGTGGATTGTGAGTTGCAGATACGCTGTATTTAAATGCGGTGGGCTAGTGAGAGTGGGGAGGTGCCCGTTTCCGGTTTGGCGCGAGGAGTAGTGTCTCCAGAGATCTCGACGCTCATGCGTGTTGTGTGACACTTGCCCAGATAGTCTCGCGCATGCGTGGAAATTAAAAAACAGTGTCTGCGTATGTTAAGAGCTGTGACGTACGACGCAATTCAAGTGGAGGCTGAATAGTGGTTAAAATAGAGCGTGGATTAAGTGCTCATCAATTAAAGGTACATGCACTCACGTGGTGATCGAGAGAGTGTCGTTTAACACGTCGTGGAGCCCACGGCATTGGTGGTTGAGAGACGTGTGTCTAAAGCCAAGAATGGTTAAGGGAGTAGGATGAAGATAAGGGTATAGGTAGACAGTGATCCGGGGTCACACGTCCGCCTTACAGATGTTGTAATCCGAGACGAGGGTCTCCAATAGTATATGCGTGCAAAGACAGACGTATAGTCCAGAGGAAGATGGGAAAGGCGGGTACTGGACACAGTGGTTGCCCTGGGGGTCAGTCTTAAAGTTCTGACCACGGGATGTCATCGTTCAGGCCCAGTGTGTCAGTGTGTAGGCGATGGACCCAGCGTTGTTCTTGTCTGAGGAGGGACTTACAGCTCCAGTTGGAGTTAGTTTCCAGAATAGTCCATTGGATGGCTTCACATGGGTGGCCCTTCTCCAAGAAATGGTTCGTCAATTTTGTGGCTGCGCGTGCTCGTCTGATCGTACTTTTGTGTTCACTGATCCTTTTCTTGATAGCTCTAGTCGTCATCCCTACATAGTAGAGGGTACAGGGGCATGAGATTAGATATACGCAATTCGTGGTATTGCAATTCGTATGTTTTCGTTGTTCCCATCTAATGTTGCCTAGTTGTAGTACTTTGGTGTGCTGGGTGGAAGCACATGCGCCACATGAGCCGCATGGATAGTGACCTCTGACGGCTGGAAGGTTCCAGAGGGTATTTTCTCTCGTCATCTGTGCAGGCCGGGGTCTGGTGTTAACAAGTTGATCCCTAAGGTTCTCTGTCCTTTTGAAAGCAAAGCGGGGCGCTGGAATGTTCAGGTTATCGCTGTTAATGATGTGCCAATTGCGACTGATGACCTTCTTCAGTTGATTGGAGAGTGGGGTAAAGGTGGTTACGCATGTGATCAGGTTGTTGGTTTTTGGCTCCCTTGTCTCCAGGAGGCCGTCACGGGTATTATTTCTGGCCCGCCTTTTGGCCTGCTTGATCACCTGTTGAGGGTAATGCCTTTGCTTAAGGTTTTCTGCTAAGTTCTTGGCTTGTAGTTCGAAGTCCTGTGTTTTGCTACAGTTGCGTCGTATTCTCAAGAATTGCCCGTAGGGAAGGTTTTCCCTCAGGGCTTTCGGATGATGGCTTTTGAAGCTCAGGAGGCTATTGCAATCCGTATCTTTCTTATAAGTATTGGTGTGTAGTGCTCCATTCTCAAGGCTGATGGAAAGGTCCAGGAAGGCAATCCTTTCCTTGCTAGTTGTCATGGTGAACTTGAGATGCGGATCTAGGTTGTTAATCCAATTGTAAAAGTCTTTAGTCAAGGCTAAGGGACCATTCCAAAAGACCAGAATGTCATCAATGTAGCGTTTCCAGGTCACCAGGTGTTGTTGGAAAGGGTTAGTGTCCGCAAGAATGTGAGTTGTTTCGAAATGGGACATGTATAGGCCCGCCAGGCTCGGCGCGAAGGTGCTGCCCATGCTGGTACCCTGAACCTGGTGGTAGATGGTGGTTTTATACATAAAAAAATTATTGGTAAGTGCCAATGTGATAAGTGCTGCGATGAAGGTTGCCGGGGTCTGAGTAGGGAGCTCGGATTCCTGCAGGAGGTTACTCACCACCTCGATGGTAGCACCTTGTGGTATATTGGTGTACAGTGCTTCAACATCGAATGTGAGTAGTAGATTGATGTTTTCGGTGTTCTCCTCATTGATGTTCTGGATGAGGTTGAGGACATCCCGGGTGTCCTTGAGGTATGCAGGTGTAGCTTGGACCAAAGGGCGCAGGAAGAAGTCACAGAACTGACTGAGAGGCTCCAGTAAGGACCCAATCCCTGAGACAATCGGGCGGCCTGGACAAGGGGAGACCCCCTTGTGGATCTTAGGGAGGATGTAAAAGTAAGGCATTGTCGGTGTCGAGTTTACCAAAAAAGCTGCTTCTTTGGGTGTCCTCCATCCTTCCAAGGAGGCTTCGTTGACCAGAATGCGGATCTGCCCCAGTAACGTCATTGTGGGGTCGGTCTCCAAGATTGCATAGTATTCTCTATTGCTTAATTGGCGACAACATTCCCGGTCATAGTCCTGTGCATTGAGAATCACTGTGGCACCCCCTTTGTCCGCCGGTTTGATAACAATGGTGTCGTCATTTTTGAGGGACGTCACCGCGTCTCGTAGTTTTCTCAAAGTTGTTAAAAGTCCTGGGTGGTCTCAGGAGGTTAATTTCCTTCAGGACTGCTTTTTCAAAGGTGAGAACCTCCGGTGGAACCATCCCTGTGGTGGGGGTAAACCTGGAGGGGGGTCTCAAACCTGTGTCGTCCTGTGCTGGTATTTCCGTGTCCTTGAAAAATGACCTCAATCTCACTTTGCGAAAAAGTTGATGAAGTTCTTCATTAAGTCTAAAGTTGTCCTCTTTAGGGGTAGGAACAAAGCCCAGACCTAGTTCCAGTGCTTCAACCTCGTCAGGATTAAGTACTTTTGTAGAAAGGTTAACGATCAGTTTTTTTGCTGAGTCATACTCCTGGTTGTCCTCTGTTGGTTGTTCTGGTCTTGCCATTGAACTTGTTTGTTGCCTCTTCTTCTTCCTCTGCCTCTGCCCCTGCCTCTGTTCTGAAAAGGAGGTGGAGGGGTTTGGAAGAAAGGTTGCTGGAATCCCGGTTGGGGTGGGCCGTAGGGAGGGTACCACATAGGTCCAGGGTGTGGAAATGGTTGGGCATGGAACCCGTAGAATGGTGGCAAACCTGGTGGAGGTAGTAGGCCCTGTTGGTTGGAGCGTCGGCCCCAACTTTGGTTGCTCGAGTTGCTGCCAGAGGACCGGCCTGATTGGTTAGATGTAGAGGAGCCATCATCAGAGACTGTATCATTCTCTGTGGGTTGGAAGTCCTCTTTAGTGTACGGATAAATCTTTTCCCGGTCGAATCTTTTGAGGTCCTTTTGTAATTTGGTTATCTTTTGGTTGAGCAGGTAGTCTCGATGGTCGGAGATCTCGGAGTTAATCTCCGCCAAACGGGTCTTATATGCCGAAATGCTAATGCCTGTTTTTAGGCCATTCTCAGCAATGTTAATTTTAATAACCAGAGCCTCAGATAAGCGTTTAGCCGTGCTAATGATCAAAACGATCCAGTCACGGGTGCACTTCCATGCTATCTGACTCCATTCTCTTCTGAACACAAGGTCTTCCAGGAAAATTCTTGGTGCCGTCCGTACCAGCAATCCATTGGGTGCTGCATTGGCTCTCAAGTATTCAGTCAAGACCGATCCATGGAGGGCGATCTTTACTTGTAGTTTTTTAAGGGATGCCAATGAATTCCAGTCTCCTTGCGTACTTGTACAGGCCGTGTTACCGTCACCATCTAGTAGTGACGGGGTTCTTAGGATCTCTGCTACTAGATCCTCGCCAAAGCTAAGGCCTAGGTTATCCCCCATCGTGGATAGTGACATGTCCGTGAGGAGTGAGGAGAGAGGGGAAAGAGATGGGAAGAGAGAGAGAGAGAAGGTCCGTGTGCCATGGTTACTACCGCATTTACAAATGCGTTTGGCAGTAACCATCGACATCTCTCTGACAAGTCAGTCCAACATCCATTCTCATCAAGCCACCCCACCTGTTCTTGCCAGTATGTCAGCTCTTCCGGGGTCTCTTCCTTTTGTAGCTCTTTCACACTATCTATGGTGTTGTTAAAAACCCCTGCTTCTATCATTCTTGTTACTACAAACATGGAAGTGGTGTCAGACTGGGCCGTTTCCTTGGCGATTCGATCCGCAAAGAAATTTCCCCTCCCCACATCATCAATTATAACCTTGTGTGCACTGCATTTGACTATGGCCAAGGTCTTGGGCAATGTTAATGCGGCTAGTAATCGCTCAACCAATGGTCCATTCTTTATTTTCTCGCCATGGGATGTCAAGAATCCTCTTTCCGCCCATAACCTCCCGAAGCTATGTGTTACACCGAACGCGTACTGGCTATCGGTGTAGACATTTAGCCTTAAGCCTTTCCCCAACTCGCAGGCCCTGAATAATGCAACCAATTCGGCCGCCTGGGCCGACCGGTATGGTATCTTTGCTGCCTCGACTACCGTTTGCAGGGTAGTGATCGCATAAGCCGCAGCTGTCGTACCATCCGGTAATCTGAAACAGGACCCATCAACGTACAATTCTCCTTGGGCATCAGATAGTGGGGTGTCAGTTAGATCTATCCGGCCCTTGGTTTCTTCTTCAGTTCGAAAGATACAATCATGTATGTCTTGTCCACCGTCTCCCGAAGGGAGGGGTAACAACGTGGCAGGGTTCAAATTAACACATCTTTTGTTCGTTATATGAGGTGCAAACAGGGTCAATTGGTACCCTGTAAGACGCGCACTAGTTAAGTGCTGCGTCTGTGTCCTGTTTAATAATACGTCCACCGCATGAGGCACCATCACTGTCAGATCCGTATTCAGGACTAGCCCTTCCGATTGTCTGATCGCTATGGCCACTGCCGCTGCAGCCCTCAGACAACTGGGAAGTGCTCTGGCGACATTGTCCAAAACCGCCGAGAAATATGCACAAGGCCTTTGCTTACCACCAAAGTCTTGTGTCAACACTGAAAGAGAACAACCGTCCACCTCATGCACGTAGAGCACAAAAGGTTTCCGGTAGTCAGGGGTGCCAAGCACAGGAGCAGAGCAAAGAGCAGTTTTCAGAGCGGAAAAGGCAGTCTGGCATTCATCAGTCCAAGGTAAAGGTTCATGCACATCCTTCGTAGTTAGATACAGGAAAGGTTTAGTCAAGAGAGAATAGTTAGCAATCCATTGGCGACAGTAGGAGGTTATACCAAGCAAAGCGCGGACATCACGTTGCGTGCGAGTAACAGGCATGTTAGTTATGGTTGCGATGCGCTCAGAAGTCAACCGTCTTCCCTCCTTCGACAGGAGATGACCGAGATAGGTCACCTCCGGTCGACAATATTGAAATTTAGAGAGCGACACCTTGTTACCATGAGTAGCCAAATGCTGTAGCAGGGTAACCGTGGCATCGCGGCAACCATGTTCTGTATCAGAGGCCACAAGGAGGTCGTCGACATACTGCAATAGGACATTACCTGGCGGCAATTGTAAAGAATCCAATACTCTCTTTAGGGCTTGGCTGTAGATACTAAGACTTTCGGTATACCCCTGGGGGGCGCGACAGAATCTAAAGCTGCGGCCCCCCAATGAGAAACCAAACAAATGTCTACTATCTGGATGTATGGGAATACTAAAGAAAGCATTCTTCAAATCAACCACCGAGAAAAATGTTGCAGTGGGAGGAATCATGGTCAAAATGGAATTAATATCTGGTACCACAGGATATTGGGGTACCACAATCTTGTTAATCTCTCGCAAGTCAATCACAAATCGATAGGTATCAGCATAATCAGGGGACTGGGGTACGGGGGCTCGTTTAAGAATCGGAAGAATAGGGCTGTTGCAGATGTTGGAAGTCATTTCCTCCACCACCCCTGTTTTAATCAGAACAGAAATAATGGCCAGTAAAGCGCGTTCTCTCTCGGGGGCTATTTTGTACTGTGGGATCCTCGGCAATTTGGCATTCTGTTTCAAAGTGATGGACACCGGGGAAATTTGTAGGAACCCTACGTCAGTGTCCCCCAGGGCCCAAAGATCCCTCGGGAGTTTTGCAAGCTCAGGGGGTAAGGAGTCCGTTTTTGAAAAACATTGAATGGAGGAGATAGAGGTATTCCTAATGGTCAGGTAAACTCCATCGGGGGAGCAAAAGATGCGGGCATGCAATCTTTTTAATATATCCATACCTAGGAGATTTTCCCCACACTGGGAGGTGAGGAGGAAAGGCGATTCTATCGTTACCGGTCCCAGAGTAAGGGAAAGTGGCTTAGAAATGGGGCTCACCACCGGAGTTCCAGAGAACCCCACGGACACATTAGTCTGGCCAGACAGAGCGGCCCCCGGGACCAGGGCACGTGAAACAGAACTGTTCATAGCCCCTGTGTCAACCAAAAACTTACCTGATGCATCCAGTAATTGTGCATGGACATAAGGTCCAGCTTGATCTATCGGGATTGACACATGCCCCTTACTCTGCCCTTGGCTGTCCTATGCTTGAGTATATCCGGAGCCTTCGTCCGTCACACGTCCGTCATGGTAGTACTGCTTACCTTGGCTTTGGTCAAAATAATTCTGACTGTTCTCACCTCGGGCTGCCTGTTCTTGTCTCGTGTATCCACCCCGGTGCCCACTCATTCTTCCACGACCCCTTGAAGCAGTATTCTGCTCATACAACAACGGGCACTGTGCTCTCCAATGCCCCTCCTCTTTACAGAAAGCACATTGATTTATGCCTAGATCTGTTCGCCCGGCTGTTTGCGCGGGTCCCGCCCCTCTTGGAGCGAAATTCTGCAACCCTCTTCTTCTTCCTCTACCCCTCTCCACTTGCTGCAGTAACACTCGTGTTTTCAAATCTTTCGACTTTCTTTCTGTCTTATCCTTGCTCTCATTTTCCCGATGCTCATAATACTGAGCCATGCTTAGTATTGTGGAAGGCGTGGTGGTCGTCCAGGTACTCTCAGCTGCCTGTAACCGGGCTGATACCTCAGGTAGCAAATTGGTTACGAATCTATTGACAAATAAACGCACACCCCCCTCCGTGGCCAGGTCCTGTCCGCTGAAATCAATGAATACTCCCTCAAACCTCGTGAAAAAATCGGATACACTTTCATCCTTCTTTTGCTTACAAGCCGTCAGTTTATCCCAATCTACTTTCCTGGGTGGGATCAATGAATTCATATAGGTTATTATTTTTTCAGGCAAGGTCAGTATCTCAGGTCGGGGCTTGTTCCCCGGTTTACGATCTCTATCCCAGTTTCTCAGTTGGTCCCATGTCCCACCAAATTCCGTAACATGGTCCTGGTCATGTACCTGGCGCCAAATGTCCACCGGTACTTATAAGGCAAAGAATAATTCAATATCCGCTAACGTCATTACTGCTGATGAGGCGGCCTCGGTCAGTTCCTTGTAATATGCAGTGGGGTTTTTTCCAGGATCTGGCAACTGGCTTTTTAGGGATAATACCTCACTCTGCTTCTAGGGGGTATAGACCCATTGTTCCTGGAACCGGGCGTCTATTCCCGGGCGGGTAACGACACCGTGGGCATCCACCACCTCAGCAACTTCCGGATGGAAGATAGGGTGCACTTCTCGCATAGGGAACTGGGAGAATCCGGCGGGAATGGCAGACTGTAAACGAGTTCTATAAGAAACCAAAGTCTGCACCTTCCCATACACCTCTTCCGGCGTCAACTGAGATTTGTGAATCTGATCAAGGATATCATACAATATAGCCGGAGCTCTCCCTCCCTGGTGTACCTGTTCCCATACAGAAATAAGATGGTTGGCCATATGTTCCAGTGCATGCTGTTGCATCACCGGTTCGTAGTCTTTCATGGTACTCCAAATATCAGAAAGAGTATAAATAGGATGTCGCATCCACTGGGACGCTTGTGTGGCAATAGTTTCTCTTTCTTCCGCTCCCAAGGCAGAACGAGTGAACAACCTCCTACCCTCCGTTAGACTGGCCGGATGTATCGGAGTAGTCACAGCTGTTACCGGCGTTGTACTGGCGGAGGAGGAGGGCAGAACAGAAGGGGAAGACATTGACCCCGGCAACAGCGGAGGGGTCCCGGCTGCAGCTGCTGTCAATAAATTAGGCAGCATGGCCATAACTTCAGACACAGATGTCGGCAACCGGGAGAGGTTCGGCAGGGAGGGAGGGGTAGAAGTGGCCGGGGGAGCCAAAGCCGAGGCCCCCAGAGACATATTTGGGGCCGGGGCCGAGGCCCCTGACACCTCCGGATATATCCTCTGCGGTACATAAGGGGGCGGGGGCCTGGTGTCCAATAAATCCTCTATTTCATCTTCCGCATTCGGGCGGGTCACATAGCTCTTATCAACCTTTAATCTAAATTCGCGATTCATGCAATCCAATCCCTTTTCTACTCTGTCTCGGTCATAGGCCATAGCTTTCTGAGTAACATTCTGTCCTGCCTTGGCTCTAGCTACTTTCTCTTCCCTTATTCGCCGTTGTTTGGCCTCCTTCTGCCATGCGATTAGAGCATCGAACATAGCCTGCCTACTGCGCCTAGAAAACAGTTGTTCCTGTAGGAACGCAATTTTCTTCTCATCAAACGAACCCGTCTTGGGCCATCTTAACTCCTCATTTCCCTTAGTATACTTATGCCACAGAGTGCAGAACAATAAGGGAGAGATCCCATGTTTGACATACATAAAATGGCTAGGACTGCCCTCCGGCGGGGTGGGTTGGCTCTCAGCTAATCTGGAGTCACTTGTTCGGCAGCAGCAGCCAAAACAATTCAGTTTACTAAAACAGGACATTTTGGTTAGTTTTCAGACATGTACACACAAAACAACGATCAACACGAATCATACATAATATACAATCGGTTATCAGAGAACCAAGCCCGTCGACTCTGGTTCACAGTTCAGACACCAAACTGCACGCGGGATTCCGGCCACCCTTCCGGCTCACCACTAAGACCAGCTCCCAACGAGGACTTGCCCCGTCAGGAGTATGCCTTGTGGCTACCCAGTCTAGGTCGCAGGTCCTTCCACGTGCAATCCGTCTATATTCCTCCGGCGCGCTGTTTTAATCAAACCAATACGATCTGTACGTACTTCGAGTCAAACCACTGTAACGCTAACCCGACCAAGCAAGGCACCACCCTCCGGTGCGCGCCTTCAAATCAATGCACCGCTGTCCAGCGCGAGCTTCAAACAAATGCAGCCAGTGTTCAAATCAAAAAATGCATCGTTCTCAACGAATGCTCTTAAATCAATCAAATAGCACACCGTCCTCAACGCGTGCTTCAACAAAAATAATGCACCGTTTACAACGCGTGCGTCAAATCAAATCAATCTATACTCACCGGGTGCACCCAGATACGAATGTTCATTCTCCGCTGCCAACTTCTCCCGACCAAATCAGTCCATTTTCTGGGTTAAGCCCGTAGGACCCCGGTGAAGGGTGACTAGCAGCAGGGGACGTACCGAAAAGTCGCGCAGGGTGGGAGAAATCCTCAGGCTCCTCTCCCGCCAACCGGTCAGGACGCCCCCAATCCCACCACCCGAATACGGGGGGGGAAAGACCCTCTCACGGGGTCCCTTCGTGGTCGCCAACTGTTGTGTCCAAATAATTATTCCAAGGGCCACACTTACCACTGGCCCGCAATATTAAGAAAAATAAGGAGCAGTTGGCAACGTGGAAGGTTCAAACGTTTATTAGCCACCACAGAACTCTATATAGAGGAGCCTCGTCGATTCTCACCCATCAGGTGCGCCGAGGAAGACTGCTGGCTCCTTGACAGTAACACACTTTTATACATTATCAGTACAGCATACAAAACCTTATATGTGGAAAAGTACCAGTTAGTCCTGGCGCTCCTAATGAGCTCATGCCTATTTCTAGTTTCGGTTACACATACAAAGGGTTACTATCTTTACAGAGAAGGTCGAAAGGGTGACTCCCTTCTCGTCCCAGGTCTAGAGGAATTTGCTTGATACTCCCTTTTAGCAGATGTGACCTTGCTTCTCAGCAACTCAGCCTGTCTCCTAATAAATGCAAGAAAAGGGGGAGCAGAGGGTGTGCGGAAGAGACCACGTGATTCCCAAGTGAAAGAGCCGCAATCCAAGATGGAGGCGGTTCAGTTCTCGGCCCTTTTGTCGTGCTAAACATAACGGGGATTTCGAACCTTTGAATACACCATAACTAATCACACTATCATTAGATATACTGCGCTAATCATACCATAGTGACTTGAATACCTCAGTGTTGCCGCGGGTGTGACATAACATGTCGGCCGATAAAGGCCAGTACAGGAAAGTAGAAATGGCGGGAAAACCGGGAGCGGGCTGGGAGCCCGCTGGGCTGCTGGTGTAGCCTGAACGTAGCGGCCGGTGCAGGGGACTCGGGCTCTCAGTGATAGCTGATCCTGCCTGATGGGAGAGGCAGTGGGAAGTGCAAGGTGTACAAAACCGGAAACAGGCTGGAGGCCTGGTATGCTGCCCCAGTAAGGTGGACATCTAGGGGTGGAAACAGTACTTGCCGCTAATTTGCGGCATCTGTGACGAGAGGCACACGTCCACAGGGCAGGAGACCGAAGCCCTGGGACTGCTCTTGTTATATAGTGCCGATCTGAGGGAGTGCAGGTGCTGTGAGCCGCTGACGGCGACCGAAAGTCTGCCGGAAGTGAAAGACTCAAGGGAGTTGTTGTTCATGTGTCTCTCAAGCTGGGGCGGTCTGGCAAGTACGAAACGAAATTGGCTCTGAAATGGAAATCGGTGCTTCCTAAGGTGCTAGTGAAATGACGGAAGAATGTTAAAAAATCAGACAATGCTCGGGAGGGCGATGTGGCAGGTTCAAGCCCCGATTATGGGCGAGCCGGCAGGATCAATGGCAAAATAGGAATGCAGGCGCCTCTAATATGGGTCGGAACGACGACATCCCCTGGTTGGCACTCTCCTGAGCAGCATACACTGTTTGTTGTACACCACTTTGCTCTCCATACCGCCCTAGGAGGATGCCCCCCCCCCCCTTTTTTACCCCAGACAGCAGCCTGTCCCACCAGACCGCAAAAGCCAGCAGCCTCATTACTGGGCAATGACGCGTCTCACATATGGAGTTGTCAGGTCTACCATGCAACTTGAACCAGTTGTCTGTTTCTCTTGTGTGTCGCTCATACGTTTAGCCTACCTCCTCCTCCATGCTCCCCACCATCAGCATGTTACATTGTGGTGGCAGTACCATCCTCTTTCCCAGCCACACCACTGTCTCCACTGTACCGGGCTGCAATTCAAACCTTTGGATCAGGACTCTATTGACTCTATTTCTGCCGGCTCGCCTGCATTCTTATTTTGCCATTCATCCTGCCGGCTCACCCGCAATCGGGGCTTGAACCTGTCACATCGCCCTCCCTAGCGATTTCCAGATTTTGTAAACATCTTTCAGTCATTTCACTAGCACCTTAGGGAGCATCGATTCCCATTTCAGAGCCAATCTCGGTTCGTACTTGCCTGACCGCCCCAGCTTGGGAGACACATGAACTACATCTCCCTTGAGTCATCCACTTCCGGTCGCCTGTGCCCGACTCCTGGGTACCTACCTATCCTCCAACTACCCAATTACCCAACTTACCTCTCGAAGTGGTGGTGGCACCTGAAGAATCTTCGTCCCTGAGCTTGCAGCCTTTGTTCGTCCTTGAGCTTCTCCATAGCAATCCATTGAGCGCCCGAAGGCTCAAAAGCACCCTGCACCCAGCCGCCCGAGTGGCTCTGGCAGTGTAACTTCTACTCCTACCTACTTCCCCATTTGGCCTGAGCAAGTGACCAGGAGCCCAGCTCCCACAGCCGCGTGGCCTGCTAGTCAGCAGCCACCAACCAAGGGCCCCCTGCCTCCCTTAGGATAACATTGGGCCTAACTCACTTTGCACCCGGCCGCCCCAGTGCCGCTGAGGGTGTAACAACTGTACTTACCTGATCCTGGGTGACCCCCGAGTCTGTGCCCAGAAACTTAACTCTGCCAGTCGAGTACTTACCGAAAAGCCGATTACTCACTTTTCTTCCATAGGGTAACATTGACTGGTTTCTTCTGAAATTTCTTCGACGCGTGGAGTTTCTAAAACTAAAAATATTCACCTAAACTCAACGAAAACGGAAATACTCACCTGCTATTAGGAGAGATCCCAGTGCTGGATCTTGGTGCACAGCACTGACCCTAAAAAGTACTCACAACCGTACTTACCCAATTTTCTTCCATAGGAAATCATTGACAGTTTTTCTGTGAAATATCTTCTAAGGGTCGATTTTTGCAAACTACAAATATTCTTTAAAAATCGTACCAACTGTGAAAACGCAATTACTTACCTGTTTTAGATATAGGTCCCAGTACTGAGCCTAGGAGCCCAGCACTGGATTACAAAAGTAACGAGAACATACTTTACCCGTAACTTGAATTTTCTTTCAAAGGAAACCATTGACTGTTTTTCTATGAAATTTCTTCAAAGTGCCGATTTTGCAAACTTATAAATATTGCCTAAAAATCGCCTGTATAACTTAAACGCAGTTTCTCAACTGCTTACAGGTGGTACACTAGTGCTCAATCCAGGATCCAACACTGACCTAGAAAAAGGAACCATAACCCCACTTACCTGCTAAGTGAATTTCCTTCCATAGGATAACATTGGTAATGTGATCAGAAAAAGTTTCTAAGTGTCAACTTTTAAAATAGCAAAATATTGCTTAAAAATCACAACAGTAACTAAATCGAATTTACTCACTTATTTCCAAGAACTGTCCCAGGACTGAATCTAGGATCCAGTCCTGGAGTTAGAAAAGTAATCCTGAAAGTAATCAATTGCATACAACTTTAAATTCCCGTTGACCTCAATGTATTATTGTGCTTGAAATTGTGTTGCCTATAGCAACAAACTGTAACTATTACCTACAAAAGTCAACTGCATATTGCAAAGTGTTTAACTAAAGCATCTCATTCTGAGAAAGTATATTTTAATACCTATTGTTGGTTCTAAAATAAAACAACCATATATTTTTATACAAACCATTGGCCTGAGTGTGTCAGACCATTGGCTGACTGAGTGTGTACAACAAATGCTTTACATTGACGAAGAGGTGTGGTGCCGAGGACAGTGCGATTGACTCCGGAATCTGGGGATCACGGTTTGATCCCCAGCGCCGGCGGCAGATTAGCCCACCACCATGTGACTCTGCGTAATAGCTTGCTTAATCTTCCCGGCGGCCCCCAGCACCTAGAGACCCTTACAGGTGATTGTTCGTGCTTTACAAATGTGGATTATTTGGGAATAGTATATATAGAGCCACTTTCCTACAGGAACGCCCACTTTGCATCTCATTAGAGATGCAAATCTGGGCATTCAGTAAACAGGCGCTAAGGCAAGGACTCACGCGATAGCGTGACCTTGCTGATATAGCGATAAAATTATCGCTGCTTTTCGTCCGAAAACGGCCGCAAAAGCGGCAATTTTTTAGCACCGCCTTGTAGATATGCCCCTAAGTTGTACAGACCTGAATAATAATCTACTTTTCTGCCCCTCACCCAGCTCTTCGGTACCTTAACAGCATAGTCTAAGCACTCAACCCTGCTCTGTGTGGATAACTTATGACTGGCCCTGAACCTCTGTCAGTATTTTTTCAGGTGTAAGCCCAAACTTATTGGTTAAGATGGCCTTCATCACAGTGTAGCAGGTCTGGTCCCCCACCTCTAGTGTAAGAAGAGTCTCCCTCCCCATCATGGACATGTACCTGCATTCTCTACTACCCCAGAACTCCTCTGGGACCTTGTGCATTCTTAGAGCCACTTCATGGGCAGCAAATCACTTGTCCACATCATCCTTCACCTCCTTGCTAGCCACCATATCCTTGGGTATTCTGACTCTTGACTCATGTAAAGACACTGCAGGTATGCTGCCACCATTACTGTTACTGGACCCTGCTTGCAGGGCTCTGATATCCAGCTCTCTGAGGTTGAGCTCATGGCGAAGTTTACTCTCCTTCAAAGCCATCCTCCTCTCCTCCAGAGCTGGCTTCCTCTCTAGCTTTAGCTTGCCAAGCTCTAGCTTTAACTATCTCTCCTCCCTCCTGTCTGCCAGCTCCTCTGGGGACAGGTTCTTGGAGGAAACGCTGCTGCCTGCTTTGGGACCCACTACTGCTGCTGGCAAGTTGCTGGCCCCGTCTACAGGCAGGTCCAGAGCCACGGCAGACTCCAGAATCAGCTCATCTTCTTACTCAGGACTTTCATTTTCCTGATTTAGGTTCTCATTTCCTACAACCCGGGACTTAGCCCAGGCCCTCATGGCCTTCTGCAGCTCTACCTACCAGGTGAAGCCTCTCTTTGAAACAGTGTAAGACTCTAACCTGGCCAGATCAAATTCCAAAACTTCAGGTGCAGTTGCAGGTGTAGCGTCTCCAAATTGAGGTTATTTTAGCAAGAAAAATCAAAAGGCCAATCCGGGAGAATTGAAAAAAATAAAAATGATCTAAGTATAGAGTTGTAGTGAACAATCAGTTACCTTATGGTATTTCACAAACACAAGTCCTATCCTCACCACTGATCACCAATGTTAGAAGCTGGGTTTCTGGCTGGCAAAGGTGTGCACCCTGTCCAAGTAGGGATCACAATCCTTGTCAGGGTAAACACTAAAAGATAACCTGCGCTCATGCTCTGGTACCTGGCACAGAGTAGTCAGGCTTATCTTAAGAGACAATGTGTAGAGTACTTTTGCAAAACACACACACACAGATACAAAGATTAACACAATGAATACATCACAAAAAGACTCCACACAAATTTAAAGAAATCGGTTATTATATTATAAATAAAACAAGACCAAAACGACAAAAATCCAATGCATAGAAGTTGAGATATTCAATTTTAAAGGAATAAATGCAGCAAAGCACTTAGAAGCAAGTAGCACTAAAAGGGATACTTTAGGCCACGCTGGACCGGGTCAAAGTCAAAGGGGCATATTTACAAGGAAACTGCCGGAGTGTGGTGTTAATACAAAATTGCTAATGCTGCTCTCCAACAGTTTCAAATCGCAGGGATGCACCTTATTTACAAGAATGTGGTGCACCACTGCATTTCCCCTAGCGTTGGCGATAAATATAGATGCCTAGCGCCAACACAGGCACCCTTGCACCCTAGTGCAATTTTACCTATGTTGCAGGGAATGATAGTTCATGTGCAGGAAGGCGTCCCTTCCTGCACATAAACAATCAATAATGGCGATTTGTAACATCTATGTGTGCTGCAGAATGCAGCACACACAGAAGTTGCCAAATGTAATTTTTAAATGGTTGTTTATGTGCAGGTAGGGACAATAATGGCGATTTGCTGTTTCTAAATGTGCTGCATTCTGCAGCACACATAGAAACAGCAAAAACGAGGAGAAATTATTAATTTCTCCTCATTGCGTCTGTTTAAGACCATGTTTTCCCTGGTCTTATTTTTGGTGCTGCCCCATATTTATGCCACCCTTGTAAATAGGGGACAGCGTCAAAAAGCAATGGGTGTTGCGGTGTAACCCATTGCCCTCCCCTATGCCGCAGGGGAGTGCTGCCGTAATGGGCATAATTACAAGGTGGTATCAAGTGACGTCAAGTGGCTTAACGTCACCTTGTAAATATGGAGCAGGGCATTGTGCCACAGAAGGTCATTAAAAGTGACGTTCCTGCGGCACAATGCCCTTGTAAATATGCTCCAAAGTTCAGGCTGACCATGATGGAGTGCTAGCCGGCTACCTTACCCACTCACGACCCGGTGAACAAAGTACCTTTCCTTGTCGCAAACAGCGAGATGCTTCGATCTTCTCCACACAGGGAAGGCGATGCGTCAGTTCAGAAGACAGGTGCTGGCATCAAGAGGCGTCGAGCAATGTGCCAGATTCTGCCACACAGTCGAAGGGATGCATCGATCTCACCAACTTGCAGCAGGGGCGATATGCTGTCCCATGCGTCGACCTCTGGAGGCAAAGCGATGGTTCCGATGCAGTGCGCCGATTTTGCTTCCTCAACCGGTCCGATGCACCGGATCTGCTGCAAGCAAACAAGAGATGTGTTGAAATCTGTGTTGCAAGTATCTGGTCCACTTCAAGTGAGCCAGGCACAGGAGCAGGGGTAGAGGATTTGATTTCCCTAAGACCCAAGCAACAGGAGGCAAGCCAACAAGCCCTTGGAAATCACTGGAGGGAAGGCAGAATCCAGCTTTCCTTCAGCAGAGTCAGAGAGCAAAAGGCAGCAGGGCAACACAAGAGAAACGCAGGCCTTCCAAGTCTGTAGTACAAAGATGAGTCCTTTAAGCAGCACAGCAGTCCTTTTGACAAAGGTTCAGTTCAAGAGCCAAAAGTGTCTGATTTTAGAGGGTCAGAGACCCAGTACTTATATCCAGAAGTGCGTTTGATGTGGGGTGAGATCAAAGCAGCTCTCTGAACTACATGGGTTCCCTTTTCAGCACCGTCCTGTCTGCCAGGCTATCTATGGGGGATAAATCAGCCCTTTATGTGAGAACAGGACACTGCCTATTCAAATGAAGTGGTAGCCCCTCCCTTCCATCCTGCCCAGGCAAGGCCATCAGAATGCAGATGTAGGTACTTAGATACACCTATCCTTCCTGTAGTTCGGCTGTCTCGAGGGAATGCACAAAGTGTAGCTGTCACCCATCCCCAGCGTGTATTGGAGACCGGAAGTCAGGCACACAGAGGAGTAAGCGAAGAGAAATGGCCACTTTCTAAAAGTGGCATTTCTAAAATAGTAATGTTAGATTCATCTTCATCAGTAAGGAAGATTTATCATTACCATTCCAAAGATATGAAACATGAAAAATCTACTCCTCTCTGAGCAGTAATTACAGCTTAAATGTGTTTTAAGAAATTGCCAACGCTAGCCTATGAGGGGAGTAGGCTTCACAGTAGTGAAAAATTAAATATATGCTGTTTGTCAGTAACAGGACATGCAAAGCATTAAAGTACTTACATAGCACCCTGCCCTTAGGGATACCTTGGGCCTATCTTAGGAGTGATTTATATGTAATAAAAAGAGGGGTTTATGGTTTGGCAAGTAGTTTTAAATGCCAAGTGGAAGTGGCATTAAACCGCACCCACAGACACTGCAGTGGCAGGCCTGGGACAGATTTGAAAGGTTACTTCTGTGAGTGGCTCAATCAGTGCTGAAACCCACTAGTAGCATTTAACTTACAGGCCCTGGATATATGGTATACCACTTTACAAGGGACATACAAGCAAGTTAAATATGTCAATCAGGTATACACCAATTACACACATGTTAAGGGATGATGCACATGCACTTTAGCACTGATTAGCAGTGGTAAAGTGCTCATAGACCGAAGGCCAACAAAAAGAGTTAAGCCAAAACAGGAGGAAAGCAAAATGTTTGTAGTGACCCTTCAGAGAGGGCCATTTTCCAACAGGTCCTAATTCATATTCCTTTCAGATTCAGACACCGGCTTGCACCATTCAGATGTTTGATTGCAGGTGTGCAAATGTGCCAAACTGTACAAAATCTAAGGGGCATATTTTTCAATAAGTTGTATCGCCTTTGTGCCATGCAAAGGGGTGGAAGAGCTATGCAACTACTAAGTTAGATTTATCAAGCCATGCAAGTCTACCTGAGTGGCTTGACAAATCTTGAGTAACGCAACACCGCGCAAATCGCTGCGTTGCATTACTCTGCCCCAGGGAGGCGTTCCATAGGTGGAGCGTAGGGGTGTTTCCAAGCATCCACCCATGGATTTTTGCACATGTCCATTTACCATTACTGGTAAACCTGGGAATGCGTCAGAACGTTAAGCCTTCCCAGGTGAGCTGCAATGAAGAGAAACATCTTTCTTTTTCCTCAATATTTCCTCTTTCTTTGTGTGCTGCATTGGGCAAAGCACATAGAAAGAGCAAAATGCCTCAGGGGATGGTTTCTGCATGGGAAAGTGTCCCTTCCTGCGCAAAAACAACCCTGCTTATAATTCAAGCCCCCTTGCATCATGGTGCAAGAGTGCCTGCATTTGCACTAAGCAGCATATTGTGCAAGGAAAAGACAGGCATGTGCTGTATAATGTTAAATACGACCCATTCATGCCCTTTCCTGATCACACGGCACAGCGCAGATATATGTGCCCTTGAGTTTGTACACCTTGAAACAGGGAAATGTGCTATTCTCACGGTATCCCACAGTCCCATGTCCAAAACTCAGAGTGATGCGTAAACTACCCACTCACTGCTAAATATCACACTCTGTGGTTTTAGTATTTTCCAGGTGCACAACTTGCTCAAATAACACTCAGGGGCTTATTTACAAGAGGCCTGCACTGCCGGAGTATCACTGTTTTTGACGCTCCGTTGGCGCAGGCCTCTCGGTCATATCTATGTGGAGATGTTAAGCCACCCTTCGTGGCTTTGCATGGTCTCATTGATATGGAGTAAGGCAGGACAGCGCAAGGCACTGTGTTGCCTCACTCTGCGTTAAGGAGGCGTTCCATGGGCATTGAGGTGGGTGTTTCCACTCAACACTCATGGATTTTGACGCTGTCCCAGAGTTACAAAATCATGTGAACCTGGGACAAAGCCAAAACCTTACACCTTCCCAGAGCAGGCGTAACGAGGAGATAGGTTTTTATTATTTTTCTGCGTTTTTTCCTCTTTCCATGTGTGCTGCATTCTGAAGCACACATAGAAGGAGAAAAAGCATTTGCAATGAACTAGGTCTCGCATTTACGAGAGTTTGTAAATTACAATGCCTTTTATTTATGTGTTGTTTTTAAAACAGATAAATAAAAGGCATTGTCATTTACAATGCCAAAAGCTCAAATTCTCGCAAATGTGAGACCTATTGCTTTTTGGAAAATAGTGCTCATAGGCTGTAAATAAAGCCTACTGAGTTACAACACTCGTAACATGGGTGTCGCCATGGGAGGTTACAAAGTGAGACAAGCCAGTACTAAGGAGGGACTACTAAGCCTATTGACCAATGAACAGCCACAGTTTACAGCGGACAATGACACAAGCCAATGAAAAATATGGGCAGAGAGTGGGCGGAGTTTCAAGTCTATCTGAATACAGCATGCCTCGCAGAGCAGCGCATGCGCTGCCCAGGCTCGACCTAAAAACGGCTCCATGAATTGTTTTTGTGCAGGAAGGTGCCCCTTCCTGCACAAAAATAATTCTGCCAGCCATGCATCCTGCCCTACGCCAATTTGTTGTAAATGAGGCCCTCAATTGTCATGGCGCTATAAACAGTGAAACAAAGCATAATTGTTGATGCGTTCTTTTAAGATGTCATCCCAAACAATGTTATGATGTTCGACTGACTTCCAATGTATTGCACTTCATGCAGTTAATGTGAGAAATTAAAAAACAATACCGATTAGAAGTATTTAACTACAAATGTGTGTTAATCTCCCTACAACATTTTACCTTGCTCGCAATGGCTAAACTTTTCCGTATATATTGGTATGAAATATTAACTGTTGTGTACTTGGTGGTGGAGGAACAGGGAGGGGGCTCATCATGAAAAAGTGTGGCGAGACTTAAAGAAATAACTTCTTCAACACATTTTACACATGGGTCTACTAGACTCAAATAACTGGCCTATGGCGCCATCTACCGAACTTGCTTATACATTTTATTATTCTGCCGCAGTTCTATGATTTTTACCATGTCCGTATTGCCCTAGGCACTAATTTACAATCATTTTACTATACCCATGCTTTCTAAATTCATTGGGCGGTTTCCTGATACATAAGGGCTTTTGCAAAACCTGGCTTGGCATATGATAAGGAGCTGACTCACTTAGGACTGTCTGTATTTTCTTATGATTACATAGTGGAGTTTTATTTTCAAATACAAAATAGCTGTATTACCATCATGATTTAGGGCATGTGTTTTTAGAACAATGGCACTGTATTATGACATGGTATTTTATTATTTGTGATAAATATGTACTTCTAACTTTGTATACTATCTTATTATTTAGGTTGTGTCTTTGCAATCTTATTTATTTCTTTATTGAAATTTGTTTAGCGCAACGTACATCCCTATAATTTAGTCTAACACAACTTTGCATATCTCAGTCCATCGCAAGAAAATAACACCGTCTTAATGTCCAATTTCCAACCCGGCAGGACCATGCGACAGCAGCATGAAAACGCGCCAAATGACCGCATAAAAACCAACGCGACAAACAAAAAATGCGAAACACGAACACCCAAAAAGTTGCGATGCCACAAAGCGGGATACCAAAATCTGCGAAAACCAGCGACAGGCCTGCAATTCCCACGCGTCATGGATGCATCGGACCGAGTGCAGAGGACAACCCAAACCCAACAAGCACCACGGAGGACCTGCATGGAACCCCGTGTTCGGGGAAGGGCAAGGAGAAGAGGAAGACGGGGTTCAGTCCGCAGGAAGACTGGATCATCGTCATGGAGGTGATAGAACACCATCAACAACTGTTCATCACCTCCACTGTGGCACTGGCAACCCAAACGGAAACATGGCATTCCATCGTCACCAACGTCAATGCAGTCGGAGTGTCGAGGAGGTCAATGGAGGAGGTCAAGAGGCGCTGGCATGAAGTGCACAGCCAAACCAAGCAGAAACTCGCCGCCAACAGGAAGGAAGCAACGGCGACTGGAGGTGGGAGTCCTGCACCGCAGGAGGAGCTGGATGAGCTGGAGGAAATGGTGGCCACAGTCATCAGTGTGGAGACGGTGCAAGGAGTTGGGGGCCTGGAAACAGCTCGAAATGACCTGACCCAACAGCAACAGGGTGAGTAACCACCAGGGACTGGGGACGGGGGAGATGGGCACAATGGCACACAATCATGTGTAGCACACTGCACACGTACAATGACTGTGGAACATGCCCCTGATACACTTGCAACACTGCAGCACACATACAAACACCAAGTAGGCCCCCGTCCACCATGTGCACATATGGGCCCCCTCCAAATCACCAACGACACAACCGAGCCATGCACATGTGATGAATCCAGAAAAGCAGCGTCTGTGTGAGCCACACTGACTATGCAAATGACACTGCATGCACGAAAGCATGGCAGCATCCAAAAAACATGACATGGTGCACAAATCGACATGGAGGTGGCCCAGTGCGAATCACATCCGCAAAGGAGCAGGTCACACTCTGACATATCGACGTGCACCCACAGCCCATGCCGTCCAATACACGCAGCAGACGAACAATGCACAAGGCCACAAAATCAATGCAAGAGCACATATGACCCAAGACGCAAACATTTCAGCCCCCGAAAAGCACACAATTCAAAGGCTCACCGCCTCAAAGGGATAAGGGTACACAAAATCAGAGCTGCAGGGGAAACTCCCCCACAATGCAGCACACACACATAGCAATCACAGAACATCAGCTATGATGGCAATGTGGTACAAAGTGCAACACCACAGGACAGAGGACACAACAGGTTCCGCTCGTGCGTAGTAACTGTCCAATCACATCTGGCATTGCCTGACTCTGTGTGATGATAACGTACGGGCATTACCACACATCCGTCATGTAGTCGAAAATCACACTGTCTGCCATCAAATAGCCAGCTCCACCAAAACAGTCACAATGTACATTGGTATGCAGTCTGAATGTAAACATCTGCAAATCGTCAACATACATGGGAAACTCTGTTAACCTGCATCTCCCCTTTACATAGCAGAGGGACAATCAACACCTCCTGCAGAGCAGACCACACATCTCATCAGTGATGATGAAGAGCACAACCTGCACATATGTCAAGACACCCTCCAATGAAGGGTGATCCCTGGAACACTCTGCGACATTCACCCGGACCCCGACACGGACTACCATATCTACACTGCTGGACAATTACCCAGCAATCCTGCTGCGGACTGCACTCCCCCTCTTCCAAATCACTTTTCAATCCCCAAAGGACTCTGGTTGGCCCACCACTGGGCTGCCATGTTATGTGGGCTTGGATGGCCATGTACAGCTCCAGCTCCGTCATTAACCAGAATGTGAATAAAACATACTAAATCACACAGATGTGTCATGACTATGTTCACTCACGTATGGAAGTATGGCTGGATGTAGGGACAATGATTTTACATGAAGGTACACCCTGGTAAATGACATCAATGTGCATGTTTATCCCTGAGACACATGGCCAATTGGTTGACTGTGAAGGCGAGTACTAGCTGTGTCCCCATTGCACATTAACAACAATCTCACAACCCCGCAACGTAGACCCACGTCCAGGTATTGAATAGCGCTGTGTGTAGGAATGACCAAATCAGTAGCAGGCCAGAAGTGGTGTCCTACATCACATGTGACAACAGAACTTCATGTCGCCTACCTACTCACACACATCTGTGTGGACACATTCTGTTTTGATTTATAACATTTCTCTACATGGTCAAAGGTTGCACACCATACTCACATTGCTGAAGACACGTAAGTGCACAGGTCGGCCAGCAACTATCCCAAAACAATGTCTGGCTCACAGAGGTGGAGGTGTCAAAAGGGACCCACCCCCATTGTACATGCGTCAGTCAGTTCCTCCCTGTGTAGGGACGATGCTCATTGTGGCACACGAGTGGTCAATCTAATCAACACTCATCACAGTTAGACACCAGTGGAGTTGCGTACACTTTATTGGCATGTGCGTATCAGTACGGACAAGGCAACGGCCACAACAGGCAGGGACATGCTTAAGACACTTACACGCAGCATGGGAACATGTCGAGGTGCAGGAAATGGGGAGGCAAAAATGAAAAACAATCAACACGGATGGTAACGGTTTCACCCACCTTGCCTTGCTGGACGAGTCATGTGTTGTTTGGCGTCTGCCCATTGCCCCGTGTGAGGGGGCACAACTCAGAGCCCATGGGGTCTGCATAGTGCTCTGCCACCGGACTGCGCCAACAGTCTGCTATTGTGACAGTGATCAGGTGAAAGGGTCCGACAAGTTCACATGTTGTGCTATATTGCCATGTGTGTACTCTCTCCCCAGCAGTGTGTCCGAATTGGTAATGTTTCCAAACAACGTCGTGTTGCTACGACCATGGAACTGCATCACCTTGCACAGGTGTTTGTACACACGCGTAGTTCCACGCACATGCATTCAGAGTCCAGACAAAGGCAGACATGTCCTCTGTTGTGGTGGGCTATGTGAGCATTCCCCATGATGCAACAAGGTGTTGGGATCTGTGCTGTGGTTGACAATCCGATGTGGCTGCAGGAACGTAGTTACTCGTCCATGAATGCCAGCGCAGCTTCATGTGCAAAGTGTTCCAATAGTACGTCGTTGTCGGGTTCAAGGAACACCAGGGTGAGCCAATCCATTAACTGGTCCAGGCAGATGTGCACAGTCCACGCCGTTTCCCCAATCCGCAACAAAGCCCAATAGGGGAGCGCCTCGATGTGGTCACTGCACACGAGGAGTTGTGCAATCTCCCATGCGCAACTGCCAGCACATACGCCAAAGATCAGTGCATCCCATGCATGGCTATCCCGGTGCCACTCCTGTTCGTGGGCCAAAAGGGGGCGCACTGTCAGGTCATAATCCAATTCCGCTACTGTTGTGTTGGATAGGCAGACCTCCATGGGTCACTCGAATGTGCATGATCGACAGTGGAACCAGGGCTGGACGCAGGTGACGTAGGCAAGATGGAAACAGACGGAAACTGATTTGCAACACTGCCATTGGCAGGGATCCCATCAGATGCAGCATTCATGCACAGTACAGTTCCACGTGACAGGGGTTGTCAATATGCCCGGGAATGCCTGCCATTGCGTATGTTGCTATAGTTGCACCGGCACTCCTCAGCTCTGGGCAATGAATCGTATGTGTGTGCAACGTTTGGACGTATGGGTAGTTTTTAACCAATGTGTCAAGGGCATCCTTTGTAGGTGTAGGTTGTGCAAGGACAAGTGTGTGTGGGGTGTGGGCACGTTGGTGTTTCATTGGCACAGTTCGTGGTGTGGGATTCGTTGGAGGCTGGTATGGTATCTCATGCAGGGTATGCCAGCCGCATTCAGGACCAAGGTCGGGGGTTCGATTGGCCTTCGGCCTTGTGTGTTGCGACAAAAGAGCTTTCATTCCTTATTTTCATCTGACTACTGCTTCCATTTCTTAATTGTGATGTGGCCTCCGCGCTGACTGGCATGTTTGCATGAGCCAAGGGCCCGATTATTGGCCTTGCGCTCCTTGTTCAGTCTCTCTCTCTCTCTCTCTCTCTCTCTCTCTCTCTCTCGTGTTGTCGCGGCGTTTTGCACGGGAACGCCTACTCTGCATCTCATTA
Organism: Triturus cristatus; assembly: GCF_964204655.1. Classification (NCBI taxonomy): domain Eukaryota; kingdom Metazoa; phylum Chordata; class Amphibia; order Caudata; family Salamandridae; genus Triturus; species Triturus cristatus. Next base: position 890,214,682 of record NC_140585.1, on the reverse strand, counting down.
GCGATAGTTGCGGGGGTCATCTGTGGCGATGTTTTTTGCGGCTGCTATCGCGGCTTAACTGGTGTTTTGGGCTGTTAACACCAGCTTGTGAATGGGGCGATAAACGTATCGCAACTTTGGCTGCGATAAAGTGCCAATAACTCGGCGATAGCTCCTTGAGAATATATATTATTTTTTTTGATTTCAAAGACCTTTATTGTAGCATTACAAAGTATTACAGCACCACGCCTACAACCTCACGGGCCGGCTGCATTCGAGAACACCCGCCTGTTACTCTTGCATATATACACAGCCATTTGTCCGACAACCCGGAGGTCCGGCGGCAAGATTCCGCAACACATCCCGCTTACCATCCCCGCTTGACATACAACAGTCCAAAGGTCCATGAAGTTATTTCTGTTTCCCTATTTTTTCTCCTTCGCTGCTTAACAACAGCGAAGTTAAACTTGGGGTATGGACATCCATAATCCTAACGCTAAACAGAAAGCCACAATTGCCATAGTCCTGCCGGGCATACAGCTGTAGTCACTTACAGAACAGGTGAACAGGTTCAGAAACCTGAGAAACCCCTCGAACAGGAGCAACCCCCCGCCCCAAAGGTCATGAAACTAAGCCGCAATATAGGGCTATAAGCCGAGGAGACCGTCAAGCATACCTGCAGCACATATTACGCCTCCCATCCCTGTGGGCAATCTGCTATGTCACATAGTGAGTTAGTTATTCCAGGTCAATAACCCCCTATAAATCGTATGCCAGACCCCGCGCTCTGCAACCAGGCCATCCAGCACCTTCTCATCTCCAGCGCCGCTATAGCCATAGTACCGCCGTCTGATAGAGCATCTCATCACTGTACCACACTCCCAGCTATACTTACTCATTCACAAATCACATCCTTAAAGCGCCTCTCCTAAACATTCGTGATATCTGCAGGGCCTGTATCCACTGCTACATGATTTCCATCTCCATCTGAAGTGGCATGAGCTGCCAAATATTCTCTGAACGGATCCCATATGTCCCTGGCCCTACTACTCAGTGGCTGTGCGTCAGCATATATTGTGTTCTGTTCTTGACAATATAGTAAGTCATCTATCCGCTCCTTAAATTTCAGTGCACGGCCCCTCCCCCACCGACATGCAACCCCTCGCTTCGCCAGTAAGAGTGCAATGTTTCCAAATTTCCGATTCACCTTGGGTATCTGCATAGTATATCCCAGCAGCATCATGAGCGGGTCACGTTCAATCGTTTCGCCCAACATAGCTGTTAGTGCTGTGTGGACCTGCATCCAGTAATCAGACACCCTCGGACACATCCAAGCCAAGTGTAAAAAACCAGCCCCCTCCGAGTGGCAGCGCTCACATCTGTCATTATCCGATAGTCGGAACCTCATCTTTCTTTCGGGCGTGCAGTGCAATCTCTGCAAAAACTTATAATGGATAATCCGTAGCCTGCAGCTGGCTGAGATCTCGGAAGTGAGCTCACAGCAATATGCCCACTGTGCCTCCGTTATATCCCTGCCTATATCAACCCACCACTGCCTGTGCGCTCTACACTCTCCACTCCCACTTTGCTCTCGGATACTACGGTACAGGTGAGAAACCAGATGCCTGCCATCCGCAGAGGTAAGCAGAACTTGTAATGGCAGCACTATTTCAGGTTCCTTCGGAAACTGCGGTAGAACAGCCCTCAATCCCTGCCGCAGCCGGATATAGTAAAAGATGTCCAGCGGTGTAGGCCGACACCCCCGAAACAATTGTTCTTGCGTTTGAAACTGAGCGTTCACAAACAGATCGCCCCTGTAGCGGATTTTCAACTTAGCGCACATCCCCTGGAACCCCCCTTCTTGCAACCAGGATAGACCCGGATGGTAAACTAGCGGCAAAGTCGGTGCATACAGGAAATTAAGTGTGATCCTGCGTAGGATCCGCTGCCACGCATCTATCGTGCACGTCACCGTAGTAGCCGGCGTCTCTATCGCACTTACTGGGCCCTGAACAATGCCCTTCAGTGGCAGAGGTCGAGCTATCCAGTCCTCCACAGCCAGCTGCGTCATGCATGGCGTAGGCGCAAACCAATGGTATGCGAAATGGGCTTGAGCACTCAGATAATAAGCTAGAAAATCGGGGACATCAAATCCCCCTCTACTATATGGCTGGGTAATAATCGACCATGCAAATCCAGGTTGCTTACCCGCCCAGAACAGCTTCAACAGCTCTGAACGCAGCGTCTGAAAAAAAAACGCACCCGGATAGTACGGGATGTTCTGGAACAAGTATAGAAAACGAGGTAAAACCACCATTTTAATTAGTGATGCCCTACCAGCCATGGTAAAAGGTAAAGCAATCCATCGTGTTACATCCTCCGCCAATTTAGTGATGGCAGTGCCATAATTCAATCTTAACGTCTCCTCCCTCACCTTTGATATCTGGATCCCTAAATAACGGAGATCCGAGTCACACCATTCAAGCGGATAGTCTAATGAAAATCGGGCCACCGCTGGAGTCAGGGGAAAAAACTGTGATTTCTTCCAATTGATTTGTATACCAGACAATCGACCGAAAACCAAAAATTCCCGGAGCAGCGGATTGAGGTGAGTCTGCGGATCTACCAGATACAGCGTTAAATCATCCGCATAGTGACACATCTATCTGACGTTGGAAGCATTTAAAAGCACTTTGTTTGTGCAGCTGTCGAATACGGCATGCTAAAGGTTCAATCGCAATCGCGAATAGCAATGGGGACAATGGACACCCCTGTATGGTACCTCTGGTTAGGGAAATCGGGTCCGATAGCTCGCCATTAATTCGTACTCTCGCCATTGGTTCAGTGTAAAGCAACTTTATCCATGCCACGAATATTTTTGGAAACCCCATCCTATACAAAATGGCAAACAGGTAGTTTCACTCGACCGAATCGAATGCCTTGGTGGCATCCAGGATTATGGCAGCTACAGGTAGGTCCGGCGCTATTGTGTGGATCAGAGAGAATAGGGTTCGCAAATTACTGGCCGTAGATCTCCCGGGGACAAACCCAGCCTGATCCGGAAGGGCTATCTTAGACATCAACAGGGAGAGCACCTTCGCCAATATCTTGGCGTCACAATTGATCAAAGAGAGCGGTCTATACGAATCGCATTCAGCAGGGTCTTTACCTGGTTTCAGCAAAGAAGTAATCACCACCTCCCTGATTGACCCCGGCAAAATTCCCACCTCCAAAGACTCCTCAAAGACCTCCTTGAGCACTGGGGCCATTATATCAATATAACATTTATAAAATTCCGCTGGCAGCCCATCTAGGCCTGTCGCCTTACCATTATTAAGAGACATAATTGCATCTCGTATTTCATCAAGTTCAAACGGAGCTCCACGGTACTGCCTATGGTCGTCACTGAGCCAGCATAGTGCCACATCATCCAGGAAATTCCCAAATATGACCTTCCCAGCGCAGCGTGCAGTATATAACTCCTCATAATGTTCAGTGAAGAGGCCTAATATCCCCTTCGTATCCTGATGCGTGACACCTTCCAATGTACGTATCTCCAGTACGTGCGTGTTGCACCGCGGATGTCGAGCGATCTCTGCTAAGGCGCGACCTGGTCTCTCCCCCTCGCAGTATCTTCGAGCCTGCCAGTGTTTACCTCTGAATTTGGCCTCTCTATCTGCTTCCTTTTCATATTGCGTTAGCCTTTCTCTAAATTCCTTATGAATTGGGCCCATCGGCTCCCGAGCCATCCTAGATTCCAGCCCCTTAAGTTCTTTCTCCAGTTTCGTAAGCGCCCCTCGTATGTCTCTCAGCACCCCAAAGCTCTTTGAGATGTAATATCCCCGGACCGTCACCTTAAACGCCTCCCAGATGGTATCCACACTATCTACCGATCCTTTATTGCGAGGGAAAAACTCCGCGATTTCCTCTCCCAACTCTGTTTTAAACAGTGGATCCAAAAGTGCCGTGGATTGCATACGCCAGGTCTGTACGGCCCTACCATAACCGGGGACTGACATCTGAACCAGAACCGGACAATGATCCGAATAAGACCTCGGTAAATGCGCAACTCTGCCTAAATTGACCACCAATCCGCGAGACAAAAAACAGTAATCAAGTCTGGCCCATGTGTTGGCGTAGGCTGTAAAGTGCGTACCCTCCCGGAGCCCAGCATGCACGAACCTCCAACTATCTATCAGTCCCCCTTCCTCCAGTATACCCTCTAACGCATCCCTTGCACTTTTATTGTATTGAGGGCTGCCGTCAGACCTGTCCAATCCTGGGACCATCGCAACATTAAAGTCTCCTCCCCATATAATATGCATCGACCCCGTGTTCAGTATTTTTCCCCAAAGCTGTGTGAAAAATGTGGGGGAATCTACGTTAGGACCATAACAATTCACTATTGTGACAGTGTCAGTGCCAAGCCTGCCCTATAGCAAGACAAATCTCCCCTCTGTATCCGTATGCTCACCTAGTTTCACAAAAGGCACCGTTTTTTTAATTAAAATTGCCGTGCCCCTGGCATACACTGAAAAGGAAGAGAAACTGCGTACCGCCGCCCACTTGCTAGCCAAGGCATAATTAAAACGTGGACTAAGATGCGTTTCCTGCAATAATGCGATTTGTACCTGATGCTGCTCTAAATAGGCCACTACCCTCCTGCACTTTCTTGCATCATTTAAACCTCGCACATTCCATGATAAGACTGTGAGTTTCGTCATCCGTTCAGCATCGGCCATCACTCAGCAAATTCCCATAATCCGAATAGCCACATAACATAAAGTACGTTCCCTTTCTCAGGATCCCGTAGTCGTATCAAGAGTAGCCATAGCAACCACAGCATTGGACTTTCATGAACAAGCAAATCAACATTCCAATAAGCTTCTCCCACCACCCTCCTCTGTAGGCAAAAACCCCTCAACTGTCCCAAGTTTCCCCCCCTTACACAAACTCCAAACATCCGTCCCTTCCTCTAACCCTGTATACCCTCCCCACTCCCACTGAAGCAAACCCCAACCTGCCAGCCATGTTCCCTCCCCTTCCCTCCCATAATTGCCCCAATAACTAGGGCTAGTAGTCTCCCCCCACAACAAAACTAGTCTAGGGTATTTCCCTTCGGGGACCATATCTAGGTGGCACCACTAATTCCCCTCATCATCGCCAAACCACAATGTGACTCGTAGTCTGGCCTGGTGACCCAGAGGGGTGTCCGGCGCTATAACCATAGGCAACAAATGTACCGCATCAGCAAACAGTACTGTCCATAGCCAATAGAATAGAGAAAACCCAAAGCACAAACGGAATAGCAGCCAATAAGTCGGAGGTCTCAAAATTCCGCCCACCTCCCCGTGCTCACAACATTAAGGAACAGTCAGAATGCCGATCCCAGTGCAATGTCTTTCTCAGCCGAGAGCACCATTCTCAACTCTCGTGCACCATCCTCGTATATCCCATAGTCATTGTATGCGATCAGCGTGCACCCTACTCACTGTTCACCTTCCAGCATCTCCCTGTGCAGTGGATCCGGCTCCTCCTCCGCCCCCTCAGTAGGCTTGTGAGCACGCCTATAATGTTTGAGAAAATCCTCTACTTGCTGAGGATTCGTGAAAAAGTTTTGTCTCCCCTGGTACGTGACTCTCAGACGAGCCGGGTAGAGCAATGCATAGTCCACTTGCAAGTTGCGCAGCTTGGCCTTTACAGCTAGAAATTTCCTACGCTCCTCTTGTACCATCGGAGTGAAATCAGGGTACAGCGTAAAATAATTTACATCATATGACAGTGAGTGCGTGATGCGAGCAGCCCGCAGAGCCGCATCCCGATCCCGGTAGTTCAGCAGCCGGGCTATAATTGGCCTGGGGACCGTACCTGGTTTCGGTCTGGGGCCCAGGGCACGATGCGCTCTTTCCACTATAAATTGGGGCGAAAAAACGTCAGAACCAATCGCCGCCAAGTACATCTTCTCAACGTACTCCTCCATTTTGCCCACATTGGTCGTCTCCGGAATACCTACTATGCGGACGTTATTACGTCTACTTCTCGCTTCCAAATCCTCATTTTTAGCCGCAATAACTCGCAGCAGGTTGTCCATTTTGGATAACTGCAAACTGTGCTGTGTCACAGTGTCCTCCGAATCCGATATCCGCTGTTCTGCTCCTTTCAGACGTTCCTCGCAAGCATCCAGTTTCTGAACCACTGCATCCATGCGCGATGACATCCTATCGACTTTGTCAGCAATCGTCGTAAACCCTTGACGCATCTTGCGCAAAACATCATGTAGGTTAGTCGCCGTTTCCGGTGAATCCCCCGCGGCTCCGCTCGTTCCAACCGGGCTGTGTTGAACCTCCCCAGGTTTGGTCGTCTTCTTGCTAGAGTCAAACGTGAGCTTGGGCTGTCTCGTGTCCTGCCTGCCCATCTTGACCAGCAGTCAGTGCAGTATATCGCACCTTGAAGTTGAGCACTCTCCAAGTCCCCAGCCCGCAGGCCCAATTTGGTACAAGAAGCAGTACGTGGTGGGGGAGGGAGAGGATGCCCCGATATCAGCATACGACAGGTCTCCAATGCGTCCCCCAGTCTCAAGTCGCAGGGCTTCAGGCCAGGTAATGCGTCGCACCCTCTCACAACCAGTGGTTTCGATTCATAGGACAGTGCACTCTGCTGGGGCCAACTGTAGACCTGAAAGGACGCTTCCGCCTCCTGACCCAAAATGGCGCCGTTCTTCTCGTGTATCCTCCCGGCTCTGTTATCCAGCTCTAGCCGTCCAGTGCAAACAGTCCAAGGTACCGGAGCCCTGTGCAGCTCTCCCGGCACCTCAGGCGGCTCTAAGGAATCCCACCATATTTAGATGCACCACAGTCGCAATCCCAGCTAGCGAGCCCGGGGACAGGGCCACGTGCGCCCTCACCAGCGCAGCCCAACACACTCCACCAGCACACCCGACAGTGCCAGTGCTGGCCTTGGTGATCTCCCCGGGGGGAGTACAATCCTCAATGGGCTATCCGTACCAGCAGCAGCGCAAAGTTCCAATATATCGTCATCGCCCCTCGGTCCCATACACCACTTCACCAGGCCGCCAGCTCAGCTCCTCCGCACATTCCCGGCTTGGTCCCCGACGATGCACCACCCCCTCGCGGGGGACCCCGTCAGTGCACCGCTGCCTCAGGCACAGGAGGGGGGATCGAAGTCTCACCACCCTAATCTGTCCGGCGGGGAAACTGCTCACCAAAGTGTTTGTGCCTCTAGCCAGTAGAATTCAGGGCCGTGTAGCTCCCGGGCAGCCTCGGCACTCCCCAGCATCCGCCCTTGGCTCGCCAATCTCGGCCGATACTCTAAAGGGGGGGAAGCCTTGCCTCTACCACCCCCAATCGTGTCCTCCTCATATGCCCAGTGCTCCGAGTGTTTCACCGGTTTGACGCCGTAGCGCGCGTCGCTCACCTCACGCGTCCCGGAGGCCTGCGGCCGGATCCAGCGCCGCTGCCTCGACTGGAATCCGCAGCCCGCCAAGCTCCTTGCTGCCTCCAGCCGACCTGTCCGCCGGAGCTTCCGGGGCGCCTCTCTCCCGCTGCAGCGCTTCAGTAACGCTCAAACTCGGACAGCAGTTGCCAATTCTTGCACTAGATCTCCGTACGTAATTACAGCACCAAATATTGCACACTACAGGATATTTAAGCGGATATTTGTTGCCGGACTGCGGGAGCCCTACACGAAGGCTGCCATATGCTAGCGCGCCACCTAGCGTCCCCCAGCTCCTTGAGAATATGCCCCAGTGTTTCTTTGCGCTAGAGAACCGACATTTTAGGGCACAAAGTCCGCAAAAAAGTGTGAAGGATACTTTATTAAGGCATCCTTAAGAATAAAGTGTGAAAAAGTCACGTTTTAAAAAATTTCCAAAATTTCTGAAGACTTGGTTCAGAATGGCAGAGAATTCAAATGTTTAACAGCTGCCACAGAAAAGATTTTGCCGCAAATTGTTTCGTGGCCCATTTTAGGAACCGTTATAATTGATGGTTAGCTGATCTCAGTGAGCGGCTGGGACAATGCCAATGAAATCTGCAGCAAGAAGGAGAAACTGAAAACATATATACTATTTTATGAACCAAGTCCATGGATCTGATCAAAATCCATTGTTTCACTGAAAGAAAATCGGTTACTGGTTAAGGGGGTGAAACCCTACTCAAGCAGTAACTACAATTCTTGTCATGGTGAAACACAAGCAAACCCTAAATTAACCTGGACTTAACCCTTTGATAGCTTGGCACAAAAGCAGTCAGGCTTAACATATAGGAACATTTTAAAGTAAAAGTAAATAGAGTAAAATGTAATGAATTATTTGACAACAAAATGACAAAAATACGATTAGTAAAACCAGAGATATGCAGTTTTAAAGATTCAATTAAAACTGTGCTTAGAAGCACAAAGTGCCAACTGGGGTTATCTGGTTGCACTGCACCAGGACAAAATTACAAATTCAAGCCGACTATGATAGAGCACGGGCTGGATACAGGGGCTGATTTTAGCCTGTTGAACAAAGTATCTTAAATCGTGGTTGAAGAGCGTTGTGAGATCCCGCATTGAGGATGCGTTCCTGTGCCGAGGATGCATTGCTCAGCTGCAATTCAGAGGAGCTGTGGAGCTACAATGTGAGGTGCTGTGTTCAGGATGCCTCATGCAGCAGCAGTAGGGCTGCAATGTGAGGTTATGCGTCAAGGAGGCATCGCACAGCAGTGGTTCAGAAGAACTGCAGTGTCCTGCGTCGGGGATACATCAGACACCGGCAGTTCCGATGCAGAGCTGAGAGGAGATGCATCGTGCTGCATTGGTTCTGCCCAAAAGACCACAGCTTGACTGTCAAAGCATCTTCATGCCCACTTCTAAGGGGCCAGGCCTGGCGTGATACCAACAAGACTGACAGCAGGCAGAGTCCAGGTGCAGGGTTCAAGGTGGATGGTGCCTTTTCTGACCCTGAGGCTCTGGTGAGGAGGCAAGCCAAATAGCCATTGGTCACTCTGTTAGTCCGGGTGTTATTTCTCAGGCATCATGCCTGGTTACATAGCCTTGAAACACATGAGCATAGAGCCCTTTTTAGGTCTAGCCTGACCCAGCACATGCACTGGTCTGGCAAGACTTTTTGTGAAGGCTCAAAAAATGCTACCATGGCCAGCCTAGAGCTACAGTGCATGTGCGCGGGCACGCGCTTAGGAGCAGAGGCTGGCAAACCTCGTCATGCTCATTAAGCGCCCGCGATCACTTTCACTTTCGCCCGCGATCACTTTCGCGGCGCCCCTTTGATGTTCTCGTTCAAAGAACATCAAAGAACATGTTGTGTTAATGCTTTGCTGCGCCCGTTTGACTTACAATGTGCTTTCTCTTTCCACAAACTCGATGTTTGTGTTCCTTTCTTTTGAGATGCTTTTAGTATTACTGTTTTGTGACTTAAAGAACATTAAGGAAATGTTACTGTGAAACTGGACAACGTTCACAGTGTTTATTTCTGATCGCAGCGGCTGCTTCATGTCCGTTGCACCATTCAGGGAGTCCTTTCGTTGGCGCTTTCATGAGGACATAATGAGGAAGATGGAAACTTTTGCCACATTCTCTTTAAAAGCACAGCATGTTGGCGACTGGTTAATCGATTAGACCTATGTAGCACTTTAGATCTCAAAGCGCTAGGGTGGGTGCAGCAGTTACAACTCATGAAATATGGGGTGCAACTCACAAGGAGGGGGCAGGTTTTAGTGCACATTGACAGCAATCGAACTCTTAAGATGATGGGCTGTGTATATCCATTATCAGCACTCAGTCTTCGCTAGGTGATCTTGTTTGTTTTGTTGTTGTGTTAATGCTTTGCTGTGCTCGCTTGACTTACAACGTGCTTTGTCTTTCCACAAACTCGATGTTTGTGTTCCTTTATTTTAAGAAGCTTTTAGTATTACTGTCACACACACAACCACACCCACACACACAACCACACACACACACACAACCACAACCACCCACACAACCACACATATGACCACACACACAACCACACACATACACATAACCACACACATACATACAACCACACACACACCCACACACACAACCACACACACACAACAACCACACACACCCACCACACAACCACACACAACCCCACACAACCTCACACACAACCACAACCACACACACATACAACCACACAACCAGACCCACAACCACACACACACAACCACACACAACCACACAACCACACACACAACCACACACACAACCACACACACACAACCACACACAACCACGCACATGACCACAACCACACACACAACCACACAAACAACCACACACACAACCACACCCACAACCACACAGACACCCAACCACAACCACACCCAACCACACCCACAACCACACCCACAACCACACCCACAACCACACACACAACCACAAACACACACACAACCACACACACACACAACCACACACACAACCACACACACAACCACACACACACAACCACACACACAACCACACACACAACCACACACACAACCACACATACAACCACACATACAACCACACATACAACCACACACACAACCCCACACACAACCCCACACACAACCCCACACACAACCCCATACACAACCACACACACAACCACACACACAACCACACACAACCACACAAACAACCACACACACACAACCACACATACAACCACACATACAACCACACATACAACCACACATACACAACCACAACCACACATACAACCACACATGCAACTACAAACACACAGCCACGCACACAACCACACACAACCACACACACACACAACCACCCACACACAACCACACACACAACCACAACCACACATACAACCACACATACAACCACAAACACACAGCCACACACACAAACACACACACAACCACACACACACAACCACACACACACATAACCACACACACAACCACACACACACAACCACACACACACATAACTACACACACACAACTACACACACACACACAACCACACACACACATACAACCACACACACAACCACACACACACACAACCACAATCACACACAACCACAATCACACATACAACCACACACACACAACCACACACACAACCACACACACAACCACACACACAACCACACACACAACCACACACACAACCACACAACCAATCACAACCACAGATGCAACCACACACACACATAACCACACACATAACCACACACATAACCACACACACAACCACACACACAACCACACACACAACCACCCACACAACCACCCACACAACCACACACAACCACACACACACAATCACACACAACCACACACAACCATACACACACAACCGCACACACCCACAACCGCACACACCCACAACCCCACACAACCACACATCCACACCCGCACCCACAACCACACCCGCACCCACAACCGCACCCACACCCACAACCACACCCACACACACAACCACACACACAACCACACACAACCACACACACACAACCACATACACACACACAACCACACACACACACACACACACACACAACCACACACATTCAACCACACCAAGCATTGGCATAGCTAATAGGTCTCACCTTTGGGATCTTATAAGTGTTTAGCCACGCAATAGTTGATGTGGTTGCACCAAGGATATTGTGCTGCATAACTAAATACTTAGAAGGTCCCAAAAGCGAGACCTATTGGCTATGCCAATGCTTGTTTTGTTTATTTCCTTGTTTAGTTACTTATAGAATAGCATTTCTCTGTGTGGTAGCCAGTACCATAAATTACCCTCCCTTATGTTTCACAGCACCTTCGTGAGTTACGTGGTTAACTGTATATAAACCACACTTCGGTCATGGATCGTGCTTGGCTTCAACAATTCCTGTTTGTGAATTGGACCATGCCTCTGGTTGTCTATCCTGTTTCCCAACTGCCCGTTCGTCTATTCCCTGAGCGGTCTAGTCGGTAGATGTTGTTCGTATTTCCGGTTCCTGGTTCCGGTGTGTAGCGTTCGATTAACAGATGCGTCTGAAATTCTGAGGCATCTGTTGGCCCAAAAGTGACGCATTGCTGGAGTTGCTCATGAAAGTGACGCAACTCCAGCAATGCACCACAATGGATAGGTGAGTCCCATTCAGAAAAGCCCTGCGTCATTCCTTACGCCTGGTCTGAGCAGGCGTAGGGATTGTGATGCAGTGAAAGCGTAGAGTGGCGCAGTGAAATGTTGTAAATTTCACTGCGTCAGTTCTACATGGCTTTTTGCGTGGGAACGCCCACCCTGCATACGTTATACCTGACGCAGGTATAATGTGACGCAGAGCTTTACAATGTGACGCACCTCCCTAGATGCGTCACGTTGTAAATTGACCGCATTGTTTACGCCGCCATTGCATCAAAAAAAGTGACGCAATGGCGGCGCAAAGCGGTGCAAGGGGCTTGCAAATCTGTCCCTGTGTGTCCAGTGGAGAATCTGGTGCATGCTAATCCGCCTCATGAAGGCATGTCGCTTTTGCGCTTAAATAATAATAAATTTTACACTTGGGTAAGTCATTTGCGTGCAAAGGTTTTGCACAGTTGCAAAATTAAAATTTGTGACACAAAGAAGATTATTTCCCCACTTGATTTTTTTTTTTTATTGATAATGTATTTACCAAGAACGTGTCGGAACAATAGCCTGCAAGCCTATGTGTTGTAAGTGTAACATTTGATCAAATCATATTTTCCCTTCTTCATAGAGGAAAATGCTATGAACGTCAAATTTGCACCATGTAGATAAATAAATATGACAAAATCAATAAGAAATATTGGATTGGTATTTTCTACACCTCTTACCTCTATTTTCTCTAGCTATCATAGTGGCCGCCCTAAGTTTCGTCACAACATAAACAAAAGGCTTATCACAAGCTGAGTTCCTTTTGGCTTATAACTAATTGTTCTTATTTACACCAAATCTTATTTCTTTGCCTTTTAAAACCCTCTCTCTCATTACTTTCAAAGAGCGAGAGACAGAGAGGGAGGGGAGGAGGGAGGGAGGGAGAGTGACAGAGAGAGAGAGAGAGAGAGAGAGAGAGTGAGAGAGAGAGTAGGAGCAGCCTGGTCCAGAGGAAAACTTACCTGTAGAAAGAATTCCCATTGGCCTGTTAGAGGATTGTGGAGACAATTATGTCACCAACTTTGTTCTGAATCTTTGCGACTGGATACTTGGAAGGGTTAAGGAAGACACCCTCTTGTTCAACCCCATGAACAGAGAGGTCAATGCCCTATTTGATGAGGTGTACTTGCATGGAGAACTTTTTTCCGAAGCTTGAGAGTTTAGGTATTGGAGACAAAGAATTATGTGCCCACCTTGAAGAGCAGGAGTGGACCATTAGCATTCGAATAATCTCAAGTGGACTGGACATGTGGGAAGCCTTCATACATCCTGACCTAGAGAATTAGGTCAATAGAAACCTTCCCTGTTTGGTGGGTTTTGGAGTACCAGGAAAGCTCTGAAAGTTGGACAAAGTGCCCAGCTCGCTCGAAATATGTGACCTAGCCAACAATATTTTAGTGACGTAACCCACTCAGAACTTTTGACTGCAAAGACTGAGACTCTCAGGACTTCGGAGAGGAAGTATTTGACCCTGTAGAGTCCTGTCCGGCAACAGCTTCCAGCCGTGCTCTGCTGAAGGTTTTCAAACTCTAGAAATTCTTCGCAGGCCCTCATTATGAGTGGCCAGGCGGGGGATGTGTTAATTATCGGCCACAATCAATTCTGATACCTTAGGGCTCTGTATTTATCAAGGCCAATAAATCCCTCCTGTTACAAGGTTTCCCCATCCAAATGGGAATTATCATGTCGATTTTGTGTATTCTACACAAATCCACAAGTCCCAGCGTTTATGAGGCGTTGTTTACCTGTTCAATTTCAGCGAACTTGACCTGTGAAAATTTTACTTTGGGGGTGGGGACGGTTAGACTTTATTGCATGGAGTGATTACTGAGTGTGGTAAACTTTAACATACTTATAATTGCAACCCTTGTGCAAACAGTTCCTCTTGAACAGTTCTCCAGCTGGCCCTTTGTACCTTGTCCAGGCTGGGCCACGGCCAGAGACAGTACATTTAACATGAGAGGGGTTTAAAATAACTAAGATAAACACACACGCATATAGCTGATCAGGAATCATATCAACTTCTACTTATGCAGAATTTCGTGTGCCCCTCAAACATCTGGAATTCAAATATCAATTTTAGTCAATGAGGTGCAGTAGAGACAGCTGTGCTACACAGCTGCCTGGTAATGAGTGGGGGTGAGCGAAGAGTTGGTGGTTTGTGCTAGTAAAAGATTTGCCTTGAGAATCCAGGAGCTAAAAATCTTCGGAGGTACAAGGCTGTAATCTGTAACCGATAGGGCTCCAATAGGTTGGTCAGTCGTTTTGCGGACGAAGGGTGATTCAGACAAGCATTTACAATGCAATAGGTCTCGCAATTACATTATTTTGAGCTATTGACATTGTAAATGGCAATACCTTAAAAAAAACGAGTTTAAGCTATTGACATTGCAAATAACAATGCCTTTTGTTTTCTTTTTAAAAACCTAAATAAAAAGCATTGTTATTTGCAATGTCAATAGCTTAAACACGCGTAACTGCGAGACCTATTGCATTGCAAATGCTTGTTTTTGTTTTGTTCTTCAAGTACTTTACACCAATGTACTTCATTATTTTGTAACTTTTAAACTGACTGCTATTGCATTAGCTAAATAAACATTTTTATTGAATTCAAGGGAATTACAAAAGGTACTTTAAAGGATGCACCAAAGCTGAATAAAAAGGGACAATATATATCTATATCTATGTCTATATCTATATCTATATTTATATCCATATATATACCTATTGAGATTATATAGGAAACTTTTCTGTAAGGCAATGTTTTACCTTTCTTGTTGTTTGATTCGTCATCAAGGATTTATCCTGTTATAACAGAGTATTTACACAATGAGAATGGTTTTCAGTTTCTCCTAAACAGAAAACAATATGTTTCCTAAGGATGCAATACAATGAAAAACGTATTTCTTTTTAGATATTTATATATATCTTCTTGGTTTTTAAACCGTAAGGCATTACGATATATATGTTTTTCATAATACCTACGAAGTCTGTTTTCTCGGTCTATTATCATGTGACCAGGAAGTGGGTGTACACTTTGCAGCGCTTTAAAAACATTCAGTGTGACCTCATTCCGCATGTGAACAAGGGCTCTTGAGCCCGAAACGCGTCATTTTTTGCTGAGAGAAGATGGTCGAATAAAACACCTTGCCTGAAGATTAGCGTGGTCCGTCTCTCCTTCTTCGCCGTCTGGAGGTTGTGGGAGTTCTAACGTACAGAATATATATATATATATATATATATATATATATATATATATATATATATATATATCCACCAAGTTTCAAGGGTCACAGAAAGGCAGCACACCAAAGCAGCAAATCCAGGTCAGTTTTCGTCAGTTTGCTCAATTCATTTATTTTGGTTTCCTTCTTTCTTTTCTTATTTACAAAAAACAAAGTGTAGGATGCATCAGGTAACAAGAAAAGCGACCTACGCGTTTCGGCCAAGGGCCTTCGTCCGGGTCATGTGATAGACAGTGAGGGGTGTTTAAAAAGAGGTTGGTTTGACCCGCCCCCAATTTAACCAAAAAAAAACCAAATTCTTTTAAAAGAAAAAGTGCGGCCCACGGGGAAAGTAATTAAGATAATTGTTTTGAAATACAAACATTTTTCGAGATGCGGCATAAATGCAAAAATAAACATGTGAAGTACTCAGCTCCGATTACATTATGTGGCATCTGTATTTCTCATTGCAACGGAAAAAGGGAGAAAAAGGTAAAGGTAAAAGGAAAGGCATCTCATGAAGTCAAGATTGCAAACATAAGACATCACGTCAGTTCTAAGCACAGTATAGCAAAACTAAAGTGTATCAGAGACATTATAATGACTATGTAGAATTCTATCTATAAAATATATATATATATATGGAGAGGCAAATCTGCCAACAAGAAAAGGATCCTGGGATGTCCTTGTCTAGGTTTCTTTCTCAGGCTGCACACAGTATCCATTATAGTGGATAAGTGAAAATTCAAATGTTGTTCATGCTCCATAAGTGCAGAAACAATCTGCACACATTTGAAATTTTAAAAAATTGCTAAATGTATCCTTTTGCACATACAAAAAGAAAAATAATACAGATAGCACAAATGTTATGTATCCTCATGCACAGTTGTGCACTTAGAAAGTTTTAATCTGGTTAATAAATGCTTTCCTCTTAGCCCCACCCCTAGCTCCGCCCCAAACTCCACTCTAAACTCCACCCTTAGTCAATGGCTCAGTTTGGCGAGTACCTGCACTTATATTTTCCCATTTAAACCACTGCACTAGGGTGAGGGCTCTTGGGATGCACACGTTGTTGAGGGATGCTTGCACTGCTCATTGCTTCTCCGCCGCCTCTGACTCGCTTCTGAAGGGGCTGGCATCACCCAATGCCTGGATGCACGAAACTGCCAGTGCGCCACGCGCATAAAACAAAAGTCTGGCACGTAGGCGCGCTATAAATACACGACAGTGCTGGGAAATCGCAGCCGGGGCCTTCAGAAATTAAAACTCCGTGAGCAATGGGAAGAAAGAGCGCAGCATTACCAATTATGCCGTAAGTTACAAGGCGCGCGGGAGCCGTGGCACCTGAGGGGAGATACAAAGGAGCCCCCCCTATTCCTCTCCGCCCAGACATGAAAACATCCAAAGTGTTCTGTTCCACTCAATTGGCCGCTCCTACCTGCCTGCTCCCACACTGGGGCAGTGGGGAGGCGGGGTGCGTTACAGGATTACTATTAACAACGCTGAATAGCGTGAAAGTGTGTGTGTGTATGCTTGTATACATAGCAACCGCAAAACAGAGGCTTCACGCTCACACACACATTCAGACAGAGCCACTACTAACGACAAAAAAAAACACAAAGCACAACTACAAGAAATGACACAGGGAGAAGAAAATCCAAGCAGAACAAGATGCGGGAGCTGCTGGTGTGCACGCGCGGTTGCGAGCAGCAGCATATGTTTTCAATTATCGCGCCCCTGTCTGGGCACGATAATTGGAAACATATGCTGCTGCTGCACGTAACAGACACCAATAGGCCATGAGCGGAGCAATGCGCCCGCCTTTGGCCAATTGCGTGCTGTCTTTGTAAAAAAGACGCACGCAAAGGCCAATAGCGTGGCCTAAAAGGAAAAGCACACGCTTGTGCGTGTTCGATTCCCAAACCCCCTACAAGAGGTCTCTCGCTGCGCGAGACCTAAAAAGCAAAAACAGGAGTGCTGAGCATGCTACAACAATCCGGCACGCGATCCTTCACTGGGGAGCACAGAGTTGGCAGTCTCTGTGACTGGGTGGGCCTGAGGGCAATTTGTCAACTCCTAAATATGGCTTCAATTATGGAAATTGTTTCCGTCAGCATATCGGGTATTTTGGGATCCACCCACGTTCCCCGTTATTTTCTCTATCTTCCCTTCCCCTCGTGCAACCACCAATAGAAATCAGGACATAGTCTTGAATTCCACTAGTCGGTAGACATCATTTCCATTTGTCATTGTTTCTGAATCAGAAGATGAGCTTAGCCGACAGATGCCTGGATCTGTGCAATACCATCAGCATGGTGACCGCCAAGAGACCTTATGGTGAACGTGCGCTCTATAAATTCCCAATAACATAACATCAACATGTGTGCTCATTCTGTCTCAAACAATTGCCATCAGTTTTTCCATGGTGTAAGATGACTACATATTAGACCACCATAAACCCATCGGGAGAGAGCTGTGGACCTTCCAGAAATGTGCTGTGGTGGGCCTTCCTGCCAGGAGTATGTAGGTATGGAGTTCACCAGTGTTGAAGTTAAGTGGGTACTCAGAATCCTACCCAGTATGCCCAAACAGAAACGCTAGGGACTCCAGATTTAGGTTAATCGCCTTTGTATTTTTAATTTGCCCCAATTTGTTTTTCCAAAATGGCTTAATGCCCCACATGACCAAAACATATGTCATCATTTTTATCTCTCCAGCAGTGCACTTCAGAGCAAAACATTGCATGCAGTTCCACTGGTGTAAGGTAACATCTCAGCAGTATTTTACAGATATTCTCTTTGTCCCGACTACGTACAAAGCTTTAGCTACCCTGGAAGGTATATTCAGCCAAGACTTCTCTAGGATTTTGTATTCCTAATTCTGTTTTCCATGTGACTATGCATGTTGATTTTGTTGTTTAGGGTAAGTTGTTTAATGATCTCTACAGTACTGAGATGCCCTTTTTTGTAAGGTGTTCTTTGAGGAGTGATTCAATTGCTGTGAAGTCCCTGGTGGCTCGGCTTTTCCTTTCCCTCTGTGTTGCCCTGTGCGCTACATGAGCATTACTATATGGGTTATTGGCGGGAGTTGCCACAGTTGTTGACATAATAATATCGATCTAGCTTGTCCAATATCAAAGACATCCCCCAGATTTCCTTCCGGACAGAGTAACATGGACCTTAATCCTCTGTCCTGTTGTCCCGGTAAGTAGTCTGTGTTGTAAAGTATTGGAGTCAGGAGTGACAGTACTTCCCCTCTTCTAACTATTGATTTCGAATACTGTAATGTGGTAGTAGTGGGATATAGTAACAAGTCTCCCCATCTAGTTCTGGTGACAACCAGGGTCTAGTGTGCAAGGGAATCTTTGATTATCTTCCTTCTATATGGACCCAGAATTTCTGGTTTTGAGGAGGTGTAAGATTTATTAAAGGTTTGTGTAGCCAGGATATAGCACTCCACGCATTAGAAAGCCAGGCTTCTATCATATATGGCCTTCAGCATTTATTTTTTTGGAGACACTAGGAGCTTTCTTGACCCATATAAACACAAGTAATTTATCCTGAATACCACTGAAAATTGCCACTTGGAACATCAGGGGAAGTGTTTGTGGCAGGCAGAGTAGGCGCAGGAGGAAGCCAGTAAATCGCATTTTTAGCCCCAGAATCTAAATTTTTGAAGAGTGTGTTTAACACTGGTGGGAGACTGACCTCATACAATCGCACTATGTCTGAGCTAAAGGTTTAGTCCTACTTATTCCAATCGCCCAGATGAGAAGGTAAAGCCACTGATTCGCATTGCAGCTATGCTGTTGGGACACACGGCTTGAACTGCCAAACACTCTGATTTTAAATAACTGATTTTATAACTCAATATCCTGGAAAAATCTATAAACTCCAGGGCGAGGCTCAGTAATGTCTGTGTTGGGTCACCTACGAAGCAAATTATATTATAGGTAATCAATGCCAGTTTGTGCATAGTAGTACCAACATCTACTCCTCAGATTTCGGAATCGGCTTTGAGATTTTGTATTATGAGTCACATTATAAGAGCAACTCAAGATGAGGACATGGCACATCCCTGTCTCGTACCACTAGACAGAATGATTGGGGTATCACTGTACAATTAATTAATTTTGATTTTTGTGGCTGTGTTTACAAAGATCGCTGCTATATAATTTCTGATTTTGGGGCCCAGTTTTATCTTTTTTGAGATTTAGTGCATAAATGTTAAATCAGCTCTGTCAAACGCGTTCTCTGCATCTAGTGAGAGAAGGATCATTTGATGTTCTTTTGCTTTGCCACTTCCCTATGGTCTAGTGTAAGGCAGACATTGTCCATTGCCCGTTTGCTTTTAATTAAACCTGGCCATGCATTGCCACACATGCCAAGGATACCCGCTATATGTAAATGATGGTCTGAAATATGCCAGTTGTTACCATCACTATGAACATAGATGCTATTGGCTTGATGCCAGATGGGATGTGCTGGTATTTCATTGCCCATGTGTAGGCATTTTCTTCTGATAAAGCCACTTATGTCCTTACAGTTGTTGATCCCGCCCAGTGCACTGTGGTCGTCTCCGCTGTTAATCTGGCACTGGGCGGTGACCACTGAAATCTTGCCTGATGTGTTTACTGTTGCAACAGTGATACTTGTTGGCATCTCGGATGGTATTCATTGAATACACATAGCTCTCAAGGTTGGAGACTTCTCCTCTAAGCAGCAAGCACTCCTAGCTGGTGAAGAAAAGGGACTTCAGATGCAGCATTTACGCCTTTAGCACAGTAGACCGCGACTTATTCCCCCTACATGGAAGGACCAGACTCCACTAATCAGAGAAGACACAACCACTGAGCCAGAGCTCCACCGGTCTGTGGCTCACCCGGCAGGCCAGTTTGCAGTTTGTCCAGCAGAGAAGTAATCAGGAGAAGCAGCGAAGATGTCACTTCAACACTAGAATTTACCTGTAGTTTACAGAAACAGAATCCTTTCTTGAAAGCTCAATTTATGAAAATCCGGCTCTTGCCAGACACAAGGAAGCGTAGCCCACGGGAGCCCTCCGGACGCAGACGCCGATAGAAGGATGTCTGTGGGGCTGGATGATGGAGAGCACCGGACCCACCACTCCAGCATTCTGTGCCTGTCGAACGGTTCATGGGAAAATGGAAGTGACCTTGTGTAACTCAACTGGTGCTCATGCAAGGCGCTCCAATTCCTTCGGGTCGAGTTTGCGCTACATAAAACTGCAAAAACAAACAACAATAGATTCGACCCTGCAAGTGCACATGGCTCTATTCTCGAATCAATCCCTTTCAAAAGTCCACCCCTAACCGACGGGCCCTCTGGCGGGCCCTCTGGCTCCCTGGCTCAATACATCACACACTACAGGCCGCTTATATCCCTGAGCTGTAGCATAGGGTGGCCTATGCAGTAATGCAGTCGCACACGTTATGCACATCTGCATATGCGTTTTCATAAGTGGGTGATCTAATTAGGAGCCTAGAGCAGAAAGACACACAAAAAGTCAGAAGGAGATATAACTTCTGCCTCTCTCCGCAGTGGCGTGGTGAGCTGCTGGCACGCGATATGTCCGGCCTGGGCCCTGCAGATCAATGCAGCCTCAGCCCCCAGCGCCTATTGTAGCTCGGGCTCCTGTGAGCAGGAGAGCGAGGTGGGGGGCGGGGGGGTGGGGGGGTTCTGACGTAGGAGTTGACGTTGGTACCGTGAGTAATGGTGCTTGCGCTAGAATTGTGTTTCACTTATTATAATTGGTTTCTCGTGTGGTAGTGGAGATATGCGCACCAGGGCAGTGTTTACGCGTGCTCGGTGATGTCCAGGCCAAGACACAGATCATGCTGACAATGCAAGGTGTTTGACATGTCAGAGAAATGTGGATTCTGGCAAGGCAGTGGGGCTTTATGCACCAGAAATATGTGTAGAGGCCTGGGAATGGGGCTCCCCGATTCCGGCTTGACTCTGACACTTTACATATGGGGTTATATTGACTCAGACATGACAGCAGATCATTATACATGGGGCAAGGTGGATTTCGGGGCAAAAATGGTGAGCACCTATCTCCTCATTCTGGGTTTGGCAGCATTATTTAACATACAGGAGCAATGTGGCAACTACCACTGCAATGTAATCTTTTCACAAGGGAGCGGTGTGGCATTGGCATAATGCCAGTTACTGCAACCTAATGGTTACCACCCATGTCTCAGAATTGTGCCTGTGCAGCAGTCATTAGGACACCGAGCGTCTCCTCTCGCAATGACTGGCAATGGCCCTAAGCATCATAGATCACATTTCTTGGGCTGGTATTGAGCAGCTCTTATGGTAGACCAATATTTCTAGTTTCATGTTGTTAGCAGAACAAAATCCCCAAACAATAGTAAGCATTATATCCTTTGACAGAATTTAAAAGTGGTGGTGTTCTTCTTCTTATTGACTTCTCCATGGGCATTTACTTAGGGGGAACAGTCTATTAGACTGGTGGTGCATTTAAAGTGGCCCAAATGTTTCCATGCTTAGCTTCCAGTTTTTTTAAATTCCTGGCACACACTTTTTTCATAGGTGCATAACTTTGGGGAAATACTGCTCAAGATAATCATAAGTGTCACAGACCCTAAGTATTTCACTAGTTCTCCTTCACAACTGTGTGTAAATCCAAAGGCCATTCTCCAATGTATGTGCTTGTGGTCTCCACCTTAAACATGGTAAAAGTGGCTAATGAATGAGTACCACATTTACTTTACTTATAAGTCCCTGGTATATGGAACTATCCATACTGAGGACCTATAAATTATATGCTACTAGTGGGCTGCAACACTCAGTGGGCCACCCTCTATAGTACCCCTTTAAAATACGCTGCAGGCCTGCCACTACAGCCTATAGTGCTTTTTAGTTTTCACCTGCACAGCGCTTGCACTGTGAGCGCAAAATATTTTGCATAAATGTATCTTAAAAGGGACTTACATCCTGCCTTCACTTCTTCTTCACTTCTTATTGGTCCTTGTGCTTGTCACTTTAATATTCCTCGTTTCTATTGGCTATAGCCATTCTATTCTCTGTTCTTCCATATGTGTTTCTCTTATCAGTTTCCCCAAGAGCAAAGTACTGTATTCATCCACTTTTGGTGGGTGGAACTTCTTTTGTTCTATTTCGTTTGCACCACGTTTTTTTTGTTTAGGTTGATACCTGCTAGACTTTTGCCTTAGACATTTCTCATACAGTGCAGTATAGTCATGCTTCCTACTTGTTGATACAAGTTTCGCTGCACGTTGTATGCCTGTTGAACGGCTGTAGTTAATCCTCCTTCATCATGGACCCATACTTTCTAGCCAAGTCCAGAATGGCCTCTGCGCTCGGTTTAATTTCTACAACCTATGTGCATGCATGCAGAAGCGTGCCGCTGTTTACAAATAAAAATGAGATTTGGATAGTCCCTGCCCTTATTAAGCAGAAGCAGATGACAGTTCTAGTGTAGGTAGGATCGAAATTTGGCCACATGCAAGGATGGAATTTCATCACTCTCCCTATCTGGGTCCTCTGGACTTTATTTTAGTGCCTCTAACTACCTGTTATAGGATATTTTTACCATCTTTGTCATCGCTGGCACCACCGTATTCTTAATCCCAGCTGTGAGGTGAAGAAAAATTATTTGTCAAGGCTATATTTGTATGGCAGCGAAGTTTGAGATGCTACAGTAGTTAGAAAAGTCACTAGGAGCCCAAAGAAAATGCAATGAATAGTACAGCACCACATGTCTTTCTATTCATTCTTGCTGCGGGCAGTGTTTATTTTTGTTAGACATAAGTAATTTACTCAATCAATCAGTACATTTGCAGACCACACAACTCACCCGTGAGGGTCTCAAGGCGCTGGGGGGGCGGGGGTGCTGCTACTGCTCGAACAGCCAGGTCTTGAGGAGTCTCCTGAAGACCAGCTGGTCCTGGGTTTGTTGTAGGCGGATGGGGAGGGTGTTCCAGGTTTTTGCAGCGAGGTGAGAGAATGATCTGCCGCCGGCGGTCGCTTGACGGATGCGGGGGGTGGTGGCGAGGGCGAGGTCAACGGAGCGAAGCTGGCGGTTCGGGGTGTAGAAGGTGAGTCGTTCGTTGAGGTACGCGGGTCCAGTATTGTGGAGAGCTTTGTGAGCGTGGGTGAGGAGCTTGAAGGTGATCCTCTTGTTGACGGGGAGCCAGTGTAGGTCTTTCAGGTGGGCTGTGATGTGGCTGTGGTGGGGGATGTCGAGGATGAGGCGTGCAGAGGCGTTCTGTATGCGTTGTAGTTGTTTCTGGAGTTTGGCTGATGTTCCTGCGTAGAGAGCGTTGCCGTAGTCCAGTCTGCTGCTGAAGAGGCCAGGCTGACTGTCCTTCTGGTACCGGTGGGGATCCATCTGTAGATCTTGTGGAGCATGCAGAGGGTGTTGAAGCAGGAGGAGGAGACGGCGTTCACTTGCTGGGTCATTGACAATGCAGAGTCCAGGATGACTCCCAGGTTGCATGCGTGGTTAGTGGGCGCCGGTGCAGCTCCCAGTGCGGCAGGCCACCATGAGTCGTCCCAGGCGGATGGGGTGGATCCGATGATGAGGACCTCCGTCTTGTCCGAGTTCAGTTTCAGGCGGCTGACCGTCATCCATTCGGCGATGGCCTTCATTCCTTCATGGAGGTTGGATTTGGCGGTGGTGGGGGCCTTGGTGAGGGAGATGATCAGCTGGGTGTCGTCGGCGTATAAGACGATGTTGAGGTCGTGCGATCTGGCGATGTTGGCGAGCAGTGCCATGTAGATGTTGAAGAGTGTCGGGCCGAGGGACGATCCTTGGGGTACGCTGCAGATGATCTTGGTGTCTTTAGAATGGAATGGGGGAGGCGGACACTCTGGGTTCTGCCAGTGAGGAAGGAGGTGGTCCAGTCCAGTTCTTTGTCACGGACCCCTGCGTTGTGGAGGCATGTGCGGAGGGTGTGGTGGCGGACAGTGTCGAAGGCGGCCGAGAGGTCCAGGAGGATGAGGGCCGCGGTTTCTCGGTTGTCCATCATGGCCCTGATGTCGTCCGTTGCGGCGATGAGGGCTGTTTCAGTGCTGTGGTTGCTGCGGAATCTGGATTAGCGATGGGTCCAGGATGTTGTTCTTTTCGAGGAAGGAGGTCAGTTGCCTGTTGACGATCTTCTCGATGACTTTCGCCGGCAACGGGAGGAGGGAGATGGGCCAGAAGTTCTTGAGGTCCTTGGGGTCAGCTTTGGGTTTCTTGAGTAGGGCGTTGATCTCGGCGTGCTTCCGGCTCTCTGTGAAGGTGGCGGTCTCGAAGGAGCTGTCGATGATCTTGCTGAAATGGGGTGTGATGGTGGAGCTTGCTTTGTTGAAGAGGTGGTGCAGGCAGGGGTCGGATGGTGAACAGGAGTGGATGGTGATCATAATTTTGATGGTGTCTTCATCGTTGATGTGGGTCCAGGAAAGCAGGGGGTTGATGTTGATGTGGCTTGGGGGCAGTTAGTCGGAGGTGTCTGTGTCTGTCGGGGGGGCCTGGTTGCTGAAGCTGTCGTGGATGTCTGCGATCTTGCGGTGGAAGAAGGTTGCTAGGCAGTCGCAGAGGTCTTGTGATGGCGGGATGTCGTTGGAGTTGGAGCTGGGGTTGGAGAGTTCCTTCACAATGTTGAAGAGCTCTTTGCTGTTGTGTGCATTGTTGTCAATGCGCTCTTTGACGGAGGTCCTTTTGGCGGTTCGGATGAGTTGGTGGTGTCTGCGGATGGCGCTCTTGTAGGCTGTGTTGCTGTCTGGTGTCTGTTTGTGGTGCCACTTCTTCTCGAGCCTACGGCAAGCCTGCTTGGATGCCTGGAGGTAAGCAGTGAACCAGATGGCTTTTCTGTCAGTGTCTGTTCGAGGGTTTCTTGATCGGGCGAGAGTGTTGGCGCAGTCATCGATCCATTGCCTGAGGAGGGCAATGGATCGATGAGGGTGGCGGAGTCGGTGTCGGTAGTGTCCGTTGGTGGGTTTCGGGCAAGGGTGGAGACTAGCTGGTCTTCGGTGACTTTGCTCCAGCTGTGGTGGGGGGTCCGTTGTGTGCGGTGGTGCGTGGTAGGTTTCTCGAAGGTGAAGTGGGCGCAGCAGTGGTCGGTCCAGTGGAGTTCGGTGGTGTGGCTGAAGGTGACGTGGTTGCTGGTTGAGAAGATGGGGTCGAGCGTGTGTCCAACGGAGTTGGTGGGAGTCGTGACGAGCTGTTTGAGTCCAAGGTTGGCAAGGTTGTCGATCAGGGTGGTGGAGTTGCCGTCGTTGGTGTTCGAGGTGGAAGTTCAGGTCTCCGAAGAGGATGTAGTCCGTGGACGCCAGGGCATCCGGAAGTCGGCGATGGAGTCGCTGAAATTCAGCCGGGGGCCGGGTGGTCTGTAGATGAGGGTGCCTCTGAGGGTGCTGTTGGGGTCGGCATGGATCTGGAAGTGCAGGTGTTCAGTGGTTATAGGCGTGTCGTCGGTGCTGGTTGAGATTCTGAGGGTGTTTCTGTGGACGATGGCGATTCCTCCTCCGGTTCCGTTGGTGCGTCAGGGATGGCTATGGCGATGTCGGGTGCCGAGGAGGGGTTCATCCAGGTCTCATTCAGGAAGGCGACGTCTGTGGAGGTGGAGTCAAGTAGGTCCCAGAGTTCAATGGCGTGTTTGCGGGCCGAGCGGGTGTTGAGTAGAAGGCATCGGAGGCTGTTGCAACCTACCCCGGTGGGCGTGGTGGTGGTTTGGAGGTTGGTGTAGCGGAAGTTCCGACAGGAGAAGGGTCCATGGGTCCGCTTTGTGGTGGCCCGGAAGCAGGTGTGTGATCGGCCGGCGTTGAGTGCATGGAGGGGGCTGGCGTCGTAGCGGTGTCGTGGCATTTTCAGAAGCCAGGGGGTCTGGCGCTGGGCACGGTCCAGGCGTGGACGGGCACAGACGGGCTTGCCTTTGGCACGCCAGCGGCGGGGCTGCGCAGTGGCCACAATAAGAAGGGGAGGTGGGAGGGAGGAGCAGCTGGGAGGCAGGAGCGGGACGAATGGGTGATCGGGGGGGGCGGGGCCGCAGGGGAGGCAGCAGCGGGAACAGGAGCGCCGAGCGGGTGGAATTATCAGAAGGGCACAAAATGGCACAAAGCAATACAGGAGAATAAAACTGAAATTACAGCACAGAACAGAGCAAAAACACAGTGCGCAGACAGGAAAAAATAAAGGGCAGAGCGAGCGCACAGGACCTGTGGCCTACCACTGGCCACCAGGGATGAGGCGCAGGTGGTAGCCTGCGGGTGGAGGAGGACCTCGAACTTCCAGCAGAAGCGGCAGCAGTGGGCTCAGGGACACGGACACACAGGTGGTGCTGTGAGGTGTGGGGAGCAACCTGCCTGGAACAGGGTCAAGGGTAGCTCTCCTCACCGCGCAGTGGCCGCCATAAGAAGGGAAGGTGGGAGGGAGGAGCAGCTGGGAGGTGGGAGCGGGACGAATGGGTGATCGGGGTGGCGGGGACGCAGGGGACGCAGCAGCGGGAACAGGAGCGCCGAGCGGGTGGAATAAGCAGAAGGGCACAAAATGGCACAAAGCAATAGAGGAAAATAAAACAGAAATTACAGCGTAGAACAGAGCAAAAACAAAGCGGGCAGACAGGAAAAAATAAAGGTCAGAACGAGCGCACAGAACCTACGACCTACCACTGGCCACCAGGGATGAGGCG
Source organism: Triturus cristatus (assembly GCF_964204655.1). Lineage (NCBI taxonomy): Eukaryota > Metazoa > Chordata > Amphibia > Caudata > Salamandridae > Triturus > Triturus cristatus. Next base: position 890,187,631 of record NC_140585.1, on the reverse strand, counting down.
CAGGTGGTAGCCTGCGGGTGGAGGAGGGCCTCGAACTTCCAGCAGAAGCGGCAGCAGTGGGCTCAAGGACACGGACACACAGGTGGTGCTGTGCGGCGTGGGGAGCGACCTGCCTGGAACACATACCTGTATGCTTGTGTAGTCTGTAGGCAGTTTTTCTGCTTGAAATACTAAGTAAGCTGTGCTGCTCACTATCAGTCTTTAATTCTCTGTCTAACCTACAAGTCAGTGCAGCCTATTAGTTATCTTTTGCCCACACTTTAATGTGTGCATTATTACAAGGCAGGTCACTCAGTCCATTTGTGTCTTCTAGGACTGTGGAAACTATTCCTTAACTATATCCCCACTCTTTGAAGTTCTGGCACCCTTCATCTCAGCAATGGTTTGCTTGTAAGCCCGTATCCCAATTGCTTACCAAGCTACAACTTACAACAAAAAGCTGCTTATATCATTAGGCTTTCCTCGTTTCAGTTTCAATTTTGGGTGAATTCTGGTGGTGTTTTTTCAGTGTTTTCCAGTGATTTCAAAACCTCAAAAAAACAGTGCTTTTCAGTGGTTACTCATTTTCGCCCCAAAAAAACAACTGAAACGGTGTTTTACCGGTGTTTATGGGACGCTTTGCTTTTATTATTGTTTGCTTTCTTAATTGGTGCATGGAATATAGACAGTCTATGTACAGTGTATATGAGGTTAAAATACATTTTTACAAGTCGAATTTATTGTAGTACACCATACAATATTTTTTCAGTGAATCTTTGGTCATTCGCGCTCTCTCTTTCGTACCCATGTACACTTTTATTTGGGAAAAGGCCCTCTCGACATTGGCACTTGAGACTGGCAACGCCAAAACAGACAGTACACAATTTGCCAACTCTGGCCACTGACGTAGCTTTCCATGCCAATACTGGTGCACCTCAAGGTTGACATTCTCTGGGCCAGGTTCTGCGACATATGCGTTGAACTGGGTGCATATGCCCTCCGAGGTGTTAAAGCGGTCAAAAATGAAGCTGTACTTCGCAAAGTCTGGAGAAAATTCCCCTTTATGGAAGGGATCTAACACTTGCGCAGAGTACCAAAGTGAGGCTTCATTGGCTTCAAACGCCATGGTTGGTGAAGGGACATTTCTATGTATCATAGCTAGCCATTTCTCATGCATTGTGAAATAAAATTTCCTGAATTGGTCCTCAACGCTTCTCTGCATACCAAGTGGCAAGCATTCTAACAGGGAACATGTTGCAGTGCCAAAGTCACTAAAAGTGTCGCCTAGCCTACTCTCGAGGAGATGTTTGACATCTACACCAATTATGCTGAACACTTGGTAGACCAGGGTATTTTCTGACTCTAGTTTTTTGATTATGTCCACTACAGCAGTCATGTTTTCCTGTAGGAATCTAAGAATGCAGTACAATGTACTTTTTTTTACATCGCTATCAATATGCACCCGAAGATCCTCACATTTCTTGCCTTTTGCATCATCACTAAGCAAAAAATCAGTAAACGGTCGCCACATAGATAAAATTGCATTCACGGCCTCTAGGACTGAGAACCACCGACTAAATGACACAGTTGGGATTACTTTTTCTTTGCTGCCACACAAAACACAAAATGAGAAATATTTGCGTTTTAGTTCCCGCGCATAACGAAACAGTGCACCTGAATGGACTACAAAATCAATAGCATTCTTCATTAGCTCAGAAGATTGTAGAGCTGCTTTCAGCATACCATCTAGCAAGTGGCATGGATCTCTTACAGGGAAACACTTCAGCTCAGGTATTGCTTTTGACAGGTCATCACATAACTTTTTCATATACGTAGCGGAATCGCTGCAAATACAAACAATATCACTCCAATCTTTGTTAAACTTGGTAAGAACTCTCTGCAGCAGCATTCCAAGTGACACTGTGTTGCATGTTTCCAGTACATCTAGATCTGCCATGATGGTACGTCTGTACAATCCATTTTTTGCATCACAAAATGTGATTAGCACTGCCACTGCTGGGTCGCCACGCATCTCTGGGGTTTCATCAAGCGTAACAGAGATCTTTACATCACCTTGGAGTAACTCTGAAATATGTTCAATATCTGCAAGGAACACCTCTGGTAGGTATTTGTCATACATTTGTGTTGCTCTTGGTAATGTTTTGCATGCTGGTGCACGCTTGCGGAACAGATTCCCAATGGGTCCATCGGCTTGGTGTAAGCTGGTTCCAGATTGCACTAGGGCACGTACAAATTCATGTGCCACATCCATTTCTTCCTCACGTTTTCTTTTGAAGCGTGTCATTGTCTCAGCAAGAGACATCTGGCATAGGCTGTCGCTATTAGGTGGCTCTTTCAATTTCAAGTGGGTCTTGGTGACAAGATGTTCAGCAATTAGGCTTGCAGTCTTCCCAGTTACTATTGGGACAGTCACTCTGCAAAACCTGCAAATTAACATCTTTTGCCCACGCACTTCTTCAACCATGAAATCTTTGTTTTCCAGCACATAATCTTCTGCCGTCTTTATTCTGCGGGGCATGTTGTTCTGCGCAAACTAGATCATAAAAGAAACACTTAGAAACCGGTTGTGTACTGTTGAAAAAATAACGATGCCACTAAACAGGCTGCCAACCAATTGGTGAAATTGACGAACACATATTTGAGGCATAGCATAAGAATCCATTTTATCTTTAAAGCCTGATGACACCAAACAAAAAGTCTACCCAGCCACCCTAATGAGACTCTCAGTCCAATCTGACATGAAAAATGCGTTTCAACGATGGGCACAATGTGGCTCAGATTCCTCGCTCTGGGACTCTCTCCCTTGTCCTCTTGGCCTTGAATTGACTAAGGATGCGAAAGTCTTCAAAATGTGTTTGTTGCAATAGCTGACCTTGAAGCAAAACCTTCAGCCATCAGGGCTCTAACAGGAACATTCACGAAAACTGGCAAATTTCAGTTTCTAAGTGCTTTTGATTTAAAACATTAAAAATCTGTATCCTTGGTACCCTAAATGCTTTTTAACCAACATGCTGTTAAAAAAATCGGTTCTGGGTGTATGCACATTAGCTAACCTCCAGCTTGCCTAAAAGTGATTAATACTTGGTGGTCAAAAGTCCTTAGGCCAATTTCACGCTTTAAAAAAGTCCAAATAAATGCGATGTATATACAGATGCAGGTCAGGTAACCTATTGTCAGGAGAATGTGCAGCTTAATGAAAGGGGAATGTTGAATCCATGTGTACAGTATGAAACATTCATATACAGTTCAACAGTAATAAGGACCAGCGGCGTAAATATACCTACATAGCTCCCAGATGCGCAACTACAGTCAAATTTCGGGGGGGGGGGATTCTTCCAGCAATCGGCAGAATGGAGATGCAGGGGCTCTAAGAAGGGGAGAAAAACAAGAAAGCCTCGTTAAGTAAAATGGTCTTTTACAGACCTGTGAAGTACTCAGGTGCGGTTGTAGTAAGACAGACGCCAGAACACAATAGCTCCTCTCCCCCCCCATGTGAGACAGGCAGGGGGCCTGGTGTTGCTCTGGCCCTTTGGCCATTCACACCTCGGCACCCCATTCTCTTGTCTGTCTTCGCGCCCTGCACTCTGTGTTGCACTAAACAATGTCAGGAGAGGTTGTACCGCAACTGGTGCTCATGTAAAGCACTCTGATACCTCCGGGTTTTTGTGTGCGCTATATAAAACCCTCTCCCCTGAAAAATTAAGCCCAGGAATGCCTGCAAAGATTTTACACTTCCTGCCCAGAAACGTATACATTCCATTTTTAAACGTACGCCAAATGTTCTCAACAAGACTTCACCAAATTCAGAAAAGCACACTGAAGACAGAGGCCTCTGTGTACAACGTTCGATGACATACTGGTCAGGCAGTTTTATCATGCTGTCCAAACAATTAACATACACATTTCGCAAAGACCCATCCATGATAGGCACTTCTTCCCTATAACTTTTGAACGCTTTCATCAATTGGTTGAAAACCTTTTGTGGTCAAGCAAAAGTGGAATACATTTTATGGCAACGTAACGTGCATGTTCGTCGAATTAAGAAAAAAGGTTTTTTAGCAAAACCCAAAATACTTTTCCTACAGTTTACATGTTCTAACCTTTACTACAGAAAAGCTGCAACCACTATGTAATGAATTTACATGGAGATGTTATTGATAAACACGCACGCAGACAAAAAATATACTATTTAGAGGCTTTACTGGCGCCTCTGTAGTTATGGTTAAATCTAACTTTGCACAGGAGAAGCGTTGTGGTTTTGCTACTAACTGTCAGTCAGCTTTTTTGTTTTGCACTTTTCCTTAATAAAACAACAGCTCTCCAAAAACAAGTTACTCTCCAATCTACAAAATCAGCATATTTATTTACATGTGCACAATAACTAGTGTGTGCAGAATACAAGTTAACCTTCTTCATGAAACACAACGTCTAATAAATATACATTGTCGACTTTGTAAGAAAGAAAGAGATGTAGAGCAGGGTCTTGGCGAGAACATCCATGCCAAATTTTCGGGGGGGCTGAATCTTTTAAGCCATAGGCAGAGTGCCATGCTGTGAATGAAGCCAGGGACCCGGGCCTGAATGTGGCACGGTGGGACATGCAAGACGGAGACAGTCAGAGGTGATGAGCAAGGGAATGGTCAAAAGGAAGATGGAGGAATATATACCTCGCGTACACAGTGTACACTGCTCTGATTCACTTAAATAACATTCATAAAGTGAGTGGTTTAGTGAAGAGCCTGTGCATTAGTCTCCTCCATGGTTTAGTCATAATAGCATCCTATGTACTGAATCTCGACCAGCTCAAAGCCAATCAGTGGCAACGCTGCCCGGGACACCCAAGTAGCGGCACTGTTAGAGCAGAGACAGTCGGAAATGGTGCAAAGTTTTCTAAAATGAAACTGCTCGGCCACGTCATCCTTTGATAACGGTAATGGCTTGTATCCATCTGTGGGCTATCGACTCGTGGTCCCCGGCTTCTGTTTGGGCAGGTATATGAGTGCTGCAATAAGGGCTTGCCTACAGGTTTGATTTGCAGCTTGATCGAAAACCCTCACCCTGCGCAGCCTCGATCTACGCTCGGGTAGGTAGCAGGGCTAGGCAGATACAGATGACATGCGCGCCTTGACTCCGACTGCACCCCACTTCGCTTGATTCCCTCAATCATGTTTTATGCCCGTAAATACTAATCGTAAATCATGAGGGCACAGCATAGGCGCAACTAGAGCCAACTTTCGGGGTGGGGGGGGGTAAGAAAAAATGTCGGGGGGGGCTGAATCTTTTAAGCCATAGGCAGAGTGGACCTGCAGGGGCTCTTAGAAGGGGTGAAACAACAGCGAGGCCTCATTAACATGCAAATGGTCTTTTAAAGACCTGTGAAGTGCTCGGGTGCGGCTGTATGTGCGCCGGGAACCAGTCTCATCCCGGGCTGCCACACACGACGGGGGGGGCGAAGCCCTGTAAGTCCAATAATAATTTTTTTACACTGCTGCCGCTGCCGGCTTCTAAGCAGCTTCGAGTCTGAATCCAAGTGCTGCCATGCCATGCTGTGAATGAAGCCAATCAGTGGCAACGCTGCCCGGGACACCCAAGTAGCGACACTGTTAGAGCAGAGACAGTCGGAAATGGTGCAAAGTTTTCTAAAATGAAACTGCTCGGCCACGTCATCCTTTGATAACGGTAATGGCTTGTATCCATCTGTGGGCTATCGACTCGCGGTCCCCCACTTCTGTTTGGGCAGGTATATGAGTGCTGCAATAAGGGCTTGCCTACAGGTTTGACTTGCAGCTTGATCGAAAACCCTCACCCTGCGCAGCCTCGATCTACGCTCGGGTAGGTAGCAGGGCTAGGCAGATACAGATGACATGCGCGCCTTGACTCCCGACTGCACCCCACTTCGCTTGATTCCCTCAATCATGTCTGCACTCTACTTCAAAGGGGGTGTCACAGGGACAAAATTGTGCAGCAAACCTTCGAAAGGGGAAGGTTTGTTCAGACTGGCTGACACAGATCGGCCGCAGTTGCACAAGCACGGAGTATTGTAAATAAACGGTGCCTGCGCCTGCCGTGTGGTCTCTCTCTCCCCTCGTCAGTCCCCAGTGCGCCGAAGGGTGCCCCTGGAGCTGGGGGACCCCCGCACCGCGGGGGCTGCGCGGGGCCTTTGTTACGCCCATGGATGTATCCACCAATAGCTCTGGGAGTAGTAATGAAATCACCTCGAAAATGCCTAAAGGTGGAAAGATGGTACAGTCTCGTTATATGCACACATTAACTAAAACGAAAGAACTTGAGGAGGTGGGCCTGCATATTGACGCAGATCTTCCAAGCACTCTTACGGAGATTATTCACTTGGCTTTTAAGCAAAGAGAGTACTTTACAGAACCAGCACAAAATTGAGGACACCGAAGGCGTGGATGCTGTGAAACCGTGGTATGGGGACATGAACACACACACTTTCCACTTACCTGCTGGGCCTTGGAGCACTTGGAGCACTGGTGGTCGTCGTCTCGTCGTCGTCTCGTCGCCGTGGGGGTATGAAGTGCGCTGCGGTGTGGTGTGTGGGGCCAGACAAAGTCCGGACAGCATTTTCAATCGGACCTGGCCCCACCCACCAACCTTGCCAACCAATGTGTGTCCCCGAAATTAATGGGGGGGACACACGTTCCAAACTGCTCTGTTCTCGGGCCTAAATTGGGGCTTTGCATCTAACGCTTTGGCTCCATCAAGTGGCCAAGTGGTGCAACAGCAATGAAAATCAGTGACACTCGGTTTAAACAGAGTGCGCTGATTTTCATCCGGTAGGGTACTGTCGTTTAGATTCGGTTTAAACCGAATTCCGGACAGCCTATTTATCATATAGATGAAACATAATGCATTTACCACTGCTTGTTTAAACTGATAATTCGACCTAGCAAAATAATTTGCCAGACCTAAACTTTCCTTTTCAATACTTATAGGTCACCCCCCAAGGTAGGACCTGAAGGCTCATAGGGCAGGGTGCATGATATTTAAAAAGTAGGACATGTATACTGACACTTCCTTAAAGTGATACCCCCCTCCAAGAGGTGCCTCCCTTGTTTCTGGACCCTTGGCTGGTTCCAGAGTGTACACCTCCAACTTGCGAACTTCAAGAATTGGGATCAAGTTGAAAACCCAGATGTTATGGGCTCTTTCCACTTAAAATGAACCATCTCAGTTCTCCTCGTGAATCTGAGTGGACTTCCAACGTGAGACTTGCATTCAACTGCGGATGCAACGTTCCTGGCTACAGACTCTTGACTTCACCTGTATGGTGCTCTTCATGTTAGCAACGACCATCCCGCATTTACCTCAAACATGAAGATATAACTAGCAAACAGCTCTTTGCACCAGCAATGAACTCCTAACGATCCAACTCCAATAGTCAACCAGATCTTTGCAATGACAGCAATCTCTTCGCACCCCCTGCCAACACGAAGCTCCGGCTCAGGCTCCCTGCTTGAAACTGGAGACTTCAAAGGTATACTTTCCACCGGGACGAGCCTGCTCCCAGTTCCAGCTCACCCTGCTGCCCAAACAGCAGGGCTCCCACATCTGCCATTTGTGCCTTTCTGCTGTTTTTGCCTGTTTTTGCCCTGTTTACCTCTGTATTTGGCTGTTTAGTCCTGTTTAGTCCTGATTGTAACTGCCGGTTTAGTCTCCACTGCAATCGTTTTGCTAAGGGCCTGATTTCGATCTTGGCGGATGGGTTACTCCAGTGGTTCCCAAACTGTGCGCCACGGCCCCCCGGTGCGCCGTTAGGAGTAGCCAGGGGCACCATGCACGATTTGGGAAAGAAAGCGTGTGCTGAGGAATCTTCTTATCATGTAGTTGTGAGAATGTGAGCAATTAACTATATATCAGCCTGAAGGCAGCAAGTGAAGCTTATTTAAATTACACTCAGCCGCAGCGCAACACATGGGGGAGTTTCAAATGCTACCTGTGTATCCCGAAATCATGGTTTGGCCCAAGAGGGCACGGCCGCTGTATGCGTGTAGGACATGCTTTCACGTAGCCTCCGCATATGCAGCAGACTGTCGAGCGTTATTGTTGCTCGTGTTCAGCTGCGCCTCTGAGGACCCTGTTCACAACTTACAAGTAGGTTTTTTGCACACTAGAATACTCCTTGCTTTAAGATTAAATGCACAGAAGGGGAACATGAAAAAACTTGTGACCCCCAAGCCAGTGTGTTTATGCTGGCTGCTGTTCCTGCACATTGTTCTGTGAAGAAACACCGCGCCGGAATTTACTAGGTAGAAATTGCAGTAGGCATAACACCCGCACAGGACCCACTCCCGGGTGGCCTGCCAACTTCCTTGCAGACGTATTACCAAAACACAGCCAACACGAGTTGTAGTTTGTTGTGGTCGTTGTTGGCTGCAGTTTTATTACCATTATATACAAACTCATTTTTTCTGTCCCCTGGGCACAATTTTGTGTGGCCAGGGTCATAAATCATTAGCACGGCTTAGCATAAATCATGTGTCATACACCATCCGTGTGTCATAAATCATTTGTGTCATGACAGCCCTAAATTGAGCATCATAAATAATTACCGTCACTTGTCATAAATCATTTGTCGGTCATAAATCATTTGTTTGTCATCACTTATTTGCATATCATAGGATCGTACATCGTGTGTCATAAATCATTTGTGTACCATAAATCATTTGTGTCATGAACAGTCATAACTTGGACGTCATAAATCATTTGCATTACTTTGTCGTAAATCATTTGTCATCCATCATTCTTGGTCATAAATCATTTGCTTGTCATACCTCCTTTGCATATCATAGAATCATAAATCACCATGACAGTTCGTTATTCCGCTCTCTTATAGGCGTCTCTCCTTTCTTGCCACTTTTGGGGTCCAACTTGTTGTTGGTTTCCATGACCCTTTGCGTGTGGGGGTAGCCACTCCCCGCAGTTAGGACCCAACTCGCTACCTTGCTAGTCTCTTTTGTGCCGTGCCGTCTGGCTGGGTCTGGGCTGCGAGCGCCATCTCCGTTTGCTACACCCTTTGGTCAGGCCTACTCACCCTGCCGTACGGCATCCCAGAGGGAGTGGCCCTCCTTCTACAAACTGCCCTGTCGGTGTGTCTCCATAACCATCCGTTGTACCTCTCTTATCCGCCACACCGCCAGGGAGGCTTCCGTCTTCCTGCGGCTCCCCCCTCCTTGTGACGCTCGTAATGTAACTTCTGCTGCTCTTTATATGCAGCCTGCTGTCAATGGCGTGCTCTGCTCTATTTACTCCAGGAGCCCCTTAGTGAAAGTACATCATGGGCCTTAGCCACCTTCTGTGTCTATGTTCACTTACCCTGTGTAAAACTCGGATAAAACACATACACATTCTGACAAAGCAGAGCTTTGGCAAGGAACAATTATTTCGTGCTCCTACATATATATATATATATATATATATATATATATATATATATATATATATACACACACACACTTGAAGATGAAGGATCACAAGAAAACAACAGCCAGCCAGGGCATACACACTTTTTTTTTTTATGCCACAGTTTCATGCCGTAAATGAAAGGCCCGGGGCCTCATAGCTGCGAAAACATGCGCACAGCCATAGAGATCCCTGAAGTGATGAATTCGGTGGGCCGTTCTGGTGAATTGAGCCCAGAATTTCGCCACAGTCAGACATTCACTTTTAAGAGTGATAGTATTCTTAAAGAAGTGCATGTCGGGCATTGCTAACGTCGAATAGCACTTCCGGGACAGGGAATTTGCAATACTGGATGAATTATAATTTTGCTAGCCGGTGACTGTTGATTACACTTGATTCCAATTTTTTTTTTTTTTTGCACTATCTTGACCCGGCGGTATTGGGTATCAGAGCTCTATATATGAGCTCCAGTTGCGCCAGTCAAAGACACCTTCATTTCTGTTAGGCACGGGGAGAGGAAGAGACTTGCCCCAAATCACTGGATGTCGAACGTCATTGCCCACAACTCGAACCCTGTCCCTCAGCTTCGCGCTCCACTGCTCTAGCCGTTAGGCCAGGCCCTCCCCCTTACAGAGATTTTTCCGCCACCAGACATGCCGAGACTCGAACCACGTTTTAAAAAGTCAAAGGTAGCGCTGGACGTGAACCTACCTCCCTGAGAATTCTGGTTCTGGAAACCTTCTCCACATTAAGCTCGACATTTAGGATTCCGGGCACTTTACACGCACACCAGTTGCATAGCAGACAAACACATTAATTTCTGTGCATGGGGAGATTGACTGATCTGCCAGAATCACAGGCTGCTTGAGCATTCCTGCCAAGAGCCAGGTTCCCCAATTTCACCGCAATTCGCCATCTGAACTTAATGACTGTAGGGCTGCCCCGGGACCACAAAGGGGTCGCTGCCAAGAGGGTGGCCCCCCTTAGTGCCACAGGATGGCACACGAGTCAGCCACCCAGTGTTTGGGACCAGCGAGGGTCCACATGCCCGTGTCACTTCCGGGCAGGAGGGGGGTGCGGGGGGCGAGGTACTTATACCTCTCCCGCTCACTGGTCACCCTCTTTGTCCTGCTGCCCTGACGCCGTTTGCACCCTCCGCTGCCGATGCACGGCAGAGCAAGTCGCTCCCCAACTGCTCCATGGAGGAAGAGGGTGTGACATACGGGCCCGCAGTGGACCCGACTGCTACGGGTGGAACCCCCACGGGGTCGGCCTCGGCGGTCATGCTAGGCCTTGCATGACTTTGCCGTCTTTTTACGCCTGCATTTCCTCCTGGCCACGTCGCCTTGGGTGGTCAGCAGCGGAGGAAGAGCAGAGTCTGCGTCAGGTGGGTGCACCTCACGGGTCCCACGCTTCTTAAAGAAGGGAGATGTGGCCTGAGGATCAGAGCTCCTGAACTTTAGAATTGAGGAGCCACATAAACCCAACCCGTCCGTTTGCCTTCTGAGCTATTGCTGGCGTGGTGACTACCGGGACAGCTTCCATATGGGCAGCACGTGTAGCCAGCTATGACTTCTCCAGTCACAAGTTGTTTCACCCTGGGCTGTTTTTCTGGGATCCTTGCAGTCGCACGGGGCTCAGTGCGGTTGCGGGAGCAGGGGTAACATATAAGCAGCATGTCTCGGTAAAAGTGCGTCTCTGGGGGGAGCACTTTTCACTCCTGTATGGTCCTGCCTTTCTTTACTTGTAGCTTGTTCCGCCGTGCTGGGTTCAGGTGTCTAGAGGCTAGCGCCGATAAGAACAGCGCTACCTTCCTCCTGAGTTCGCATCGCATCCCCCACCCCTGCCTCCCTCACACTCTACCGCTGCGTTCCGGTGGTAGAAATTGCGGTATAAAGCAAACAAACTGGAAAGGGGGGGCTCTGGGCCCCCACGCCTGCATGGCAGTGCGGCGACCTCCCCCGAACTTTGCGGTGGTGGGGGCGTGTCCACTGGGGCGCGCCCTACCACCGATTGGCTGCTTACGCGACCCGGATGTCGTTAATCGACATCCGGGTTGGAGGGGAGGGGGGGCGGGCCACTGGGGGGGATAAAGAGGTGGGGAGCGCCCAGGTGACCCCCTTGTTGCCTGGACGCTCCCCCACAACGGACGTGCCCCGGCGTTCAGGGCGTTAAATTTTCCCCACCCACCATCCCTGGAGTACGTGGTTGATGCGTTGCTAGTCCGACTAGCGGACATTGGGCGCGGTAAACTGTTAGGAAATGTTAGTTTCTGATGAGGTTTTCTTTTAGGACTTTTTCTCCCATTGTAGCGAGCAATATTGTATTGTGAAGTTATGTTCTTGATTATGCTTTCTCTTAGGCCTTTTTCTCCCAAGGTAGTGAATGATACTGTATTATGTGTAACTGGTGCAGTTGTGTTTAGGCCTTTCCTTCCCTTGCAGCTTTATGGTGTTATACATGATGTGTGATTTTAGTCAGTGTAGTTGTCCTTTAGAATTTTCTCCCATAGGTCGTCGTATTTATTAGGTATGGGGCATGCGGTAAGGTCATGACCGGTGAGCAACTATTTGAAGGTCTGAGGGGGCGGGCATCATCCTACGGAGGTGCCCGCCCAGGGGGAGGGGCCATTGGCCCCTCCTAGAACTTCAGGGGCAAGGTAACTGCTGCTTCAAAGGGGCGCGGGTTGGGGAGTCACGCTTTCCTTAGGCTGGTAGCCACCCCGCGCGCGCATACTCATGACGTCACCGGATGGCGCAGAGTAAGGGCCCTCCTTTAGTGGGTAAATGAAGTTCAGGGCGTGGACCGGGTAATTACCGGGCCCGGCTGCGCATGCGCACACCTGTAGGGGAAGCGCAACTAGTAGGACCTGACACCGGTTAGCGACCTTGCCATATGGCCCAGAAATGTTAGTATACAAAAATGCAGAGGAGGATGTTAGACTCGGTTAGGAAACAACCTGTATTAGAGTCTTTGTTAAGGATAGTCACTCACACCTGTTGACAATAATGTATCTAATGTCCTGCTGATTTTTGTATAACTGTTTATCATGCAAATTTAAAAATTTATTGTTTTGTACTTAATAAATACGGCCGGGGGGTCTCGCGACCTCCCGCCTTCCAAAGATACCACGTCTATGTGCTGTGTCCGGGGGTGGTGTGGTCATAGGGGGAGGGCGGTAGCCAGTCACTGACCATGTGTGATCCCGAGTGCATTGGAGGGAACAGGGAGCCGGGACCGGGTCAGGGAGTGCTTTCACCAGCACTTTCATTGCGTGGTAACCACATGCTGCAACGAAACACTTCACTGTTAGCACAACTTGTCTCTGCTGTGTCCTGCCTGTGGCGTCTGAGCAATGCTGGGCACGGGCGGGAACGGGGACAACAGGTGTAAGGCAGGGGTGGCGAGCGGGCAGCCTGTCTTGTGCTTACCCCGCCCCCATGAGGACCTAAACTTTATTCCTCAGTCCCGGCCAGACGAGCAGCATCTCAGAGTTTGTACATTTTGAGCGCTGTTTTTCGATGTGTGGTTTGGCCTGGCCTCTTTCTCTCTCCTCTTCACTACACATTTCAACTGGTGGCTGGGGCTCCCCGCAGTTGTCCGCTCTGCTAGCCGGTCATGGGGGTTTGGGGCGGCATTGATTTGCACAATCATGTGGTTGCGTGCTCAGACGCGTGTAGGCCAGTGTACATGGGATGTGGTGAGGCCGAATTGCATGTACCACGGTTTTGTGGTGACCGCAGGGATCAGGGCCAGGGTGCGAGCAGCCCCTGCCCTGCACCCCGCGATGTCCACGCGGCTTTGGGCTTAAGGGGATGTGCGCGTTGTTCTTTGGGGTGGCTTAGTGTTTTCCCTGTTCAAGGGATAGTGATACACATGCTGTTTGGTTCACAGAGTTGTGATTCAGACTGTTTGTCCCGCGACGAATGCTTGGCCAATCTTGCTATTGGTCCATTAGGTTGGGCGTCTAGGTTGGTAGATAAGGGGCGGGGGACTTCTTTGCTGGCAACAGTGCAGATGGAAAGGTTTTAATGCATGCAGTGTAAACTCTTATCCAGGGTTACAGCCCTTAGGCATGCAAAGAACCAGTGACTGAGCTTCGCACGATCGTGCTCTTGACCGGATCGTACGCGGTGATTGACCGCATCACACCGACACAGTTACACCTCTGTGTAGACTGCGTGACATACGGCCTAGAGCGGTTTTCCCCTACGGGTATCTAACCTATGTGCCCCTGTTCTGCATGTGGCAGTACTCTGTATGGGCCGTCACAGTGTAATGCGCTTGACGGCATTTATCACTAGACTCCTGAGAGGTACGTCGTTTTGTAGAACTCGGGAAACAGTAGTTTTCCTGGATGAGCAACGTTCGTCTCCTCATTCAGGGCCTCGTAGGGCTGTTAAGTGACCCATATTGGTTCAGTTTCCACAGCAATATGGAGGTAACTTCGATTGGTAGGTTGGGAATGGGTTGTTTTACTCGTGGAAACATAGATTGAGGGTATGTGATTAAGCATTTGTTCCTGCTTTTAAATGCACAGGTGGCATGGTTTTCAACTGGTAACTATACATGTGCACTTCATCAGTGCCTGCTTTTCTTTGTTATTTTGGTCATGCCGCTGGGATGTTGGCGAGGAGTCTTCCTTCCCTATCGTTTTGTTTTGTTGTGGGCCATGCCTTGGTCTCAAGTTATATTATGCGCTGGGCAAGCAGTTCTGCAGGAGAAGGGCAGCGCTCTGGATGCACAGTTGGCCCTGCGCCAAGGGAACGACCGAGAAGTTCTCGTCGTATCCCAGGGAACATTTCCCCAAACTAGTCATACCTCTAGTAACTCCTACAAGGGGGGCAATACTACCCACCAAACTACAGCGAGAAAAGGGAACAGGAGTTCACCTGAGGAGACTTAAACGTTGTTACCAACTGGGGTTCACAACTAACCCTGGGAGTAGGACTACGCTACACTCACGTAGTTTGTGTAGTTTGCGCAACTACGCGCTACACGAATTGCACGTAGCACAGTGCAAAAACGCGTTGCGTAGCAGGCATTTTTTGCTTGCTTGCGGTCCTTAACGTTAAGTTGGCGACCGCGAGCAAGCAAAATGACACCCCGGCGAGACTTTTTCCTTGTTCGCGATCAGCATAATCAAGTTGCTGATCGCGAGCGTGGAAAATAAACCTCCCAGTGAGATTCTCAACGCGTGGAGGTCAGGTTTCTCATTGCGAGTGGTCGCGTATGCTCGCGACCGCTCGCGATAAGAAACTACCAGTCCGTGTTGAGAGAACTGCCGCTCGAGTACAAATCGAGCGGCAGAAAACGACCGCTTGCACTGTGCAAGATGCCGTTTGCAATGATTGCACAGTGCGGACAAGCATCCGGCACTGTGCAATCAGTGCAAACAGCATTTTCCCTACCGCACTACGCAGCTCGCGTAGCTACGTGTAGCTTGCGTAGGGCGAAGTGCACTTCGCGTAGGGTAGCGGAGCGCTACTACGCAAACCACGCCCAGGGTTATTCGCAACTCTGCCCTGGGTAGCAGAACAGGCGATTAAATGCTTTGGGATACAGCTCGAATGCATGTGGTTATCACTAGTAAAGATGAGTTTACGAGCAGGGTGACAGGTAAGGGGTGTGTCCCTGGGTCACGCAACTGGTGATCACAAGTGTAGATGCAAGGCGTAGGGTAGGGGATCATTCCTATTGGCTGCGGCAGTAGTCCTTGCTGTCCACGCAGCGTGAGGCAAATAAAAGCGGGGGTGCAACTGGATTTACATGGGCAACCGTGCTGCTCTGAGCCTGGGGCACACGCAGGGGATGCATCGCCATGGTTTGGTAACAATTTTCTCATACCACCTACTTTTCGGCCCGACTCGGGGCACATATTGTCAGAGGCTGCAAGATACCACTTATATATATCAATGTCATTCACATTAAAGGGGGACTAACTTACACAATATTGGGCACAATGCATTCATGACTCTTGGACAGGGGCAGGATCAGTGTGGAATATGTACTGTTTGGACTGTGCTGTTTGTCCTCTCTAATTTCAATAGCATTTATGAACGAATGAGGCCCCATCCACTGAGGGAAGGGAAGGGTAGATGCACAGATAAGTGTAGCGTATTTGAAAATCCCATGAAGGTACTACTTCCTTGGCTCAGTCTGATCAGTTCAGAATGGAGGAATTTTTAAATTCTTACATGATAGCCACAGTTGTTGCTTAATTACCTGATGCAACTACCAAACAGCGACAAAGCCAACAGTCCTGGCTGGCCACAGCTCCTAGGTGACAGGATGAGTAACCACATGGGTAGAATGGTAGAAGACTTGTCTGGTCCTCATTGAGGGATGCATGGAGGACTTATTCACAAAGTTATCGGCAGATCAGTATATGTGACAAACAATCGGTTTTGCACACATCAGGGGGGGCTAACATTTTCTCCCCGTCTAGTTAGTCATGGGGTATGCACTTGTCAAATTTGTACCTTGTTTAAACCCACAAGGTGAGAAAGTCAAGTCTGGACTTCCGAAAGTGTGGCATTGGCCCACCACTGCTATTTTCAGCAGCAAGTTCAAATCTGGCTGGCTGTTTTTTTCTGGTGCGTGGCACCGTCACTTAATTGTCACCACCGGCGCCTCTGATAGTCTGCCACTAGGTGGCACTGTCTGGCTTTTAGAGAAGACCACTACAACAGGCACTGAGTAAGTCAAGATCATTGTTGACTATTGCCTTCTGCCCAAGCTATCCTTTTAGCCTTGGGGGGCCTGGATTGCCTCATTTGTCACACTTCGAGTTCAAGTTAAATAGAGGCTTGTCAGCTCTGTAATTTCGATTGCGACGTTTGCTGTGCTTCAAGGACAGAGGTTGAATGTCTCCTGACAAGTTCTGCTTGCATTTTAGGTTTCCATTGGGTTTTGGTGATTACATTATCCTATCACTTGCGGTCAGAGAAAGTAGATAATCTGGTTGGATATAGCAGTGCATGATCTGGGACACTTAGCAGTACAGCCGGCAAACATGAAGCACATAGAGCGTCATCCGGAAGGGGGAGGCAGATATGTCAGTTCTGTTTGGACAAATGCTCCTGTAGTAAGAGAGCTCCGTGGGTTAATGCGTGCATGGCAAGGATCTGGGGGTAACCAGCGAAGGTTTGCTTCCTGGGTTTGTAAAGTTGATGAGACGGGCCAAGTTGTGCTGCAAGACACCGTGCATAATCTATAGGTCACAGTTTTGAATACTAGCACATGTCGTGCATAATCTATATGTCACAGTTTTGAATACTAGCACACGTTCTATGCACAGTTACTATTAGGTTCTGATTCCTCTACTCCTGCACAACATCACATATATTGTACATTCAGGACACATGTTATACGTTCCACCGACCCCAAGGAGAGGTAACCACGCATCTTCAGCGATGTCAATCATTGCGGGTCAAGAGGGGCGAGTAGGGGTTGCAACAAGACACCTGCAGCAGGGAGTGACGCCAGGCGGCAAGGAGTTGGTGAGTAAATAGGACTGGCAGGTCCCACTGGGAGCCTGCCACCTGGACACTGCAGGTTGTTTATGGTGATTTCTAAGGGCTTAGGAGGGGTCATGGCAGAGTAAACCTGGGCTGATTCACCTGCCGGGGGTGGTGGTGGTGGTCCGTACCTCATTTCACAGGATCACTCCCTGTTGGGTCTATCTAACGATCATTCCAATTGGCTTTTAATTTACAGCCGCTCTTGTTTTGCCATACTGTGAGTAGGTTAGCCATGGACTTTAATAAAGTGCTGCAATGGCCCACTAATGCTATAGTATGGCATCTAGTTTCCTGGTGCTATATTGGACCACCATTAGCACCAGCAGCTGTCACATGGTTAGCAGTAAAGCTTTCTTTTATTTCGCCTGGGATTGGGGCTGGCAATGTCATCAAACTTTGCGGCCAGAAACGGAATAGACAAAGACATATCTGTGATTGTGCAACACGCACTCAGCAGTAAAGCAAGCTAAGTTTCAGAAGAATCCTGGTACAATTGGTGCAGATTGGGGTGTACAAATTCTCCCTACTTCCACGGATAGAATAATTTCACAGATACACGCACATGCACTCATCATACACTTGGGCCCATTTCACTAACATATACTCAATTACTCTATCAACGCTGAACCTGTGGAAAGAAAACTCCTAAACACCCTATATCTACACTGAGGCCAATAGGATCAGTTTGATGTTATCCTGAGTCATGATCTAAACAGTAATCTAAACACCAATAATCAAATAGAGAACTCAATAATTGACAAGAAATAACCACCAACACTGTATTTAAAATTATGGTACTTTATCTAAAATTAGTCAAAGGAAATCAATCAAAGTAAAACATTATTCTCATAATTACCTATTCTAGCTAAATGTCATGAATGGGTCAGGACAGGTCTCTCGATAGAAGTCTCCCAAGTCGCCGTCCTCACAGCATTGATCCCCACGAACGCCGGTTTGGGAAGAAGTGGCCACCAAAATTCAAAACGCAATGACACAGACCCTCTCTAGTCTAGTATATTTATAATAAATTTAACAAAAGAAAGCAACATAAAATGTTTTAGATATCCGCTGAACCGCTGAGCAGAGCGAGCAGGAAAGGATGTAGCATCGCTACATTTGGAAAATCTCCGCTCAGAAAAATCACAAAAATAAAAAGACGGAAGAAGGAAACTCGGATTTGCAAATGTTTCTTTTTACGTTCACATTTCCTCGGAACCAGCATTGTGATCACAAAGTTCATTGTGGCTCCCTTGTCCTCCAAGGACACTTGGATATCCGCCCAGAGCTGCTGTCCTCACGGAAAATTATAAACCAGGCGAAGACTGTGGTCAGAGGACTCTCGACCATGTTCAGCAAGGCCTTCTCATCACAAATCGACTACTCAAATGCAGGCTTTAAACGGCAGCCATTTTCTACTAGGCCAAAACGTACCATCTTAATTAAAAGAGACAAAAACAACGTTACCACAGCATAGTGATTAAACAGTGTTAACCCCACTAATACCCTTATGTGTATGTAATTATCTAGCCTTTGCAACATAAGGAAAACATTAGTACACGACATTTTAAAAGCGTTTTGTACTTTAAAACAAACAGCACTCTGCAACATTTATTTAATAAACATGCACATTATTAGTAAGCAACATGAACGCATCCCCACGTGTAGTTTTCTCTTGTTAGTTCGTATTGATTAATCAGAACATTTACACAAAACAAATAATTAGTAGTTACAAATTAATATTTTTAATTTTCTCGACAATAGACAAACCAGAGCTTTAAAAACCCAATAGATTTTCAACAGAAAACTCTGCTCCAGCAATCCCCCCTTTGGTGATATTATCACCAAATAAACAACCCAAAAAAAAATTTAGTAAAATTTAGTCCCATTTTAGGAGAAACTGGAAATGTCTTTTTCTCCTTACACAACACTACACACCAGACTCCCTTTCATCATCCCTCTTTGTTTCCAAATAAACACTCTCCCTCAATTCTTCTAATTCTATTTCTTGTGGTTCTCTGTTCAACCTTTTATTTCTCTTTTCATTATTTCTTTTAATTAATTTCTTTTTCCCTCCCCTGTTTTTACAACCCACACACACCAATCTTAGTATCAATAAAGCAACAATTATACAAGTCAAAGGAAACAATATCTTACCTATGTACTACCTATTTTTACAATAAAATTCTTAACAGCATCTATTTTATTAGCTATTTTATTCCAAATACTCTCAGCTTCTAGTGGTACTAATTCCTCATGCAGATCAGTAATATTTTTGATATAGACCTTCAGGTCCTTGCTTTCATCAGGAATGTAAGTGCAACAATGTTGAACTTTCAGCATTCCACAGACCCCACCCTCCTTGGCTAATAGAATATCAAGGGCAAGTCGATTTTGCATAGACATGGCACGTACGGCAATCAATTCCGTATTCACCAAAAGAAACCCTCCAGCGGTATTTGTCGATAAGCGATCAACCACTGTTGACAGTTTCCGAATTCCATAAGCATTCAAAGAAATTCCCACTGCTGGAATTAAAGCTGCAAATATATCACCAACTATTTCTGACCAAGTTTCTCTCTTAAAACGTGTTAGTAAATTAATATGTTCTACATCTTCTATTCTATCTATATGAAAGATCTTTGGAAAGACCAGGCCCACATAACACGTGCCATACCAATGGTCAGGCAACCTGTAATAAGCCTTGTTCCCACAAACATAATACACTCCTGGGAAAATTGTATCTTCTCCACCCTTAAAACCCCATCCTGTTGCAATGAAGTATGTATCATGACACTCACTAGTCCCAACAAAATATGTATCATATTGGGATTTCCTTCTTGTAATGCACAGCTTACCCTTCTGTGGTGCATCTAGAGCTAAAGTTGGACTAGCCCCATTTCTCAATTCTTTCCCCATCTCAATGTCCCGAATTGTCTCACTCACTTTGTATTTCCCTGCCTTTTCATGCATGCTCAATCTCCTTTCCTCTACCATGTTTAGGAAAGCTTTCTCCTCTTCTCTCAAACTGCAAGTTAAATTGTTCTTAAAAATGTAATCTAATGTTAATTCTTCTTTTTCAATAAAAATCTCACCAAAAATATTAGCTTCTTTAGCTGGATTCAGCTTTTTGTTCATAGGCAAGTGCCCAAAAATACTATCTTTGTTAGACATCACATAATCTATTTTCCCTAACAAATAAAAAACACTACTCAATACACTACATGAAATTCCATACGTAGCTGGTAAATGGTGATAAGTAACACCCTCAAACGGATGCAGGTAACTGCATACATACGTAGCAATCCCTAACTTCCATTGTCTTCACGTATTCGTACAACAATTTTGAAAAAACATTGCTAGAAAAATCATTAATTGACCTATCTTTATGTATGTAAGTATTACTAATTCTAGTTGGAACTACTTTTTGTGAATTCTTCTCTACATTCGTCACATTCTCTGCATGTATCTCAAATGTACCTATTGTAACTCTAAAAGTAACTAATAAAGCTAATACACCCCATAACAGCATTAATAATCCAGTACAGCAACAGCACATTCTACACCATCTTTTCAAGAAGGCACATCTACTTTGGTTATTCTCTATGTTAGCCATTTTACTACTTTGACCTTGTCTTTTGACTTAGCCTCTACTACTCCACTACTGAAATTTCTTGAACTCTGGATTTTTCAACAATTAATTTTCAGACTTTCTTCTTTTCACTTTCTCCCAAGTGATTTCTTCTTCTGTTCATTCAGTTTGGATACTTGTCATTCTTCACTTCAACTTCTTCGACATCAAATTGTATTAGATCTCCAACATCATCCTCAGTATCCGACTTTTCTCCAATGTCAGTCAAGATTACTTTCAGGATTTCACCTGTATCTTCCTCAACCACTTCACGTATGGCCTCCTCTGGATTTCCTTGACTTTCTGCCTCTTCACCTTCAGACAGTGCCACGTACGTCCATTCCGGCGACCTATACTTCTGGTTAGGTTTTCTTATCCTCTTTATCTCCTCTGGTTCTTTTGACTCTTTTCTCTTTTCACCTTTTGCTGAATTCTGACTCGACACCTCATTCACTTGTTCAGCTTTCGAGGTATTTGCTCTTATCAGTCTGTATCTCAGCTTCTTTATTCTGTTGTTAGGCCAAAGATCTCCTCTTATAACCTTTTTCGGCCTTATTTCTTTCTCCAATCCAAGTTCTCTTTCTCAGAACTCGACCCTCTGATTTCTCATTCTCACTTTCATCCGATTCTGTTTCAAATGCCTCTTGCTCTTCAGCAGTTTTCTTTCGCTCCACAGTCTTTTCCACCACTGTTTGAGACTTCCCTATTTCTGTCCCGCCTCGGGTCTCCGACACGCAATCTTCTTGCTGTCTACTTGTCCCTTCACCTAGCTTGTCAAGAATGTTCCCTACACCTCCTCGGGGGTCTTCCGCAATCTGTCCCTCTTTATCTTCTTCTGACCCTGCTTCTTCAGGTATAATCTCAAGTGGTTCTTCAATCTCAATCTCCTCTTCTGATTCAGGAGTAGTCTCTGTGGAATTGCTCTTTTCTCTTCTTTTTCCTCCACTGCTTTTTGGAACTTCAGGCTCTCTTACAGAATCTGATCTTCCTTCTGAGACTCTCAATGGTTCTCTTGAAGCCTTTTCTGCTTCTTTTTCTGAACTCCGATTTTTTTTTTACTTGTTCTGTGTCTTCATCATCACTGGAATCTGACTCTTCAAAATACTCCTTACCAGTCCCATCTTTTGGGTTTGGAACTCTCAGAGTATGACTCGCATGTACCCAGTTTTTCACACCAGCACACTTCACTGCAGTTGTCGTAGTCAGAATGACTTGTCTTGGCCTTCCCCACCTTGGAACCAAGCAATTTCTTCTTCTGTGTACTTTGATTCTCACCCAGTCCCCTGGACTCAGATCATGAGCTTGCTTCTTCTCAAGTGTGGTAGCGTCTTCTCCAACCTGGTGAAACACAGAATGAACTGCGTCAGCCAGGCCTTTACAGTAATCCAAAATCATGTCATCAGTTATTGTCATCAACTTATTGACAGGTACAAATGCATGACGCATTGCACGTCCCATCAAAATCTCGTGTGGACTCAAACCAGTAGTTCTATCTGGAGTAGATCTAATAGTCATTAGCACTAGAGGCAAGACATCAGGCCATTTCATTCCAGTGGCTAAACACATCTTACCAATCCTGTTCTTGATTGTGCCGTTCATCTGCTCTACGACACCAGAAGCCTCTGGCCTGTATGCACAATGTAGCTTCTGCTGTATGCCCAATGCTTCACAAATCAAACTCATGAGCTCATTATAGAAGTGTCCACCTCTATCAGACTCAATCGTTACTGGAAACCCGTACCTAGGAATCAACTCTCTTAACAGTAACTTTGCCACCGTTATTCCATCATTTCTCCTAGTCGGATAGGCCTCCACCCATCTTGAGAACAAGCAGACTACCACTAGAACATACCTCAATCTGTTCACTTGGGGCATTTCAATGAAATCAATCTGCATTCTTGTGAAAGGACCACCTTCTCTGCCTATCGTTCCCAGACTCACCACTGTCTTTTTCCCAGTGTTAAATTGATGGCAAATCAAACATCTTTGACAGATGCTCTCTGCAATTGTCCTGAACTTTGCATTGTACCAAGTCTGTTTAAAAGACCTGATCATCGCATCCCTTCCCAAATGTCCCCGGCCATGATACATCCTTGCCATTGTCGACAGCATAGAGTTAGGCATGACTGGTCTGCCATCTCTATAGACCCAAACATGGTCTGTTTCTCTTGGGGCACAACCTGCCTTGATCCAGTCTTTCTTTTCTTCTTTTCCTACCTCATCCTGCAACTGTTTCACTTCATCCCACGTTTCTAGGACATTAGTAAACATCACAGAACAAAAAGACATTTCTCCTTCTCGTTCCCTATTAATCGAGTGATTATTTTTAGCACAATACTGTGCAATGTCATTAGCAAATCTGTTGCCAACAGTTACAAAATAATCTCCTTGTCCATGAGCAGCACATTTCACAACTGCTAACTCTTTAGGCAGCTGTATCGCCTCAAGTAATTTCCCAATCACTTCAGCATTCTTTATTGGAGTCCCACTCGACGTCAAGAAACCTCTCTGTAGCCAAAGCTGGCCAACATCATGCACAACTCCAAATCCATACTGACTATCAGTCATCACAGTCACTCTCAGCTCTTTCCCAATTTCACAAGCTTTCGTCAATGCCACCAATTCAGCAACTTGTGCAGATTTCACTCCTTTTAATGATGAAGCTTCCATGACTTCTGAAACCTTGCACACTGCATATGCCGCACTCAGCACACCCTCATCATTCCTCAGACATGATCCATCCACAAACAGCACATGATCACTCTCAAGCAAGGGAAGATCCCTTATGTCTGGTCTCGGTTTTGTACAGTAATCCAGCACATCCAAACAATTGTGATCATCTTCTGTTTTCACACCCACATTTTCAATATCCGGCAACAATGTCGCTGGATTCACATTCACACATCTCTCAAGAGTCACATTTGATGCTCCCAGAATGACTTTCTCATATTTAGTCAGCCGACTATGTGACATGTACTGAGTTCTGCTTCTTGTCAAAAGAATTGCCACATTATGAGGTACGAATACCCTTACAGGATATCCCATTATTATTCCCTCACTCTGTTCCAGACTTCTGCATGTTGCAGCCACAGATTTCAAACAACCTGGTAAACCCACAGCTACAGGGTCAAGTGTCGATGAGAAGTACGCAATAGGCCTCCTCAGTAGTCCATGCTTCTGAATTAACACTGAAAGTGCACAACCATTTCTCTCACTGCAGTACAACTCAAACTCTTTTTCATAGTCTGGCATACCCAAAGCAGGGGCTTCACACATTCTGCTCTTCAGCTCCTCAAATGCTGCCATTTGTTCTCCATCTAGTTCCAATGGGTCTGTCATCTCACTTTTTGTCAGCTTAATCAGTGGCTTTGCTATCAGGGAGAAATTAATTATCCACTGACGACAATAACCCACCATCCCCAGGAACATTCTCACTTCTCTCTGCGTTCTTGGGGCTTTCATTTCCCTGATGATTTTAATCCTGTCATCAGTCACCTTTCTCCGACCTTTTTCAATATTGTGTCCAAGATAATGCACCTCTTTCTTGCAAAATTGCAATTTAGCTGGAGATACCTTTAACCCTCCATCTGCCAGATGATTCAGTAAGGCTATGGTATCTACTTCACAAGCTTCACGTGTCTTTGATGCCACAAGTAGGTCATCAATATACTGCACTAATACTGAGTTTTCAGGCATAATCAAACTCTCCAATGATTTTTTCAATAACTGATTGAATATCGAAGGACTCTCTGTATACCCCTGTGGGATACGACACCATGCTAAAATACGCTGGCCAAACCTAAATGCAAAAATCGGTTGGCTGTCATGATGCAATGGAATTGAAAAGAAAGCATGACACAAATCAATCACTGTGTACCACTCAGCATCATGTGGAATCTGATACAAAATCACTGACGGATTTGGCACAATGGGACAACATGCCACCACAATTTTGTTAACTTTTCTCAAATCTTGTACAATCCTGAACTTCCCATTAGGCTTCTTTAGCCCCATTATCGGTGAATTACACGGACTACTCAGTAGTTCTCTCAAAACTCCTTGCTGAATCATTTTCTCAATTATAGGAGTTATTCCTTCAATTATTTCTGGTGTCATTTTGTACTGAGGAATGTTAGGATAAACAATTCCCTCTTTCACTGAAATTTTCACAGGATCTACATTATTCATCAATCCCACGTCCTCTCCAGTAAAATCCCAAACTGTTCTCTTCACTGTGTCTCTCAGCTCTTGAGGCAAATCCTCCGGATCAAACACAGCATATGCACCAACCATTTCACTCTCTCTATTTCCTAGAGTCATTCGGTACAAAACATCCTCATCTGGTGTTTCAAAAGCTATTCCATCCGGTGTACAAAAAATTGTACAGTTCATCTTACAAAGCAGATCCCTGCCTAACAAGTTCACTGGACTAGTATCACAGACAATACTCTTACTGGTTCAGTAAGACGTGTCTTGATTTGTGTATTGGCTACACCAACTACTTGGATTGCTTCATCCGAGAGAGGAAGATTTCTAATATCTGCTGACCTGACAGTTGATCTTGTCGCACCTGTGTCTACTAAAAAAATAACACTTTCTTCATTTATTTTCCCATCTACAAATGGTCCTGCCTGGTCTATTTCTAGAGTTGCACCAAGTATGCACTCTTCCTCCTCTCTTCGGCACAGTCAATAATCACCTTCAGACTCACTCCCTTCATTCTTTAACAAGTACTGCTGTACCTGGTTAGAACGCCTTTGTTTGTTTACCTGCTCATCATTGTAGAATCCTGAATCCTGATTGTACTTTTGTGACCCTTTATTCTGCGGCAAGGGCGGTTTTGGCTCTTGACTCTGCTGTCTCACAACCTTCTGTTGTTGCTGCTGTTGATTATTCCCCTCGTTCTGCACCTGTTGATTTAAGGTTTTACCCTCATTATTCGCTAATGGTGGATTGGTACATTCAGATCTCCAATGTCCCAGTTGGCCACAGTTGTGGCAAGGGAATTTCTTTTTGGCTTCCTCTAGATTCCCCTTTCCTTTCCCTGCATACCTGGGCCTATTCCCTGCATTATTTCCTGCATTATTCGCCTGTTCCACCAACTGTGCTTCCTGTCTTTCCGCAACTTTCACTTCTGCCCACATTGCTTTTTTCTTTCAGGTTTCTCTGTTTTGCTTCAATTTCATCACTGAAGTATTTTGCATGTCTCAGAATCTCATCTATTTTCTTACTCTGCCAATCCACTGTATGCTCACGAATTCTCTCACTAATCTCAGGTCTCAGGCCATATACAAATCTGTATACAAAATGACTCAAATCTTTGTCACCCAGGTGTTCATCTCCACTGAATTGTTTAAAAGCCAGTATCAGCCTCTCATAAAAAGCATGAACCGATTCTTTTGCTTCCTGATGTGTTCGATCTATTTTAACCCAGTCTGTCTCTTTTGGAGGAACTTTACTTTTCAGGTATACCATCACCTGATCATACTTTCTCATTACCTCTGGATCTGGTGCTCCTGTTCTCTGGTCTCTTGGATATTCCTCAGTAGGCCAACTTACAACTATTTTACACTCAGCCCACAAATCTGCTGGAACAATTATATCAAACAGACTATTCAGGTCAATCCACAGCACTTTTGACAATTTCACAAACCTATCTACCTGCCTATACCACTCGACGGGCTTTTCTCTCAGTCGAGGAAAATCATTCGTGAATGATAAAATATCCTGTCTGGTCCATGGAACATGTACATATCCTCCTCCAGGTATTTCTCTCATAGGATAAGCATCCTCTGTTTTCTCTTTTTCTCTCACAGGAAATGCTGAATAAGTCCTGTCCACTGATTCTTCCCTTTTCTTGTACCACCTATCCTTCCACTTTTCTACATCACCCCATTTTCGCAACAATGCGACCATTTCCTTAATCTGTCCTGTTCTACCAGCACTATTCAGATTTTCAATATCTTTATCCGTAAAATCCATCCTGTAAGACTTCTGCAGAGCTTTCACCTTATCAATGTCAACTCCCTGCTCATTCGCTACTGCTCTTAACCTGTCATGTGTATTTCTTGCTCTCCAGGTGATGTTTTTGCACATAAACAACAACTCACCATCATGATGATTTTTTAGAATTTCTGTAGGAACTGTCCCTGCAACAAGCTCCTCTAATTCTACACGTAACCTAGCCACATCAATTGCCTCTTTGAAGGACTTTCATCCAATCATTCAAGTCTTCAGCTGTTATTTCAGTAGTTTTTCTCACTGGAACCACTTTCTTCTGCGGTTCTAAAATCTGCATCCCTGAACAACTAGCTTCACTAGCATCCAATCTCGAATTAGACTGTACCTCTAATCCTTCACTACATGTGTCATGTCTGGATTGTCTCAGATCACTACTTTCTGTCCTTCTTCCTGAGTCTCCTGAGGGACCAGCCAAACTTGTTATTTTATTCCCAACATATGGAATCACCAAACCATTTTCTCCTATCCTCTGCTTATCAAAAACAGGCATAACTGGACCTATTGTTACAGGCACCGTAACAGCTTCCAGATTCTTTGTCAGCTCTCTAATCTTTTCAGTCAGTTCTGATGTAGTTCTGGCTAATTCTCTCGTATTCTCGTCACCACATCGATTCTCTCTTTCCCTGAAAGGATTACCACTTCTTAACTCAGGTGTCACATTTTCTGTCTCAATGATACGCAATGTATCTCTTATCGGAGAAACAACTGGTGTGCTCTCTTCTGGTCTATATGGAGGTGGTCTCTTGTAAATCATATCATTCAAGACCTCATCCTCATACTCGTTAACTCCATATCTTTTCACTTCTGCCTCAGAAACCCTTTCCTCAACTGTTCTCATAGGATATAATCCCTCTGACATACTAGCATCCCGCCATCTCTTCATTCGATCATGATGAGTTTCACGATCATGCCTCCTTCCAAACATGTATCTATAATTTCCTCCAGACCTCTGCTTTTCTCGCTCATGTACTTCCTCTTCCCATTCCACTAAAGCCTCAAACTGTGTCGGCCTTGGTCTTGGGTCAAGACACAACATCTTTTCCCGTAAATTTTTCAACACGGCCAGATTAAATGAACCATGTTCTGGGAATGCTAGGACACCATCTTCTTTAGTATACCTAACCCAATTCTCCAACCATATACAGGTATGATACCCATATCTCGCAGCCATAAAGGATGCAGGTGTTTTCGTTGGAGGTAGCAATTCACCTTCTCTTGTTTTAACATCTTTATCCTTGTCAAACCATTTTTTAATCTTTCCGAACAAAGATTTTTTCTTTTTCTCTTCTTGGTAATACATTTTAGCGTTTACCAAAGCTTTCTAATCCCTTCCGTATTACAACTGTACAATACGATATTTTATCCAATAACAGCGCGACTCACACTTACGCACCAATCCTGGAGCATCTACGTCACTCTGTATCCTTTCCAATCCTTGCGCGGCTCACACCAACGCACCAATCCCAGCGCGAACACTATTCTGATCTGCTATCCAATCAGAGCGCGGTCTGTATGATGTCAGCAGTCGCTGCAGTCTCTCCTGCTCCTGTCTCCTGTCACTCGTCTACCCCTCCTTTACAAAACTTCTCAGTGGACTTCGTGTCAAATTCTACAAAATCTATTAGTTACAACATATAAACATCTCCATTGTCTGCTTCGCTAACCATAGAATAGTAAAGAAAATCTATTTCACAAGAATCCCGTCTTCCACCCACTTCTGTTTCAGTACGGAATTAATACTCTCGTTGACACAGTAGCACATCCCTCTACTCTGCCCTTCTATCATGCATTCATTAACTGTTTCCTCTAGGACTGCTCCAAAGAGTTTTACAATCAACTAAATGCTCATACATTCACGCACAATCATACAAGAAAATGTAGTACATACACACAGAATCCTGCCTTCCCGAGAACAGCGAACAATCTGCCCTGCTGCAGAATTATAACACACGTTAACCAAGCAGCTTACCTCTGCCCAGTCCTTCAAACAAGCTCAGAGAATACCTATTACTTCTCCCGCGATAAGCTTTAACGGTGAACCTTACGGATCCCTGGGACTTAAGACCAGAGTTTCACAGATAACCTTCGCTACCATACGCACTCCTTTTATACCAGAAATATATTTCTAATAGTAACATACGACAATGTCACTGATTCCAAACCAGACAATGACGTGCAACTTCAATTGTCACACGTTTTTCCTGCATACATACAGGACCAACAATCCCGTCTTTCCCGAGAGCAGCATATACTTTCCTCTGCCCTACTACGGAACTGCTACTAGCTCCCAAGTTCCAGAAGCACTACATAAAACTCAATACGACGACTCCAACATATAGTATTAGTACATATACCAACATCAATCAATAATCAATGAATCAAAAGCCAATATACAAGCAATCTAATCAGATCAAGATAACCATCAAAACCATCAAATTCTGCTACCAGGAAATTGGTGCAGATTGGGGTGTACAAATGCTCCCTACTTCCACGGATAGAATAATTTCACAGATACACACACATGCACTCATCATACACTTGGGCCCATTTCACTAACATATACTCAATTACTCTATCAACGCTGAACCTGTGGAAAGAAAACTCCTAAACACCCTATATCTACACTGAGGCCAATAGGATCAGTTTGATGTTATCCTGAGCCATGATCTAAACAGTAATTTAAACACCAATAATCAAATAGAGAACTCAATAATTGACAAGAAATAACCACCAACACTGTATTTAAAATTATGGTACTTTATCTAAAATTAGTCAAAGGAAATCAATCAAAGTAAAACATTATTCTCATAATTACCTATTCTAGCTAAATGTCATGAATGGGTCAGGACAGGTCTCTCGATAGAAGTCTCCCAAGTCGCCGTCCTCACAGCATTGATCCTCACCAACGCCGGTTTGGGAAGAAGTGGCCACCAAAATTCAAAACGCAATGACACAGACCCTCTCTAGTCTAGTATATTTATAATAAATTTAACAAAAGAAAGCAACATAAAATGTTTTAGATATCCGCTGAACCGCTGAGCAGAGCGAGCAGGAAAGGATGTAGCATCGCTACATTTGGAAAATCGCCGCTCAGAAAAATCACAAAAATAAAAAGACGGAAGAAGGAAACTCGGATTTGCAAATGTTTCTTTTTACGTTCACATTTCCTCGGAACCAGCATTGTGATCACAAAGTTCATTGTGGCTCCCTTGTCCTCCAAGGACACTTGGATATCCGCCCAGAGCTGCTGTCCTCACGGAAAATTATAAACCAGGCGAAGACTGTGGTCAGATGACTCTCGACCATGTTCAGCAAGGCCTTCTCATCACAAATCGACTACTCAAATGCAGGCTTTAAACGGCAGCCATTTTCTACTAGGCCAAAACGTACCATCTTAATTAAAAGAGACAAAAACAACGTTACCACAGCATAGTGATTAAACAGTGTTAACCCCACTAATACCCTTATGTGTATGTAATTATCTAGCCTTTGCAACATAAGAAAAACATTAGTACACGACATTTTAAAAGCGTTTTGTACTTTAAAACAAACAGCACTCAGCAACATTTATTTAATAAACCTGCACATTATTAGTAAGCAACATGAACGCATCCCCACGTGTAGTTTTCTCTTGTTAGTTCGTATTGATTAATCAGAACATTTACACAAAACAAATAAATAGTAGTTACAAATTAATATTTTTAATTTTCTCGACAATAGACAAACCAGAGCTTTAAAAACCCAATAGATTTTCAACAGAAAACTCTGCTCCAGCACACCGTCATTATAAAAACGTAAGGTTATGGGCTACACACGAATGGGCACTTTCTGTCAGCTGGGGCATGAGTGTGCCATTCCCAAGAGAGTGCGGTTTGCCTTGATAGTGCTGATATGGAGGGGATGGAGCACTATTACGCACAACTACCAGAGCACATTTTGCAGTCATAGTTAAGAGGCCAGAAGTCGGCCCTGGGATACAAGTTCACAGGCCTGTGGAGCGGCAGAACTGATGGGGCTTGTGTTCAACCGCTTGGTTACAGGTTTAGATCCTGGTAGGTCCACTTAGCATTTCATTCTTCTGAGGTCGATAAAACGAGTACCATTGAGTTGAGTAACAATAAACATGTGTAAATTCTCCCGCCCTATAGCCTTAGCTGGCAGCCATACAGGTTGTGGAAGTTGTCATCCAACAAGTGTGCTACGGTGCAAAGATTGGGGAAACTCTAGGAAAGCACAAATGGGCTACAAAGTATTAAAGAACATTTGGGATTCCCAGTATTCAAAAAGGGCAGGTATTTATACATATAGTTCCCCTCCTGGTCACACTGTCTTGTCTGCTCCCTGGTATACTAGCAGAAGTTTGGGAGGGCAAGGCGTCACCTAGGGTGGTGACTGGCTTAATTCGATGGACATGCTCCAACAAGCACTATACACGGATAACTGGGTGAGAGGAAGTAAGGCGGGCTTGATAACTCTTACTTCTACCCACATTGGCACATCTTATCAGGAGTTGCTTGTCAAAGGTATTGCTCTTCAGCCAGGCAATGTTAACATCTAGCCAACACCAAACTAATTGTTTTAGGTCATCCTGGTCGCATATACACTTGTTGGGGTAGGGACACTAGTGTCGCAACACAGCACCGGTTGGCAGTTGCCATTATACGCAATGGGGCAGCCAGGTTGATCCTACTATGTCTCTCCTTTTCAGGGCAGCACTGAAGGAATGGGCGAGGCAAGTGCCCCGGATACTGGGTCCCCCTTCGAGTTTCGGACTCTACGGGACATGCTTGCCGTTGGGGCGATGGGAATCCCAAGGCGTGAAAGGGTACAGCTGGGCGTAAGCCACCCTGGGAGGGGTAGTGTTACTGTGCAGGCACTGGAACAGCTTCTGTAGAAGCAGTGGCACTGGCAGGTGGGTGTGTTTCCCCTCTTATCACTGCGGTCTGACACCTGGGAGGCAATGATTTGACTTTCCAGGGTAGAAGGGTACTGCTGCCAGAATTGAATTCCTGCTGTTGTAAGTTACGCACACATTGGTGGGCATGTGAGTTGGATGGTCAGAGATACCCCAATGTAGTATGGGAGGGCCCCGGCCAGGGAGAATGGACCTGTTCTTGCTTGATCTGGGGGAGGCCTTGGAATCAGCAGTGTGTAGGTAACTAGGCCTATCGTGGCGGGGGGCCCTGAGGTGACGGTGGCCACACCCAGTGCTGTGGCGGAGTTACAGGGCGATCCAGAGGCTGTAAGGTACAGAGGGGTACCCTCTGCACGAGCACCACAAGAGTGCAAAGGCCAAATATCCCCAGGGAGGTCCTCGCGTTGGACCCTGGAGGAGCGACGGCGCCCCGTTAGTCCTACGGGCGGTTGTGGACCTGAGCAACCGGGGGTTGCCTGCAACACTCTGCCCCTTTCTGGGGGGTGTGAGTAAAGGGGTGGACTGGCGGTCCACCGGGGGGAGGGGCTATCCCCTCCCCCAAATCTGGCAAACACCAGTTGGCTAGGGCCACGGTGTCATTTGGCTCATCAGGTGGGCAGGCGGCGAGGGGCTGCCTGCCCTGGGATCGCCAGTAAAATAACCCACCATGTTGGCATATTTGTTATGCAAATAAACCTGCAGCAATTTTCTCCACAAAGAATGTGTCTTGTCTGATTATTTCTCCAGGCTATTGCTGTGGGAGGGATGGGGAGTGTTGCCGATATTGGCACTATTGTTGGGTGGCGCTTTGCAAAAACAGATTACTGGTTCGGATAATTCCGCTGCAAATTCCGACTATGCCAACAAACTGTTCTGTCACAGTGAGTAATGTTAAAATAATGTTCTTTACTGCAGTTGTGACTAGCTTTACAAAAGATAGCTACTTTGCATTATTCCGTAGCAACTTTTACTCGGTATTTAATATAAAATTGCAGACTGCTTCATGTGTGATTAGCTACCAAACTAGATTTGATGATAGGCAGTAAACGCTAGAGGGCACTGTTGTCTATAATACAGTCTCTTCCTTCCCGTTCCTGCGGATAACCTGGCAGCTTCTTCCAGGACTGCAGAGCTGCAGGATGTTGGCCGAATCTAAATTTTTTTCTTTTTGTTGCAGTTTTATTCAGCCCGAGCTTGTACGCCACCTAGTTTGTCATGAGCACAATGTTCCCTTGTGTGCAGCATCTGGTGCTTTCTAGTGGTATATTACACCGGTGATATGTATTTTACGCGCACTGGCGCCATCGTTGTGTATGTTTATTTCCCTGTTTATTTTAAACGGAGTCTCACCTGCGATAGTTGCTAAAAACAGCAACTGTTGACCTTTGAACTCTTCTGGCTTTTGGAGAACCGTGCCAGAGTGCAAACAGCGCCAAGGTGAGCAGGTCCCTTTTTTTAACACATCAAACCGACGTTGGAGCCCCATAAGGCAGGAGCCCTCTTTTCGGGGAGAGTGCCACCACCTCAATCAGATCACCTTTGTGAACCCATATACACAACCAAGTTTCAAATTACTGTAGGGCTGCACTGTTCCACTATGATCGCACTGTAGCGTGCTTCAGAAGGGGGCCACTAAATATGGGAATAATCGTTACTTTCTCAGACAGATCTCCGGATCTCGAGCGTTAGAAATCGCATAAACAACGTCTTCCGTGAAGTGCACTTTCCTCCAAGGTGTTCACATACAATACAATGATATTTACCTCGCTCTATCTACTTGAGCTTGCAGACATGCACAGCTTCGCCTACTAGCATTCCCACATTTATCGCGGAAATTACCATTATACAAGCAGGCTTTGCACACATCACCACGAGGCCGTAGTGACTCCTCGTCACCACATCAATGTGCCGAATGCAACAAGCACCCTTTACCCGTAACCAGAAGTAATATTTTACTTATATAGCGCTGGCTCGGCCCAAAAATACTAGAGTGCTTTACATGAGCACAAGTGTAGTGCACCCGAAGACGTGAATTAATATTTATTTTTCCGGTGATTAAGAGATTTGCCCAGAATCACCAGCTATTGAGCAGAGACCAAGAATCGATCCTGGCAGAGGGCCTGAGTGCATAGCTTGGTAAAACACTTGTTTTAAAGCGCTACAATGGCTTTTTATTCCGGTTCATTGTTAGACTGTCCGACCCTAAAGGCCTACTGACTGCCGGTGCCAGGCCCTCACATATAACATTTGTAAAGTGCGGGTATACCCCAGGGTACCTTGGTGCTGAACAACAGATCTCTGTCACCAAACGATGCCCATCTTATTGACCCCAGAGGGATGGAAGGTGGAGTGGCCCTACCGGGACCCGAACCTGCCGCCATGAGGTCGGACACAGGCCGCATGAATCCGCTAAGCCACCAGCTCCTTCCAACAAAGAGACAAGCTGGCCCCTATCAATGATCCGCAGCACACCGCCTTAGGGTAATCCACTCTGGGCTTCTACACTACAATGCACCACCGCTTTGTTACCCCCATTAATGATCAAGTCCTTACCGTTGCCATAGGGGTTGCTGTTCGCCGACAGTGGCGGTAATCTAACTCTTGGGAGGTGAGGCCGGGCAGCGATTATTGACCAGTATGTGGAGTGGGGGAAACTGCCCGAAACTGCACCGCAAGTCCGCTCCGGACAGTGCCATTTGTCAGTTTGCTCTCGATTCCGCGACATCTTGAGAGTTAATCACCGACTCGAAAATCCTTCTGCGCCGCTCCCCAGCTCCACGATGTAGTGATGAGCTGCAGTATGGATAGCGGCGTTTTATAATCCCCCCCACAATTGTCCCGCCCTGAACGGGTGGTTGCTGCTATTGGGGGAGGGTCGAACCTCACCTGCCCCCCCCCCCATTGGCCAGGTGACTAGGCGCTGCAGAGTTGGCGGGCGCTAGGCCCACATACTTGTAGAATGATGACACACAGACACAAATAGTATGGGTGGATAACTGGCCCAGAGCACGTGCGCTCGGCCCCTTGTATTATCAGGGTCACCTGACTGGCGACGCCTGTGGTGGGTGGGTGTGAAGTGTGTCTACATTATCGTTGAAACACTAGAATGTATCCAGCCGGATACTACATCCCTCCCAAACTTTAATGAAGGTCAAACCAATGAAGTACGAACCTGTGGGAAAGAATATAATTTGGAAACAAACACAACACAATAATAATGACTTCCACGGAGTCTCTTTCGCTGCTGGCCAACCGCCGACAAGGGTATGCTTGCAGCCGGGACCACTAGTTCTCTTTGGCACGATGTCAGGGTGCCCTGTGGATGCAATCTTTTCTTGGACTCACAGCGTGGAAGTGTGCCCTACAGTCTCTCTCTTCCTGTTCTACATACAGTGGAAGTGCAGGTGGGATGATGGTGGATCAGTTATGTGTTATTTTCCACTGTACAGTCCTGGTTGAAGTATTTTCTCCATCTGGTGAATCTCTATCTCCCAACCGGTTTTGCAGTTGCAGGACGTCCTTCTCACGGATGCCCCTCTCTCGTGG
The DNA here is from genome assembly GCF_964204655.1 of Triturus cristatus. NCBI lineage: Eukaryota > Metazoa > Chordata > Amphibia > Caudata > Salamandridae > Triturus > Triturus cristatus. The sequence goes on along the minus strand of NC_140585.1, from coordinate 890,152,575 downwards.
GTGTCCCCTCTCACCGGACGACCCGGAGGCCCTTTGCTGCCAGGCTTCCACTGGACCGGTGGACCTCCGCCTTGTCGCTCCAACCACGTTGGAGGAATCGCTATGGGTCCTCTCTCCGTGTCCCAAGCTCCACCTGAAAGGGTGTTGTTGGCACTTGCTCCTTTGCATGCTACCTTTGTCCTCCCAGGATTTCCAGAGCGAGCTTCAACAGTCCATCTCTCGTGTCGGGACCTGCCGCCACCGGTGTCCCAGAGGCCTCGGCCCCTTGGATATCCACGGTCCTGTGTCCGTTCCATCCCAGAGGTAATTGTTACCAATGGACCGGCCTGCTCGCCTCTGTCGTCGCCAGGTGATCTAAGGATTCGCAAGTAGATGTGTACTCCCAGTAATACTGATGTTCTCCAGGCACTGCGTTCCGATGTCCATGCACCTTTGCACGTTTCCCTTCGGGTGTTTTCCTTCTGGTGTGTGAAATAACCTGTCACGCACATCTTTTTACTCTTCTCCTCTGTTTTCCTTCCTTCGTCATGGCGTCTTGCCACTCAAGTTCTGTCTTCTCTTTCTTTCCTTTGCGACGCGGTCTGGTCTTCTCTCCTGCTGGTCTGCCCTAACCAGGACCCCCGGGGTAGCGTGCACTGCACACGTGTCTCCGTGGTCTTGTCCTCCCCTAGGACGCTATATTCACCACGATCTGTGACTGAACCTGCCTTCGTGACCTTCTTTAATTCGTTTACTTCTGACTTCTAGTTAATGTCTTTAAACTTCTCTTCTGTCACGTCCTGGTCATCTTCGCGGACCTCTCCTCGGTCGTTCACTTCACAGACCTCTTGTCAGATCTCTTCCTTCTCTCTGACCTCTTCGCAGGTCACGTCACTCTCTGACCTCTTGTAGGTCGGTGTCATCCTTGCGACCATCTGACGGGTCGGCTTCTTCCTCCTTGCGACCATCTGGCAGGTCGGCTTCTTCCTTCTTGCGACCAACTGACAGGTCGGCTTCTTCCTCCTTGCGACCATCTGGCAGGTCGGCTTCTTCCCCCTTTGTGGGTCTTCGTGCTTCTGGTGGTCTGCGCAACCACTTCTTCTCTCCGCAGTCGCATTGCTTTGGCGCGTTTCTGACTGCGCCCTTCTTTTGCTTCATTGGGCGCACTTGCTGCGCATTCTCTTCAGTAGTTGTAACCACTGTTCCAGCGCTGCTGCGCACTTGCTTGGTGCTGGGTTCCTGAATCACCTTTGTCTTTATAGTGGTGCTCCTACCTTTTCCTGCTGCTGCAGCGACAACCTGTGGCCACCAGGTACAGCTGCACCTTCGTTCTCACTGTGTTCAGGGCTCCCTTCTCGCCGATACCCTTCTGGCTGTCGGTGGGTTCTGCAGCTCTTGTTCCTGTGCTGCCTTTCACCTTAGACGCTTTTTAGGGTTCTCTTGACACCATGAGCTTGCTCCTCGTGTGCTACCTCCTGCGCATATTCGTCTTGCTCTCCTTCCGGATTTGCTTGTCCCGGTATTCAGAGCGTGTGCACTGACCTCTCCATTGGTTGTGTGTTGCAATAGCTGTCCCTGCGGTGCATACCTTGCTGCCACCTCAGTGTAGGCGGTTGCTTTATTTGTCCACTCTCTCCTTCCTTTCGGAGGCTTGCTGCCTTTTGTCAGTCTGCTGCAACAGTTACTTTTGCTCTTTACCTTCCCAGCACGTTTGGGCTGTAGCAGCTCCCTCTGTGCTGCATTAATTTCTTCCTGGCACATATGTATTTTATTGTTGCACCTACTTGCCATCCGGGCTCGCTCTTCTCCCCGGGGTACTTCACACTCCCCCGCGGCTCTTCACATCGGTGCGGGGTGGGCTCCCGATCACCTTCCGCCCTTCATGCAGGCCCGGGGCTTTCGCACACGCCCGCAGGCTATCGGGAGCCTCTACATAGAGGCAGATTTACTGCAGGCACACGAGGTGTGGGGTGGGCTCCCGGTCACCTCGCCTTCACCCTGGGACTTTGCACACGCCCCGCAGGCTTTCGGGCACGTTCCGCGTTGGCTTCTGGGGGTGCCCTCGACACGGGCAGCTCTCTCCCCCTTTTCCACAGCTGCTGGGCTGCTGCAGGCACGGGCACAGCCCCCTCGTCGCCAATGTAGAGTTGGCGGGCACTAGGCCCACATACTCGTAGAATGATGACACACAGACACAGATAGTATGGGTGCATAACTGGCCCAGAGCCCGTGCGCTTGGTCCCTTTTATTATCAGGGTCACCTGACTGGTGACGCCTGTGTTGGGTGGGTGTGAAGTGTGTCTACATCATCGGTGGAACACTAGAATGTATCCAGCCGGATACTACAGGCGCCTTCCTGGTGCGAGTTTTGCTGTGATGAGAGCACCCCTTCTGCTTCGGGGCACTTACCGGCGGTTAGAACCGGATCCTTCCGGGGCACTGGCTTCCGTTATGGCGCCGGCCCTCTAGGCTCCCTTCGGGGGCCGGCCTCTGCAAAAATCGCTGTGGAAATAGGCCACATTGCAGCCTGGATTAGTTTCCCGGCCCCAGTCTGACCCTCAGCCAAGGCCAGACAGGAAGATGTAATAAATAACCCGTTTCATTGGGCTCAGTGAAAGCAGTTACTCCTTCTTCCCTCAGTATATTTCTCCATGTTAGTGACAAGAGTAAGACCTCCCAAATTAAATGAGTAGTATACCTTTTCTGCAACTGTTACTACCCTCTGAAGCTATTTCTTACAGCTGAAGATGTATGTCACCTAGAGAAAATTTAGTGTTATGAAACAACTGGGCCCACTTACATTTTCTCCACTTTTGTCCGATTCAGAAAAGCTTCCCTTGAACTCGGGATAAAGATTTTGGAGCTCATTCTGAGTGGTCTGATGTGGTTATTTCTGCTTTAATTTGGGTTAATTACTGCTGCACAATTACCATCTTTACTGATTGTGGAGTTAAAAACAGTCAAAGTGTGTTTCTGCTCACATTTTTACTGGCTGAAAGCAAGTAGGAAATATAAACAGAGAAGTACCTGGAATTCAAGGATTGCATGCTATTAAATCACCCCAGACTGCGCCACCTATGTTTTATATCTGGGAAGAGGAGTGCAGCAAAGGGATGAGAGAAATACAGAAAACTAAAAGTGACACCAAGACTTTCAGTCTGATAAAACAAGGGCAAGCAGCAGGTGGAAGAAGGAATACATGGGGGTATAACAATGCGTGAAAGAATCAAAGGGGAAGAGAAGGAAAGCAGCACTTAAAGGCAGAGAGAGGGGAGAAATAGAATGTATGAAAAGGAAAGGCAGCAACAAGAGGTGGAGAAACGAAAAGGATGAGGGAATAGAAGACGCTTTAGCTTTTTCATAATTGAAAGTTTCACAAAGCGTCAATAACTGACCATAAACAGATACAGCATGGGCTGCAACAATGCAAGCTTCCTTTAATGCAAAGAACAGGCACGTCTATAGCTGCTTTTTGGCTCTCTTAGTGTTTAGTAGTGCATTCTAGGGCTTGTAGTTTGTCTTTTTTACAATATGAGTATTATCTCACAACTCATGGCAAGCGATACTTAATAGGTGACTCTGAGTATGAGAGGATTAGGGCAGGCAGCGGGCCGTGCCTGTGCAGGGAGGCCAGAGAGTGCCAAAAAGCCAAGTGTTGCAGTCCGCATTTTAAATCATGTGCCATTATAGAGGAAGAGGCAGTGATTATTAGGCGGCTGCTTGTCTCTGACAGCTCTGAGTTTCAGAGTTTTAAAATTGGGCTGCAAAACTTGGCATTGGCAATTGCTGGCCTCGCTGCACATGCCCAGGGTTTGCTTCTTCACTGGCAGCAGCACTTTCAATCAGTGCTTACTTCAATTATTACTGAGGTGGCATGGTGGTCAAAAAAACGACGGATTGGGATGCGCCCTGAGTGATTGCCAGTGGTTGAGATTAATTCAAGCATTCCAACCATCATCTTGTTCTTTGTACTTCACTTATTAGGAATACTCATCACCTTCATCCCAATTAATTTCAGGGAGAAAACTGGAAGTACTTCCGAGGTCGGGCTTACATCCCCCACCGGTATTGTGGAGGTCCATGAGCTTTAATCCCTGCAGCCCTGGCCTACCCTTATCTGGGGCCTTTGGTTTCCACTCTTCAATGATGCCAGTGGTGTCAATTTTTGCTAAAGCCACGGACGGCATGAGCATCAGCTCGGGGCAGGCTGCATAACAGTTATTAATGGCTCCCTAGCCCACCCTTACCCAAGGCGTCCTAGAGTGGGGTCAGTAAGCATCACAGACCCCATCCTACTCCATGACGAGTTGGAAAAGGTTGGGGTTACCTTACTCTCCTAGACTCCAAAAGCCCTCCTCCCAGTCATCGTCACCCACTATTACTGATGAATTTGTTTCCTACATGCTGTATAGAAAGACAAAGTTGAAACATAGTTTTTGTCCATCATGCATCTCCTCTTGTAGTACGTGTAAGAGTTTAAAAAAATGTGTCAGCTCAGGGGGAGATCAGATTGCAAAAGTAAATATTAACTTGTGATAACATTTCTTTCCACAAAGTTCCACTCTGTCAGCGTGTATGAAGCCTACAAATTTGTCTCAGAGCAGATATAAGGCTGGTACAGTTATATTCATTCATGGTCTCTGTGTGTTTTTATATGTTTTGTCGCAAAAAGGGGGAACCAGGAGCTATATTTAGGCAGGTCCTGCAAATAAGCTCCAGAGCGTAATGAGTTGCAAAGGGGTGTGCGGTTCTTAGGGAAAGGAGGAAGGGAAGGGAAGGGAAAGGAAAGTCTTTCTTCGTGATGCCCTCACACACCCCGGAGTATGTCATGCTTCATCAATGAGCCTTGCTCCTCATCGGGCCGGCGCTGCAATGCCCGACGGGCACCCGTAAACGGGGCTCTTTGGCGGAGATCTTTTGAAGAAGCCGTTAGGTGTGTGCGGGTGTGAGGGCTGTGTAGTGCACTGAGCTAGTGAGATAAAATAAGTCTAGAGCGGTCCTACTATAATGTGTTTTATTCCTGTGGTAACTCTAGCCTAATTAAAATATGGGTAAGCCCCTGCTAGGGTGTAATGTTCCTAAAGGGCTAAAGTGGTGTGATCGGTTGACATGTTTCGTGCCTGTTGAGCCCCCGCATCTACGGACATTGATCCCCTGAGACATCACGCCGTAACCTACGGCTAAAGGCCATCGCGCCCACAGAGCACACTCCCGTGGTTCTTTTTCTGATTCAACAATTGATGCATTACGCTAAATTCCTAACTTTACATCGCGACCTCTACCTCCGCCACTCCCATTGAGGACATTCCCGCTACCCTTACTCACCGACGTATAAATCCACGTAATTTAAGGCACCTATAATTCAGGCATGCTTATTTAATGTCCTGAAGATGATCCACACATTTGTCTCCTGGATCGAAACGCTGTCGACACCCTAAAACACCTCAAACATACACTATGATGTTACTATTTGTCATGTAGAGGTGTTCCTTGCGATTTGTTTACCTATAACTGTGAATTTTTCTCCTGAGAACAAACCGTGAGCGTTGCCTAAGCCTTGCTTAAATGTTTCTATATGTTTTGTATGTTTCTACGTTTCTGTAGTGGAATGCAGGCTTGTGTCCCACTCTCAGTATATTGTCTTGAACATATCTCCAAGAATTGCAGAAAAATTAAACATTGAACCTCTGTCCGGCTGGACACGTTTAACTAATACAGCACTGACTGGGTCTGTATTCATCAGTTTTGTTCACCCTTTCCTAGGGACCATTGTTGCTTAGAATAATTTACCCAACTTCTAGGCACTTTCATTTGTTATATTCAAGAAACTAGAACATGGCGTGGTCTTCCCAGGATCACACTGTTAATCAAAAGTGGGGTTTAGGGTTATAGGTGAGGTCCTCATGGCTCCACGAGCGATAGCGGGTGGTTTCTAGACATTGCCATCTCATGGCAACCAGTGCGACCACAGGGGTGCAATGATGAGAGGGACACACAAACTGTGAGCTTTGATTTTAAGAAATTGATGCCGATAAGTGGGCGAGGTTTATGTGTCTTCCAAGCTCACTGCCCCTGCGGCAGAAGCGGAGAATCACAGCTTACCTTAAACCCCAGGTTGCAGTGCCTTGTGAAGATGAGAAAACCTCCATCCTGTGCTGCAGCGCCAGTGGCATGTACGGTGGGCAAACTAAGTGGGCCCGCTCAGGCGCATGGCACACCAGATGGGCAAGTGTAGGCTGACTAGTGGACATTGTCTGAGCGGACATCTGCAAGTACTGAGGATTCACAACATTCAAACTTGTGTGCTAATGATTCTTTGATGTGTGTATGTGGCTTTTAATTGTCCTCACTTTTACATTAAAATTTCGAGGTACGCAGGCGTGCGTGTGCAGTTCAACCAGACAGAATCTAACATGTCAAAATACCAAATGCAGAATTGAGGACAGTCAGCTGCGTTGTGGAAAAGGCTCACAGAATAAGTTTTGTATGATGCTCAACAGTGTACCTCAAGAGATGCACCAAGACAGGAGCATAATGCTGTTGTGACCTCTGCCCATCAAAGACAAGCCTGAGATATCCTTCTGCAAAGTGTAAAGCTCAAGCACCTGTTTATGTCCTGGCAAATGGCTTGCAGCCTAAAATTGTGGTTTGCTCAAAGCTGGCACCGCCACCCCATTAAAATGCGGACAACAAATACGAACCATTTGGCAGTACGTAAACCCGGGAGCTGGTGATGGATGGCTAACTGCGTGTGATGGTGTTGGAAGTGGTGGTAAGCATGATATATGAGTTCAGGACCGGCTATAAACTGTAGGAAAGCACATTTTAATTTTTTTATTTTTTTCAACACAACCATAGAACGCCTACCAAAAATAGAACATTAAATACTGTAGTTGCACAGAAATGAATGGCAGTGATTGTGTCATGTGTAAATGTTACAACAACATCTAACATCCGAGTTTTGTTTTTAGAATTGAGTAGCTGAGAATCTGAGAGGCCATAACTACTGTGTTTAGTTTGAGCATAGAGAGAACTGCAAGTGGGGAATATTGATTTAGTTAAGACATGATACTCTTTTTTTCAGAAATTTTACTGAGAGCACCTCACCTCTATGACAAGTTGACATAGGACATGATGCAGTAATGCAGTAACATATGGGGAAGGTGTTAATGTGTTTACATATTTCAAGGATACGTACTTATAATTGCTTAATAAACTTTCATGCCTTTTCAAATTTGCTTTCAAATGCACCATTTGCCTTCTCTTTTTTTCAAAATGTTCTGGGGAGTCCTCCCTCCCCACGAACCTCCCCTTATGACATCAGGCTTACTTGCTTTGCTAGCAACATAGCACTCATTTCCAAGTTTTACTCCTCACTACTCTGAAATGTCTCCAGCTGCCACTGACCACTCACCTCCGGAAGAGACTGCAAACCATACGCAATTCTGCCAGACTCATCCTGGACTTCCCCAAACGGACCCACATCAAACCTCACCTCAAGAAACTCCACAGGTTCCCCATACAGAAGAGATGCCAATTCAAGATGCTGATCCACACCTACAAAGCCCTACACAACCAAGGACCAATATACATCAACTACTGCCTGAACTTCCACCAGCCCTCCAGACACCTGCATTATGGCTCCCTCTCCCTCGCACACACCCCAAGCAACAGTGGAGGACGCTCCTTCTCCTAACTCACTGCAGAATCCTGGAATGACCTCCCCCTTAACCTCCAGACCTCCACCTCTTTCCTAGAATTCTAGAAAAGACTCAAGACCTGGCTGTTCAACTGAACCCAACCAAAGCAGCAAATCCCTCAGCGCCTGGATATCCTTATGGGTGACTAGCCACGCTTTATAAATACGATTGACTGATTGATTTAACCTATTCTGTATCGCAGTCAGCCGGAACATTTTGATTCTGACCTGGTCCACGTGATCAGTTAACCATGATTGGCGCTTTCTGCTTCTTGGTGCTATTTTGGTGTCATTTTGTTTATTAAAATGTATTATGTTTTTCCAAATTGGTTTGGGATTTTTCTTCCATTGTGTTTTCAGTTATTACTGTTTGAGTACTGCCTAAATACTTTACACATGCCTCTAAGTTTAGCATGACTGCTTTTGTGTCAAGCTACCAGAGGACTTAGCACAGGTTTACTTAGTGACTTTTGTGATTCACCATTACAAGGACTGTGTTTATTATTTTAGTGGAGCTCTCACTACTCTCAATTAATAACCCAGTTTTCACACCCATATTGTCTGTTTGGAAGAACTTCCGCAAACCCACTGAAGAGGGTCAAGAGCCTTTGCTTGCTTAACTTGCAAGATGGAATATGGAGCTTGTTTGAACATGTTTGGCAGACTTGGCTTTGGCTCCTACTCGCGTTGTGATGAAAAAGGGCCAGCCAATCACAAATCAGGTTTTCCGGATCAAAATGTTTAGAACGCAAAAGCACTCTTTGTTCTATATATTATGTAAAGAAGACGAAAGCTTAGCCTCTTAGAAATCAATGGATCTTAGGAAAGCGTTGTAAATTGTCATTGGAAGCATATTTGACCGGAATCTGAAAAAATGTATTTGCTCTCTTCCAGATAAGGCACCTGACCAGGCCCTGAAATTGATAATATTTGGTGTGTCTGGAGCTGTTCTTGTTTGTTCTGTGATTCTCATTTTATTCATCTTCAGAAGTAAGTACTAACACAACTATGTTGCTATAGATTTGTAACTAAACCACCATGAACATTAAGGGCTGTCCAGGTGTAAAACCACAAGGAAGGTGGGTTGTTGTGTGCTGCAACTTGCAAAGATCACATTTTGGCCTTTTATACATGAGGGGACGGGGTGAACAGGAAGATGATTCCAGGGTGTCAAATCTTGAGGATTTGTGTTGAGAAGGTCTAACCTCCTCAACCCATGTATTCGGATTTGGAGGACAAAGTGGCAGCTGGGGGTAGAACTTGCTTTCTGCTCAATGAGCTCGTTTTTACATAGATATATGGGTGAGCAGTCTATATATCGACTTTTTAATATCTAGGGACAGAAATATCGAGTCAAAAATATAGAATGTACAAAATATCGTAATAGATAATATCGATGTGAAAAATATCGTTTTTTTTTTTTACTTATATGTCGATGTAAGTAATATCGTTAGTAATAATATCGACATGTGAAAATATCGTCATTGTATGTTTAGTAAATATTTTGAAGTTTGTATAAATAGTTAAAATGTATATAATATGAGAAATATTTATATTGTTTTAGGGGCGGGATGTTGGGTTATAGGGGATGAGGGTGGGGAGTGTTTTAAAAAAGTTAATTAATTTTTTTAAAATATTGTAAAATTTAATTCGAAAATTTTATTTAAAATGTGAAATGTATATTTAATTTTAGGAGCGGGATGTTGGTTTATAGGGGATAAGGGTGGGAAGTGTTTTAAAAATGTTTATATATTGTTTAATTTAAAATAAAAATAATTTAGAAATTGTAAATTAAATTTAGAATTTTAAAAATAATTTTAGGAGTGGGATGTTGGTTTATAGGGGATAAGGGTGGGAAGTGTTTTAATTTTTTTTATATATTTGTTAATTTAAAAAAATATATATTTAGAAATTGTAAATTAAATTTAGAATTGTAAACAAAAAAATTAGGAGCGGGATGTTGGTTCATAGGGAATAAGGGTGGGAAGTGTTTTAAAAATGTTTATATATTTTTAAAAATGTTAACAAAAATTTTAGAAATTTTTTAGAAATTGGAAATTAAATTTAGAATTTTAGAAATAATTTTAGGAGCGGGATGTTGGTTTATAGGGGATAAGGGTGGGAAGTGTTTTAAAAATGTTTATATATTGTTTAATTATTTAATAAATTTATTTATAAATTGTAAATTATATTTCGAATTTTACAAATATTATTAGGAGCGGGATGTTGGTTTATAGGGGATAAGGGTGGGAAGTGTTTTAAAAATGTTTATATAATGTTTAATTTTTAAAAAAAAATATTTAGAAATTGTAAATTAAATTTCTAAAATTACAAATAATTTTAGGAGCTGGATGTTGGTTGATAGGGGATAACGGTGGGAAGTGTTTAATTTTTTTTATATATTTGTTAATTTTTAATAAAAATTATTTTGAAATTGTAAATTACATTTAGAATTTTACAAATTATTTTAGGAGAGGAATGTTGGGTTATAGGGGATAAGGTTGGGAAGTTAATTTAAAATGTTTATATATTTTTAAATTTAAAAAAAAACATTATTTAGAAAATTTAAATATAATTTAGAATTTTACTAATCCCATAATTAAATATAGATTTCAGTCAGAATAGTAAATTAATTAAGTTCAGTGTCCAGCACTTATCTTAATTAAATATAGAGTGGAGTGGGAATAGTAAATTCATTAAGTTCAGTGTCCAGCACCTACTCTAATTTAATATAGGTTGGAGTGAGAATAGTAAATTAACTTCAGTGTCCAGCATCTACCCTAATTAAATATAGATTGGAGTGAGAATAGTAAATTAATTAAGTTCAGTGTTCAGCACTTATCTTAATTAAATATAGATTGGAGTGGGAATAGTAAATTAATTAAGTTCTGTGTCCAGCACATACTCTAATAAAATATAGGTTGCAGTGAGAATAGTAAATTAATTAAGTTCAGTGTCCAGCACTTATCTTAATTAAATATAGACTGGAGTGGGAATAGTTAATTAATTAAGTTCAGTGTCCAGCACCTACTCTAATGTAATATAGGTTGGAGTGAGAATAGTAAATTAATTAAGTTGAGTGTCCAGCACTTATCTTAATTAAATATAGACTGGAGTGGGAATAGTAAATTAATTCAGTTCAGTGTCCAGCACATACTCTAATTAAATATAGGTTGGAGTGAGAATAGTAAATTTATTAAGTTCAGTGTCCAGCACTTATCTTCATTTAATATAGATTGGAGTGGGAATAGTAAATAAATTAAGTTCTGTGTACAGCATTTATCTTAATTAAATATAGATTGGAGTGGGAATAGTAAATTAATTCAGTTCAGTGTCCAGCACATACTGTAATTAAATATAGGTTGGAGTGAGAATAGTAAATTTATTAAGTTCAGTGTCCAGCACTTATCTTCATTTAATATAGACTGGAGTGGGAATAGTAAATTAATTAAGTTCAGTGTCCAGCACCTACTCTAATTTAATATAGGTTGGAGTGAGAATAGTAAATTAATTATGTTCAGTGTCCAGCACTTATCTTAATTAAATATAGACTAGAGTGGGAATAGTAAATTAATTAAGTTCAGTGTCCAGCATCTACCCTAATTAAATATAGATTGGAGTGAGAATAGTAAATTAATTAAGTTCAGTGTCCAGCACTTATCTTAATTAAATATAGATTGGAGTGGGAATAGTAAATTAATTAAGTTCAGTGTCCAGCACCTACTCTAATTTAATATAGGTTGGAGTGAGAATAGTAAATTAATGAAGTTCAGTGTCCAGCACTTATCTTAATTAAATATAGACTGGAGTGTGAATAGTTAATTAATTAAGTTCAGTGTCCAGCACCTACTCTAATGTAATATAGACTGGAGTGGGAATTGTTAATTAATTACGTTCAGTGTCCAGCACCTACTCTAATGTAATATAGGTTGGAGTGAGAATAGTAAATTAATTAAGTTGAGTGTCCAGCACTTATCTTAATTAAATATAGACTGGAGTGGGAATAGTAAATTAATTCAGTTCAGTGTCCAGCACATACTCTAATTAAATATAGGTTGGAGTGAGAATAGTAAATTTATTAAGTTCAGTGTCCAGCACTTATCTTCATTTAATATAGATTGGAGTGGGAATAGTAAATAAATTAAGTTCTGTGTACAGCATTTATCTTAATTAAATATAGATTGGAGTGGGAATAGTAAATTAATTCAGTTCAGTGTCCAGCACATACTGTAATTAAATATAGGTTGGAGTGAGAATAGTAAATTTATTAAGTTCAGTGTCCAGCACTTATCTTCATTTAATATAGACTGGAGTGGGAATAGTAAATTAATTAAGTTCAGTGTCCAGCACCTACTCTAATTTAATATAGGTTGGAGTGAGAATAGTAAATTAATTATGTTCAGTGTCCAGCACTTATCTTAATTAAATATAGACTAGAGTGGGAATAGTAAATTAATTAAGTTCAGTGTCCAGCATCTACCCTAATTAAATATAGATTGGAGTGAGAATAGTAAATTAATTAAGTTCAGTGTCCAGCACTTATCTTAATTAAATATAGATTGGAGTGGGAATAGTAAATTAATTAAGTTCTGTGTCCAGCACATACTCTAAGAAAATATAGGTTGGAGTGAGAATAGTAAATTAATTAAGTTTAGTGTCCAGCATTTATCTTAATTAAATATAGATTGGAGTGGGAATAGTAAATTAATTAAGTTCTGTGTCCAGCACATACTGCCAACTCAGTGAATTGTGGTGTACCAGAAACTCAGCTCAGAACCCAGAACCCAGTATCCGGCTAGTATTAGTGTCCCATTCGTTATCCGAGATTAGGCTCAGAGATCCCAATGAAAAGACAACCCAGAACAAGCGACTCAGTATACTCTCAGGAATGGTGGGAATCGGAAATACCTGTTCGTATATTATTCTCACATCAGTCCACAACAAGAATCAACAGACACGGTGAAAATAAAAATAGTTTATTTTTCTAGACCACGTGTCCTAAGATGCAGTACTTTGGCTAATACAAGCAGACAAATGATTAAAATCAAAACCATCAGCATCGTTACAATACCATAGAATATAAAAGGGGTGATCATATTATAATGACAGTGGATAATACCACCTTACCTTTACTAAGAAGCTAATATTATTATTATGCTAATAGAAGGTCTCTTAGGCTTGAATAGGGGACCCCATACCTCAAAGATCAGCTTAGTGAAATCACATCACAGGAGCATCAGGAGTCTTCTCGCAGGAAGGCTCGTCTTCGGTCTGAATAATAAACATGATGTCTGTGTTATTAAAAGCACCAACTTTCAGGTATTTACAGCTGCCTGTGTGTTATGTCTAAATAGTGGGTCGATCAACCTAGAGTAGAAAACATGCATTGTCTAACAAACCAGACTGTTTTGTCACACCATGTACAGACCAAGGTCGCTGCGCAGAGCTCGGGATGGTAACAACAGATTGCTTCCGTGTGAGGCAAAGCTCGAGTCAGCTGTTTGTTTAAGCAATAACATGGAAACGCAGTGTCGTGCGCAAAAGCGGCAAGATGGCTTTCTAACATCTAACGCGGTTATGCTAACTTAACAATGTATGTACGTATTAAGGGAGTCCTCACTACATGCCCCCTTGATCGAAGCACTATACAGTAGGCAAGAAAAAAGAGAATGCAAAGTTCAGTTTCGACACAGCAGAACAAGGCGTATTCAATTAATAAACAATATATAGTTCAGGCAAAAGCCGAAAACATGAAAACCGAAAAGGGGAGAAAAAACAAAAAAACCACAAACGTGTGATGGGAAAAATTAAAAAATGTTGCTGTGGACAGCAGTCCAAAGGCACGGGAGAAAAAACCTAGAGGACCACAGTTCACTCAATCCATGAACGTATATGCAGCATACGTGGCCACTGCTTCCAACAAGAAATCGTTTGCAGAGTCACTAAAAGTTTCAGCCATCCAATTAATCAAAGAAAAGGAACATACATGTTCTTCAATGAGCGGAGCCTCTAGCACAATCAGAGGGCAACCGAATTGTTCCTCCAGATAGCTCATATTCAAGAAATCATAGGCTGCTCCTGCGATGTCCCAATTACCCAGGATACCATGCGCCGCACCACAGGCCATAATCCGAACACCAGAACAGGCAAACTCGTGAGACACTAAGGGCCTCATCAGTCGATCATAATCCGGCACCGGAGACACCGTGTTGGTTAAGCAGAAATCCAAAGGCCATTCAAAGGGACAATCTAGGCAGTGAAAGACTGGCTGTACGCAGGTGAAGTAGGAATACCGGAAGGATAATCCATACGCCAGGCTCAAAGTCACCAATGGCAGCGTACCATAATATTCAAGCATCCTGTCACGGAGAAGATGCAGACGGGACAGGTTGTCGTGTGGCACAGAAAGAGCAGCCATTTCGCAGTATGAAAAGTAAAAGCAGCACTCCTGCCACAAGCGCCAGAATCAGCGGGACACCTCCAAAGATGCTCGAGAAAATAGAATGGAAAAATGCCGGAATCACACCAAAAATAGTTTGGAAAGAGGTCACGAGGCCCGAGCCCACAAGCTTAAAAAAATTAGCCGGGCTGGTCGTGGACGAGGCATTGAAAATTGTTTGGATCAAAGCACCGAAATGTAGGGGGAGGTCAGTATTCTAAAGTGTCTGTACCTCAGTACGCGTATTTGCAACGTGAAGGACAAATGTTTCACGGGAGGAAGTCAATGGCACCTCCTTTTGGGACAATAGCGCCCTTATTCTGCTCATCTTGTTGAACTCTGCCTTCAAGGTCGGAATCGAAGGCCAGATGGAAACATCCAGCCGTCCATGCGGGGGTGGAAATAGAACATTATTGCAGCAGACAACTCTCTGCGATACAGTCACTATGTAAGGGATTCCCACTAACATCCCGCAGCAAGCTTCATTGTTCAAAATTAAATAACTACCGTTTGCAAGCAGCGTGAAAGATGGCGTAATCACTGGCACTGGGATATCTTTCAGGACGCAGGCCAAATTTGGAGATTGTACATTGCATGCACCGTGTAACTGAATGTGCCTACATACTACAGAGTGATCAGGTGTCGTTGTACATTCCTCACCCGTCAGATAAACCTCAGTACCGTCCCTTGTACATCTATACATAAAAGGGAGGGACCAAACCTCATGTATGAAAGCGGTGCCCAGCTGTTCATATCTACCCAGAGCATAGTGTTTCATACAGGACGTAAACTTGAAAAGCGCGAACGGGAGAGTGATTAACCCATGTAATAACCACACGCCTGTATCCAATTCCGCTACAGAGAAAGGTAAAGGTTCTAATTTTTCAATATGTAACAATGAATATGTAGCATCTTTCATGGACATGAACTGCTGTTTTTCAGTAAGGTTAAAGGGAAGAAATAAAGATGTTGTATTCAAATAGTCCCAGGGGACCTTCCCTGCCTTTAACGTTTGTAATGTCCATGCAAACTGCATAACAGAACGCAACTGGTTTTGACCATGATACAATACAGACACATCATCATGCACAATATCAACAATTGAAGAAACAATATTGTCCAATGTATAAATACGGGAAGAAAGAGTACTAATGCTGTTATCAATAACTGCTAATACCTTTTCCATATTAGCCTGATCAATAGCTCTCAATCGTGACGCTGCCTCTATTTGTGACAGTTTCCATACTTCGTTGTAAATAGCATATGCCCACCTTTTGGATCTGCCACCCACAGGACCTTTAACAAAATCATTCAAATCTATTTTGTTATGTAATCTTGATAAATGAACTTTGACAGATGCCAAGGTGGAATGTCGCAGCCAGGATTCACATAACTTTCCTACAGAGTATGTAGTTACGGTATGTAACGACTCAAACCGAGGGTCCACTCGTTGCTGAGTATACCCCGGTTTCAGACCTAGAAAACGACGTTGACATGTATCTGAACTGCTTTGCCAAACTAACCATCCATCACTACTAAATTTCGAAATATTGAAAGATGTATTAGAAATCAATGACTGCAAAGCAGGAAGGGACAGAT